>NC_139388.1:92532500-93132500 GCF_054392235.1 Sus scrofa | reverse complement strand
GGGCCGCTTTCTCAGCATATGGAGGTTCCCAGGCTAGGGGTTGAACCGGAGCTGTAGCCACCAGCCTACGCCAGAGCCACAGCAACGCTGGATCCGAACCGCGTCTGCAACCTACACCACAGCTCAGGGCAACGCCGGATCGTTAACCCACTGAGCAAGGGCAGGGATCAAACCCACAACCTCATGGTTCCTAGTCGGGTTCGTTCACCACTGCGCCACGACGGGAACTCCTGTAAGTGCCTTTCTACAGGACTGGAATCTCCTGAAGATAACTCTTCCAGGCCTCAGAATAGGTTTGGAAGGCTTATTACTCTCAGTTTAAAGTTCTTTCATCTCTGATCACCCCATCCCAGTAGTTAAAATCCAGTAATACCCAGCGTTGTCAGGGTTGTGCAGAATTAGGCGCTCCGACCGCTGGTAGGAAGGCAATCTGGTAAAATCTAATAAAATTTGCATACTCTTTGACTCAGACATTTCACTTCTGAGATTTATCCTATGGATAAACTCTATAAAATTAGCCAAGGACACATACAGCAAGAATTTTCAGGGTAGCTCTATATATGTAATAGTGAAGAACTGGGAACAACCCAAAATACCTTAACTAGGGCACTGATGAAATCCAGTACATCCATTCAATGACAGTGTTAAAAAGAATGACAGCCTTATATAAACTGATTGGGCAAGGTAAGGCATTGCATAAAGTGAGAAAATGGAATAGGCTTTGAAACAACACATGTAGAGAAATATGAAAGATATGCATATACAAATGATCTGGAGGTCAGTGACCAGGCCTTAAGCAGACAGACCCCACCCTAGGGGAAGCAGAACAAGGAGAAAGGCCCAGGCACTCCTGACTGACCACCCTCTGGGAGAAGAGCTGCTCCCCTGGGGACTGCTATGGGATGGGGAAAATCTGAAGCCTGCACCTGGGTCTCCTAAGCACCTGGCCTTTACCTCACCTAATACCAGTGCGTGTCAAGTGATTACAAGTAGCTCTAACTAACGTACAGCATTTTCAGGGAAATCTGTCTATGCTGAAAGGCTGGGCTACCTTCTTTTTTTTTTTTTCCTCAGCGTTTCTTCTTTTTAGGGCCACACCTGCAGCATAGGGGTCGCATCAGAGCTGCAGTTGCCAGCCTACGCCACAGCCACAGCCATGTGGGATTGCAGCCGCATCTGCAATCTACTTCACAGCTTGCAGCAATGCTGGATCCTTGACCCACTTCGTGAGGCCAGGGATCGAACCTGCATCCTCATAGATACTAGTCGGGTTCTTAAACCACTGAGCCACAATGGGAACTCCAAGCCTGGGCTGCCTTTTAAGTGGACAGCCCACCAAAGACAAGTGAGGTCGAGGGAGTGGCCACCCACCTTGAGGGAGCGGTTGTGGCGCTGCAGCTCGCGGCACAGGCTCTCCAGCTTGCTGCGGGCCAGGACAGCCTTGCTGTGCTCGCCACGCAGGTGGTCCTTCTCCTGCACCAGCTGGCTCTGCTTCTTCTGCAGGAGCTTCA
Source organism: Sus scrofa (assembly GCF_054392235.1). Lineage (NCBI taxonomy): Eukaryota > Metazoa > Chordata > Mammalia > Artiodactyla > Suidae > Sus > Sus scrofa. Next base: position 93,130,989 of record NC_139388.1, on the reverse strand, counting down.
TCTGCTTCTGGGAGTTCCGGTGCTCCTCCAGCTGGGGACAGGGATGGGGATGGGGTGGGGGCAGGGCAGGCAGGTAAGAGCCCTTTGGGGCTCTCCCCGTGGGGACCCAAGGTCTCCTGAGCTGACCTGACTCCTGTCACCACAGCTCAGATGACACCATGCGGGTGCTTCACACACTCCCCCAGTAACCCCAAGGGCCCCAGCTCAAGAATCTGGAAACGGACACTCAGGATGAGCAGAAGCGCACAGCCAGCAGGTACCAGTTTCTCTCCCAGCTCTGACCTCAGAAACAGAATTTGCAAGACTCAGACAATAACAGTCCCCCCAACTCTCAGGACATCTGTGCCCTCAGATGAGCCCTGCCACCCCTCCTTGTGCCCTTAACAGACCCCTCTGGCTGTCTCATTGCTCCAAGACTTCACTGCTGGTTCACCATTTCTCTCCTCAATATGATTCCTAGTATTAAGCTGGCCTTTTCATTACTGACAAATAATCCTTCTGGCTCCCTGGCCTCGCAGTCCTTCAACTCCTCCTCAGACCCTGTCCTCTCCCAGCTCAGCCCTGCTCCCACCAGCCCATTCAGCACTGTATAGGAAAAACAGCATGACTCAGTCATTAACCCTGTTCTCATTGTCTGCTGGCCTCCCGAGGCAGGGAGGGTGTGCAGACTAGGGGGAGAACTGACCAGTTCAGCATACTTCTTGCACAGAGCCGCGAGCTTCTCCTCTGGGGTACTCAGCGTGTTCAAGGTCTGCATCAGTAACGTGATCTCCTTTCCTGCAAAGCGCAGCAAGCAAAGGCATGTACCCCCTTTTCTGGGGGTCCCCTTCGGGCCTGGGCCCACTCTTCGGCCTCGGGGTAGCTCTTCCCTATCATGCTTTATGTTTCTCTTGGCTGACCTGGCTGCCTTCCCTGCTGGTCTGTGTGTTCTGTGAGGGCCGGGATCAACTCAGTTCTGCCTCAGTACTGCCCCTAGTGCCCAACCCAGAGGACGCGCTCAACTAATACTTGGTACATGAATGACTGCCTGTGAAACCTCTGTGGAGAGAACCAGGAGTGGAAGCAGGAAAACTGCTCTACCTACAGGTGAAAGAAAGACGTCCCACCTGTGAATTCAGCACCACTGCTTCAATGCAAGAAAGACCCTTCTGAAAAAGGACGCAAAAAGGAATAGTTCTCCTTGAGAACACTGAACTCTCGTCCACAGGGGTAGCCAATAGTGAGCTTCCCCCAATAAATAAGTAAAATAAAATGACTACACCTTCCAATACTTGATTCCATGATGAAAATAACCAAAAAAATATTCTTTAAATTAGGATGACAAGTAGGGGGTCGGGACTTGTGGTAGTAGGGACCAAGATGTGGGTATAATGTCTCCTAACTTTGATTCTTTCCTTGGCTTTTTTAGGGCCATACCTGTAGCACATGGAAGTTCCCAGGCTAGTGGCTGAATCGGACTTGTAGCCGCCGGCCTATACCACAGCCACAGCAACAACAGGTCCTGAGCCTGAATGTGCAATCTACACCACAGCTCACGGCAATGCGGGATCCTTTAACCCACTGAGGGAGGACAGGGATTGAACCCAAGTCCTCATGGTTACTAGTTGGGTTTGTTACCACTGAGCCAAGATGGGAATTCCCTAGCTTTGATTCTTTAACACACACTAACCCTCTACCTGCACCCAAGTCACTCCCCTTTAGGCTGTGCCTGAGTCAAAGAGAGGATCAGGAGTTCCTGTGGTGGCGCAGTGGTTAACAAATCCGAGTAGGAACCATGAGGTTGCGGGTTCGGTCCCTGCCCTTGCTCAGTGGGTTAATGATCCGGCGTTGCCGTGAGCTGTGGTGTAGGTTGCAGACGCGGCTCGGATCCCGCGTTGCTGTGGCTCTGGCGTAGGCCGGTGGCTACAGCTCCGATTCAACCCCTAGCATGGGAACCTCCATATGCCGTGGGAGCGGCCCAAGAAATAGCAAAAAAGCCAAAAAAAAAAAAAAAGAGGATCAGCGTAGATAGCACAGCACTAGGCTCCTGAAGTGTCAACCTTGGGAGGCTCTGAAATCAATGCACAGACTGAAAATCACTAGCACACAGGCCAAATACAACCCACAGATGGGTTATGTTTGGCTTCTAGTGTATTAGTTGCCAACTGTAAAAAATCTAGAGATGTCACATAATAACCCTAGATTTCTGGCTTAAAAAACAAATGCCAGGAGTTACCGTCGTGGCGCAGTGGTTAACGAATCCGACTAGGAACCATGAGGTTGCGGGTTCGGTCCCTGCCCTTGCTCAGTGGGTTAACGATCCGGCGTTGCCGTGAGCTGTGGTGTAGGTTGCAGACGCGGCTCGGATCCCCCGTTGCTGTGGCTCTGGCGTAGGCCGGTGGCTACAGCTCCGATTCGACCCCTAGCCTGGGAATCTCCATATGCCGTGGGAGCGGCCCAAGAAATAGCAGCAACAACAACAACAAAAAGACAAAAGACAAAAAAAAAAAAAAAAAAAAAACCAAACAGAAAACAAAAAACAAATGCCAGCTACAGTTAGCCTGTAGTTTTCCATGCTATCGTCTCACCTGGGGCCAGGTGGCAGTCAAGCCTTTGAATAAAGCAGGCATTCTCTTGGTCCTCATGGGTGCCTCTGGCTAGCTTGGCTTTATTTGAGTTTTCAACCTCATCTAATCCAATTCTCTTATTGTGTAGAGAAGTGAAAACCAAGGACCAGAGAGGAGAAAGGTCTCGCCCAAGGTCACACAGCAAGTTAGAAGTGGTGCTGGCTGACAGAGGACTGACCACTCAGGCCTCCTTCTTTCCATCTTCTCAAAGAGAGCAGGTTAGACTTCGGTTCCCGCTTGCTCCCAGGCTAGAAGCCCTTGTGCAGTGAACCTGCACGTCTCTATGCTATGGTCCTGCAGCCCCTGCTCTCATTAAACTATGTAGGTTGAAAATGTTCTCAAATCAGGTTGTGATGATGGTTGTACAGGTATAAATGTAATAAACCCGCTGAATGAAAAAAACATTAGAAAAAACAAAAACAAAAAGTAAGTAGCTGCTCTGGAAGTAGTGTTTCCTCCAAATCCTGGCACAGCAGGCTAACCCAGGAATGTCAGATTCAAACTCCCTCCCCTCACCAGCCTCATAAGCAGCTGCCCTCTGCTCACCTAGACCTTTGGCTTTCTTCTTTTCCTGGGGCCTTCGGTGGTCTCGGTCTACGACCTCGTCACTTGCCCGGATCTCGTCTGCGCCCGGCTCCCCCTTGGAGGGCTCCTTCTCACCATTGACTACTGGGGTCTCTGGCTCAGGCTCCCCATTCCTTGAGGCATAGGTCCGGGACTTCTCTGCATCTTCAGGTTCACCAGGCTCACCCTGTGCCCCATCTTCGCCTGGGCCCCCCTGATTGTTGTCTATACAGTATGTACTGAGGATGTCTTCCAATTGGCGGCTCAACTCCTCTGAGACATCACGGAGGGCCCCAGTTTTGGCTTGTGCTCCTGCAGCAGGAGGGATGAGGGGCAGAGTCAGAAATAAGACCATTATGCCACTGGCTGGGATTTTTTCAGGCCCAAACTTACTAGTTTGGGTTAAATGTTACCTAACTTCTTTAAACCTCAGTTTTATTACTGATAAAACTATTTCTCACCTCTGCCCAACCATGCTTGTTATAAGAGAAATCAAGTAAGGAGACCACCCAACACAGAGGTGGCATCATGTAGCAGGAACTCAAGGTCTAGTCCACCTGCAAATGTCACTTCTTGCTATTAAAAAAGTTCCAAGAGTTCCCGTTGTGGTGCAGCAGAAACGAATCTGACTAGTATTCATGAAGACTCAGGTTCGACCCTTGGCCTCACTTAGTAGGTGAGGGATCCTGTGTTGCTGTGACTGTGGTGCAGGCTGGCAGCTGTAGCTCCAATTCGACTTGAGCCTGGGCACCTCCATATGCCTAGGGTGGGGCCCTAAGAAACAGAAAAAAAAGAAAAAAAAAAAAAAGTTCCAGAAATGCCTCAAATAGGAATAGCAGTTACCCACTGCTGAAAGTGGTGTTTTTGATTTGCTGGTTGGGTGCCTCATTTGACTGCCAACCTGACTTAATCCTGTCAGAAGCTTCTCTCAGGAGAGTTCTGTCCCTGTGCTTAGGGTGGGAGGCTCTATCAACTCCCCAGCGCAGAGTGGGCACTCAAGGACTCAGTGGTGTCCTCCCCTCATTCTACATTTCCTCCCTTCTGGATAAACAGTGGCCTTGGCTTCTAACCCCAGAAGCTAGACTGACGCACCATAAACTCCTCCCCCTGCCCATTGGAAAAGCAGAGCTGGCACACACCCTCAGCCTTCCCTGGAGCCTGGCTGGTGGAACCTTCAGCTTCTGTCGTGGGAGCAGACTGGCTGGGCCGCCCCTGGCCTCCCTCTGGTCCTGCTTCCGGTTGCCCCGGGGTGTTTTTGGGGTTGGAAGTGTGGCCAGATTGCTTGGCAGCCCCATTCTTTTTGTCTTGGTTCTTCATTGTTGTTTGCAACGTTAGGTTATGAGCAGAACCTATAGAAACAAATACACTTGCTATTTTCCAGACTTTAAACAATTCTTCGCAGCCTGGATCTGATATCTCCACACCGGACCCGCAAAGCTTCTTAAACCGACCGGCCTTCCTCGGATGGGAGCCAGTGGGGCTCCCTATCTCTGGTCGGTCAGGGAAGTCTGGTGTGCCCAACAGCAGGGGAGAGGAGGCCTCCTTTTTCCCCGAAGCTACTTCCCCGGCACAACCCAGCCCTCTCACCACAGCCCGTGCGCCGGACAGGCTCAGGCCCAGGGACTGACGTGGCGGGACGCTGGATTCCCGGTTCCTCCCCGCCCCCCAGGCCCCACGTGTGCCCACCCCCCCGCGCGCGCGCGCAGCCACCCACGCCCCGCGCGCCCTCCAGCCGCGCGCTCCGCCCGCGCATGCGCACAGGCCTCGGCCCCTGCACTCCAGCCCGAGTCCTCGTGCGGAATCGGCGTAATTCCCTGAACCGTCCGAAGGCGTCGGGCCCCGGGCCCTCTGCTTGCCTTGTACCCCTAACCGACGCAATACGCACCCCACCGCCGACGTCCCGACGGCTTCTCCTGCTCTGGCCTCTCACCGGAAACCCTGGGTAACTGCTGCCGGCAGAGCCGCCTGCTCGCGCCGCGGCCAATCAATAGCCCGCGCTCTCGCGGGGCTTGCTGGGAAAGTTGAAGCGAAGGCGGCCTCTGAGGCGGGTGAGTTGGGAAGGCGGAGTGGGGGGGTGGAGGGACAGAAAGGACTACATGTCCCTCCATGCACCGGGCTGATCCCGACTCCCAAGCTGCAACAGGGCTTTCGTTCTTGGAGCCCAGACCCAGGAGGTCCGAAAGCAGCCAGTCATTCTGCACTGGTACTCACGTCAACCTCCTTTCCATCACGCAGAAGTTATGATTCAGCTCCCAGAGCCTTGCGCCTGGCTGCTTTTTCCCCGCACACCTCAACCCCGTCCTTCCCTCCTGCTGAGGATATCTGTGACTATCTAGGAACTCTGAGGACGAGGGATAAAATACGGTGCTGGACATCAGATCTGTATTCCTTCCAGTCCTAATTTCATCACTAATTTGTTATGTGACCGGACATTCTTTTCATTCCCAGAGCCTCGATTTCCGTATTCCTATAGAAAATTTTAATAACAGTAGTTCTTTGAATGCTAGCTTTCCCAGTAACTACTCCAGATAAATACTGTAGTATTTGTTACTCTCAATTTACACCTGTTAGGTGATTGTCCAAGGTCACATAGCTATTGACTGATTAGAGCAGTTTCAAAGCCAGGAAGTCTGGCACCCATCTCAACTACTGGACTACCCTGCTTCTTACTCAGGAAGAAATAATCACCATGATGCGCTTTCCTTGAGGGTGAGTCAAGGTAACTTGGAAAAGTAAATACTTAATTTCCCATCCCCATTTCCACCTTGAGTCCCTCTTTGGAAGGTGCTGAGGCCCTGTAAGGGGAAGTTTGGTTTCAGCAGATTCCTGAGCCTTTTCTTTGGCCCACTCCTACCAAGTCCCAGTTGCACTGGTGCTAAAGGGGAAAAATAGCCAAGCTTTTCTCAAAATGTGAAATCACAATTCTTTTTCCATTTGTCTGTAGACAACAGAATAAAACACAGCAACCTATGTGCTTGGATTTTTTTTTTTTTTTTTTTTTTTAAGGGCTGCACCTGCGGCATATGGAAGTTCCCAGGCTAGGGGTCTAATCAGAGCAGTGGCTGCCAGCCTGCACCACAGCCATAGCAACGCCAGACCCGAGCCACATCTGTGACCTACGCTGCAACTCATGGCAATGCCAGATTCTTAACCCACTGAGTGAGGCCAGGGATCGAACCTGTGTCCTCATGGATGCTAGTTGGATTCTTTACCTCTGAGCCACAACAGGAACTCCTGTGCTTGAAATTTAATGCCTAAATGGTTTTGCTTTTATTTCCTGTCAATCCTCCTCATCCCCTTGGCCTTTTAAAAAAAATTATTAAAGCGTAGTTGATTTACAATGTTTCGTCCCCCTCTGCCTTTTTTGTTCCAGCTATACTTTTACTGTTTCCAGGATTTCCCAGGTTTTTGCAGGTGCCATACCATTGTCGATGAAAAAAATGTTACCTGCCATATCAGTAAACAAAGGATGTTGCAGCCATCAAGCCATCACATTACAGCTGCCCAAAGGTGAGCCCTGGGGGAACTCAGGGTAGAAACAAATTGCCTGCCATCTAGCAGTCTGTGCTGCAGTCACCCTCCCGCCCAAGCCCATAGAGCACCCTGAGGAGACTCAGGATGGAAAAGCACCTGATAGTGGCCCCAGTTAGCTGAGTTGCATATCAAAGGAAATAAGCCCAGACTCTTGCATCTTCCCATACACAGAAAACTGCTAAATTCCTTAACTTGAAGTATCAGGTTTTCGTTTCTTTTCTTTTTCTTTTTGTCTTTTAGTGCCACACCCTCGGCAAACGGAGGTTCCCAGGCTAGAGGCTGAATTGGAGCTGTAGCTGGCTGGCCTACACCACAGCTACAGCAATGCCAGGTCTGAGCCATGTCTGTAACCTACACCACAGCTCACGGCAACACCGGATCCTTAACCCACTGACTGGGGCCAGGGATCGAACCTGCATCCTCATGGATGCTAGTCAGATTCATTTCCTCTGAGCCATAATGGGAACTCCTCAGGTTTTCTTTAATTAACAGTAATTTACCTGCTGTTTGTTGAAAAAAACTATTATAGATCCTGGCTTCTCCCTTACGTCTTCAGAACAGTCTCTCAGAAGCTGCATCCTGGACTTAAGTACTCAGTTTTGTCTGCCAAATAAAACAACTCTCAACGTTTAGGTTGTGCTTTTTTTTTTTTTTTTTCCCAGTCAGCACCACCTTCCAAAATGCCCTTCTGAGTAAAACAAAACCTTTTGGGGCCCACCCACTTCAAAGAGCCTTTGCAGTGCTCTGCAGTTCATCCTAGCTCCCTAGGTGTGGAGAGAGTTCTGTTACATCACTAGCGATGAGGTGTTGAAATTATTGCTTACAAGTCCCTGAAAATTGCAATAACTCTTGGCTAAATTCTCTAGTCCTAAAGCCCAGCATCAGTCTGGGGGTAGAGAAGGCAGAGAATATTTTATTTAAAAAAAATTTTTTTTGGCTGCCCGGCAGCATAGGGAGCTCCCAGGCCAGGAATCAAATCTGAGCCACAGCTGTCGCAACACTGGATCCTTAACCCGCTGTGCTGGGCGGGGACTGAACCCATGTCCCAGAACTCCTGGAATGCTGCCAACCCCCACTGCACCACAGCAGGACCTCCAAGAATGTTTTAAATTGTGCAAACTGGGCATTGTTTTAGGGCTCTTAAGATGGTAAATGTTTCCCCTGGTTGAGGAGACTTCTGGGCAGTACTCTTCCCTATCCCATAGGCAGCATTTACCAGGTTACGGTGAAAGGTAATGTTGGTATAATCATATAATGGAACTCAAGCTCTGAAAGGTTTGAGATCCAAGTCTCTCAAAACTGAGGCCCTGATTACTTTCAGAAAAGCATATGGTTAATGGCTTAAGGAGATTAACTATGAATCAGGCCTTGATGGATTTCTATAGGAAGAGGGTGTTCTAGGCAGAGATAAAGAACATACCAGGACAAGGTATGCACGGGGTGAGCAGTGGGTGGCATGTGTACCAAGAAGGGTCAACAGTGGCCTACAGCTGAGTAATGAGCACAGCAGGCAGGCAAGGAAAGAAGATTTAGAAAGTTACTTTCTCCTTTGCCATAAAAGAAAATGGCAACAGTATTAGCACCTGCCAGTGAGTCAGGGAGCCCACTGGGAGTGGTGGTGACTGGTTAAATAGAGCTCTTGCCCATTGTTTTCAAGCAGAAACTCAGGCTCAGGAGTTCCAGATATTTTTAAAGATACATCTTTATTACTGTTATTTTTCAATATTGGCCACAAATTAAAATTTAAAACATACTCTATAAGCCAACCAAAACCTTCCTTTCGGATTGTATACACTTTTTGGCTGCTGGCTTGCAGCTGCTGCTTTAGGAATTGATCTAAACCAACGTGAGCAGTTTGTGAACTACTTTGGGCTCAAAGGGAGTGGCGAAGAAATGTGAAAATCCTTTAGAGAAACTCTAGAAAATGCAAACTGAACCATAGTGACAGAACTCCCGATTGGTGGTTGTTGGGAGTTAGGCAGGAAGAGGGGATTCCTAAGGGGCATGTGGAAACTTCTAGAGGTGATAGATAGGTTTCTTCACTATCTTGATTGTGGTGGTCTTGTGGATGCGTGTCAACACTTAACAAATTTTTTTAAATATGTTGCCATCTACTGTATGTCCATATTTCAATAGAGTTGATTTTAAAAATTTCTTTATAGCAGAATCAGGCTGTTGCAATTCTCAATTCCACTGTTGGGCCACAAGTTTAAACACCCTCTTTTCGCTCATTTCCAAAAAATCCAGTCTAGGATCATTCCAAAGAACACAATTTAGAACTTTGCAACAGGTTTTTATTTTTGCTTTGTATCTATTACAGTGTTTGAAACCTAAAGAAATACATTTTCTCTTCAAATTTGGATGTGTATATAAATATCATTTGTCTGTCTGGACTCAGCACACTCAGCGCCATGGTTTCTTGGCTTATGTCTGCTCTGAAATCATCAAGCTCTGTCTTGTCTACCCAGGGGCCCTGAGAATATGGAAAATAATAGCCAGAGTTTGTAGTTCTTAAAAGCAAATCAATTTGAAAAGAAAAACCAGTGAGGAAAAAGGTTTGATTCACTTTCCTTGGATCTGGAGCTGGGAAACCAAGCTGTTTTTCAGGGGCATCTGTCTTGAGTAGCTGGGTCCTCATACCCCCTTTCGTCTTTAGTGGTTCAATCAAAGGCAATGCCCACAAAAGCTGGCTAAAAGAGCCAAGACTCAACTCAGGGCCTGAGGGTTCTTGGCATGGCAGACTTTACTCTTCACAAACCCAGAAGCTGAACATCTGGCCTACATAAGGGAAAGGGTTGGAGTTTAGCAGAGGGACCCAGGTATGTGCTAATGTGGACAAAAACAGCTAGGCTGGCCCGAAGTAGAGAGGTGGGCCCAAACCCCCTGAAGATCTTTATGACACACTACACAAACCTTTCTCTTCAGGGGTGTTCTGGGCCCTCAATTTAATGGCACCTCTTCTAACTCATAACCAGATTTGATTCTGCAAACAGCCAAGTCTGATGCAAGAATGCTCTCTCAGGGAAAAACTTAACAGATTTACTTTAGACTTAATTGGTTGGGTGGTATCAACCTCAAATTCTTCCCTTACCATGGTCTTCATCCAGGGGAGGGGCTAGGGAACAGACAATGGGATGACTGAATCATTTATGAAGGCCTTGGCCAAAGAGCAGCTAGCTATTGCCTACCTACATGGATTCCCAGAGGGCCAAGTTCTCAGCTTGTTGGCTTAACAAAAAAATACAAAAGACACAAAAAATACTGGACAAGATTGGTCTAAAATACACAATGCTAAAACAGCTGTGAAGAAACCTACTCTTAGCAATTTCTTAGTCTCACACGCACTTGTTTGTAGGATAGTCCTACCTGGACGATGTTGCTATGCTTGTGAGTCTTTCCTATGGTTCAGTGCACTAAGCCTTGCACCATCCTTCGCCAGCCTGCCAGGGAGGCCCCCAGCCAGCCTCTTCTCCTTATGGGTCCTTATAGTGGCTGCAGAGACCTGGAGAATCTTGCTCCCTGCCTTCATTTAAGAATCCAGAACCCGAGCCCACAGGATGATCTGAGGAATATCCAGGATGGTAGATACCAAGCTGAGTGAGTCTTGGGGAGAAGGGACGTGGCCTGAACAATGAGCTGAGGCCTTTGAAGATGGGCATGTGGGAGGAGGAGGGAAGTATGGCTAGGTGTTCCATCTCCTTCCCTTCTACTTTTGCTAGAAACGGGTGACTGTAGAGTGTGTAAGGGGAAGGCAGGCAGACATGAGAAAATGGAAATCCAGTTCATTCTGCCAGTTTTCATTTTAAACTGGTTTGGTTTGAGAAAAATTGAAAGTTGGTGCCTGAGAGCCTTCTTTCACTCTTCCTTGACTAAGTATGGTAGCAGCTATAATCTGTGCAGTTTAGCTCCAAAAAATGGGCTCTTGGAAAGAGGCTTCCAGGGAAAGTGAACAGGAGTGGATTTTTGGGTTCTAGGTAAGGGGGAACACAACAGGTATCTGAAACCTGAAGTCATCAAACCAGTTCCTTGGAAGGGTCATTTGTACCCATTACCCTAAGTAACCAGACTGGCCAGTGGAGGGTAGAGCCTATGTGGTTCTGTCAGAAGGTTGCAGCCAACACCAAGGCCAGTCAGTCACTGGGGAAAGCTCAGAACTGACAGCAGGCTTCTAAGACTAAAGATCCTGTTAATACTAGAGAAGATGGTTTGGGAGTGGAACGCTCAGAAGGACTGGCAATAAGCAATAGCTGGAAATGTTCAAAACAGTATTTGAACACTTTACTAAGAAAAATGCTCCTCGTCCTCTTAATCCACACCTAAATATCTCCAACCCACCAGAGATCTTAAAATGGACATAGCCATGCTACAAAATATTAAGATTCCAAACACATGTCTTCTCAGGCTATACTCTATAGCAGGTGAGGGAAACCCACACTCCCTATAATATCCATTCAGAAATCTCTCTTAAAGCCTCTGACCTCACTGTGGCCAGAGTCTGGAGTCCAGATGGGAGCTGCCCATGAAGAGTGGCTGTCAAGCCTGGGCTAGGAAGAAATAATATTTTGTTTCCCAAGATGGCCAGAGGAGGAGAGGAGACATAGAAGGTGATGTTATTGCCTCTGTGGCCTGGAAGAACTTCACTTATTGACCGAAAGGGGACCAGAGGAAGATAATGGGAAACATGGTTTGAGGAAGACACTAACAAAGGAAAGATCCTAAAGGCCGTTTATCTGATGAGAAATTTGTCCTCATGCTGTGCCCTGGGACACTTCAGCCTTTGGAGTCCTTGTAGAAAACAGGCTTCAAGCAGTAGCCAGATCAGAAAGAGCTGTCTAAAAACACAAAAATTCGTACACATCTGAAGCAAAAGCAGATTTTGGAAGAACTGTTAGGGAAGGCAGGATGTGTATGTCTCGCAATAAGAATTTGGCTCCAACAGCAGGGACTTAACCAATGCAAGAAATGTACACCGTACATCTTATAAAACGCAATGCCATATGGACAAGGGTGAGGGGCAGGTGTATGTGGTGGTGATGGGGGGGGGGTGGTTTCTTTTGCACTGTAGGAAATAGTTCTGCAATGGAGTCAGCAGGCCAAGTGAAAAGGGTCCTGCCCCTTGCCTACCTGGGGAGAGTAGAATTTGGTATTCATCGTGCCCAAGATGAAGAGTAACATCTGACTCACTTAGGTGGCACAGCACTGGTATGATTTTTCAGTGGTAACCACTAGCCCCAACCACCTTTCTCAGAAAATGCTTCTGGAGTTGGATTTTCACACAAGAAGGAGAGGGCAGATTCCAGACCAAAAGCATCTGAACTTTTTATCTGTAAGCAGAGTGGCATGGATTTCACCTGAGCACGGCAGGTAGGTAGGAATGGCAGCCAGAATGGCACTGTTTCTAGGGAAGGGAAAACAGAGCTTGGAACGGGGCACCTCTGACCAACCTAGGGGTGAAGCAGGGGCAGAGCAGATTGTGTCTTCAGCTCCACCATTTCTCTACCCTCAGCCAGCAACTACCTCCACCCGACTCCTAAGAACTGGGCTTTACTATCCCGTGTGATCCACTGAAGCCACTGAGGCACTGCAGCAGCTCTACTTGAAGGGAAAAGAAAAGGCGTCAGGATTTTAACTGTCACAGGAAGGGCAAAACCCAAACTGTGTATGAGGATCCCAATCAGGGAAGCTATCAGTCACTCTCACAAAAGTCCCTACAATTCTCCGATAATATGACAGGCAGCCATCTGCAATAATTTATGTGGACAAGGGCCTGTGAGGCTGAGCCTAAGAGGCAGACTGCTTTCTGGTTTCCTGACGTACACAGGATGCTCAGCAGTGAGGGTCAGGGTGGTGGTAGACTTCACCAGGCCCCAGGGCCACCCCTGCTCCCTGCAGGTGCCGGCACAACCAGACCAGGCTGACCTGCTATATGAAGGTTCCAGAGCTAAGGGTTGGTCCCAGGTGGTGGCCTAGAAACTAAGCAGATAGAAGGACCCAGGTCAGGCTTCCTGAACGAAAGAGCTTCCGCAACTCTTTCTGGTCTTCCTCACAGTATCCTACTCACAGAAATTACAGAGACAGTTCTTCCTCTTAAGACCAATGAAGACCGACCTACCTAATATACAGAATATAAAAAAATACAGAACTTTTTGACATTCTCTCCTTTGGAAGTAAAATATACATGATCCAGCTATGGAAGAGGAAGAAGAAGAAGAAAGGCCAAAGGCAGGGATCCCCTGGCTATCCCCATACATGACACTCTCACTCCAATCTCCGCTGCAACTTAAGGGTCACCAGAGCAAGGACTTTCTCCTCAGGAGAAAGAAGGACCACAGCCCCCTGTCGCGTGCTTACAAGAAAAAGATACAGCTACCTCAGAGGTTCATTTCAACTCTGAGGGGAATTTTCAAGTAAACAAATGAAGTTGGGTCGCACCAGTGGAAGGTGGGTAGGAAATATGGGATCAGTAGCGACACATGGGAAGCCCCGTCTGAAGGCCTGTGCTCCTCCCCCCTCACTCCCTGGTGTATAGGCCCCAGGAGGGTGAAGGGGAGCTCCCAAACTAAAGAGGTCTGGGCAAGGGGTTAGTTAGATGGAGGGAGGGACCTTTGTCTCATGGTTACCCTCTCCTCAGCCTCTAGTCCCAGACAATGCCGGCAGCTGGGATTCCTAAAACCAGGAGCTCATGGCTCTTGGAAAGAGCAATCTTAATACAAGAAAAATGTGCAAAAGAAAAAAATTAAATAACTCAATCCAAGCATACAAGATTAATATTCTGTCAGAGCAAGAACACTTTGTTTTGGATTTCTCCCCTTCCCCCCCACCCCCCACCTCTGGAATATTCCATCTGCTCAAGTACCCAAGATAAGAGTTATACAGATCAGGGCAGAGGACTGGGAAGGATGAAGAAAGATAAAAGGGAAGGAAGTTACCACTAAAGACAAAAAATAAAAATAAAAAAAGGTGCAAAATTGATTACCTCAGTCCTCCTTTGTCTACCCTTGGGCTCCTGGGTTAAAGAAGTATGTGCAGTCAAAATATAGTGTAAGGAAGAAAAACCCAACACGTCCCCTTCTTGTCACAAAACCCAAATGTGAGCCTCAGATGGTTCTGTCTGTCCAGAGGGTGCTCCCTCCAGGGAAGGGGGCGGAGCGGGTCAAGAGCACAGTTTCCAGGGCAGCAGAGGTGTGTGGTGGCTGATGGTGGGGGGGCTGGTCTCCCGCCCACCAGAGGGCTGCTTTTCCGCTGGTTGGTGGTGCTTCCCACGCCCTCCCCTCCCCGGAGGCAGACATTATAGCTGGAAGCCCTCCATGGGGGCCTCAGGCTGCTGGAAGATGAACTGCTGTTGCGTTTCATCCACTTGGGGAGCCAGGCTGCTATCATCATCTTCTACACCAAAGTAGTGCTCAATGAGGTCGAAGGCCTTCTGATAGATCTCCTGGTTCTCATGGCTCTGGAGAAACTCAATTTTATCCAAGCCTATGGTGACAAGAAGGAGGCACAAGAGTACACTTTGAGCGCTTTTCTATGGGTCCATGAAAACACTGAATCTATTTTCCCTTCCCTGAGGTTTAGTGTTAGTGTTTATAAACACATGTAATATGATCAGACCTCTCTTTGACCAGGAAGAGGACAGCCAACATCTTTTCCCAAAACTACATAACCCCAAAGGAAAAAGACCAAAATGTCAGTTATACATACATACATACATACATACATACATACATACATACATATATATATATATATATATATATATTTTTTTTTTTTTTTTTGTCTTTTTGCCTTTTCTAGGGCCGCTCCCACGGCATATGGAGATTCCCAGGCCAGGGGTCTAATCAGAGCTGTAGCCGCTGGCCTACACCAGAGCCACAGCAACACGGGATCTGAGCCGAGTCTGTGACCCATTCCACAGCTCACGGCAACGCCGGATCCTTAACCCACTGAGCAAGGCCAGGGATCGAACCTGCAACCTCATGGTTCCTAGTCAGATTCGTTTCTGCTGCATCACAATGGGAACTCCCCAAAAAATGTCAGTCATATTATCAGAGATTTTAGTCCTAATTCTGCTTTTAACCTGGGCAAATCCTTAATCATTCAGAATTTCTTGGAGATGGAGTGATGAGTCAGTCCAGTACTCTTAACAGAACTTACTAAGGAAACCATAAAACAAAAAGACAACCTGCAGAACAGGAGAAAATATTCCCAGACAATGTGACCAACAAATATTTAGTTTCCAAAATATACAAACAGCTCATATAGCTCAATAGCAAAAAACCAAACAACTCAAATAATGGGCAGAAGGAATTCCCATTGTGGGCCAGTGGGTTAAGAACCCAGTGTAGTCTCTATGAGGGTATGGGTTTGATCCCTGACCTTGTTTAGGGGGTTAAGGATCTGGTGTTGCTGCAAGCTGCAGCACAGGTTGCAGATGCAGCTTGGATCCAGTGTTACTGTGGCTGTAGCACAGGCATGCAGCTGTGGCTCGGATTTAACTCCTGGCCCGGAAACTTCCATATCCCGCAGGTGCTGCCATAAAAGAAAAAAAAAAAAAATGGGCAAAAGACCTAGACATTTCTCTAAGACATATAGATGGCCAACAGCCACATGAAAAGACACTCAAAATAGCTAAGTACTACAGAAATGTAAATCAAAACCACAATGAGGTATCACCTCACACCAGTGAAGATGGCCATCATCAAAAAGTCTACAAATAAATGCTGGAGAACATGTGGCAAAAAGGGAATGCTCCATCACTGCTGCTGGGAATGTAAGCTGGTGCAGCCACTATGGAGAACTGCATGGAGGTTCCCTAAAAAAACTAAAAATGGGAGGGAGTTCCCATCCTGGCACAGTGGTTAATGAATCTGACTAGGAACCATGAGGTTGCAGGTTCGATCCCTGGCCTTGCTCAGTGGGTTAAGGATCTGGCGTTTCCATGAGCTGTGGTGTAGGTTGCAGATGGGGCTCGGATCCCGTGTTGCTGTGGCTCTGGTGTAGGCCAGTGGCTACAGCTCCGATTAGACCCCTAGCCTGGGAACCTCCATATGCCGTGGGAGCAGCCCTAAAAAAGGCAAAAACACCAAAACAAAACAAAACAACAAAAAACTAAAAATAGGAGTTCCTGCAATGACACAGTGGGTTAAGGATCTGGCATTGGTGCAACTGTGGTGTAGGTCGCAGCTGTGGCTCAGATTCAATCTCTGGCCTGGGAACTTCCATGTGCTGAAGGTGTGGCTAAGAAAGAGAAAAACAAAAACACAACTAAATATAAAACTAGCATGGGAGTTCCCATTGTAGCTCAGTGGTAACAAACTTAACTAGTATCCTTGAGGATGCAGGTTCAATCCCTGACCTTGGTCAGTGGGTTAAGGATCCACTGTATCCATGAGCTGTGGAGTAGGTTGCAGCCGTGGCTTGGATCCCACGTTGCTGTGGCACATAGGCTTGTGGCTGATTTGACTCCTAGCCTGTGAACTTCCATATGCTGCAGGTGCGGCTCTAAAAAAAAACAAAACAAAACAAAACAAAAAAACAGAGCTAGCATACAATCCAGCAATCCTGCTCCTGGGCATATATCTGAAAAAAAAAAACAACCCAAAAGAAATATGCACCCCAATGTTCACAGCAGCATTATTTACAATAGCCAAGACATGGAAGCAACCTAAACGTTCATCAATAGATGAATGGATAAAGAAGATGTGGTACATACATAAAATAGAATATACTCAGCCATAAAAAAGAATGAAATAATGCCATTTGCAGCAACATGGATGAACCTAGAGATTATTACACTAAGTGAAGACAGAAAAAGACAAAAGATCATATGTGGGATCTAAAAGATAGATACAAATGAAGTCATTCACAAAATAGAAACAGAGTCACAGACATGAGAACAAATTTATGGTTATTAAAGGAGAAAGTGAGGGAGGGATAATTAGAGGAGTTTGGGATTATCAGATACAAACTACTGTATACAAAATAGCTAAACAAAGAAGTCCCACTGTATAGCATAGGGAACCATTATATAATAAACCATAATGGAAAAAAAAAAGGAAAAAAAAGAACTTGCTAGAAACTCAGTTGAAAACATGTCTTCTATCCAGCTCCTGATACTATTATCAATTCTGGAGCTTTATTTTTCCATCTGTACCATAATCTACTTACGGGGCAGAGCCTATCAGCAAGAGAACCGGTCTCCTACTCCTCAGAGGAAAACAGAACTGGTGGGCTAAAACCTCGCATTCAGTGCTGACGCCCTCCCACCCCACACACCCTCCCTCGTGAATGTATATGTCAGAGGCTTAGAGTCCCCAGGTTCTGAGCTAGAGGCAGAGGTGAGGTTGGGGAGAGGGCACATACCATAGGCTTCCTCGATGAGGCCGCAGTAGGGATTGACCCCTGAGCCACTGCGCTTGCCCTCTTGCTCTCCAAGCCGAAGGATGTTCTCCAGGCCATTGAGGGCTACTTGTACAATTTTTGAGTCCATTACAGTCAGCAAGTCACACAGGGGTTTGATGCAGCCCAGGGAGACCAGGTACCTGGGGGGCAGGGACCAGGCAAATTCTAAATTAATACAGGGCCAGGGAGGTGCCAGGCAGGTGCTATGCTATGGGGCCTCTGGGTCTCCTCATGCACATCAATACTTTCCGCAACCCATTCCAACTGAGCCTTCAGAACCATCCACTCTTTATCTCAATCTCTTCACTCTCCCAATGCTACTGGCCTAGTTTATTTCCATGTAGAAAGAAACCTGCCATTAATTCTGCCTCCTAGTCTCCTTGTTGCAACATTACCTACTCTGAACACATCACTTGCCTCAAAATTTTCAGTCAGGAGTTCCTGTTGTGGCTCAGTGGTTAACGAACCTGACTAGTTTCCATGAGGACGTGGGTTTGATCCCCAGCCCCGCTCAGTGTATTAAGGATCTGGCATTACCATGAGCTGTGGTATAGGTCACAGACGTGGCTCAGATCCCACGTTATTGTGGCTCTGGCATAGGCCAGCAGCACAGCTCCCATTTGATCCCTAGCCTGGGATCCTCCATATGCCACAGGTACGGCCCTAAAAAGACAAAAGACAAAAGACAAAAAAAAATAAAATAAAATAAAAAATAAATTTTTATGACAGAACAATTTGGCTCCTAATGGCCTTTTCTAACTCTGCCTCCCTTTATTCACTTCCAAAAGTACGACATTCCAGTCAAACATGTAAAGGTTTCCAGGTTTCTGATTTTTGTACCTTTACTCATGCTTTTTCCTGACCAAAAGGCCATCTACAACCCCTCCAAAACTTAACTCAATGGCTATCCCTTTACTTCTGAGATTTTACGTATACTGAATATACTCCTCTTCCAGAACTACAAGCTGAAGGCAATGCATTTCCCATTCCCACCATTGCTCCTCAAGCGGATAATGGAAGTCAAAATCAGAGCATTCGCACACAAAATGGCTTTGTATTTGTTCTCCCAAGTATCACTCCCAAAAGATGATTTTTCAAAGAAGATGCTCTGAATGAACTGTAACATGGACCTCCCTCATTTATATGGATAATTGAGAATTACATATATTTAAATTATCTGGAGGATAGAGGCAGAGAAGAGATGGATGTCTGTGTCATAAGTTTCTATTTATGTGTGTGTGTGTGTCTTTTGTCCTTTTAGGGCCACACCCATGGCATATGGATGTTCCTAGGCTAGGGGTCCAATCGGAGCTACAGCTGCCAGCCTACGCCACAGCTCACAGCAACGCTGGTCCCTGAACCCACTGAGCGAGGCCAGGAATCGATTCTGCGACCTCACGGTTCCTAGTTGGATTCGTTTCTGCTGTGCCACGACCGGAACTCTTCTATTTTTTTTTATAGCCACAGCTGTGGCATATAATCTGAGCCACGGCTGCAGCAACACTGGATCATTAGCCTGCTGAGCCACAGTGGGAACTCTGCATCATAAGTTTCTATTTTCCAGGATGGAAAAGAGGTACATGGTTTACAGGAATCTATTTCAGATTCCAGTGCCGCACTCTAGGAGCTTACCAGTTAAACCCTACTGAGTGGGGGCAGACCTGTCCCAGAAAAGGCAGTTTAGAGGTTATATGTAAACCATGAGCCAAGAGGCAGAGTATGCATATCAAGACAATGGCATGGAGTTCCCGTCGTGGCGCAGTGGTTAACGAATCCGACTAGGAACCATGAGGTTGCGGGTTCGGTCCCTGCCCTTGCTCAGTGGGTTAACGATCCGGCGTTGCCCTGAGCTGTGGTGTAGGTTGCAGACAAGGCTCGGATCCCGCGTTGCTGTGGCTCTGGCGTAGGCCGGTGGCTACAGCTCTGATTCAACCCCTAGCCTGGGAACCTCCATATGCCGCGGGAGCGGCCCAAGAAATAGCAACAACAACAACAACAAAAAGACAAAAGACAAAAAAAAAAAAAAAAAAAAAAAAAGACAATGGCAAAGGAATAGGATACCTGATTTGCTCAGGGGTTCCTCCTGATGTGGCATTGGTGATGGCCCAGGCTGCCTCTTTCCTTGTACGGAACTCTGCTTTTTGAAGGATTTCAATCAACACGGGAAAGATATTTGCATCTATGACAGCCTGAGAGAGAATTGGGGGGTGGAGGGTGGGGCACAGTGGGAGAAAGTCACTTCAAGAAGAATAAAGCAAACCCAGATCACACATTAGCTAAGATTTAGAAATCTTAACCTTCCTCAAAGTTCTCCTTTGTTCTTCTCATACGGGTAAGAGACTACAGAGGAATGTGAACAGACTCTTTGACCAATGGCATGCACTGACCCCAATTTCTAAAAAGAAACAAATCCCAATTTCTAAAAAGAAACAAATTCGTTCTTCTGGAGGGAAATATCCCACAATATTTCATGTTCCCAGGCCTTTCTACCAGCAGCCCCCCAACTTCCCTCCTGCATGTTCTACCTGTATCTGAGCCCTGTTGCCAGCAGTGATATTTGAAATGGTCCAGCAAGCTTCCTTTCGGATTGACTCCTTGGAGCTGCTCAGCAAATGGAGGAGGCAAGGGAGGGCTGAACAGTTAAGAATGACCTAGAACACCCAAAAGCACAGGCAACAACAAAAAAAATTAGATAAAATGGACTTAATTAAAAGTAAAAACCTTTGTGCACCAGAAGATACCATTAACAGGGTGAATATACAAAACACAGAATGGAAGAAAATATATGCAAATCATATTATCTGAAAAGGATTAATATCCAGAATATGTAGGTAAAAAACAAAACAAAACACTGAATTCAATTTAAAATGAGCAAAAGACTGGAACAGACATTTCTCCAGAGAAAATACCAATGACCAACAGGCACAAAGAAAGATGCCAAGCATCAAATTGTTAGGGGAAATGTAACTCAAAACCCCTGTGAGCTGTAACTTCATGCTTATGAGGATGGTTATTCTCGAAAAATCCCAGGTAATAGAAGTGTTGGTAAGGATGTGGAGAAACTGGAACACGGTACATCACTAATGGGAATGTAAAATGGTGTAGCCATTGTGCAAAACAGTATGGTGGTTCCTCAAAATCTTAAAACATAAAATACCATATGATCCAGTAATTCCATTTCTGGTGTGAACCCAAAAGAACTGAAAGCAGGGATTCAAACAGACACCTGTATGCCAATAGTCAATGCAGCATTATTCACACTAGGATCCATGAGGATGCCGGTTTGATCCCTGGCCTCACTCAGTGGGTTAACGATTTGGCATTGCCATGAGCTGTGGTGTAGGTCACAAATGCAGCTTGGATCTGATGTTGCTGTGGCTGTGGTGTAGGCTGGCAGCTGCAACTCTGATTCAAACCCTAGCCTGGAAACTTCCATATGCTGTGGGTGTGGCCCTTTAAAAAAAAAAAAAAAGGCACAGAATTTCAGCCTGGAATGATGCAAAAGTTGTAGAAATGGATGGTGGTGATAGTTGAATAACAATGTGAATGTATTTTAATGCCACTGAACTATATATTTAAAAATGGTAAAAACAGGAGTTCCCATCGTGGTGCAGTGGTTAACGAATCCGACTAGGAACCATGTGGTTGCAGGTTCGATCCCTGCCCTTGCTCAGTGGGTTAAGGATCCGGCGTTGCCATGAGCTGTGGTGTAGGTTGCAGACGAGGCTCAGATCTGGCGTTGCTGTGGCTCTGGTGTCGGCCGGTGGCTACAGCTCCGATTCGACCCCTAGCCTGGGACCCTCCAAATGCCGAGGGAGCAGCCTAGAAATGGAAAAAAGGCAAAAATAAATAAATAAATAAATAAAATAATAAAAATGGTAAAAACAGTGTATTTTATGTTATGAATGTTTGCACATACAGGTGCATACACACATATAACAATGACCCAGAAAATGAATCCCACAGAATCATGCAAACTACTCAAAACCCAAAGAATCCTCAGATCTCTAGCCTTTGAACACAAGCTGTATGCTATGCCCTCAATGGAGGTGTGTGTAACACAAGACTAGCATGAGGTAGTATCCAGGGGATCCTACAGGTCTAGGACGCAGGGGCAGGTTCCATAGCTTTTAGTATCTTAAAGGTACCATACCTCAAAATCTGTTAATTACTTTACAATGTCCCAGGGAAGTCAGGTTCTTTCATTCAAGCCCTCAGTGAATGATGACTTGCTTCCAATTCACAGAAGAAGGCACAACCACAGAGAAAGTGGCAGAGTTGGAATTTTCACTCAGGCCCATGCTTTCTTTCCTAGCTCATGTTCCCTCCCATGAGGACCAAAGTTTGTGGCAGAGAAGGATTTTGTTCATAGACAGCTCTCCTCCTTACCTGGGTCTGGATGTCATCCCCGGTGACGATGTTACCCACAGCTCTCAGGGCAGGAGAAGCCACTTTGTTATCGTTGTGCCTACAGAGAAGGGCGATCTGATCAGCAGCAGGCCAGGACGTGGCATTCAGCTCTGCTGACCACCAAGGCCGGCAGCAGTGATGGCTCCGGACCTTTGGACAGGGCAGCAGACTACTGACTGCAGTTCTGAGCTTGGAGAGGCTTAGGGAATCTGAACCCTTTCTAACTGAGCTCACTCACATCAGAAGTTCTACCAATCTTCGGCAGACTCCAGAGTCTATGACTGCCTGGATCTTCTCGTTGGGGCCATCAGACAGATAAGAAAGGGCCCAGCAAGCATCTGCTAGCAAGTCCGAGTCGCTGCTGAAGAGTAGGCGAGACAGCACAGGCAAACAGGGGGAAACCTGTTGGAAGCACAGTGAGAGGGCCTTAGGCGGACAGGGTTATATGAGCTCTGCCCCTAAGCCTAACGTTGCCAAGCCCTCCACTACTAAGCAATTCTAAGACCTAGAGATTATTACATTAACCATCAGGCCCACATTTTCTTTCTTTCTTTTTTTTTTGGCCACACCTGCGGCATATGAAGATTCCCAGACTCGGGGTCCGATCGGATCTACAGGTGCTGGCCTACGCCACAGCCACGCCAGATCTGAGCTGCGTCTGCAACCTACCACAGCTCAAGGCAATGCTGGATCCTTAACCCACTGAGCAAGGCCAGGGATCAAAGCCGCAACCTCATGGTTCCTAGTTGGATTTGTTTCCACTGTGCCACAGAGGGAATTTCAGGCCCAAGTTTTCACTTCACCATCCAGGCACATGAGATCACCTTCTTCCCTGACTATTGCCTCTTTCAGTTTCCCACGGAATAAGACTCTAAGGGGTTCCTCCGAAACCTGAAAACCCTCATATCAAAATTCCTCCCCATAAAGGAATCTGCTATTACTCAGGAACTGGTAAGACGCTCTCTTACCTTTGCAAATTCTGGGGGTGGGTTCTTCCCGCGGCAAAGATTTGACAGGGCCCAGACTGCATTCCGTGTCATTGTCAGTCGTGTGGACTTGGTAAGGAGTCTGAAGGAAACAGTAAAGCCAGATCCTGAGCAATGATGCCCTTGGCATAGAGCTGTTGCCCATGAACCCCAGGAGCAAATCCAATCAGACCCTTAAGACTGGCAGCCTCACTGTTTCTTCCTACCCATAGAGTTAAGTTAAGTGAGTCTGCCTGGCCCAAGAGGCCGAGCTGCATCTTCACAGAGGATCAGGACCAGCTATGGCTGGTTAGAGCAGGACCCTGAGTAAGCATCCTAAGCGTTTAAGAGGACATACTGTGCCCCTAACTGCGGCCACAAGCTAGCTCTAAACAAGAGTATTGCTTTCTTTTGAAATCAAAGTTGAAGGTTTAGTGAGGATTCTAGCCACACGGTATGGAGTGATTTTCTGCGACAGGCCCATAAGTAGTAGCCTATGAGACTGGGATTCCCGAAGAACAGCTCACCCCTGTTTTGTTCCGGATGTAGGCTCTAGGTTAAGAGTATGGGAGAAAGGGGCGGGAGCATCCAGGTGACCTTACATGGGGTCTTAGACCTGTGGTTACAACAGAGCTCTCCAATGTACCTACACAGAAACCCATAGCAAGTCAATGCATCCTGTAGAGGTTAGATTTTTCCAGATAGGCTAGTCCTGCCTCTTTCCTCTGGCTCAACAATGAGACAGGTATGACTGTCATGAGATCCTATAAGTGCTAAGAAGTGAGGACACACAAGATCCTCTCTGGCACAGACCAGTGGCACAATCTTCTTACTCTCAAAACATACTTATCTTTTACTCTGGCAATAAGAATGCACTTTTTGCATTTTTGTATTTACTCATCATCTTTCGGTAAGCTGCGCCACATGGCTGCCTGATAGATGTCCCAGGTGCAAAAGATAACAAGTACTCACGTTAACAAAGGATTAAGGATGGAACAGCCCAGGACGTAATCTCGGCAAACGGAGCTATCTCCAGCTATGTTTCCCAGTGCCCAGACTGCCTAAAAAAGGGATGATAGAACTGTCACCTGCCGAGCCTAGCGGCTTCTGTGAGTACTTTATACTCAGAACTACAGAGTAACACCCACCAGTAACCAGGGCAAATACCCTCTCAAGGCCTGAAAAACACTGTAAATAAGCACAGGCACCCTCCTTGTTGATATCCTTACTGAGCTCTTGGGGACTTTTCCTCCAAGAGTTGCCATTCAGTGTGGCAGAGAAACTCACAGTGTACTGCTGCCAGGAAAGCCAAACCAAGACCCCCTTTATGCCCACCTCCCAGAAAAGGATAAAATGATGGGAAAATTGCATTCTTGCAGCCTCACAGGACTGATCATCTATGTAGTAATAGAGTAAAATACCCCAGTACCACGTTCCAGTTCTATCCAACCCGTAAAATCCCAGCAGAAGAACTGGAAGTTGGGTTTTTATGATCTGTAGGTGCTGAGAAAGGGGTACTGTGGTATCTTTTCTTCCCCAACACCACCTCTGATGCCAAATGTGCAAAGTTTTTTCCATACTAACAACCAATTCTGATACCAACTGTGTCAATGGTTAAATTCTGACACTAACTCGGAGATAGTGCAGAACCCACAGGTTAAGGGCTCACAAGACTGCCCTCACTTTAGATCCTAGTTGCAATTTCCAGGCGCCACCTGCACTTCTTAGCAACTGGCTACAAATTCAGGAGTTCCACAATCTCCTCCTTAGGTTCAATAATCCACCAGAAGGATTCACAGAACTCAGGAAAAGACTTTATTTAAGTCTACCGTTTATTATAATGGCTACAACTCAGGACGAGCTAAATGGAAGAGATGCCTACGGGTATGGAGTGAGGAGTAGGGGCTGTACAAAATCTCCATGCCCTCTCCACACATGTCACCTTCACAGCACATTGATATGTTCACCAGCTCAGAAGCCTATGAAGACTTCTAGTCTATTCAAAACTTTTAATAGCCCACTCTCCACCCCTTCTAACCTCTCTGGGGAGGCTGAGCTGGAAGGGTGGGAAAGAGTGGAGGTGGGGTGGGGTTGAGCAATCCCCCCCTCCCCACCCCACCCCAAGTCACTACATTAGCATGGTCACAGGTGTGTTCCAAAGGGGCTCCTTAGGGTTAACTTCTATCACTGAGAAAATCCCAAGGTTTGGGGGAGCTCTTAGCCAGGAAATGGGGATAAAAACAAAATGGATTTTTTTAATTAAATGACAAGTACCATCGAGAATTTGGGCATTACCTGTTCCTGTACATCCTCAAAGTCTGAGTTAAGCAGCTCTATAAAAATGGGCACAGCCCCTGCTTCAATGACAATTTTGGTCTGCTGAGAGGTTCCAGAGGCAATGTTCGTTAAAGCCCAGGCAGCTTCAAACTGAAATCGAGATAAAAGCTATGATTGATTGTCATTCCAGACAGAGCAGCCATGCCTACCAGCTGGCTCAGAATAGTAAGCCTTCTGCCCCTGACTTAAAAAAAAGGATCAAAACACCATCCCTTCCCAAACCCCCTTTAAATAACAGGAAGAGGTACTGGCAGTGATGCAACACAGCGGGAAGATGGAATTGGGCTGCCATGGTCCCAGGTCCAGTCCTGCACTACCACAGCACCCATGAGTCCTTTGGCAAGTCACTTTTTTTGGCCATTCCCAGGGCGAGGGACTGAACCCGTGCCACAGCAGTAACCCATGTGGTAAGTCACCTTTATTTTCTGAGCTTTGTTTTTTTTATTTCTGAGACCAGGATAAGAGTGAGAGGGGTCTCTCAAAGTCCCTTTCAGCGAAGTTTCTAACAAGTTTCAATTGACTGACACATTACCCATTTCTGAGAAGAGAGACCCAGAGAAGCTAAATAGTTCATCTCAGGATTAGAAGTGGACTAATCCCTTTTTTTTTCTTTTTACTGCCACACCTGTGGCATATGGAAGTTCCCTGGGGTTGAATCCAAGCCGCACCTGCCAGATTATGCCACAGGCACAGTGGATCCAAGCCGCATCTGCAATCTATGCCATGGCTTGCAGCAACGCCAGATCCTTAACCAACTGATCAAGGCCAGGAAATGAACCCACATCCTTCAGGATGCCATGTTGGGTTCTTAACCCCCTGAGCCACAAATGGAACTCTCAGAACCTCTAATTTGCATTATATATTTATAATTTATAATATAACCTCTGAATAATCAGTCTCATAGTCTGGTATCTTTGCTTTGAGATTGTCTTAGGGAACAGCCTGTGGCTCTCTTATTTGAGGCCAAGGCCTCTGAGGTAACAGCATCTCATAAATATTTCCTCAATAGCTTGACTATATCCCAGGAGACATGTCTATAGAAACATCTCGCTGCAATTTCTTGGCAAAAGGGCTTTCATCCAGTACCTCTCCACCTCAGGCCTCACCTGTAATGTACAATTCTCATTCCTCTTCAGAAACTCCACAAACCGATCCACCACTCCTGGAGTATTGATAACTTCATCTATTGGAGGACTAGGCTCTGGAAAAGGGACAAAGGAAGGAGAGAAAGTCAGGATAGGCTTTGGCTGATGCATTCACTGGGGTCGGTCCCCCATCCTTCCTAGATTCTCTGACTACCATTATTATAAACATTCCCAGGTTCCCTTTTGGTGAGGCAGTGTTAACAACAGCTGGTCATTTTTGAACTGTATAAAACATCTAGGATGCTAAAGTCAATCCTAATCTAGGTATGCTCAACTTTGGCTTCCTAAACCTAAGCGAGTAAGTAATCTTACTAACCTAAGCAAATAAGGAATTAAGGAAGAGAAGACAAGGGAAGGAGCAACTCTAGTCTAAACACGTCCCTTCTTAGACCGGCAGTCCTTTTTTGGGAGGAAGAAAAGTCAAGGAGTATTTTTCCCATCATATGTCAAATTCTCACTAAGAACTATGTGCCAGACACAGTTCTAGGTACTAAGGATACAATAGTGAACAAAACCAAGTCTCCACTCTCATAGAACCTGTATCCTAGTGAGGAGAGACATTCTGTTATATTAGAGAAAGTAAAGAAAAAAAAAAAAAAAAAAAGGAATAGATAGGGCAGGGTAAGGAAATTAAAAAATGCTGTAGGAGAGGAATCCCTACAGCAGTTAAGGATCCAGTATTGTTACTGGTATGGCTTAGGCTGTTGCTGTGGCACAGGTTGGATTCCTGGCCCAGGAAATTCTGCATGCCATGGCCAAAAAAAACACAAACAAACAAACAAACAAACAAACAAAAAATGGCTGCAGGGGTAGGGAGTTACAATTTTAGAAGGGTGACAGGGGTAGGCTTTGCCATGAGATAGGATCTGATTACAGAAAAGAAGCAGCTGTCACATAGATATCTGAACATAAAGGCTATGAGGTGGAGGGAATAGCCAATGCAAAGGTTAAGAATGTGCCTGGCTTGTCCAAGGACCCAAGGACCCCAAAACCAGTAGGGCTAAAGCAGAATGAATGAAGTGGAAAAGCTGAGGTAAATGAGAAGAAACAAGAGGCTAACTCATGTAGGGCCTCTTTAGGGAGGCCTAGGCTCTGTACCTTTGGAGAGCAGTTTCCGGAATTTCTGTGTGGTTGCTAACTGCAGGTCAGAATCATCAGAAAACAACATCTCCACCATCTCTCTTGTGATCACACTCTCCTAGAACATAAAAAACAGGTTCGAGACTTTTTTTTTTTTTTTTGGCTTTTTCAGGGCCACACTCATGGCATATAGAGGTTCCCAGACTAGGGGTCTAATTGGAGCTGTGGCTGCTGGCCCTAGCCACAGAAAAGCCAGATCCGAGCTGCATCTGCGACCTACACCACAGCTCACGGCAACACTGGATGCTTAACCCACTGAGTGAGGTCAGGGATCGAACCCACAACTTCACGGTTCCTAGTCAGATTTGTTTCCACTGCACCACGATGGGAACTCCCAGGTTCAAGACTTTGCAAACCAACACTAGAGCCAGATGTGAGCCACAATTCTGCTTGGCATCCTGCTTTCCAAAGACTTGAGGGCAAAAGGAAGGCCTAACAGCAGGCTCAGAAGGTGTCTGTGTAAGCCACAGCTGTTCCAAACTGGGACATCTGGAAGCGATTCTCAACCTCTGAGGCAAGCGATGGCTTCCCTTAAATGTTTCCTCTGGTGCTTCCATCAGAGATGAATGCTCGTTGACTCCTTAAGCTGACCAGCTACAAATGGATGCATGGAATAAAGACAAACGTGCATGGTTGTTGGTAAAGCTACGAGATGATGAGAACTGCCCAATTTCTGTTCTGTAGAAGCAAGTATTTTCCAAGTCTGCCTGAAGCACATGCAAGGGTCTTACCCCCGTGGTAGAGCTCACATAGGAGTCCATGAGGAGACTATCGAACATGGCAGCTTCTTCATTAATCAGCTCCACATTTCTCCGTTTAAAAAGCTAAAAGCAGAGAGAAGAGATGGTGGTAAGCCTACTCACCGAAACTAAGACAATGTTAAATTATGCCGTAACTGTCAAGGAAATGCTATTTATGAGAAAATGCCAAGCTTAATATACTGATATGGAAAGCTATTCAAGGGCTTTACTTTCTATGTTGTATCTAATTGTTCACATTTTTGGAGGACATTTCTATCAGCAAAAAAATCTTTTACAATTTCTGTGACTTTTGTATAAAAGGCGATGAGTATAAAGGCTTTGAAGGTTAGCATCTAGACCTGAGAAGGAACCAATTTGGTGTGGCAGAACATAGATGATGAGGCATTAATACAGTCTCAGTTCTAGGGAGACTTAAAAGAATGGACTCTAGAGATAGCAACAGCACAGTCCAGAATGGCTGACAAACTTCTTAAAGGGCCAGGCTTGGGGCTGTGCCTCGAAGGCCAGACTTAATATTGACTATTGGGTAAAAAAAGAGAAGTCTGCAACTAGAGATTCTCATACTAAGTGAAATAAGTCAGGAAGAGAAAGATAAACACCATATGATATCACTTATATGTGGAATCTAAAATATGGCACAAATGAACCTATCTACAAAAAAGAACCAGACTCACGGACAGAGAGAACAGACTTGTGGTTGCCAAGGGGGAGGTGAGAGGGAGAGGGATGGATTGCAGTAGATGTAAACTATTACATTTAGATTGGATAAGCAATGGGGTCCTAATGTGTAGCACAGGGAACTATATCCAGTTTCCTGGGATAAACCATAACGGAAAGGAATTATTTTTTAAAAAACAAGGAGTATTTTTTAAAAAAAGAATAATCAAGCCACTTTGCTGTACGGCAGAAATTAGCATAATTTTGCAAATCAACTATACTTTAATTAAAAAAAAGAAGGCAACAAGGGGTTAGCACTAGAGTGTTATTTTGAAGACATAAATGATGTCCAAGTTGTTCTAAATTATGGAAAAGGAATAAGGGGCAGTTCTTTCTCAAAACTTTCAACATGAAACTGGATGGGAGGCCCACAAAGCTAAGCCACTTTCCCAAGGAGATAGAGTGCAAAGTGGAGGCCAACCAGGGCTGCTGGACCGCTTCCCTGAAGGCATATTGGAAAATACTCAGGTTAACCCACTTGTTGCTCCCGTTTCTGCTTCCGGAGTTGAATGCCCTCTTCCTCTCTTCTTCGCCTCATTTCCTCAGGGTTTAGGGCATTGTTCTTATAGCTCTTCATTCGATAATTGTCTTTTCCTGGGCTCGCCATGGTCTCTAAAGAAGGGAAGATACAAACACAGTGGCAAAGGCTTTTTTTTTTTTTTTTAAACGGCTGCACTTGCAACAAATGGAAGTTCCCAGGGTTGGGGGTCAAACTGGAGCTGCAGAGGCCGGCCTATACCACAGCCACAGCAATGCCAGACCTTTAACCCACGGAGTGAGGCCAGGGATCAAACCCACACCCTCACAAAAACAATGTCAGGTCCTTAATCTGCTCAGCCACAATGGGAACTCCCGGCAAAGCCTTTTTAGGAGGCTAACATTTCCTTCTCTCCTACCCACCCTCCCCTACTCAGAGGACACATAGCTTTCCAAGGAGGCCTAATAATCACAGTAAGTGCACCTGACTTCTCTAGTACCATCCCCACACCAATACACACTGTCTCCTTTAATCATAATAAGCTTATTAAATAAGTGCTAGTACAGCAATTGATATACGTAAAGTATTAAAAGATACAGCCCTTGAGGTTGGTTTCAAATTCTGGCTCTTCTACTTGTTAGCTGTGCAAATTTCAACAAGTTGCTTTACCCTCTATGCCTCAGGATCTCATCTTTAAAACAGGAATATAATAGTTTCTACTTCCTAGAGTTGTTAGAAGGATTAAACAGCTTAATATACCTGTGAAGTACTACTTAGAACAGGAAAAAGCTACTAAAAGCTTAAAAACATAAGTAAGACTTCAGGGGAAAAATTAGGGAGAGGGACAGAAAACATTAAGAATCGAAGACTGGGAGTTCCCGTCGTGTCGCAGTGGTTAACAAATCCGACTAGGAACCGTGAGGTTGTGGGTTCGGTCCCTGCCCTTGCTCAGTGGGTTAATGATCCGGCGTTGCCGTGAGCTGTGGTGTAGGTTGCAGACGTGGCTCGGATCCCACGTTGCTGTGGCTCTGGCGTAGGCTGGCCCTACAGCTCCGATTTGACCTCTAGCCTGGAAACCTCCATATGCCGCGGGAGCGGTCCAAAGAAATACCAAAAAAAAAAAAAAGAATCGAAGACTGAAAAATTTCCCAAATTTGACCTTATAAACCCAAGAAACCAAAATAAACCTTAAACATGTTTAAAAACAAAGAAAATCACACTAAAGCGCATGAGTCAAATTCATGAAAATTAGTGATAATCAGCCAGAAAGATTCATTATAAAGATATGACATGACTTCTTGAACCTATCTATACAGGTCAGAAGATAATGAAGCAACTGAAAGAAAAAAAAGCTATCGAACTAGAATTTTTTTTTTTTTTTTTGCTTTTTAAGGCCGCACCCTCAGCATACAGAGGTTCCTAGGCTAGGGGTCAAATCACAGCTACAGCAGTTGGCCTACACCACAGCCACATCAACGCTAGGTTTGAACTGAGTCTGCAACCTACACCATAGCTTACAGCAATGCTGCTGGATCCTTAACACACTGAACAAGGCCAGGGATCAAATCCACAACCTCATGGTTACCAGCTGGATTCGTTTCTGCTGAGCCACAAGTTTCTGCTGAGCCACAATGAGAACTCCTCAAACTAGAATTCTATACCCAGTGAAAATACTTTTTTTCCTCCACTGCTTTTTTTTTTCCTTTTCTTTTTACATTGCACCCATGAAACATGGAAGTCCCAGTCTAGGGGTCGAATCAGAGCTGCAGCTGCTGGCCTACACCACAGCCACAGCCAAGCCAGATCTGAGCCACAGCTGTGACCTATGCCACAGTTTGTGGCAACAATGGATCATTAACACACTGAGTGAGGCCAGATATCAAACCCACACTAAGCCACGAGAGGAACTCTGAAAATACTTTCTTTTTTTTTTTTTAATGGGCTAATGAAGCCCATTCTTCTTCTTTTTTTTTTTTTGGTCTTTCTGCCTTTTCTAGGGCCTCTCCTGAGGCATATGGAGGTTCCCAGGCTAGGGGTCGAATCAGAGCTGTAGCTGCCCGCCTACGCCAAAACCACAGCAACATGGGATCTGAGCCGCGTATGAAACCCACACCACAGCTCACGGCAATGCTGGATCCCCAACCCACTGAACGAGGCCAGGGATGGAACCCGAAACCTCATGGTTCCTAGTCAGATTCATTAACCACTGAGCCATGACGGGAACTCCTGAAAATACTTTCAAAAATGAAAGTGAAATAGACTTCTAAAGTTCTTCAAGTAGGAGGAAAATTATACCTGATGGAAGTTCAGAAATTCACAAAAGGAAGAATATTAGAGATGGTAAAAAGTAGGTAAAACTCCCTTAAATCCCACAAAGATAATAGGGGAATTATAAAAAACAGTTCAAAAGAAAGCAAGCAAAGAGAGAAAAAAGACCCAAGAATATATAATAGGAGTTCCCTGGTGGCTGAACTGGTTAAGGATCGAGCATCGTCACTGCTGTGGTGTGGGTTTAGTCCCTGGCCCAGGGAACTTCTGCACGTCATAGGCACAGCACCCCTTCAAAAGGCAAATGTAAACAAACTGATTTCCAGTGTTAAAACATTACAGTCAAAAGTCCAGTTGGGGAGTTCCTGTCATGGCTCAGGGGAAAACGAACCTGACTAGTATCCATGAGGATGCAGGGTTTGATCCCTGGCCTCGCTCAGTGCGTTAAGGATCTGGCATTGCCGTGAGATGCAGTGTAGGTTGCAGAAGTGGCACGAACTGGGGTTGCTGTGGCTGTAGTGTAGGCCAGTGGTTACAGCTCTGATTTGACCCCCAGCCTGGGAAACTCCATATGCCACATGTGTGGCCTTAAAAAGACCAAAAAAAAAAAAAAAAGTCCAGTTGTTTTGTTTTGTTTGGCTGAGCCCATGACATATGGAATTCCTAGGCCAGGGATTGAATCCAAGCCATAGTTGCGACCTGTGCTAAAGAGTGGCAACCTTGGATCCTTTAACCAACCCACTCTACTGGACTGGGGATTGAACCCACACCTCTGCAACAACCCAAACTGCTGCAGTTGGATTCTTTTTTGTTGTTGTTGTTCCCTTTTTTGGCCACCCCATGGCATATGGAGTTCCTGAGCCAGGGATCATATCTGAGCCACAGGTGCAACATACACTGCAGTTGTGTTAATCCAGATCTTTTAATCCACTGTGCCAGGCTAGGGGTTGAACCTGTGTCCCGGCACTGCAGGGACACCACCAATACTGTTGCACTAACAGTGGGAACCCCTACAGTTTTTAGTTTAAAAAAAAGAATTACAAGGTATACAAAGAAATAGGAAAATACAGCCCATTCAACGGCACAAAATAAATGGACAGAAACTTTCCCTTAGGAAGCCTAGACACTAGACAAACTAAGAAAAAGACTTTCAAACAACTATCCTTAATACATTCAATGAGCCAATGAAAAATATGGACAAACAACTAAGGAAATCAGGAAAATGTTGAACAAAATGAGAATATCAACTGAAAATATATGTACCCTTTAAGTGGCTGAATTGTGTAGAGTGTGAATTCTATGTCAATAAAGCTATTATTAAGAAAAAAAAGGAAAAAGGAGCAAAATGGCAGAAGTCCTTTCTTATCAGCAATTACATTACACTTAAATGGACTAAACTCTCCAGTCAAAAGGCAGGGACTGGCAGAGGATGAAAAAAAAAAAAAAAAGATTCAACTATATGATGTCTGTTAAGACTTACTGTCTACCCCAAACCACAAATAAGTTAAAAGTTAATGGATTATGTTGCTGTGGTTGTGGTGTAGGCCAGGAGCTGTAGCTCTGATTTGACCCCTAACCTGGGAATCTACATGTCACTTAAAATAATAAAGTTGGAGAACTCACACCTCCTGATTCCATAACTTACTGCAAAGATACAATAATCAAAAGTGTGGTATTGGCAGAGTTCCCATTGTGGCTCAGTGGAAATGAATCTGACTAGGAACCATGAGGTTTCCGGTTCGATCCCTAGCCTCACTCAGGGGGTTAAGGATGATGTCGCTGTAAGCTGTGGTACAGATTGCAGACTCGGCTCGAATCTGGCATTGCTGTGGCTCAGGTGTAGGTCAGCAGCTACAGCTCCAATACAAACCCTGGCCTGGGAACCTCCATATGCCACAGGTGTGGCCCTAAAAAAGCAGAAACAAAAAAAAAAGAAAGAAAGAAAAAGTGTGGTATTGGCATAAGGATAAATACATTGCTCAATGGAACAGAATCGAGAGTCCAGAAAAACTCACACATTCATGGCAGTCAGCCAATTGATTTTCGACAAGGGTGTCAAGTCCATTCAATGTAATAAGAATGGTCTCTTCAACAAAAGGTGCTAAGACAACTAAATTTTCACATCCAAAAAATGAAGTCAGACCCCAAGCTGCTATCATATAAAAAACTTAGGAGTTCTCTTCATGGCTCAGCGATTAACAAACCCGACTAGGATCCACGAGGATATGTGTTCGATCCCTGGCCTTGCTCAGTGGGTTAAGGATTCAATGAGCTGTGGTGTAGGTCACAGACGAGGCTTGGATACTGAGTTGCTGTGGCTGTGGTGTATGCCGGCAGCTGCAGCTCCAATTCGACCCCCAGCCTGGGAACAGGGCACAGGCCTAAAAAGCAAAAACAAAAAAACCAAAACAACAACATAAACAAAAAACACCTTAATGTGGCTCAGATCTCGCATTGCTGTGGCTGTGATAGGCTGGAGGCCAAAGTTCTGATATGACCCCTAGCCTGAGAACTTCCATTTGTCACAGTTTCAGCCCTAAAAAGACAACAAAAACAAAAACAAAACAAAAAAAACTCAGCAGGTTAAGAACTTGGAGCTGTCTCCCTGAGAATGCAGGTTCAACCCCTGGCCTCGCTCAGTGGGTTAAGAATCTGGTGTTGCCGAAAGCTGTGGTGTAGGTTGCAGATGTGGCTCCAATTTGACCCCTGGTCCAGGAATTTCTATATGCTGTTGGTGCAGCTGCAAAAAGGAAAAAAAAATTAAAAATGCACCAGCAAAATAAGAAAAATAAATAAATTAAAAAAATGAAAATGCATCAGCGACCTAAATACACAAGCTAAGACCATAAAACTCTAAGAATAAAACATAGGGGTAAATTTTTATCATCTTGGATTTTGCAGTGGATTCTTGGCTTTAACATCAAAAGCAGAAGCAAGAAAAAAAAAAAAAGAGAGACATAAGAAAGTAAAAAGACAACTTTCAGGAGAAATTATTTCCAAATCACCTGAGAAAGGTTTAATATCCAAAATATATATAGAATTTCTATAAGTTAACAACAAAAAGACAAACAATCAAATTTAAAAATAGGCAAAGGAGTTGCTGTGGCTCTGGCGTAGGCCGGTGGCTACAGCTCCAATTGGACCCCTCGCCTGGGAACCTCCATATGCCACGGGAGTGGCCCAAGAAATGGCAAAAAGACCAAAAAAAAAAAAAAAAAAAAAGGTCAAAGGAGGAGTTCCCGTCGTGGCACAGTGGTTAACGAATCCGACTAAGAACCTTGAGGTTGCGGGTTCGATCCCTGCCCTTGTTCAGTGGGTTAACGATCCAGCGTTGCCGTGAGCTGTGGTGTAGGTTACAGACCTGGCTCTGATCCCGCGTTGCTGTGGCTCTGGTGTAGGCAGGCAGCTACAGCTCCAATTCGACCCCTAGCCTGGGAACGGGGTCCATATGTCACGGGAGCGGCCCAAGAAATGGCAAAAAGACAAAAAAAAAACCAAAAAAACAAACAAACAAAAAAAAAAGGCAAAGGAGGAAATCCTGTCATGGCTCAGCAATTAGCAAACCCGACTAGCATCCATGAGGATTAGGATTCAATCCCTGGCCTCACTCAGTGGGTTAAGGATCCAGTGTTGCCGTGAGCTGTGGTGTAGGTTACAGACGTGGCTCGGATCCCGAGTTGCTATGGCTCTGGCGTAGGCTGGTGGCTTCAGTTCCAACCAGACCCCTAGCCTGGGAACCTTCAAATGCCTCAGGTGTGGCCCTAAAAGACAGAAAAGAAAAAAAAAAAAAAAAAAAAGGGCAAAGGACTTGAATAGACATTTCTCTAGGATAATACACAAATGGCCAACAGGCACATGAAAAGATGCTATATAAAATTAGCCTTTTTTTAAAGTCAGTTTATTTTTTCCTTTTTTTTTTTTTTTTTTTTTTTTTTTTAGGGCTGTGCCTGGGGCATATGGAAGTTCCTGGGCTAGGGGTCGAACTGGAGCTGGAGTTGCAAGCCTATACCACAGCCACAATGGATCTGAGCTGCATCTGTGACCTATGCAGCAGCTTATGGCAATGCTGGATCCTTAACCCACTGAGCAAGGCCAGGGATTAAACCTGCATTCTCAAGGACAATGTGTCAGGTTCTTAACCTGCTGAGCCACAATTGGGAACTCTTCAGGCCAGGGATCAAACCTACACCTTCAGGGTGACCTGAGCCTCTGCAGTCGGATTCTTAACCCACTGTGCCACAGTGGGAACTCCACTATATATATATATATATATATATATATATATATATATATATTTTTTTTTTTTTTTTGCCATTTCTTGGGCCGCTCCTGCGGTATATGGGAGGTTCCCAGCTCTAATCAGAGCTGTAGCTGCCAGCCTGCGCCAGAGCCACAGCAACCAGAGCCACAGCAACGCGGGATCAGAGCCGTGTCTGCAACCTACACCACAGCTCACGGCAACGCCGGATCATTAACTCACTGAGCAAGGGCAGGGATCGAACCCGCAACCTCATGGTTCCTAGTCGGATTCGTTAACCACTGCGCCACGACGGGAACTCCCTAACTATATCTTTTAAAAAAAGATTTCGTATTAGTCTATCTGCATTCATTCATCATAGGACCAATTATATTAACCATACTTTATTTTCTGTGTTCTGGCACTTGAGGGCCTTACAGACTCAGGGAGAGACTGCCACTCCCACAGCTAGCTAATTCCTAAAGCTAACAATTTGCCTAAGAGCATGCCTTTGCAAAGGAACCAATCCAATCCAGAGGCTTATCTCCTTTATCTTGCCTGTATACCCAGGAGGCAATATTCCTCTGCTACATCATCCCAAGGTCCCCAAGGTAGCAGACAACCAGAAGGTATTCCCATAACCCCAAGCCTTCCAGAAATATTCAAATTAGCCAATCCTAAACTGTATATTCTGCCTTGCCTTCTCTTTCCCTCTGAAACCCCAAAAAGGCTCTGGCCTAAACCTCTTGCTTGCTCCTGCCCCTTCTGCCTCCTGACCACCCTGGCATTTTCCTCTGTGACCCTGTGTGGGATGTGGTGACCTGTGACTCACCCCACCCCCAGACCTGTGAGTATAATAAACTTCTTCCTTCCAAACCTCACTGTTGTTTTCTCCTGTGGCTGTGGTGACTTGATCATACCTTATCCAATATTTACATTTTTAAGACAATCTCAGTATTTAAAAGACTGATAAAAGTGAAGTTGATTATGTCGAAGTTTGAGTAGAGGATGATTTACCAACTTGTTTCTCCCTTTATAGGCATTTCCCACCTTCTAAATTTCTAATCCGAGTTACCAAAAGTATTACCAAAAGGAGGAAAAATAAGTTTTATAGGCACACAGAAAGGGACAACACTATCACTGCTCCTTTTCTGGAATGGTTTGGGGTGACTGTGATGAGTTTAAAAAGAAATTTCCCAAAGGTAAGGCTGGTTCAAGCAGGAGATCACCCTGGGAGTACAAATGGAACAATAAAGTATATAAATGTGAGGTGGGGGAAGTAGTCTATTAAGAGATTCTGAAAGAGAAATAAAAACGGAAGTTGAAGAACGAGTTGAATTCTGGAGCTAGAGGTACTAAGGAAAGGAAACTTTAGAGAAGGCGCCTCTGTCCTTTCTGGGAAGCAGGCAGGCAAACCAACAGCAGTGGCAGGGGCAAAGAATGTGCAAGCTTCCAGGCCACATGCACTTGGCAAAGCCCAAGTCGATTCACTGTTAAAAAAAGTTCTAGGGACTGCAGTGGCCTCCCCTTAGCGTCCCTGATTATCCCTGTGCCTGGAGATGTAAGAGGCACATGACAAACTCCAAAAGGCAGCCCTGCGGACTGCTGAGCCCCTCTACCTGACACATGGTTTTTCATGACTCTGAACCTGGGCTCCCCCAGAGGGCTGTCCCTTCCTTCCAGCAGAGCTGACAGTGAAGCTGGAAGGAGAATCAGACTGTGCTTCTTTCGTCACCATGGTGACAAGAAACTATCACAAATATTTGCTTATGACATCACTGGAGAAGCCAAGAAGGGGAGGTTAGATTGGAAGGAGGAATATCTGCAGAAGCCTATCTGGAATCAGCAACCAAAGGAAATGCTGGACTCTCATTTGGGGACCAGCAGGCATAGGGGCTCTTTCATCAAGCACTCCCTTACTTGCTGAGACTGGATGAAGAAATCCACAATATAAATATACCTTTTCTAGCAACTGACTGTCTCAGGTAGACTCTTGAGTTTTCTTCATCAAGGAACTCTCTCAAAGTGAGTAATAGGTCCCTGAAGTTGTATCTCTCATTTCTTTTTCTTTTTTTTGGCTGCACCCTTGGCATGTGGAAGTTTTGGGGCCAGAGATCAAACCCATGCCACAGCTGTAACCAGAGCCACAGCAGTAACAAAGCCAGACTCTTAACTCCTGAGTCACTAGGGAGCTCCTGTGCCTGATTTCTAGAAAATAAGTATTAATGTTCCCATTTTTTTTTTTTTTTTTGTCTTTTTGCCATTTCTTGGGCTGCTCCCGAGGCATATGGAGGTTCCCGGGCCAGGAGTTGAATCGGAGCTGTAGCCGCCAGCCTACACCAGAGATACAGCAACGCAGGATCCGAGTAGCATCTGCAACCTACACCACAGCTCACAGCAACGCCAGATCCTTAACCTGCTGAGCAAGGTCAGAGACCGAACCTGCAACCTCATGGTTCTTAGTTGGATTCATTAACCACTGCGCCACAACGGGAACTCTGAATGTTCCCATATATTTTCTAAGCTCTTAGAACCAAGGACTAGCAATAATAACATGAAATAAGTATAGATCCTGTTATGGCCTAAATTGTTCTTTTTCCCCACCAATTCATATGTTGAAGTCTTAAACCCCAGTACATCATAATGTGATTGTGTTTGGAGATAAGAGTCTTTAAAAAAATGATTAAATGAGGATACTGAGGTAAGGCCCTAATCCAACATGACTACTATATGACAAGGGCCCTCATAAGAGAAGATTAAGATACAGATGTACACAGAGGGAAAACACCATGTGGATGTTAAGGAGAGGTCTTAGAAGAAGCCAACACTGCAAATCTCTTTTTTCCTGCTTTTTAGGGCCGCACCCACAGCATATGGAAGTTCCCAGGAGAGGTCCAACCAGAGATGGCCTACGCCACAGCCACAGCAATGCAGGATCTGAGTCACATCTTCGACCTATACCACAGCTCATGGCAACGTCGGATCCTCAACCCACTGAGTGAGGCCAAGGATTGAACCCGTATCTTCATGGAGTCTAGTCGGGTTTGTAACCCAATGAGCCAGAACAAACATCTTGATCTTGTACTTCCAGCCTCCAGAACTTTGAGAGAATAAAATTTTGTTGGAGTTCCCATTGTGGTTCAGCAAGAACGAACCCGACTAGTGTCCATGAGGATGCAGGTTTAATCCCTAGCCTCACTCAGTGGGTTAAGGATTTGGTGTTGCCATCAGCTATGGTGTAAGTCACAGATGCATCTCGGATCTGGTGTTGCTGTGGCTGTGGCCAGCAACTACAGCTCTGATCGGACCCCTAGCCTGGGAACTTCCATACGCTGTGGGTGTGGCCCTTAAAAAAAAAAATTTGGAGTTCCTGTCGTGGCACAGTGGAAACGAATCTAAGAACCATGAGGTTGCGGGTTCGATCCCTGCCCTTGCTCAGTGGGTTAAGGATCTGGCGTTGCCATAAGCTGTGGTGTAGGTCGCAGATGCAGCTCAGATCCTGTGCAGCTGTGGCTCTGGAGTAGGCCAACAGCAACAGCTCCGATTGGACCCCTCGCCTGGGAACCTCCATACGTCAAGGGTGTGGCCCTAAAAAGACAAAAGATAAAAGACGAAAGACAAAAAAAAAAAAAAAAATTAAATTGCAATATTAAAAAATTTAAAATTTCCAACATTTCTTCACTTTTTATCTACCAAGTCCCTGTCCTCCTCCTCCACCAACCCCCTTTTATTCACTTGTGATACTGACTTTCTGAAGAGACTAGTTTTGGCCAGGGATTGAACCCATGCCACAGCAGCGACCTAAGCTTCTGCACTGCCAATGCCAGATCCTTAACCCACTGTGCCACAAGGGAATTCCCAGTGAAGAGAGTAGTCTTAATGAATGCTCCACATTTTGGTTTGCGTCATTAAGTTTATACCCCTATGTCCTGTGTTTCCTGTAAAATAGATGTTAAGTCTAGAGGCTAGAACAGACTCAAGTTAAGATATATATGTGTGTGTCTATCTATCTATCTATCTATCTATCTATCTATCTATCTATCTATGTGTGTGTGTATATATGTATCTCACATATTTATCTATGTATGACCAGGTCACTTTGCTATACAGCAGAAATTGACAGAACACAGTAAATCAACTATAATAATTTTTTAAAAAATTTTTGGCAAGGATACATATAGGTGATGTTTGGTGCTTCATACTACATCACATCAGGAGGCATCTAATGGCAGGTTGCCCAGATGATACTAAATTTGATGGTAATCATCTCTTTTCTTGAAAGTCACCTACATACCCTTCACTTAAATTTTATGTGACATTTTTCCTGAATATTACATATTTTATGTATAAGATATAATAACACAATGAAATAACCAACTTTAAAAAATAGGCATTGCCAATACTGTTCAATCTGTGTGCTCTGTTCGCCCTTCTAACTCTTCAAACCTGACTTCCTTTCCTTCTACCCCAGAGAAACTGCTTTTATCAAGATCACTGACAACCTCCACATTGCCATATCTAAGATAGAAATTTCTGTCCCCTTCTTAACTCCGCAATAGTAATTACTAATCCCTCCTCTCAGTTTTCTTGGCACCACTCTCAATCAACCTCACCTGATCTTCTGTCTTTCTTGATGTCTCCTCCCTTCATACATCTACATACTGGTTCCTATCTTCACTCTTTTAAGTCATTTCATCCATTCCCATACCTCCCAAGTTTATGTCTCCAGCCCAGTCCTTTTCCGGAAACCACAGACTCATATATTCAACCTCCTATAGAAATCTTCACTTTGCTATCCAAAACTAACTTGATTTCTAACCCCATTCAGCAACAGCATTTACAAGTTACTTAATCCCAATCCTAGGTTAAAAAAAGCTATCCCGTCTCTCGCCTCTTTGATCTAATCTACTGACAAATCCTGAATGTATCCTGAATGAATTTACATCTCTCTTACCCAATCCAAGTCACTGTCATCTCTTGCCTGACTACAAACGCAACCTCTTCCTCACCCCAAATGTATCACCACACAATAAGACCAGAGCACACCAGTGATGCCATGTAGAAGTAAAATCTTCTTCACAATTTAAGGTGCTGCCTATATCTTCATCTCATGTCATCTGACTTTTCCCCCTCAGTCATCATATGCACCAGTCACAATGGCTCTCTCAGTATTTGGAAACTATCAAGCTGTTTTTGGATACAGTCTTAACATTTCCTGTTTTCTTTATGCCCACAATGCTCCTTCCTAGCTCTTAGAACTGCTAGGTCCATCCCCTGTCATCCTAACCCAAAGTAAGTGGCTCTATTTCCATCAGAACACCTGTTTTAGTTCCTTCATTACATTGCTTACAATCTGTATCTGTTCAATTCAATCTGTATCTATTCAATGCTTACTGAACCTCTACATTGTCCCAGACACAAGACCTAGCTATAACAGTTGCGTAACAAGTATTTGCTAGTAAGTGTAAGGGGAGAAGTGTACAGCAAAGGAATCTTTCTTGTGCCTGGAGTGGAGTAGAATTTCCAAAAGCAAATTTTAGAAAGATTTCTTCCTAGAAACCCAGAAACCACAGGTTTCCTCCAGTATTGGTATGAAAAGTGAATAAAAATGCTCTGCTGAGAGGTTCTCTTATGGCACAGCAGGTTAAGGATTCAGCGTCATCACTCTATCACCCTGGGTTGCTGCTGCAGCGTGGGTTTGATCCCTGGCCTGGGAATTTCCATATGCTGCGGGTGCGGCCAAAAGCCCTGCTCTAAGACTGCAGGACACACAGACATTAATAAAAGCAAATTAAAAAAAAAAAAGAAAAAGAAAAAGGCTGCAGGGCACAGACAGCTCAGAAAAAAACATTTTAGACAGCTAAACCCAGTGACCTTGTCAGTATTCATTCTATCTGACTATCTAATTTGTCACTGATGATCACCTTTGCCTTCTTGAAACCTATGATTCTGACAGCACCACCCTCCCAGTTTTCTTAACTTTCCAACCACTCCTTCTCCATTTCATACTGTGTTCCTCTTCTAATGCCAATCTCTCAATGTCAATGTGTAGCAAAAATCTACCTTTAGGGAGTTCCCATTGTGGCTCAGCGGTTAACAAACCCAACTAGGATCCATGGGGATGCAGGTTCAATCCCTGGCCTCATTCAGTGGGTTAAGGATCCCTCGTTGCCGTGAGCTGTGTTTTAGTTCGAAGACACAGCTCATATCCCGAGTTGCTGTTGCTGTGGCATAGGCTGTCAGCTTATAGCTCTGGCTGGACCCCTAGCCTGGGAACTTCCATATGCTGTGGGTACGGCCCTAAAAAGCAAAAAAAAAAAAAAAAAAAAAAAATTTACCTTTGGTCCTCCTCTCAGCAGAAGCTGTCTCATTCCCATGTGATCTCCTTAGCTTCAACCATCACCTTTACACCAAGCACCAAATATCTATTGTCACAACCTCTGCCTGTTAAGTGTACTTCCAAATGCCTACTGGCAACCTCCACCTCACTTTCTCTCCTCAAACCAGTTTCTTCTCCTAACTTCCCCAGTTCATAGTTAATACCATTACCATTCAACTAGTCTTAGAGTCAATCTCTTCCCCAAAAACAGGTTGGTAAACTTATTTTTACCTGTGCCAAAGATTCCCTTCTTTTTTTTGGCCTTGCTAATGGCATGCTGAAGCTCCTGGGCCAGGGACTGAACCTGTACCACAGCTGTAAGCAGAGCCACAGGAGTGACAATGCCGGCTCCTTAACCCACTGAGCCATGAGGAACTCCCTCAAATTCCCTCCTTAAACTCTATCCAGGCTCTTCTGAGCCCTTTTTCAACTAGGCTTCAACCTTGGCCTGTAAAGATTTGAATAAAATCCTTAACATAGTTTCTAATAGCTCAAGGTCACATCGCTAGATGACCCTTGTGCCCTTTAAAGTTCCTGCTGGAGAAAATTTCAAGGCCGCCAAATAAATTTATTGTTTGGCCAACACATGAAAATAGGGTCCCTGTCTCCCAGGCTCTGTGGGAGGGGTAGGAGACTATATTCAATAAGCACCATAGCAAACCCAGGTGGGTTTCATGTGGACTAATCCCTCCCTTGCATTTTGTAATTGCCCATTTCTCTGACTCGACTGACCTCCTCTGACCACCATCACCGCCATTCTCTCATCCTCCTTTTTTTTTTGGCTTTCAGGGCACCCAAAGGATATGGAAGTTCCCAGGCTAGGCGTCAAATCAGAGCTACAGCTGCCGGCCTATACCACAGCCACAGCAATGCCAGATCCTTAATCCAATGAGCAAGGCCAGGGATCAAACCTGCATTCTCATGGATCCTAGTTGGATTCATTACCGCTGAGCCACAATGGAAATGAACTCCCATATACATACTCTCAGATGTTCTATCCATCATTTTAAATGTCATTTTCCAAAAGATCTGAAGTGGTTTACAATAAATTCAACAAAATATAAAAACTAAAAATCTAGAAAAAGAATATACCAATTTGTATAGAAAGATAAATATGGATAAGCAGGACCCAAAGAATCCCCTGCTCAGTGGATCAAGGATCCAGCATTGCTGTGACCTGTGGTGTAGGTCACAGACCTGGCTTGGATCCTGAGTTGCTGTGGCTGGGTGTAGGCTGGCAGATGCAGCTCCAATTAGACCCCTGGCCTGGGAACTTCCCTATACCTCGGGTGTGGTCCTAAAAAGCAAAAACAAATACACCGAAAAAACTGAGTTGCATTTTGATACGTCACCTGTCATCCAAAATAAAGCAATATAAGTGAGTACTTACATAATGCTCACCATCCATGAAGGTGTTTTGTTTTTGTTTTTTTTTTGGCTGCACCAAGGTATGCAAAAGTTCCAGGGTTAGGGACTGACCCTGCATCACAGCAGTAACAACACAGGATCCTTAACCTGCTCAGCCACCAGGGAACTCCCATGATAGTGTCCTGTTAAGCACAACGTTTAAAAAAAATTTTTTTTTTTTTAAATGCTTTTTAGGGCCGCACCCATGGCATATGGAGGTTCCCAGGCTAGGGGTCGAACTGGAACTGTAGCAGCTGGCCTACACCACAGCAATGCCAGATCCAAGCCCCGCCTGTGACCTACACCACAGCTCACAGCAACGCTGGATCCTTAACCCACTGAGTGAGGCCAGAGATCTAACCTGCGTCCTCATAGATAATAGATTTGTTTCTGCTGAGCCAGGACAGGAACTCCAAGTTACTTATTTCCACAAGGCAGGCATAGATAATGCCTCTGCTAAGAAAATCACACATCTGTGCCCTCACTGCTAGATGTAAAGCAGTCTTCTCAAGTTCAGTTCAGAATGCTTTCCAAGAATTCCTGTTGTTGTTCAGCAGTAACAAATCCAACTAGTATCCATGAGGAAGGATGCAGGTTCAATTCCTGGCCTCACTCAGTGGGTTAAGTATCCGGTGTTGCTATGAGCTGTGGCGTAGGTCACAGATGCAGCTCGGATTCTGAGTTGTGGCTGTGGCACAGGCCAGCAGCTACAGCTCCAATTCGACCCCTGGCATGGGAACTTCCATATATTGCAGGTGCAGCCCTAAAAGAGACCAAAAGAAACAACAAAGTTGAGGGGAATAGGGTGAGCTAAAATAAACACCATTTAAGTCAGGTGTAAGGTTTGGAAATCTTTTTCA
The DNA here is from genome assembly GCF_054392235.1 of Sus scrofa. Classification (NCBI taxonomy): domain Eukaryota; kingdom Metazoa; phylum Chordata; class Mammalia; order Artiodactyla; family Suidae; genus Sus; species Sus scrofa. The sequence goes on along the minus strand of NC_139388.1, from coordinate 93,086,783 downwards.
AAAGTTCAACTTGGAGTTCCTGTTGTGGCACAGCGGTTAACGAATCTGACTAGGAACCATGAGGTTTTGGGTGCGATCCCTGGCCTTGCTCAGTGGGTTAAGGATCTGGCATTGCTGTGAGCTGTGGTGTAGGTTGCAGACGCGCGGCTCAGATCCTGAGTTGCTGTGGCTGTAGTGTAGGCCGGCGGCTACACCTCTGATTAGACCTCTAGCCTGGGAGTCTCCATATGCCGCGGGAGCGGCCCAAGAAATGGTAAAAAGACAAAAAAAGACAAAAAAAGACAAAAAAAAAAAAAAAAAATTCAACCTGGAGTTCCCTTCATGGCTAAAAAGACAAAAAACAAAAAAAAAAACAACTTAGGTAAATGTGGAGTTCCCTTGTGGTACTGTGGGTTAAGGATCCGGAATTGTCACTGCTGCAACTCTGGCTGTTGCTGTAGCGTGGGTCCCATCCCTGGCCCAGGAATTTCTGCATGCCTTGGCCAAAAAGAAAAAAACGCGAAAAAAATAAAAGAAAAAAAACTTAGTTAAGGAGTTCCCATCATGGCACAGTGAAAACAAATCTGACTAGAAACCATGAGGTTGCAGGTTCGATCCCTGGCCTTGCTCACTGGGTTAAGGATCCAGCGTTGCCGTGAGCTATGGTGTAGGTCTCAGAAGCAGCTCGGATCTGGCATTGGTATGGCTGTGGTGCAGGCCAGCAGCTATAGCTCTGATTAGACCCCTAGCCTGGGAACCTCCATATGCCACAGGTGCAGCCCTAAAAAGCAAAAACAAAACAAAACAAAAAATCCTTAATTAAATATAAATAACTTTTTAATTTTTCTTTCTTTTTTTTTGGCTGCACTTGGGAACTCTTAAGAAGCTTTTTTATTTTTTTTAGCCACACCTGAAATATGTTGAAGTTCCTGGGCCAGGGATCAAACCCAAGTCACAGTGGCAAACCAAGCTGCTACAATGACAATGCCAGAGCCTTAAGCCACTGCACCACAAGAGAACTCCAAAGACTTTTTAGACATTTTTTTCCCTAATGCATCCCTCCCATGAGATTTTAATATGCAGACATACTCTCTATTTATATAGGTATATCCGTACTTCATACATAGAAAGAGTAAGCATAAAGCTTGCTTTTTATTCGATGCAAGGTTAAGAATGACTAAAAAGATTTTTTGGTTAAACGTTAAATTAGGAGTTCTTTGTAAGGATCCGACCTTGTCACTGTAGCAGCTTGGGTTGCTGCTATGGTGCAGGTTTGATCCCTGGCCCAGGAACTTTCACATGCTACAGGCGCTGACGGAAAAAAAAGGGGGGGGGGGCTTCTTAGGATGGTGACAATGAATGGAAAGGCTGAGGTTAAACTGATATAAGGGATCAGGGAACTGTAATATTATCTTCTCAGCTTTTCAAGTCAGAAGCCTAAGAGTCACCCTTGACAAGTCCTTTCCCCTCATGCCCACATCCAATCACTAAGAATGGCTGGCTTTATTTCCTAATTATTTCTGGGCTCTTTTTCTCCATTCCTACTGCCATTACCCTAAATCAGATCTTCATCATCTCTTGCTTTAATTTTTTTGTTTTTAAATGGCTGCACTTGCAGCATATGGAAGTTCCTGGGCTAGAGGTCGAATCGGAGCTGCAGCTGCTGGCATACACCACAGCCTTAGCAATACTAGACCCCAGCCACGTCTGTGACACTGCAGCTCATGGCAACACCAGACCTCTTAACTGACTGAGTAAGGCCAGGGATTGAACCTGCATCCTCATGGATACTGGTTGGATTCTTAACCTGCTGAACCACAACAGGAACTTCTTGTGTAGACTTTCTAAGGGCCTCATTAACCTGTTCTTTCTCTTTATTCCAAACTTCTTGAAACAGATTGCCTCTCCTCTCTCATTTCTTTTTTTTTTTTTAAGTTTTTTTTTTGCCTTTTTTTTAAGGGCCACACCTGCAGTATATGTTAGTTCCCAAGCAAGGGGTCCAATCAGAGATGTAGCTGCCTGCCTACACCACATCTGCAACCCGCCAGACCTAAGCTGCATCTTCAACCTACATCATAACTCACAGCAACACCAGATCCTTAACCCACTGAGCGAGGCCAGGGATCAAACCCGCATCCTCATGGATACTAGTCAGGTTTGTGACCCACTGAGCCATAATGGGAACCCCCTCCTCTTTTATGTTGTAGCACACTACAATTCCTTCCATTCAAAACTGTTTTGGTAAAAGATATTGATCAAGTGCATGATGCTAAATTTACAGGACCTTTTCAGTCCTTATTTTGCTGGTCCTCTTGACAGCACTCAATCCTGACAGCCATGTCCTTCTCTGCCAGTGGTCTGAGATATCAATTGCCCCATGTTCTTTTAATTATGGCTGCTGATTCCCTTCTTTCTGCACATTAAAGCTGATGTACCTTGAGGCTCTCTTTTCAGCCCACTTCCCATGATACACATTTTTCACAGGTACTCTCTATTGGTCATTCCATGGTTTTAAGTTACCATCTACAGAGATAACTAGATGATCAATCCTCTATCTCCATTCCCAGATCCCATGCCTGAGCTCCAGACTTCTATATCCAATCCATTTTTGGACACCTTCCCTTGGAGGTCACAGAGATACCACAAAATAATTCAAATTGAAACTCAACTCAGCAGCAGCACTATCCAGCCTGCTGCTCAAAGGAAGAGGCCTAAGAATCATGCTTAATCCCCCTCTTTCAGCCTCCAGATGAAAATCAATAACCAAGCCCTAATTCAAATTCCTAACTTATTCTCAACTGTTGCCACCTCGATTGCCATCAACACTTGCTAGGACTACCACCCTACTTAAGAACCAACTACTTCAAGAAACTCCTGGTTGGAATCTTATTGCAGTCTAATTCATTCTCCGCAAAGCAGTCAAGTAACATAAATAAATAAATGTGATCACATCACTTCTGAGATTAAAACCTTTCAGTGGCACCTCACTGTCATCAGGATAAGGTCCAAATATCATTCCCTCCATGCTATCAATCCATCTAGCCTACTAATTTTTAGCTTGTGAAATATCCAATCATTCCCACCCTGCCACTGACAACTCTTACCCACAGATCAGGTCTCATTAAAGGGAGCTTAAAGGATTTCCCTGATTCCCCTAGGCTGGGGTGGGCCCTCTTACTATATGCATCTATAGCACTGTGCCTGCTCCACTCAAAATATTTATCATTGTATAATGGTCTCCAAAGTATGATACTGAAAATCAACTGGGACGTAGGAAGAAAAACATACATATATTTTTTTTACTAATATATATATTTGTAAGGCTTTGTTATATATTGGCCCTTTTTTTTTTTTTTTTTTTTTCTTTTTAGGGCCACACCAGCAGCATATGGAAGTTCCCAGGCTATGGGTCAAATTGCAGTTACAGCTGCCGGCCTACACCACAGCCACAGCAACTCAGAATCTGAGCCGTGTCTGCAACGCATCTGCAACCTACACCACAGTTCACAGCAATGCCGGATCCCTGAGTGAGGCCAGGAGTCAAACCCACATCCTCACAGATACAGCCGGACTTGTTTCTGCTGTGCCACAAATGGAACTCCATGTTAGCCTACTGATACTGGCAACTTTTATCTGTTGGTCAGATGGCCAAGCTTTCCTGAAGGAAGACTGGGAGTTATACCAAGCAGGTGTGAAGATATTAGTTCATTTACAGCTAACAAACTGCATCACGGACACTGTAAATTAACTATATTCCGATAAAAAATAAAATTAAAAACCCATACTGCATCATTCTGTAGTTTGTGTGCCTAGTTAAGTGGATTTACAAGTTATCTACTTTTAATTAAATTAACATTCACAAAATAAATACCTTAAACTCCTATCAAGACACTGAATGGAAGATAATTAATGCAAACAAGAGGAACAAAGAAGCTAAAGTGCTGAGATCTCTGAAAGTAAAAGCTTCTAAGAATCAGAATATCACCTGCCACACCACAATAAAACAAAATAGGAGTGCCCACTATGGCAAACTACACAAAGGTTAATGATCCAGCTTATCTCTGTGGAGGTGCTGGTTCAATCCCTGCGCTGGTGCAGTGGGCTAAGGATCCAGTGTTGCTGCAGCTGTGGCTCAGGTTGCAGCTCTGGCTCGGATCTGATCCCTGGCCTAGGAACTTCCATACGCTGTGGGTGTAGCCAAAGAAGAAAAGCAAAATAACATAATGACCAGCTACTCACGTCTAAATCAGCCAGATTTTAAATTATACATGAGTTTGTGTGTGGGTTCAATCCCTGGCCTTGTTCAGTGGGTTAGGATCTGGCATTGCCATGAGCCATGGTGCAGGTCACAGACATGGCTCAGATCCCCGGTTGCTGTGGCTGTGGCATAGGCGGGCAGTTGCAGCTCTGACTGACTCCTAGGCTGGGAACTTCCATATGCCACACATGTGGTCCTAAAAAAAAAAAAAAAAAAAATCCCTAAGAAATCATATGGAAACCCAGATTTCCAACCTCAAAGGAGAGCAGGATTGTGGAAAGAGATGGGAAATTATGCAATAAGTCAACACTAGACCCACATTCCCCCATGGCTACAACAGGCTGGAGCTCCTCAGATTGCATGGGACTCTCTAGTTGGCCTACCAGTCTCCATTTGGTTGACTTTACTCAACCACCAATTAGAATTTAAGCTCTGGGATTTCATTTGAAAGATAGCGAAAGATATATTTTTGTCTGTTTTGTTCAGCACTGTATTTCCTGGGCCTAGAACAGTAGCTAGCACACAGTAGGCATTCAATAAACATTTTTCTGAAATTAACAAATAACTTGCCTGCCTATGCCCTAAAAGTATGTTTCTGCCTTCCCCTAAAAGACGAATTGATTAACTTTTTATATTTAGCACAGGGCCTGACACTCTACTCAGTACTTTGCATACTAGGTGACAAACAGCAATTAGTTATCACTTATTGAGCACTCACTGTGTGCCAAACACCATGCTTTATAAGCATTAGCTCGTTTAATCACCGTTAACACTCCTATGAGGCAGACACTACTATCCCTGTTTTTGTTTTTTATGGCCACACCCAAACCATACAGAAGTTGCTGGGCCAGGGATTGAATCTGAACTGCAGCTGCAGCAACACCAGATCCTTTAACTCAACCACTGGGCCAGGGATCGAACCCACACCTCTGCAGTGACCCAAACCACTGCAGTCAGATTCTTAACCCACTGCACCACACTGGGAACTCCCATTATCCCTGTTTTAAGAGATGAGGAAACTAAGGCTCTGGAGACTAAGCAACTGGTCAAAATTACATTATAGAATGAAATAACTATAACACAGGATAAAATATGAAAAAGGCAATACAAAAGGCAAGAACAAAGTGCTACAGAATTCAGAAGGATAGTTCTGAAGGCATAAAGTACATATTTGGGGAAGGTTCCTTAAGGAAGTAGCACTTAAACTAAATCTTGTAAAAGAGGCAAGATTTCCATAGGAAAGTTAGGTCTCAGAGAAGGGACTGCTTGTGTCTTTCTCTACCAAGAAAGCTGAAGTACATACGAAGGAGGTAGTCTGAGCAGGATGCAGGATATGTGGATAAATATTAAATGGAATAAGACTGGTAAAGTCAAGAGGAAGGCCTTGACTACCACCTCCTTAGATTAAGATTTTTATCCTGTAGACAACAAGGAGTCTATGAAGGTTCCTAAACTAAGGAGTAGATTGACAAAGTCAGATGGGTGTTTTGGCAACACTGCTGCAGCAGAATTGGTCATAAGACAGGAGGCTAGAGAAGAGATTCAGAGGGCTCCTGAAATAACACCTTTAAAATTTACAATATTTTTGACATTTGCACTGACGCTTTTACTAACAACATCATCATACTTTCACACTGAGGAGCCTGAGACTCAACAAGGGTAAAGACCACAGAATTAATAGTCTTTGTGGGACGATGCTGTGAGAAAAACTACACAAAACAACTTAGGGAAGGCATCAGTAACTGAAATACACAGTATCCGACAGCAGCCAATACAGAAGGGAAGAAAAGAGTAAGGAATCAAGGATGGGTAAGATTTCTACTTTATGCCCTAGTAGGTCCTACCATTATCAAAAATGCAGGAAAGGCATGTCAGGAAGAGAGAGTTTGTTGCTCATGGGATACTTAGTTTAGTACCTTCTCTGTAAGTTGCTATTATGATTGTGGGGAGGGTGGGCAAGGCTGGAGGGAAACTAAAACAAGAGATGGGCTAAGTTACTTCCTAAACTGCAAGGGTTATCAGAAAGGTTTTGTTACTTGCAGCCCAAAGCAAACTAGAAGCAGCCTTCAGTATCCTAGCTGAACCCAGTGATAAGACAGTTTCGAAAACATCATGAAGAGATCAGATTCTTTTCATCTTCTTTACCCTCCCTCTTAGACTTGCCTGCTTATTCATAAATTCTTCCTCTAGAATTAAGTGATTCCTCTATTTACTACTAGCTCTGACCTTGCCCAAGTTACTGAACCTCTCTTTGCTTCAGTTTTCTCAATTAGAACGTAAGAATCTGAGAATTCAATGAATTAGTATTACAGTACTCAGTGCCTAGCACATAGTAAGTTCTATTACATGATGGTTATTATTCTAGCTTTTCCATCCCCCCCTCCCTTTTTCTGAATCTCTCACACTTTGGTGATATCTGGGTTAAAATATAAACTGGCAAAAAAATAAAATCTAGCAAATCTCTTTTAAATAAGGAAGGCTTTTCTAAAAGTCCTCCAGGCTTTCCTTCACATCTAATTAGCCAAATTTGCATCACATGCCCATGCCTAAATCAATCACTGCCTAGGGAGAGAGAATTACAATGATTGGTTTAGAGTTTATATATATCAAAGACATACCCCCTGGGGATGGGAAGGTGCTGCCAGATTCCTGGTTAGTAGGACGGCAGGAATAATGATAAAACAACCAGTGATAAAACAACCAGTGTCAGTAAAGAAGACTTAAGTCTTGAGAGGCTGTGTCTCTGCTAGGGAGGGTTAGAAAAAGTAACTTTCCAGGGCTGCAAGCGTCACCCCCACAGGGCTCCCAATAGCAGTGAAATCACCACAAAGGTCTGTTAAGGCTAGCGAATTTTTGGCACAGGAGAAATAGTATAGGATATAAGTCACATATCAAGGAGAGCACACCTGAGAAGCAGTGAAATACAGCAGGTTCTAGACTAATGGAGGTGTGGCACAGGCCATGTCAGTGTCCCTGGCACTAGGGCCTAGATCACCAGCCTTGGACTAATCACCTAATCTTCTCAAAGCCTATTTACTCATTTGGAAATGGGGATAACCAAACTACCTCGGATTTGATGTTAGGATTAAATGTAAGGATACATTTCTCCCCTGCAGTACAGGGGCCAGAGTAAAAAGCAAAAAAACCAACCCACTGATTTTCCTTGTGGCACAGGGGGTTAAGGATCTGGAGTTGTCCCCGCAGTGGCTCGGGTCACTACTGTGGTTCGGGTTCAATCCCTGCCCCAGGAACTTCCATATGCCATAGATGCACCTCCACACCCCCCACCAAAAAAACCCACACCAACCCACGCAACACAAAAAACCCCCATGAAACAAAAATACCAATAACCTGGTGTTCAGAAAGACAAGGAGCAAGGTGGGGTCGGGGGAGGTGCCTGAAATGTAGTTGCAGAGAAAAGGGCTGCCTAAAAGTCCCCTTCAGGACCTTGGTCGGGTTTTGTTGCTCTACTAAAGAACTCTCAAAGTCTATCGGAAGGAGTTCTCGTCATGGCGCAGTGGTTAACGAATCCAAGTAGGAACCATGAGGTTGCAGGTTCGATCCCTGGCCTCGCTCAGCGGGTTAGGGATCGGGGTTGTTGAGAGCTATGGTGTAGGTTGCAGATTCGGCTTGGATCTGGCGTTGCTGTGGCTGTGGCGTAGGTTGGCAGCTACAGCTCTGATTGGACCCCTAGCTTGCGAACCTCCATATGCCGTGGGAGAGACCCTAGAAAAGGCAAAAAAAAAAAAAAAAAAAAAAAAGTCTACCAGGAAAAAGACTAGCTTTAATCACACCTTAAGTCTTAGAGGTTTATGAATAGCAAAATGGCTAAGAATCTCAGTTCTGGCATTGCTGTTTTACTGCCTGTGTTATATTCTCTGAGGTAGTTTCCCAATCTGTAAAAATTAAGGGGCTTATTAAACTATATATTAGTTCCTCACCTTTGATGCAGCAGTGTTCCTAAAATTGAAGGCCAATACAAAATCTATGACATAAAATCCCCTGAAATTTTTCATTGATACATAAAGTTACAGTTACAAAGACAAGCCTATCAATCTTTTTTTGGCCATGCGCGTGGCATGCAGAAGTTCCCAGGCCAGGGATTGAACCTGTGCCACAGCAGTGACCCAAGTTGCTGCAGTGACAACCCACATACTTAACTCACTGCCACAAAAGAACTACTGATATTTATAGAGCCCTTCCTAGTCTCCAAATACTGACGTATCTTATTTAGTTTTCAAACACCTGGATTCCCTTCCCTCTTCCTAGAGACAAGGAAAGGAAGTCTCAGAAAGGAAGGAAAATAACATTTACTGTGGATTGTGCTAGATGTTTTCCATATGTATTTGACATTTAAGTGACTGGATGAGAGCTAGGGAGGGCATAGCAGGTAGGATTATAACACCAGATCTGATTCTAAAGTTATTGCTTTGCAGTTCAAGGGAATAATTCATGTTTCCTCAGGATGGCAGATCTTACAAAACTCAATCCCAGAATCTCATTTAGCTCCCCCACTCTCAACACACACGATAGTTAGGGTTAGCAATTTCACTTTGGAGTTTTTCAGTTTCTTTCTGATTAAAAAGTGAGTCCACTAGCAGAAAAACAAAACACCTTTACAACTTTGCCTAGGATTAAAAGCTTTCTTTCTCCCTTTTCTAGCCCAACCACTAGGGGGCCAGGCCATAAAGAACAGCAGCTATAAACTAGCTAGGGCTAGTGATCACCCCGGTTTAAGCCGCTGACTGTGTGACCTTGGTTGAGTTACTTTACCTCTCTAAGCCTCAGTTTCCTTATCTGTAAAACGAGGATAACAGCAATATCTATCTCAATAGGTTGTACATATTATATAAAACGTGACATGTAAAGCAATCAGAACAATGCCTGCACACAGGAAGAGCTTAGCAAATTTAATAGTTTTTATTGCTGGAGAGGAAGTACCCCTGATGGTTCTGTTCCTACGTCCAAAGACTTCGCCACCGCATTCTGGGCACAGGCCTTGCTAGCTGGAGTCCCCTTAGGAAGAGCAACAGGTCGCTCCTTTTCTCCTAAGCAGTGCCGGGCCCAGAGACCTAAGGTCTCCGACCTATATATGGCTACGAGGTGTTGGCAGTGGTATTCTACCACTATGAAGGCTGTCACTCTGAACCCAACCGAACCACCCCATTTCCGCCTCGGCTCTGGAAGTTTTCCCGGCCTTCGGCGGCCCAGGCTGCATTCGGCAAGGCTGCCCCTGGTTAAGGGCCTGCAGCCGGCTCGGCAGGCGTCCCTTAGCCCTAGGACTCCCTCTGCGACGTAGGCAGGATTTGCCTGAGTTCAGGGGAACCAGTGAATCTAATTAGGAGGCGCGTCGGTCAGACACACGCCTGGAGAGGGCCCCCTTAACGCCGCCCGGGCCTGCCACCAGGAGCCCGGCCCCCAGCCCCTGGCTCAGAGCAGGCCGGAGGGTCGGCCCCCTTCCAGCCCCCGGGAACAAGGGGAATCCAGCCCAGAGCCACCACGTGGGGGCTCCAGGAGTAGCAAGGTGTTCCTGGAACCAGCCCCCCAAAGACTGATCCCCGCATGGGCCCTAACCCGGCCCCAAACTGGCCTGAGCAGCGCTCCCGGCCTGGCTTCTCTCCCTCAAACCTATTTGGAAAGACTAAGACATCCTCTGCAGACTAGAGACAGGCTCTCGCCAGACCCCAAGCCCCGAGACCGCCTCAGCCCGAGTCCCCAGTTGCTTGGTTTCCTTACTCACCCATCGCGGCTCCGCTCGCTCCTACTTGGCGGCGGCAGCGGCAGCAGCTTCAGTAGACAATATGGCGGATCTGCAGGACGGCAGCCCGAAACGGACAAACAACTTAACACTCGATCCCGGGAAGAATCGCGCTTTCAGCTCCACCGCCTAGTTTACGCAGTGGAGCGCATTTAAAGAGACAGCAGCTACTAAAGGCGGAGAATAGGGATGGACTATGATGAAAGGGGTGGGTGGAGGGAAGCTGGGAGGGATATCTACTAAAGCGAGTTAAGCGTGCTTAGGGTTTCTCAGTTTTTTTCTGGTTCTGTTTCCTCTTTGTAGTGAGGTTTACCTCCCCTAGAAACTTTTTCTTCCAGAAAGATATTCCTACCTTTCCTAGTTAAAAAACCACGCCTAGATTCTGAGCTGGGTATGAAAAAAGAATCATCTGGAAAGGGGAAGTGACTTGCTCAAGGATATAGAGATAAGGAATTAAAGAAGTCTAGAGCAAACCCAGTTACAATCTTATTGGGAGATAAGAAGTAGAAAAATAATGAGACCCATGCCATGCTTTATAGTTGACATAGCTGTTTAATTTATCTTCAATGCAAGTTCTCTGAGAGCAGAGGTCGATCCTGCATTGTTCATCATTGCGATTCAGCACCTAGCATAGTATGTGGTACATGGTAGTGCACCATAAGTAATTGTTGAGTGAATAAACAAAGGAGTGAACAGACCTGTGAGTTACACAAAACAAGGAGTATGATCTCCCTCTTTATTTGTTGTTGTTTGTTTTTGGGGCTGCACCTGCACCTGCGGCACATGGAAGTTCTCAGGCTAGGGGTTGAATCGGAGCTGCAGCTGTCGGCCTCCGCCACAACCACAGCAATGTCAGATTTGAGCAGTGTCTGCAACCTACACCACAGCTCATGGCAACACTGGATGCTTAACCCACTGAGTGGGGCCAGGGATCAAACCCTTGTCCTCATGTATACTAGTCAGGTTCTTAATCAGCTGAGCCACAATGGGAATTCCCCTCCCTCTTAAGAGGTGAGGAAATTGAGGCTCTGAGTGTTCATGTGTCTTTTGAATTATGGAATTTATGGCTGGTATACATTAGGTCTGCCTTTTTGCATAATAGCATGACAGTCCTCTCCTTTCCACACAGGAAAGCTATGTCTCCCAGTCACCTGTCCCCAGAGGGAGCTATCTTTTGGAAGCCTAGGTCCTGTCCCAACAAATTGCCATCTCTAGTTATATACCTGGCACATTGAGGGAGACAACTCAAAAAGGCAAATCTAGGATTTCCTGCTGTGGTGCAATGGGTTATGGATCTGGCATTGTCTCTGTGGCAGCATGGGTTTGATCCCAGCCTGGCACAGTGGGTTAAGGACTTGGTGTTGTCACAGCTGTGGCATAGGTTGCAGCTGCGGCTGGGGTTCGATCCCTGGATTGGGAACTTACATATGCTGCAGGTGCGGCCAAAAAAAAAAAAAAAAAAGCCGACTCTAGGACTCAATCTGGAACGGAAGGGTTATCTTTCTCTTCCTACTGCCACTGCTCAAGGTCAGAATTCTTAATTCTCTGCTGGCCTATTTTACCTGCCTCCTCACTGGTCTCCTGCCTCCAGGTTCTCCCACTTGCACCTACTATCTTTTTAAAAGTAGAGACCTTACAAGTTCCCCTTGTGGCTCAGTGGAAACGATCTGACTAGTATCCATGAGGATACAGGTTCGACCCCTGGCCTTGCTCAGTGGGTTAAGGATCTGGTGTTACCATGAGCTGTGATGTAGGTCACAGATGCGGCTTGGATCTATGGCTGTAGCTCTGATTCGACCCCTAGCCAGCGAACCTCCATGTGCCATGGGTGTGGCTCTAAAAAGACCAAAAAACAAAACAAAACAACAAAAAAAAGTAGAGACCTTATCACATCACTTTCCCCCAAATATGCTCCTGTCTTGTTTTGTGCCTTTGCATAAGTTCTTCCCTCTGCTTGAAATGCAATGACCACGAGGTGAACTATGCACTTTCAAGACCCAACACAACTCTTACCTCCTTGAAAAATCCTGTCTTTCCAGAGTAGGAGTATCTGTCCAACGTGAGAACACACGTTGTTCTCAGCACTTGGCAACAACCCCTAAGTTGCTCCCAGGTTTCTCTCTCTTGCTTGTCTGTGGAAGGAACAATATCCTCCTTATCTTTGTCTCTGTCCCAGTGCCAGGCACAATGCCTGCCTCAACACAGGCACTAAAAGTATGTACAGCAGTGTCTCCTATACACCTCCATGGGAACATCTGAATAACTTGGGCCAAACAAAGGCTCAGGGAACATGGGCAGAAGGGATGAGTAGCTATGACTGTCTGTCTCCTCCCCTGCCTGCCCCAGAGCCCTCCATCCCATGCTCCAGGGGAGCCAGGTGGTTTTCTAAGCACCTTTGTTTCCATTCTAGCCCTTGGCCTTGCCCACACACTCTCCCTAGCCTAGAGCCATTTGTCCTCCCTAATCCATCCCCTACAGACCTTTCCAGCTCCAACCCACCTCCACCCCATTTCCCTTATCTGTCCTGTTCTAGGAATCATAATCTGCTCACCCCTCCTCAACACACCAGAATCTTCCAAATCTCTGTGCTATTGCACTTGCCCTTTTCTCTACTTGAAGAGGCTTTACCTATTGTCCACACCTCAGACTATCCCCTCCTCCAAGAAGTCCAGAGAGCATTACCTTCGAACTGTTACACCCATCCCAGTGTAGTGACTTGTTTCTGTCTTGGCATCTTCACTGTCTACCATGGCATCTGGCACAGAGTAGAGTCTCAGTGACTGCATGCTGGGAATCCGGACATCACATTCTGATAGGATTTTTGTTGTTGTTGTCTTTTTGTCTTTTTAGGGCTGCACCCACTGCATATAGAGGTTCCCAGGCTAGGGGTCCAATTGGATCTGTAGCTGCCCACCTACACCACAGCTCATGGCAACGCCGGATCCTTAACCCACTGAGCGAGGCCAGGGATCAAACCTGCATCCTCATGGCTGCTAGTCGGGTTCATTAACTGCTAAGCCTCGACGGGAATGCCACATTCTGCTAGGATTAAAAAAAAGAAAGAAAGAGTTCCCATCGTGGCTCGATGGTAAGGAAACGGACTCGGATTTGATTCCTGGCCTTGCTCAGTGGGTTAAGGATCCTGAATTGCCATGAGCTGTGGTGTAGGTCACAGATGCGGCTTGGATCCCAAGTTGCTGTGACTGTGGTGTAGGCCAGCAGCTACAGCTCCGATTCAGTCCCTAGCCTGGGAACTTCCATATGCAGCGGGTGCAGCCCTAAAAAGACAAAAAAAAAAAAAAAAAAAAAAAAAAAAAAATCTAAAAAACAAAAAATATTCTGCTAGGATTGTAACCCTTTCCAAGAGTTTTTTGCTCTACCACTTCTCAGCTGTGTTACCTTAGGCAAGTCACTATAGCTCCCTGGCCTCATTTTTTTCACTTAATAGGAGTAGCAGTACCTACCTCCTAGAGTTGTAATAAAAACTGGATCAAGGCCATCAAAAGTCTACAAATAATAAATGCTGGAGAGGGTGTGGAGAAAAGGGAACCTCCTACACTGTTGGTGGGAATGTAGGTTGGTGCAACCACTATGGAGAATAGTATGTGGTTTCCTTAAAAAACTAAAAATAGGAGTTCCCATCGTGGCTCAGTGGTTAATGAATCCGACTAGGAACCATGAGGTTGCGGGTTCGGTCCCTGACCTTGCTCAGTGGGTTAACGATCCGGCATTGCCGTGAGCTGTGGTGTAGGTCGCAGACATGGCTCGGATCCCGAGTTGCTGTGGCTCTGGAGTAGGCCGGTGGCTACAGCTCCGATTCGACCCCTAGCCTGGGAACCTCCACATGCCGCGGGAGCGGCCCAAGAAATAGCAAAAAAGACAAAAAAGACAAAAAAAAAAAAAAAGAGTTAGGGATTAACATACATACATACTACTATATATAAAACATAATCAACAAGGGCCTACTATATAGCACAGAGAACTCAGTATTCTGTAACAACCTATATGGGAAAAGAATCTGAAAAAGAATGGATATATGTGTATGTATAACTGAGTCACTTTGCTACACATCTGAAACTAGCACAATATTGTAAATCAGCTATACTCCAAAATAAAAATTTTTTAAATAAAATTAAAAATGGGGATTATCATTGTACATTTAAAAAAACTGGATTAAGACAAGGCCTGTAGGAGTTCTGGCAGTGGTTCAGCAGAAATGAATCTGACTAGTATCCATGAGGACACAGGTTCAATTTGTGGCCTTGCTCAGTGGGTTAAGGATCCAGCGTTGCCATGAGCTGTGGTGTAGGTCAAAGATGTGGCTCAGATCTAGCGTTGCCATGGCTGTGGTGTAAGCTGGCGTCTACAGCTCCAAATGGACCCCTAGCCTGGGAACCTCCATATGCTACAGGTGAGGCCCTAAAAAAAAAAAGACAAGGCCTGCCTCTGCCATCTCCTCACCTCTTCTCCACTGGAGAAGGCAGAGCTGCCAGGGGCCCCAGCAGCCACACACAGGGCTTTCTGGCCCAGAATCCCACACCTCTGCTATCCACCTGACCGGCAAGAAGAGAAAGAAATACAGGACACGGGTTTATTGGGAGTATAAAAATAGGACTTTTTCCCCCCCTGATAATCACATCAATTATCAAAGAAAGAAACAGTATGTAACAAAAATACAAAGCTCTGGTGGATTTTTTTTGTCTGTTTTTGTGTTTTTTTTGCCCTCACCCAACCCTCCCCAAAAGCCCCCTCCCAGAGAGCCCCTGGCTGAAGCCTGGATGTGGTCCCTGGGGTCGCCCTGGGGCTCAGGAGAACCGGTGGTCTAGGTCCCTCTGGGGGTTGGCAGAGTACGAGTAGGCCTTGCCCAGTACCAGGCGGTCCCGCAGCAGCTTGAAGAAGGCGTAGTAGTTGCTGAAGAGGATGAGTGCCAGTGAGATGGTCTGGTGCCACTTTTCAGAGGACATTAAGGAGTACAGCTGGTAGACGATGACCGCGCCCTCCAGCAGCAAAAGGATGTTGAGGATCCGCAGGGGTTTGCTGAAAAAGAACTGCCGGGGAAAGAGTAGGCAAGGGCTGGAAAGTATGGCCCAGAAGCCCCCCCTCTTGGATGGGGGTTCTGGGTGGGCCAGTGAAGGGGTCAGGCTCTTGGGGCCCCATGCAGACCTGGGTGGGGAGGAAGCCTCTGGAGGGTTGGGCGTGGACCTTGCTACCTCTGCCTTTGTTTGTGGTGTTCTTTCTGCCAATACTGCTTAAAACACATAAGTTGTTTAAGATCCCTAATTGACTTCTTTCTTTCATTTTAGGGCTGCACCTGTGGCATATGGAGGTTCCCAGGTTAGGGGTCGAATTGGAGCTGTGGCTGCTGGCCTACGCTACAGCCACAGCAACACCAGATCCGAGTCACATTTTTGACAGCTTTTGGCAATGCTGGATCCTTAACCTACCAAGCAAGGCCAGGGATCAAACCAGAATCCTCATGGATACTAGTCGGGTTCTTAACCTGCAGAGCCACAATGGGAATTCCATTTTTTGTTTGTTTGTTTGTTTTTTAGGGCCGCACTTGTGGCTTATGCAAGTTCCCAGGCTAGGGGTCGAATTGGAGCTGCAGCTGCCAGCCTACTCTATAACCGCAGCAGTGCCAGATCTGAGCAGCGTCTTCAACCTGTACCACAGCACATGGCAGCACTGGATCCTTAATCCACTGAGGCCAGGGATCGAACCCGCATTCTCATGGATACTAGTTGGGTTCGTTATCCCTGAGCCACAGTGGGAACTCCTGGGGAGGTCTTTAGGGGCTACTGCAGTGGGGGCAGAACGTGAAGGGAAGTCCAACCCTTTCAAATAGAGAAGCACCATGTGGTCCCCTATACATCAAATTTTACTTTATGACCATGTTGGAAAAAAGGATTTTGACAGTAAAATGGAGACCAGCCCAGATGCTGCTGAGCGGCCCTTTTCCATAGTGCTAGGACCATCAGCCATTACCATTATTTTCCAAGCTTCCCAGTAGGAAACCTTCGGAACAAGTAAACCCTCTAAGCCGATTTCAGTACCTGAAACCTGGGATAGCCCTGGTATTTCTCTCATACACAAGGTTGCGGTGCAGACTGATTGCAAGGATACACAGAAGTGCCTACCACAGTGCCTGGCACACAATAAGGAATGATGACGTTTCTTTGCTTTTTTCTTTTTTTTGGAATCCAGTTCCCAGACCAAGGATTGCACTCAGGCCACAGTGATGTAAGCGCCAAATCCCAACACTAGACCACCAGGGAATTTCCAGAAATGATGATCGTAGTTATTCTCACCACCAAGAACCCCTCCTTTTATCATCTCTTCCACTGCCACTCAATGTTTTCAAAGATCTGGTTCCAAGTGAGCTATGTTTATGACGTGATCACTTGCATGGCTGTTCCTGGGCTGCATGTGTGCGCTGTCTTCTTTGGGGTTTGGGAAATAGTGAAAATAGCCTTCTCCTGCTATGGCATCACCTTTCTGCCTAGTTTGCCCTCTAGATCAGGCCCCACCCTCCTTCCCAGGGGAGGAGACTCACGTGGAAACGGAAGTGAGAGACGTCGGAGGGGATGGCCACGTTGTAGTGGCCCACTGCTTTGTAGACGTTCTTGCTGTGCTTCACCAGCACGCCTTGTGGCCACATGCACTCTTCAGTCCACCTGGAGACACAGCCCAACAGAATCCCTTATACCCGGCTCACCCACACAAGGGGATGCTGGAAGACTAGGCATGGGGTGACCAGCAGGGCTCTACTCCCATTGCTATCATTCAGACACAGTGACTTTCCTTTTCTGGGTCTCAGTTGCCTCTTCTGTAAAGTGGGGTAAGAATCATGAGAAAGCCACTGCCCTGGGAGTAGGGAGGGTTAGGGCTGACATTCATGTCTCTGAGGGATTTTAAGAAAACCCTCTTCCCTCCCTGGGCTCATTTTCTTCATCTAGCCTCCAATCAATTTCACCTCCAGCCTCTAAGCAGTCCACCACACAGCTGCCTAAGCTGAGGGGTCTTTGGTATATTTTTTTTGGGGGGGGGCATACCTGCAGCATATGGAAGTTCCCAGGCTAGGCAGGGGTTGAATTGGAGCTGTAGCTGTTGGTCTACACCACAGCCACAGCAACGGTGGATCTAAGCTGCATTCTTTTTTTTTTTTTGTCTTTTTGCCTTTTCAGGGCCGCTCCCATGGCATATGGAGGTTCCCAGGCTAGGGGTCGAATCGGAGCTGTAGCCACTAGCCTACACCAGAGCCACAACAACGTGGGATCCAAGCTGCATCTGCGACCTACACCACAACTCATGGCAACGCCGAATCCTTAACCTACTGAGCAAGGCCAGGGATCAAGCCAACATCCTTACGGACATTATGTCAGATTCTTTTGTCTTTTTAGGGCTGCACATGCAGTGTATGGAAGTTCCTAGGCTAGGGGTCCAATCGGAGGTGTAGCTGCCGGCCTTTGCCATAGCCACCGCCACAGCCATGCAGATCCATAACCCACTGAGAGAGGCCAGGGGTCGAACCCACATTCTCTCATGGTTACTAGTAAGATTTGTTTCCCCTGAGCCATGGAACTCCTTATGTCAGACTCTTAACCCACTGAGCCACAATGGGAACTCCGGTTCTGTATTTTTTGGCCAACACCTGTGGCATGTGGAAGTTCCTGGGCCTGGGATTAAACCCACACCACAGTAGTGACCCAAGCCACTGCAGTGACAATGCCAGATACTTAACTTGCTGTACCACAGGAGAACCCTGGGTGGTCTTTGGAAGATACCAAGCTGAACCTGACAATTCTCTTCCCCAAACCTTTTCAAAGCTTTCCAGTGCTCCGGGAGTCAGGTCCCCAAGGATTTGGCCTGGCCTCTAGGGCTGTGTGGACTAACACTGCACAGAACCTGCTCAAGCTTCCGGCTCATCCAGCACACCTAACTGCTCCTGCCTCTGCATAAGGTGCTCCTCCCCATCGGACTGCCCTTCCTGATGCTTCATCTTTCTGGCAGGTTCTTTGTCATCTTTTGAAATCTAAGATCCTCCAGAAAGCCTTTCCCAAACTCCCCAAAGAGTTCAGGAGCCTTTTTTTTTCTTTTTAGGGCCACATCCAAGGACTATGGAGGTTCCCAGGCTAGGGGTTGAATCGGAGCTGTAGCTGCCAGCCTATGCCGCAGCCACAGTCACGCAGGATCTGAACTGCATCTTCGACCTACACCACAGCTCACGGTAACGTCGGATCTTTAATCCACTGAGTGAGGCCAGGGATCAAACCCGCAACCTCGTGGTTACTGGTCCACTCTCCTCAGTGCTTTGTCAATTATTTATCTGCCTGTATCCCTCATTGGTCTGGGAGCGCTGATGGGAAGGGATGGTGTCCAATTTATTTCTGTGTCTTTGCAGCACATCACAAGGCCTGGCACAGAGAGGCCCCAGTGAGCATGCAGATAAGGTTTTTGGACCAGGGAATATTTTTTCAGTGTTCTGTGAGACCTCTCAGTAACTCCAAGTGTCCGGGGCCAGAGGACTGAGAATCACGTCTGCAAGAAGCTCACTCTCATGCTCTTGTCCTATTGATTTCTTCATTTAAAAACAGTTACCAGATTATACACAACAACACGGATGAACTTTGTAGACATTATGCCGAATGGAAAAAACTGGACCCAAGAATACCTACTGTATAATTTAATATATGTGTTTTGGAGGCAAAACTAAGCTATGGTGAAAGGAAGTGAAAAGATGCTTGCCAGGCGGAGGGGGTCATGGGGAAGGGGCATAAAGACCTTTCTGAGGGGCTGTAAATGTTCTATATCTTGATGGGGGATGGGCTACATGGGTGTGTATGTCTTTATCAAAACACAAAGAATTGTATACTTGAAGATTTGTGGGAGTTCCCACTGTGGTACAAAGGGATTGTCGGCATCTTAGGAGCCCTGGGACACAGGCTTGATCCCCAGCCTGGCATAGGGGGTTAAGGATCTTGTGTTGTTGCAGCTGTGGCTTAGGTCACAACTGCAGCTCAGATCTGATCCCTTGTCTGGGAACTCCATGTGCCACGAGATGGCCAAAAAGAAAAAAAAATATTTGTGCATTTTGCTGTATGTAAATTTTATCTTAAAAAAAGGACTATACATACACACACACACACACACACACACACACACACACACACACACACACACACACACAATTTGCTGTGGGAGTTCCTGCTGTGGTGCAATGGGATCAGCAGCATCTCTGCAGTGCCAAGATGCAAGTTTGATCCCCAGCTCAGCACAGTGGGTTAAAGGATCTGCTGTTGGGCAGCTGTGACGTAGGTCGAAACTGCAGCTTGGATCTGATTCCTGGCCCAAGAACGCCATATGCTGAGGGGGGCGACCAAAAAAATAAATAAACAAACAAAAATTTGCTGTGGACCTATCACAAGCCAGGCATTTTTCCAGAAGTGAGGAGACGGTCGACTGTTTAACAGACAAGGACCCTGACCTCCAGGAGCTTTAGTCCTGGAATGACAGGCAAGTAACTGAGCAAACACAGCAGAAAGCGTTAGGTGCAATGATCATGGGATTGTGGGGTCGGGGGAGCAGAGGGCAGGGCATTGAACCTATCCTGGGTGGTCAGGAAAGTGTTCCTGGAGGAAGTACAATGCTGAAGGATGAACAGAAATTAAACAGGAAAGGGAAGCTGGAAAGAGCATTGCAGGCAAAACACGCATCATATGCAAAAGCCTGGATACAAAAGAACATATAGACTTTGAGGATCCAAAGAGACTGGGTCTGGCTAGAGAGGAGTACAAGTCTGGGCGTGGGAAGAGACAAGGCAGAAAGGGCTGGCAGGACCCTGTTCATCACGGGGAGTCATGTGAAGGAGCCTGGGTCTTATCTGGGGACCACGGTGAGCCATGGACGGGTTTATCCCTATGTTCAGCCATGGAGTATTTTTCCACCCCCAACCCCCTCAGAGCCTGAGGCTAACCAAGCCCCCATCGTCCCATAATACCCATCCCTTTTCTGAACCACTTGGATGAAGTCTGAGAGGGACCCTGATTAGCATGGAGGGCCAATGTCAGGAGGCTTGGCCTCTGTGGCCTCCCTTTGCACCTCTGTGGGCCTACCTCTACAAACCTGTCCTAGGGGCCTCTTCTCTGCCGGGCTTTGTGCTGGGCCCAAGACTCAGATGTGATTCAGAGGTGATCCCAGCCTTGAGGAGCTTCCAGTCTAATGGGGGAATACAGGCAGGACAATTAGCATAACCTGGGTGGAACCACTGTGATGAAGGGCTGTGGAGAGGCTAGGCACCGGGAAGGATGGGTCAGGCTGAGGGGAGGACAGCCCAGCACCTAAGGGCTCCTGAGCAGGGTGACTTCTGCCTTTGCTCTGAGGGCAATGCCAGCCTGCAGCTGGGTCCCTTTCAGCTCCCTCATCCTAACTCTGTGTACACAGCCGTCACCCCCACCAGACTGTGAACTCCTCAAGGGGTCTCATCTAAGCCATTTGCTCCATGTGGTGGTCCTCCCCTGGCCAGGGTATGTCGTCAACTAACAGAGACCATTTCCTGTTATCAGATGGATGTTTCTAAGGCACACTTGGGAATGGGTCCCTCCACTGTTCAAAACCCTCCATAGCGCCCCTCTGCCTTTAGGTCAAAGTCCAAGCTCACAGCAGCTTGGATACACAGCACCAGGTCTGGGATGGATGAGGCGGAAGTAAATGTTTGCTGAAAAAGCAGACGACCCACTGACTGGATGGATGAGTGAGTGGAAAGAGGGAAGCAATGAATGGATGCGTGAGCAAATCAGTCAACGAGTAAGTCCGTGAATGAGAAAGTCAATAGGTCCATGAATTTACCACCTGCCCCCCACCCTATCTCCAGGACACTGAAAGTTACCCAAGGACAGGGGACAGGTCCTTCCTGGGCCCTGCAAAACATGCTCAAAAACTATTTGCTCTGCTGTTGGTCTTGCCAAAAAAAGAAAAAAAAAAGCTATTTGATAACTAAATAAATGAATTGATGAGCTGCAGGGGGAGGGGAGAGAATCGGTTAGGGGAGGTTGCTAGTGACTCCAGACATTGATCAGGGGAGCTGGGGTTGGGTGAGTCAGGGAAGGGCAACTCACGGGTGCTGCAGCACGTTGGAACACAGCGCTGGGTCCACCTTCTGCCAGCAGCCCAGGTGGGCAGCGGCCTTGTGCAGCAGGTCGCAGTAGCTGGCAGGCAGCAGGTGCTGCATGAGGATCACTGAGGTGCTGATGGACACCAGCAGGAAGAGCTCGCAGGACCAGCGCTTGTCATAGTAATGTGTGTTCTGGGGGCAGTGGGAAGGTGGGTAAGGCCTGGGACACCCCTAATGGCCTCCCTTCCTCCCCCTTCCCTGATTCCATCTGCCTCGGAGGTCCAGACAGCCCCAGAGACCCGGGGGTGGCCTGAGACCAAGGATCAAACACCTAACAAAGGCGGCTTAATGGTGCACTTAAACCCTGTGCTCACTGCTAAGTTTTCTACACAGAGAAATGCTCCCACTGCCAACCACTCTGAGTCAGAGAACAGGGTCTGCGGTCCAACAAAAATGAGTTCAAATCTTGGCTCTGCTGCTTATTCGCTATGGGACCTCAGGTAAGTCATTTCACTTCTCTGAGCTCTAGCGTCTTCATCTATTTTTTTCTTTTTCTTTTTCTTTTTTTTTTTTTGCTTTTTGGGGCTGTACCTGTGACATATGGAAGTTCCCAGACTAGGGGTTGAATCAGAGCTGCAGCTGCCGGCCTATACCACAGCCACAGAAACATGGGATCCAGGCTGCATCTGTGCCCTATATCACTGCTTACAGCAACGCCAGATCCTTAACCCACTGAGTGAGGCCAGGGATTGAACCCGCATCCTCTTGGATACTAGTTGGGTCTGTAACCTGCTGAGCCACATGGGAACTCCAAGCTTCCTCATCTATGAAGTGAGGGTAAGAGTAACCACCTCTGAGAGACTTGAGCAGGATTATAACGTTCTTGAAAACTCTAGCATGTTGTAGGTGCCTAACAGACAAGAGGTCCTCTCAACCCCCATCATCCAGGGCAGCCCATCCTTGGAGAAGTGTATCCAGCCCATTGTCAGCTGGGGAGGTCCCTTCCCAGATGGCCCTACAAGCCAGAGACAGAGAGCACAGGCTTTCAGCATCACTCAGACCTGGATGAATCCTGGCTTTCACACTGAATGATAAAGCAGGACCCTGAGACGTGCCTGTGCCGAAATGGCCACACTGAAATACAAAGTCACTGCCTTTTGTTGTCAAGTGATGTGAACAACAATGACATGGCCCCCTCACTGGCTGGGTGACCTTGTGCAGGCCACTTCCGCTCAGTGAGCCATGTTTTTTCCACTCTAAAATGAAAGCAGTAGTCACTCTGGCCAAGAGAACAGATGGGAATCTCATCCAAAGCAGCAGAGTTACTTATGCAGGAGTAGCAGGAGGGCTCCTGGGGGGCAGGCAGCAGGGTGAGGCCCCAGCCCTCCCTGGGTTAAGCTAACGCACCTTCACGAACCAGACGGGCACAAAGGCCACGTAGTAGGCACTCAGCATGGAGCTGACCAGCACTTCCTTCATGCGCCAGTTGAAGTCCATCTTGAGGAACTCCACCTCGCTGCGGATGAGGCTTGGCGACAGGCAGCAGGCGTGGGTGGGCATGGCATCTGGGCCATACAGCTGCCGCGTGTGCTGCTTCCATGTCTCCCGCAGCGTCAGCAGGTAGTCCCGGCTCCGTGCCAGGCCACTGACTGCCTCCCGGGGACCCATGGAGGCCATGTGGCTGAAGAGGTTGGTCTTGCGGAGGTCACAGTTGAGCTGCAGGAACGGAATGTACATCCCAAACCTGCTGGGGAAGACAGCGGTGAGGGCAGGCCTGCCCAGGGGCCAGGATCCCGACCCTTAACCACTGAGGGACTTTCCTCCTCAGACTTTAGGTCTCCTGGCTGCTCAGAGGGGAGACTTCACCCATCCTTCTAGCCATCCAGCCTCCCAGCCAATGGTCAGCCATTCAACATGTTAACACCGAGTGTGCGCCAGGCATTGTGCTGAGCAGCGAGGATGCAGTGGAAAGCAAGACATGAGTTCTGGCCTCACAGTCTATTGCTGACCAGCAGGAGTCACCATGGCCCACGTTCACTGGCCACAACCCATACTCCAGACACTGGACTCAGTGCTTTACAAGCATTCTCTTCTTTTATTTCTCCTAACTCTGTTAGGTATTGTTATTTTGTGGCCTTTTCAGCTGAGGAAGCTGTAGCTCAGAAAGGTGGAGTGGGAGTTCCCGTGGTGGCGCAGTGGTTAACGAATCCGACTAGGAACCATGAGGTTGCGGGTTCGGTCCCTGCCCTTGCTCAGTGGGTTATCGATCCGGCGTTGCCGTGAGCTGTGGTGTAGGTTGCAGACGCGGCTCGGATCCTACGTTGCTGTGGCTCTGGTGTAGGCCAGTGGCTACAGCTCTGATTCGACCCCTAGCCTGGGAACCTCCATATGCCACGGGAGCGGCCCAAGAAATAGCAAAAAGACAAAAAAAAAAAAAAAAAAAAAAAAGAAAGGTGGAGTGGATTCTGAAAGGTCACACAATGAGTAAGGAAGTAATGAAGCTGGAATTCCAATCCAGAACTGCCTGGTACCAGAGATCAAGACAGATAGCCAACAAATACTATGGGTAATTCATTAATTTAAAATGTACGTGTTGGAGTTCCTGCCATGGCTCATCGGTTAATGAACCCGACTAGCATCCATGAAGACACAGGTTCGATCCCTGGCCTCGCTCAGTGGGTTAAGGATCCGGTGATGCTGTGAGCTGTGGTGTAGGTCGCAGACGTGGCTTCGAGGCCACGATGCTGTGGCTGTGGCCTGGGGACCTCCATCTGCAGCAGGTGCAGTCCTAAAAAGACAGAAAAAAAAAAAAAGTACGTTGTATGTGTTACCGCAAAAGAGAGGTAGAAACTGTCACGAGTGCATGTGTTAGAGGCAGCTTTTTGTTCTGCAGAGGAGGGTAGTTCAGGAACAATATTTATTGTGTGTCTATCATGTGTGAGGCACTGAAATGGGCCCCTGAACAGTACAAACTCATTCCTCTGAGGAGTACCCTAAGGTCAGAGCTGAAGCTAATTATTCAAGGGGTGGAGTGTGTGGCTGGTATCTTTTAAGGAGAAAACTAGACAGACCCATAACCCAGAAGGGAAGATAATTAATGTGGAACTTTGTGATAGGTGCACTTTACATGCATTCTTTGTTTTTTCATTTTGTTTTAGTTTGTTTGTTCTACATTCCCATGCCACAGCAGTGACCCGAGCTGCTACAGCGACTACACTGGATCATTAACCTGCTGTGCCACAAGGGAACTCCTGGTTTAGTTTTTTTAGGCATTCCTTGTTTTAGTTTACACCTTTCAATTTCCCCAGGTCCTCAGACACAGCTGCAGAAGGGTCCCTGGGCTGCTACCAGGAGCTAGAGCCAATAAGAGTGCTGTTTTTTTAATCTATAGCAATGTTTTCTTCCTTTATTCTGAACTTCCAAGAAGGAATATATGAGTGTCCTTGGGTACTCCTACAATTAGTCTCTTTGGGTTTTGCTTTCTGGTCTATAAAATGGGAAAGCTACCACTTTCCTCGAGGTAAGGTTCAAGTACAATAACTTAGAAAATTTAGGTTAAGGGCATAACCTTTGTGGTCACATAGGCCAGGATTAAAATCCCAGCTCTGCCACTTACTAGTGCTGTGATTTAGGGCAAGTTATGTCACCTCTATGAGCCTCGGTTTCCTTCACTTGTCTTAAGTTACATAGGCCATGTTGATTCTCTAGGCTCAGACAGGCATTATGGTAGTGTTTTTATAGATACTCTGTTTTAATCTTTGCAACAGTGCCCAGCATGGTGTCTGGCCCAGAGTAGAAAATCAGCACAATTTGTTCAGAAAAGAAGCAGGCCAATGATTCTGTGGGCCAGTAAAGAACACTGAAATGAGATTCCCAAAACACTCTGCTCGGTGGGAATGAGGGAGTGGGGCACCTACATGAATGTACAATGGCCTCTGACTCAAACTTAAGGACAATTACTTAAGAATCTTTCTGGAGGTCCCGTTGTGGCACGGTGGAAATGAACCCGACTAGTATCCATGAGGATGTGGGTTTGATCCCTGGCCTTGATCAGTGGGTCAGGGATCCGCCGTTACCATGAGCTGTGGTTTAGGTCGCAGCTGCAGCTCAGGTCCCACACTGTTGTGGCTGTGGTATTGGCCAGCAGCTGCAGCTGCAATGTGACCCCTAGCCTGGAAACTTCCATATGCCATAGTGTGGCCTTAAAAAAAAAAAAAAAAAAAAAAAAATTCCTGGCTTTGCCTTTAAGAAGGACAGTCG
Source organism: Sus scrofa (assembly GCF_054392235.1). Classification (NCBI taxonomy): domain Eukaryota; kingdom Metazoa; phylum Chordata; class Mammalia; order Artiodactyla; family Suidae; genus Sus; species Sus scrofa. Next base: position 93,061,418 of record NC_139388.1, on the reverse strand, counting down.
ATACAATTAAATTGTTTGGTAATGGCAAGTGGCTGCTCTGACAGGTCACAAGTTAGGAACAACTTCCCATGCAGGACGGCAGACTCCCTTTCATTCTCTCCACCCAAGATGTGACAGGATCAATGTAGAAAATACATACAAGTAGAAAAAAGATACACATCAGCAAAAAAAGGATGGGAGTGGGGGTTATCAGTATATAAGTGATCCCGACAAATTCAGAGAGCAGTTGGAAACATGCTGACAGATGAAGAAGGAATCAACATCTAGAGCAGTGTTGTCATATAGAAATAGAGTCACATGTGTAATTTAAAATTTTCCATTAGCCATATTAAAAAAAGAAATTATTATTATTATTATTATTTTTGCTTTTTAGGGCCACACTGACAGGGTATACGTAAGTTCCCAGCTTAGGGGTTGAATCAGAGCTATAGCTGCCAGCTGACACCACAGCCACAGCAACACTGGATCCTTAACCCACTGAGCGAGGCCAGGGATCAAACCTGCATCCTCATGGATCCTAGTCAGGTTCATTAACTGCTGAACCACAAAGGAAACGCCAAGAAATTAATTTTAATACTCTATTTTACTTGACCCAAAATACATAAAATATTATTTCGACCTATAGTCTTTATTTATGAATGAGCTTTTTTACTTACTTTCTTTTTTTGAACTAAATCTTCAGAATCCAGTATATATTTTATAGTAATAGCACATTTCAATACAACCTAGCCCATTTCAAATGTTCAATAACAATAGGCAGCCAGAAGCTACTAAACCAGAGAGCACAGGTCTAGAATGTGCCAGGACAGAGCTGCACTGGGCATAGGAACTTATCTGCCCAGACTGACCCCGAGAGAGACTGGCTTGAAGTGAGCATATCTGATAGAGGGTGGAAGTGAGAAGCAGGGCAGAACAAATGGGATTAAACAAAGACCTGAATTTGAGTCATTCCCTCTATTCTCCCACATGCCTGACACAATCTGCCCTGAAGGATTCTTCGCTAAAGAAAATGAATAAACTGAGGAGACCCTAAGGTCTCTAATGAGGGCATCCTAGAGTAATAATAACCCCTCCTCTTTTTGGCCTATGGGGGCCCACACCCTGACAGCTAGCACCTCACTCACTCATCCTAAAGCAAAGTCTACTGGTCAGTGTGCTCTGCCCACACACTTAGAAGAGCCAGCCACACCTCTCACTTACATATACAATGGCAGAGGGAGAGAAAATGCATCCCAAACCACTCATCCTCCACTCTTAAATGTAAACGGATAACCAAAGAAACTAACTACACTTAGAAAACCAGCAGCATGAAACCGAAAAATGGGCCCCAGGGTAAAGACAAAATTGAGGGAATATAAGATTTTTAAAACAACAGAATGCTATGCGAAAAGACAATCGGAAAACAAGAGGCCTTAGAGATGAAAAACTATGATTGCTGAAAAAAAACTCAATAAAAAATCTGGAAGATAGAGTTGAGAAAATCTGCCTAAAGGCAAAGTACAAAGAGAGAAAAAAGACAGACAGAGAGAGCTACAGAAAGAAAGAAAGAGGGTAAGGAGGGAGAGAGATAAAAAGTATGAGGGAAAATGTAAGAGAAACAGATGACCAATCTTTGAGGTCTACCATCTGATGAAGAGAAGTCTCAGAGAACAGGAAAAAAAAAAAAAAAAAAAAAGGAAGGGAAGATATTACCAAATAAATAATAGAAGAAAAAAAATTTTTGTTGTTGTTGTTGTTTTAGGGCTATACCCATGACATATGGAGGTTCCTAGGCTAGGGGTCCAACTGGAGCTGTAGCTGCTGGCCTATACAACAGCCACAACAACGCCAGATCCGAGCCATGTCTTTGATCTACACTACACTCATGGCAATGCTGGATCCTTAACCCACTGAGCAAAGCCAGGGATTGAACCTACGTCCTCATGGATACTAGTCAGATTTGTTTCCACTGAGCCACAAGGGGAATTCCATACTACAAGAAAATTTCTCTGACCGGAAGAAATACCCAAATCCCCAGGTTAAAAAAGTCCTAGAATTCTAATAAGATGGATGACAAAAATTCCACATCAGACACCTCCTTGTGAAATTTCAAACAATCAAAAGATAGAATATTCTTGAAAGTTTTCCAAGGAAAAAAACAAGTTATCAACAACGTAACTGGAATGAAACTAGCATCAGACTTCTCATTAGAAATATTGGATGCTAGAGACAATGGAGCAATATTCAAAATTTTGAGAGAGTATGAATTTGAACTTAGAAATCTACATTTGGCCAAACCATCAATCAAGTATAAGGGCAGAATAAAGACATTTTTAGACATGCAAGGACTCAGAATGTATATACCTCCCACATACCCCCTGTTGAGGAAATTACCTGATAATGCGCTCCAGCAAAATAAGGGAGAAAACCAAGAAAGAGGAAGACATGGGATCCAGGAAACAGTGGATCCAACCCAGGAGGGCAGCGAAGGGAAGTCCCAGGCTGAGAGCTGAACAGCAGGCCTAAAGAGCAACCACTCCAGACTGGAGCAGGAGGATGGAGGGCTCCAGGAGGGATGTCTTTGGGGGGGAAAAATGGACTCCAGGCAACAGGTAGCATGATTGACAGGCTGGATAAACGAGGATATGATGAAGGCCCATCATTCTTTTGTCAACAAGAAAAAAGAAAGGCAATTAGAAACTCCAAGAAAAACAAAAAGCTATATAAGAAAGTTACAATCTAAATATGAAGCAAAATGTGGTGTGATTTTAAGCAACTGATGGAATGTAAGAAAAGAGAAACCATTTGACCTTGACACTAGGAATTTTCTTTTTCAAGAGGCCCAAGATTATAACTCAGTAACTTAGAAGGAATTTTGTCTATGCAGTGAATGATATTTTCATATTCATAGTAATATCAAGGCTACTTATTAGCTTTTAATTTTTAGAATTAGCCTTAGACAAAGAATGGAAGACTTAAATGTGGCTATATAGGAGAATATGAATGTCAAGTATGACAACATAAAAGAGTTCAGCTGCCAGGAAGGGAGAGGAGGGAGAGGGGAGGAAAAGTGGATGGGTAGGGCTCCTAATATTATGTTCTTATAGAAAAGGGATTAAGACATTGACTATTACTATTATTATCATTTTTGCTTTTTTAGGATCACACCTTTGACACATGGAGGTTCCCAGGCTAGGGGTCAAATCAGAGCTACAGCTGCTGGCCTACACCAGAGCCACAGCAACACCAGATCTGAGCCACATCTGCAACCTACACCACTGCCCATGGCAATGCTGGATCCTTAACCCACTGAGCAAGGCCAGGGGTCAAACCTGCGTCCTCATGGATCCTAGTCAGATTCGTTTCTGCTGAGCCACAATGGGAACTCCGGCATTGACTATTATTGATGGAATAAAAATACAAGCATAACAGAAAATTAAAAACAATAACAGTTATCAAATACTAGAACTAGAACAGTATGGATGGAAAGTGAACTAAATCTTCATCTGTCATTCAGAGGGAATCAATGTATGTGTGCATATACGTGTGTGGGGGGGTTGTGTTTGTATTTGTACAGAACATTTACTTCCAGGATATACAAGAAACAAGAAACACTAATGTTTACCTCTTGGAAGGGAAACTTGGTAGCTGGGAGACAGGAGTCCAGGGAGCTGACATTTGCATTCTACATTCTTTTCTATACACACATACATACATATATACACATATTTTTAGGGCCGCACTCACGGCATATGGAGATTCCCAGGGTAGGAGTCAAATGGAGCTGTAGCCACTGGCCTACGCCACAGCCACAGCCGCAGTCGCAGCCACATGGGATCTGAGCTGCGTCTGTGACCTACAGCACAGCTCACAGCAACGCCAGATCCTTAACCCACAGCGAGGCCAGGGATCAAACCTGGGTCCTCATGGATACTAGTCAGATTTGTTTCTGCTGAGCTACGACAGAAACTCCTACATATTTTAATTTTAATTTTAATGAGTTAAACCTATTATCCAACTATAAAAATCAATCAGTAAATTTTTAAAAGAATAAACAAAAGCAAAGGGATACTAAAATTATGGAGGTAACTCAAAAAAACACTTAAAATGAGAAACCAATGAAAAAAGTTGCTTTTCAGAGGTAGGACAAAAAATCTGAGGGTGGGGTGAAAGGCTGTTTTTCTTCATAAACTTTCCAGCACTAATAGATTTGATTTTTTACAACATGCCTTACATTAACAAAAATTTTTGTATTGATTTATTTTTTGCTTTTTAGGGCCACACCCATGGCATATGGAGGTTCCAGGCTAGGGGTAGAATCAGAGCTACAGCTGCTGGCCTACACCACAGCCAAAACAACACAGGATCCAAGCCACGTCTGCGACCTATGCCATAGCTCACAGCAATGCCGGATCCTTAACCCACTGAACAAGGCCAGGGATTGAACCTGCATCCTCATGGATGCTAGTCAGATTCGTTTCCACTGAGCCACGATGGACACTCCCCAATTACTGATATTTCCAACCAGCACATCCTGGAGGGCCATATCTATCAGAAACATTAAACATATCTTTTGGTGCAGTAATTCCACTTCTGGGGATCTGTTGTACAGAAATACTGGACAAGTGTGCAAAGATAGATGCAAAAGAATATTCCCTGCCCCACTGTTTCTAATAGGGAAAAGCTCAGCTTTTGAGCTCAAACAACTCAAAAGTCCACCAAAAGAAAACAAACAGAACACAATGTGAAAAGTCTATTCAATGGAAATACTATGAGGCCATTAAAAAAAAACAACAAAAAACAAGAGGCAGATTCATATATGTTGCCATGGAAAAATAACCAAATTACATGACTGTGTGAAAAATGTAGTCAACAGTACAATATTATGCACAGAGATCAATCCCATTTCTGTTTTTAAAAAGTGTGTATGTGTGTGCACTTGTAGACAAAATCTTGAAGGATATGCTGCAAGTAATCATTTTCTGGAGAACTGAGATTATGTGAGATTTTCACTTTCTATGTTCAAAGCCTGAAACATATATCACTCTTATAATTAAAAAAACTAGACGTTCCCTGGTGGCCTAGCAGTTAAGGATTCAGTGTTGTCACTGCTATGGCTCAGGTTCAATCCCTGGTCCCAGAACTTCTGCATGTTGTGGGCATGGCCAAGATAAAATAATAAAAAATAAAAACCAGTTATAACTAAAGCAAGTGTGATCGTGCTCCTCCCATGATAGTGCCCTTTTGGTCACGCAAGATATAGAGGGAGGACTGTCTAGCTCTGAAGCTTCCCAGGGAACAGAGCTGGTCCAGCCCGAGGAAGTTCATGACCCAGAAAGCCCAGGGATTGGGAAACTACTGTTAATGCCTAAGCAGCCAGCAGCCTGCCCCAGGAATGGCCAGAGTGGACCCCTTGCCAAAGTTCTCCCCACTTCCAGGGCAGAAAGGGGGCAGGCCTGGGCTCCGCTTAGATACTACCTTTCCATCCTTAACCATCTGAGTTCTGGCAACACGGAGGGAATGAGTGAGCAAAGCAGACTCACAGACATACAGATATGCTTGTATGGAAACACACACACACATGCTGCATGCACAGACACCCACCCAGAAACACTCACACATGCAGGTACTTGCATGCACATAGACCTGGGGAGGAACTGAGAGATTCCATAAACGCTAAGACACACAGGAGACAGGGAAAGAGAAAGAACCAGAGAGACTGGAAGGGAAGAGAGAGGAAGAGGAAGCCTGTGCACCATCTCCCAGGAACTGTGGGATATACACTCGGACCTGAGCCCCATCCTGACTTCCCCGTCAGTGGCATCTCAGGGAAACAATGCCTGTCTCAGTTTCTGCTCTTGCAAAAACAGGCTAATCGTCTTGATCTCAGGGTGGCGTTGTCAGACAATATGAGAGGGTACTGTTGCTGTCTGCCCGTGAGGCTTCTGGGAGCAGGGACCTGGTGATCCAGCCACACTCAGGGCAGAGGTCAGGAACAGGTGCTAGGTGGCGAGGGGTGAAGTGAGGGGTACTCACGGATAGCAGAGGAACAGGAGGTTCAAGAAGGAGTAGGTCCTGAAGAGGTGGATGAGGGAGCGGCACAGACTCCAGCCTGTGGCCGTGAGAACGGTGAAGCGGGTGAGGAACAGCAGGATGGAGCGAAAGAGGGAGACCTTCCCCCTCTGAGAAGCCTGGGTCAGGGCGAGACAGGACGGGATGGGGCTTTGGATGGAGGCCTCAGGGGCTGTGCCCAAGTCCCACCCAGCACGGCCCGTGAGCCCACCCAGGGAAATGTGGGGCAGCAAGCTGGGCAGAAACTGGCAAAGCAAATCCTTCCCCTCAGCACCCAGTAAACTCCGAGAGCCATGGGTTGTGACTAATGTTCTTCAACCACGTTCAAAGGGAGCCCCGAGGAGACGCCTGGAGGTGGAAGGGCTGGGCCCGTCTCCTTGGCATTCCCAGGGTGAAAGGGAAGTCCCAAAGTCCCCAGGCCAGCCTCTGGGACCCAATCACCTCCTTCACGATGGACCCAATGAAGCGGCGGCCCAGAACGATGGTGGTCACCATTAGCAAGTTGAAGTCGATCAGGTGGAAGTTCTGTTGGGGGGGGGCGGGCAGAGGCTGGGGGTCACGTGGGCCCCCTGCCCATATATGGGCTTTTCACATACCCACTTCCCCCTGCCCAGTCCTTTCCACTGGGACTGTCCCCACTCTCTGACCTTCACAGGCCTCTAGCTGAGTCAGACCAGGAAAATACCTAGAGGAGTAGAACAGGACCCAGAGGAGGGAAGTGGGACAGTTCCTGGAGATAAGAGAGTGGTGTGTGAGCCTTCTTGCTCCGATCACTGGTGCCCCTGTCCCTCTCCTTCTGCAGAGAGCTCCTGCTGCTCCGTGAAACACTCACGTATGCCTGTGACTTTCCCCGCACAGGACTTAAGGCTCTGTGCTCCTTTAGACAAAGTCTGTGTCAGATTCATCTCTGCTACCCTTACAATGCATAGTGTGGCGCTGAGCACATTAGGGGTGAGCGTTCAGGAATCATCCATTTCCTGTTCCTCCTACATGGCCAGCACGAGGCCAAACATATGGGGTGCCTGCTAAGCCATGCTAAACTGAAACCAAATGTGTTTGTGTGTGTGTCTCTCTCTCTCTCACACACATACACACAACAGGGGGTCCCAGCTGGGCACCTACCAGGGAGGTGTGAGAGGGTGGGTGGGAGGGTGGATACCACCACACTGTCTTGTAGATATTGATGTAGTGGACGAAGAGGGCTATGAGCTGACAGAAGAAAAGCTGCAATTCAAATAGAATGCTGGCCTGGACTGGGAGCTCGGGGATCTTGCAGTGCTGCAGGGGCACAACCGTCTGAGTGGCCAGTGGAGGGCTGGAGAGGCCCGTCCCAGAACTGCTCCTGGAGGTGGGAGGGAACAACATCAGAGGCTGACCTGAGAATCCTACCAAGGGCTGCTGGGGCACAAGAATGTCGGGTCAGATCAGAAAAGCAGTTCAGGGCAAGGATGGAGTCTTCCTAAACCTGCCTGCCAGACAAGGGAGCTGACATAGCCTTGTCCTATCCCTAATCTTATTCTGGCTTTCCAAATTCCCCAGGAAGAGAAGGAAGATTACATCCATTTTATAGATGAAGAAAAGGAGGCCCACTTGTCCAAGCCACGAGCAAATCAGGAGCAGAACCATAACTGGAATCCTGGCCTCTGGGGTCATTACAGTATGTCCCAATGGATTTGCCCCAGGGAGCACCCTCTAGGACTTTGCTGTTGCTCCCTACCCTTCAAGCCCCCATCTGGCATCTGGAGTATCACATCCCCGAGCCCAGTCAGGGAGTGTTTTGTCCAGATGGCTCCTGTGAGCCCACAGTGAGGGGCAAGAGACAGAACGCAGTTTACCTGGTACGGGAACGGACACTGGTGACAGATGCGCTGGAAGTGTGGCCCCCACCAGAGCCCCCAGAAGATCCTGGCTCACAGAGTGGATTTCGACAGTAGGATGTCCTGTTGGGACCTCTTCGTCCTCCTGTGGGGCTCAACATAAGGTAGATCCTCAAGCCAGAGGGCATATATCAAGGATACCAGCAATGATATTGGATCCGTTACCTGGTGTCTCATTCTGCCACTTTTTTTTTTTTTTTTTTTGGCCTTTTGCCTTTTCTAGGGCCGCTCCTGCCGCATATGGAGGTTCCCAGGGTAGGGGTCCAATCGGAGCTGTAGCCACCAGCCTATGCCAGAGCCACAGCAACGCCAGATCCGAACTGTGTCTGCGACCTATACCACAGCTCACGGCAATGCCAGATCCTTAACCCACTGAGCAAGGCCAGGGATTGAACCCACAAGCTCATGGTTCCTAGTCGGATTCGTTAACCACCGCGCCACGATGGGAACTCCTCATTCTGTCACTTAATCAGACATTCCTCTGACATTATTCCTAGACCCTGACTACCTCTTCAAACTCATCTCCTATCATTCTCTACTGCATCTCCATGCTCCAGCCAGCCTGGTCTTTCTCTCCTTGGGCAAACCAAGCTTGTTGCTACCTTTTACAGATGCTATATCCTCTGGAGAGCTGTTCTCTGCCATTTGGTAAGTATCTGCCCCCATAACTTTCTATCTTATTTCTATTTTTTTCACACTTCAACTTTTTTTTTTTTTTTTTTTTTGGTCTTTTTGCCTTTTCTAGGGCCACTCCCACGGCATATGGAGCGTCCCAGGCTAAGGGTCTAATTGGAGCTATAGCCGCCGGCCTACACCAGAGCCACAGCAACACAGGATCTGAGCCGCGTCTACGACCTACACCACAGCTCATGGCAACGCTGGATCCTTAACCCACTGAGCAAGGCCAGGGATCGAACCCAAAACCTCATGGTTCCTAGTCAGATTCATTAACCACTGAGCCACAACGAGAACTCCTCACACTTCAACTTTATCTAATTCATTCGTTAACATATTTATTGTCTATCTTTCCCACTGGAACAGAAGATCAGTGGAGTCACTATCTTTTTCTTTTTTTTCTGGGCTGCACCTGCAGCATATGGACGTTCCTTGGCTAGAGGTCTAATTGGAGCTGTAGCTGCCGGCCTACGTATGCCACAGCCACAGCAACACTAGATTGGAGCCACATCTGTGACCTATGCCGCAGCCTGCAGCAATGCCAGATTTTTAACCCACTGAGTGAGGCCAGGAATTGAACCCACATCCTCATGGATACAAGTTGGGTTCTTAACCCACTGAGCCACAACAGGAACTCCAGCAGTCACTATCTTGATTTTTTTTTTTTTTTTTGGCCACACCTGTGGGACATGAAGTTTGCAGACCAGGGAACTAACCCATGCCACACCTGCAACCTGTGCCACAACTGCGACAATGTCAGATCCTTAACCCGCTGAGCCACAAGGGACTTCCTTGGTCTGTCTTTTCCACCGCTGTATCCTGTCCCCTTACCACAGTGCCCACCATAAAGCAAGGCTGCAATAACTACATGTTAATGAGGGAATGAACCCAGCAAGGTAGGTTTTCCACAGATTGGGAAACTCAGTTTTCACTGTGTCATAGGTAGTCTGGGAGTCTGGGGCTTGTGCTCTTAGCGTTGGTGAACACTGCTCCTTTTGGATACTCTAAGTCTCTGTAGGCTGACACTTCTGGGTACTCTTGAAGTTTCTGCCTGCAGGACCCAAGATCCAGCTCAAGGAGCATCCTGGATTCTCATGGTCAGGTCCTAGGGCCTGAGCACAGTGTCAAGGATATGGGCTCTGGAAGAATGCTGGACCCACAACCTCTTTCTCTAGGCTTAGCAGCCTAGCCCAAGGTCCCAGGCACTGCCCTGCACAAAGATCCTGGGCACCACCCTAGTCCCACTGAGTTATAGCCTGTTCATATCTCCTCATGGCAGCACAGGAACCTACAACCACCCACCCACCCACACACACCCCTGCCCTAGCTTCTAGCCTGTAAGCTCTACACACACACACACACACACACACACACCCTGCCCGTAAGCTCTACACACACACACACACACACACACACACACACACACACTAGCCTGTTCATATCTCCTCATGGCAGCACAGGAACCTACAACCACCCACCCACCCACACACACCCCTGCCCTAGCTTCTAGCCTGTAAGCTCTACACACACACACACACCCTGCCCGTAAGCTCTACACACACACACACACACACACACACACACACACACACACACCCTGCCCTAGCTTCTAGCCTGTAAGCTCTACACACACACACACACCCTGCCCGTAAGCTCTACACACACACACACACACACACACACACACACACACACACACACACACACACACACACACACACACACACACACCCCTGCCCTAGCTTCTAGCCTGGAAGCTCTTCCCACACATCTCCAAAAAGTTCTTGTCCAGGAGCTCTGCCCCCAACCAGACCCCAGCTCCAAAGCTCTGTTCACGCACTACTGTACCTGGCTTAGGAAACCTCACACAGGCACCTTCAGTCCGAATGCTCTGCCGACACCCACTCTCCCCTCTTTAGAAGCTCTGCACCCACATAAAGCCCCTCAGCCCAGAAGCCCCACCCACACACACTTGTCAGCCCAGAAAACCCGCCTACAAGCCAATAAAAGCTCTCTCTGCCCAGAAGCCCGGTTCCAGAGTGGGGTCCCTTCTTCTGCAAGGTCTCCTTCCTGCTCCACCTCCCCCAGTACAAAGCCCCTGGAACCCCGAAAGTTTGCCCCTGCACTAGGGCCTACAGCACACGGACTCCTCTCTTAGCATCAAGGCCACGCCTACTGCCAAACCCCGCCCTCTCTAGTCCTCAGAATGGGTCCTCACCAAAGCCCCCAGGAGCGTCTACATTTTAGAAGCCCCTCCCTCCGCTCCAATGTCCCGCCCCCACAAGAGGCCCCACCCGCAAAACGAAAGGAGGGGGCGGGGTCCCTCTGCGACCACATCCCCTCCCCCTCCCCTCGCCAGGATCCTGTCCGCGTGGGGGAGCAATTAGCAGCTTGGCCAACCTAACCCCCGAGCGCGCCCGTTGCCGGGCCAAGCCGGACCCGCGCTGCTCACCCATCTCCTCCCCCCGGCGTTTTCTGCTTCGCCGCCGCAGCTTCTGCGGGCAATATGTCGGAGGCGACGGCGGCCGGGAGAGGACTAACCGCCGCAGCCCAGTCCCCGGGTATCAGCTGCGCGCTACCGCTTCGCCGCCAAATTTGCATACAAGGCGGGCTAGCAGTTGGGGGCGCGCTTCTTAAAGGGGCCGCGCGGACAAAGGCAGAGCCGCGCGCTCTTTGTCTCGCGGTCCTCCACACCCTTCCTGCAGCTGCTGCCGAATAACCCAAGAGAGAGGGAAGCTGTCTCCTGCTCTTCCCTTGCGTACCTTCTCTCAGCTCCTCTTCGAAGATAAGGGAGGAGGTCAGAACCCCTCTCGGTTCCTGCATCCATGAGTGGTCCACTGGCGCCTCAAAACTCGCTTTGTCGCAAATTAGGCTTTTTTTTTTTTTTTTTTGAACTCAGTGAATTTATTACATTTACAGTTGTACAATGATCATCACAACCCAATTTTATAGCATTTCCATCCGAAATCCCCAGCGCATGCCCCCACCCCCCAACCTGTCTCCTTTGGAAACCATAAGTTTTTCAAAGTCTGTGAGTCAGTATCTGTTCTGCAAAGTTCATTGTGTTTTTTTTTCAGATTCCACATGTAAGTGATAGCATTTGATGTTGGTGTCTCATTGTCTGAATGACTTCGCTTAGCATAATTTCTAAGTCCATCCATGTTGCTAAAAATGCTGTTATTTCTTTCCTTTTAATGGCTGAGTAATATTCCATTGTGTATATGCACCACATCTTTATCCATTCCTCTGTCAATGGACATTTGGGTTGTCTCCATGTCTTGGCTATTGCAAATAGTGCTGCAATGAACATTGGAGTACACGTGTCTTTTTGAGTCATGGTTTTCTCTGGATAGATGCCCAAGGCTTTCATCTTTCTCTTTGGCCTTATTGTTCCTCCGTTTACCCCAATCAAAACCTGGGAGTCACTTCCTCTGTTCCATCAACCCCCACAACCAATCTTCCACCTAGTCTTGCTGACCCTAAGTTCTAGTTATTTCTCTTATCTGACCCTGCTCTTCTCTCACCACCTTAGTTCAAATCCTGATTTTGCCAGTTCCAAGACTTGAAATCTTGTTTCTTGCTCATTACTAGTAATATTCACTTTAAGGGTCTTGGTGAGGATTAAGTGAGATAATGCATGTAGAACAGTTTTGTTTTAGTTTTTTTATTTGTGCATGTGTGTGTTTTCTGTTTTGGGTTTGTTTTTTGTGGTTTTTGTTTTTTTGTTTTTTGTTTTTTGTTTTTGCTTTTTAGGACCGCACCCGCAGCATATGGAGGTTCCCAGGCTAGGAGTTGAATCTGAGCTGCAGCAATTGACCTTCGCTACAGCCACAGCCATAGCCACGTGGGATCCAAGCAGCGTCTATGACCTACACCACAGCTCACAGCAATGCTGGAGACTTAATTCACTGAGCGAGGGGGTGAGGCCAGGGATTGAACACTCATCCTCATGGATACTAGTCAGGTTTGTTACTGCTGAGTCACAGTGGGAACTCCTAGAACAGTTTGTTTTAAGAAAAGTTAGCCATCATTACTATTATTATGTTTGGCAAGTACTTAACACAAAGCACTCAATAAATGAGGTACTAGCACTCATTATTTCTATCCTCATAGGACTTACAAAGCTGTCTTAATCACATGGTACCCCATCACTTTAGCATGGTGTTTGACACATAATAGATAATAATATTCAATTAATTAAGTGATTTAGTAGATATTTAATTAATATTCACAGAGCTTACAGTTAAGTGGGAGGAGATGGACAGAAACAAAAATAGTAAATTCTGGGGGTTCCTGTCATGGCTCAGCGGAAATGAATCTGACTAGCATCCAAGAGGATGCAGGTTTGATCCCTGGCCTTTCTCAGTGGGTTAAGGATCCGACGTTGCAGTGAGCTCTGGTGTAGGTCTGGGATTTGGCTCAGATCCCGTGTTGCTAGGGCTGTGGCGTAGGCCAGCAGCACAGGTCCGATTCGACCCCTAGCCTCAGAACCTCCACTTGCTGCATGTGTGGCCCTAAAAAGACAAAAAAAAAAAAAAAAAAAAAGTAAATTCTGTGTTATGTTAGAAGGGAATGATTCCTGTGGAGGAAAACAGGAAAGGGGGATGGGAGGTTGCAATTTAGAGTCTGGCTTCATTTAGAAGGTGACTTTTCAACAAACACTTGAAAGAAATGATTGTGTCAATCACACAGGTATCTGGAGAAAGGGGGCATTCCAGGCAGAGAGGAAAAGTCATTGGAAGGGACCTCAGGTATGAGCCTGCCTCTAGTGTTTTAAGAAACAGCAAGGAAGAGTCCCTGTTGTGCTCAGCAGGTTAAGAACCTGACTAGTATCGTGAGGATTTGGTTTTGATCCCTGGCCTGGCTCAGTGGGTTAAGGATCTGGCGTTGCCCCGCTGTAGGTGGCAGATGCGGTTTGGATCCTAGTTGCTGTGGCTGTGGTGTAGGCTGGCAGCTGCAGCTCCTGTTTGACCCCTAGCCTGGAAACTTCCATATGCCACAGGTGCAGCCCTAAGAAAAAAAAAAAAAGAAAGAGAAGAAAGAGAAAAAGAAACAGCAAGTAGGCTAGTGTAGCTCGGAATGGAATAAACAAGAGAGTTGGATGTGAGAAGGACTGGACCTGTGGCTTTTACTCTGAATGAGATAGGGAGCTACTGGAGGGTTTGAAATTTCATTCTGAAAGAATCTCTCCAACTTCCCTGTGAGGATAGTCTGTAGGAGCACAAGAATGGAATCAGGGAGACCAGGATGCTATGGCAAAGATCTTAGCAAGACATACTGATGGTTTGGACCAGATTGTGTGGGGTGATGAGACACGATTGGATTCTGGATTTGAAGATAAAATTTGATAGGTACATGGAAGAAACAGAAGATCAGGATTACTCCAAGATTTTTAGCCTCGGCAAATGGAAATATGGAATTTAATTCAACACAGATATATCTAATAAATTACAGATTTTACACCCAGTCAGGTCTTCTCTTCTGGGGAAAAAGAGGCCAAGGGAGGGCAATGACCAGGTCCCAGAGCAGAGTAGAAAGTAGGGTTGAGATTTCTTCTTTCTTTTTCTTTTCTTTTCTTTTCTCTTCTTTTCTTTCTTTCTTTCTTTCTTTCTTTCTTTCTTTCTTTCTTTCTTTCTTTCTTTCTTTTCTTTCTCTCTCTCTCTCTCTCTTTCTTTCTTTCTTTCTATCTCTCTCTTTCTTCTTACTTTCTTTCTCTTTCTTCTTTCTTTCTTTCCTTCTTTCTTTCACTTTTTACACCCACACCTCCATATGGCAGTTCCCAGGCTAGGGGATGAATCTGAGCTGCAGCTGCTGGCCACAGCCCCAGCCACAGGCATGTAGGATCAGAGCTGCATCTGCGACCTATACCACAGCTCACATCAATGCCGGATCCTTAATCCACTGAGTGAGGGCAGGAATTGAACCCGCAACCTCATGGATACTAGTCTGGTTCATTGCCACAGAGCCACAATGGGAACCCCCTGAGATTTCTTTTTCTAGCCGAAGAAATTCTGGTCAGAAGAGCTGATTCTAACCTCTTGAGAGTACTGAGTTTGAAGTGTATCTTGTTAATTTCTGAATACCCTAAAGCCTAACACTCTCTGGCCCACAATAAACATTCCGTAAGGATGAGTTCAGTTGCACTGAGGTAGTGCCAAACCGGCTCTTGAAAGGAAGGCCAATTGGGAACAGAAGCTAAAGGATTTCAGGAATATTACGTAGAAGACTGATGCCAGGAGTTCCTGTTGTGGCGCAGCAGAAACGAGTCCAGCTAGTATCCATGAGGATGAGGAGGGTTCGATTCCTGGCCTCGCTCAGTGGGTTAAGGATCTGGTGTTGCCGTGAGCTGTGGTGTAGGTCGCAGATGCAGCTCAGATCCTGTATTGCTGTGGCTCTGGTGTAGGCCGGCAGCCATAGCTCTGATTGGACCCCTAGACTGGGAATTTCCATATGCTGTGGTTCTGGCCTAAAAAGAAAGAAAGAAAAAGAAAAAAAAAAAGAAAAAAGAAAAGGAAAAGAAAACTGAGGCCAGGTCTTTCCTGGGAACTCATTTTAACTCGGGCTAATAAACAGTTCTGAGCATCTATTATATCATGGGCACTGGGGATACAGAGGTGCCTTTCATTAGTGAGAGAGACAGAGAGGAGAATCCATAAATTATGACACAGTGTGATAATAATAGCAGTATGTCCCAAGTTCAGAGGTGGATGGAAGATGACTAAGCCTACAGGGGAGGTCATCAAGAGAAGGCTTCGTGGGAGATGACATCAGAGCTGGTTTCTGAGAGGTGAATGGGAGTTTGCCTGTTATACTCCTAAGGAAGGAGGCAGTAGCTTGAGCCTGGTAATTGCATTACTGGGGCTGGTGTCAGGAGAATGTCTTATTGTGTATCTAATGTGGGGAAGGAACTGGACCTTGCACATGGCAAATACTCAGAAAACGTTTGCTGAATTGATTTGAGGGTATTCGTACAGCCCAGAGGAAGGCCACTCATATGGACCGCTATGCATGTAGTCCATTACCTGTGGCTCCTGCCCACCTCGTACGGTCGACTATGATTTTGCCTGCCTGGCATCCATTGTCTTTCTTCTGATAAGCACACCAATTTTTCCACTGGGGAGCTACCCTTTCTCCCACTCTCTGTCCACGTGGTTTAGTGGGGCTGCCTTACTCTGCAGTTCCAATGTGTGTAGATGACCCTGGCCTGGTGAGTCAAAGCATTCCATCCCTGCCATGTTAGGCTACAGGGACTGGTTGGGGTCGGGGGTGGAGGTGTGTTTGTGACCTAAGTTAGGCCAAATATGATACAATCCTAGGATCTTTGCTAGAACTACTGGGAAATAAATTCTTTTCCCTCTGGGATGGATAAGGAAATAAAATATCATCTTGATGTTCTTGGTGGTTATCTTGCCACCTTTGGGGGAGAACTTAGCTGAAAAGGAAAGAAACATGGAAAAGTAAAAAAATCAGGAGACTTCTTTTTGGCTGCACACACAACATGCAGAAGTTCCCCCATCAGGAACTGAACCCATGCCACAGCAGTGACCTGAGCCACAGCAGTGATAATACCTAATTAGTTTTTTTTTTTTTTTTTTTTTTTTTGCTTTTTAGGGCCGAACCTAAAGGCTAGGGATCAAATCGGAGCTACAGCTGCTGGCCACAGCCAGAGCCATGCCGAATCCGAGCTGTGTCTTCGACCTACACCACAACTCAGCAATGCTGGATCCTTAACCCACTGAGTGAGGCCAGGGATTGAACCCGTGTCCTCATGGATGCTAGTCGGGTTTGTTAGCTGCTAAGCCACAAGGGAACTCCTTGATGTCATCATTTGGTCCAGTTTTAACTGAAGCTTTTATGGACTTTTTTGTTACAAAAAGCCAGTTTGTGTTTGGTGTCTGAAAACAGCTACTGAAACAATATAAAACAATATACACTTCTTTTTTTTGTTTGTTTGTTTGTTTTGTTTTGTTTTCAGGGCTGCACCTGCAGCATATGGAAGTTCCCAGGCTAGGGGTCAAATCAGCGCTGCAGCTGCTGGCCTACGCCACAGCTCACAGCAATGCTGAATCCTTAACCCACTGAGTGAGGCCAGATAGAATCTGAGTCCTCATGGATGCTAGAGGGGTTCATTAACCAATGAGCCACAAAGGGAACTCCCTAAAACAATATACACTTCTAGAATTCCCATTGTGGCGCAGCAGAAACAAATCCAACTAGTATCCTCGAGGATGCCGGTTTGATCCCTGGCCTCTCTCAGTGGGTCAGGGATCTGTTGTTGCCACGAGCTGTGATGTAGATCACAGACATGGCTTGGATCCCGAGTTGCTGTGGCTGTGGTGTAGGCTGGCAGCTGCAGCTCCAATTCGACTCCTAGCCTGGGAACTTCCATATACTGCGGGTGAGGCCCTAAAAAGTAAACCAAAACAAAAAACCAAAAAACAGTATACACGTCCATCTCCATATCTACCTGAAACATCTAGGGCCTTAATCCTTTTACATATGCCTCCTACAGACTCCCTGGGGAAAATAATCATAAGATGGCAGGATGTTGTTAGGGTCTCTACATCTATGGCCACACATCTCAGCTGTTCTGTGACCTTGAAGCCCTCACTTCCTTCCTCTGCGTCTTCATTTCCTGATTAACTTGCTCTCTAATGGCTCTTCCAGGAGTCTTGAGTTTTTGAGGAAATGCCACTGGCTCTAGACCAGTCCTGTGTCATTGGGTGTCAGGAGTTGGGACCTCTTACTTCGTCCTGTTATTCTGGGACCAAGGCTGGTAAATCTGTCCTCTAGATCAGTTTTCAGCCTGAATTGTATAGATCTCTGGTGGTACACAGTGGGGGATCCTGAAACCACAGGTAAAACACAATACTGGGAGTTTCCACTGTGGCTCAGCAGGTTAAGAACTTGACTAGTATCCATGAGGATGTGGGTTCAATCCCTGGCCTCACTCCCTGGGTGAAGGATCTGGCGTTGCCGAAGCTGCAGTGTTGGTTGAAGGTGCAGGTCAGATCTCGTATTGCTGTTGCTGTTTTGTAGACTAGCAGCTGCAGCTCAGATTCAACCCCTAGCCTGGGAACTTTCATATGCCGCTGGTGGGGCCCTAAAAAACAGACGAACAAACAAAACCGCTCACAATACTGCTTCCTGAGTGTCAGTTTTATTTACAGAAATGTAAGGTAAGGTTTTCAGTATAAAAGTGTAGTTATCCAGAGCATGTTCTCTGAGCCAGACTGACATGGAATCAAATCCTGGCTCTACCACTTACAAGTTGCATGACCTTAGGAAATGATTTAACCTCTCTGTGCTTCAGTTTCCTCTGTGTGAAGTGAGGATGGTACGAAGCACAGATATAGAGAATAAACTAGTGGTTACTGGTAAGGAGAGGAAAGAGGAGGGGCAAGATAAGGGTAAGGGATTAAGAGGTACAAAGTGCTTTGTATAAAGTAAATAAGCTACAAGAATATATTGTACAGGAGTTACCATTGTGGCGCAGCAGAAAAGAATCCGACTGGGAACCATGAGGCTTCGGGTTTGATCCCTGGCCTTGCTCAGTGGTTTAAGGATCCAGGATTGCCGTGAGCTATGGTGTAGGTCACAGATGGTGGCTTAGATTTTACATTCCTGTGGCTGTGGCATAGGCCGATGGCTACAGCTCTGATTCGACCCCTAGCCTGGGAACCTCCATATGCCACAGGTGTGGCTATAAAAAGCAAATAAA
This sequence comes from Sus scrofa, assembly GCF_054392235.1. Lineage (NCBI taxonomy): Eukaryota > Metazoa > Chordata > Mammalia > Artiodactyla > Suidae > Sus > Sus scrofa. The sequence continues at coordinate 93,043,094 of NC_139388.1, read as the reverse complement.
ATAAAAATAAAATGAATATATTGTACAGAACAGGGAATATAGCCACTATTTAATCAGAACTTTTTTTCTTTTCTTTTCTTTCTTTCTTTCTTTTTTTTTTTTGCTTTTTTTAGGGCTGCACCTGAGGCATATGGAAGTTCTCAGGCTAGGAGTCCAATAGGAGCTGCAGATGTTGGCCTATGCCACAGCCATAGCAACACCAGATCTGAGCCGTCTGTGACCTACACCACAGCTCTCAGCAATGCTAGATCCTTAATCCACTGATCGAGGCCAGGGATCGAAACTGCATCCTCATGGATACCAGTTGGGTTCTTTACTGCTGAGCCAAAATAGGAACTACTGTCATAACTTCATTTTTTTTTTTTTTTTTTGTCTTTTGTCTTTTTAGGGCTGCACCACGGCATATGGAGGTTCCCAGGCTAGGGGTCGAATTGGAGCTACACCTGCTGGCTTACGCCACAGCCACAACAAAGCCAGATCTGAGCCATGTCTGCGACCTACACTGCAGCTCATGGCAATGTGGATCCTTAATCCACTGAGCAAGGCCAGGGATCGAACCCGAAACCTCATGGTTCCTAGTTGGGAACCAAGATGGGAATTCCTCATAACTTTATTTTTAATTAAAAAAAATTTTTTTGACCAAACCCATGGCATGTGGAAGTTTTTGAGCCAGGATAGAACCCATGCCACATCAGTGACCTGAACCACAGCAGTGACAATGCCAGATCCTTAACCCATCGAGTGAGACCAGGGATTGAACCCGTATCCTCATGGCTCCTAGTCAGGTTTGTTAACTGCTAAGCTACGAAGGGGACTCCCCCTTTATGTTTTAATACCCATGGCATATGTAAGTTCCCAGGCCAGGAATCGAATCTGAGCTGAAACTGCTGGATCCTTAACCCACTGTGCCAGAGCGGGAACTCCTAATCTATAAAAATTTTGAGCCACTGTGCTATACACTTGCAACTAATATTGTAAACCGACTATACCTCAATTGAAAAAAAAAATATAGTGGAGTTTCCATTGTGGCTCATTGGTAAAGAACCCAACTAGGATCCATGAGGATGCAGGTTCCATCCCTGGCCTTGCTCGATGGGTTAAAGATCTGGCATTGGCATGACCTGTGGTGTAGGTTGCAGATAGCTTGGATCTGGCATTGCTGTGGCTGTGGCATAGGCTGGCAGCTGCAGCTCCAATTCAACCCCTAGCCTGGGAACTTCCATATGTCATGGGTGTGGCCCTAAAAAAAAAATAGTGAGGCTAGTATTAGCACCTATTTTATAAGATTATGGTGAAGATTGAGTTAGTCTGTGTAAAGTACTTAGAACATACATGGTGGTAGTGCTATTTAAGTATTACCTATCATTATTAAAACATAAAAATATTATGAAGTACAAAGAAAAGTAGTATGAGGGAGTTCCCGTCGTGGCGCAGTGGTTAACGAATCCGACTAGGAACCATGAGGTTGCGGGTTCGGTCCCTGCCCTTGCTCAGTGGGTTAATGATCCGGCGTTGCCGTGAGCTGTGGTGTAGGTTGCAGACGCGGCTTGGATCCCGAATTGCTGTGGCTCTGGTGTAGGCCGGCGGCTACAGCTCTGATTAGACCCCTAGCCTGGGAACCTCCATATGCCGCAGGAGCGGCCGAAGAAATAGCAAAAAAAAGACCAAAAAAAAAAAAAAAAAAGTAGTATGAATTTAAGATTGACAACTTTGAAGAAATGCCACTTGAAGCTCTCTTTGCTTCCCAGAGATTTGTTCTTTCTTTCTTTCTTTTTTTTTTTTTAGGGCAGCACCCATGGCATATGGAAGTTCCAGGCTACGGGTCAACAGCCACAGCCACACAGGATCCAAGCCGCGTCTGCGACTTACACCATAGCTCGTGGCAATGCCAGATCCTTAACCCACTGAGTGAGGCCAGGGATCCAACCTGCATCCTCATGGATACTAGCCACAATGGGAGCTTCTGCTCTTTATTTTGCCAGCAAGAATACTTATAGCTAATTTTTACTACAAGAACGTACAAGAGAATCTAGATGTCTTCATTTTCTTTTAATTTTCTGGGCTATTCTCACTTCCATATATATGTTAATCTCCCTATCCAAACTCCCACATCTTAGGGAAACCCAGCTGCCTGTTCTCATCCAAACCTTTCCATGTCTTAATAATATTTGATTATTACAAAGATAATATATACAAGTTTGAGAAAATGCTGGGTTTTTTTTGTTTTTGGTTGTACCCACGGCATGTGGAAGATCCCCAACCAGGGAATTAACTGTAATCAGAGTCACAGCAGTCACAAAGCCAGATCCTTGACCTGCTGAGCCATGAGGGAATTCAAAAATGCTGTATTTTAGTTTTTCAAAAATGTGTAGGATTTTGGGAGGTCATGCATGAAGATAGAGAAAACAGCATGAGCAAAGGTCCAGAGGCAAGCTATGTTCCAAAAGAGCTTGAGAGTAACTGAATACGAGGCTGAAAAACTAGGTTAAGTTCATATCACTTAAGGATCCTGAATGCTACATGCTACCTACAGTGAAGAGTTTGGATTTGGTTTCATTTAAGTCTACTTCATCTGTAAAATTAGGGTAATTTACATGTCATTGAATTGTTGTAAGGATTAATGACAGAGAGAAGCAAACATACTGGAGAGTTATCCTATATAGGAAATGGGATAACTATCATTTGGAGCCGGGGTCAAGGCTTCTTCTTGCTATAGAACAAACCACCCCCCATTTCAGGGTGGACTGAAATGTAGCCTCTTTTGAGGTCTTTTCATGCAATGCACATCTCAACCACCAGAGGGAGCACAATACAAAGGAATCAGTGCTCCCAGCTCCACAGGAAAACGGGTGGGCAGGGCTGTGCAAGGGATGTGGAATCCTGGACCCAATCCAGAGCTTCTCTATGGTCGGGGAGGGGAATGGATCCAGGCGCCCCTCTCTGGCCCTATTTTGTTTCTTAGATCCATCTCAAGGTAAGTGGTAAGCATGCCACAAGCTAGAACTTAGCAACTATTCATGTTTAAGATCTCTAGGATAGGAGGTCGAAGAATGAGGGTCAGATCTCCCCTGTGTGTGTATGTGTGTGTGCATGTGTACACACCAGGTGTGTGTGTGTGTGCTGAGTTTCTTTATCTCAAGCAAAATGGCTTTCATCAACTCTGCTCATTAAGAGCCAAACTCTTTAGAATACCCCAAGCCAGGCCAGGTCATCTAGCTAGGCCTGGGGACCTCAGACAAGGGGCTGGAGCCATATAGTATGAGGAATGGGGAAGAATGGGAGGCAGCGCCAAATCTGACAATCTGCCCTTAGAGCGACATCCATATCACGCTGGGGTCCCAGCCTGTTGGTCAGAAAGGGCTCTGGGGCCTAGCTTCTCCAATCATGACTAACCAACCAACCTAGTGTTGCATAGGATTTTTAGAAAACCTCCTTTACCATATCTTCCCCATCACAGATGTTAACGTGAAGGCCCAGAGATATTTCGCAATCTACCCGAGATCAAGTACAAGGGCCTGGAAGCGGTAGGAGCAGCTCTGAGGAGCCCAGGAAAGGAAAGGCAGGCAGAGAGCCACAGCCTTCAGAACTGCTGCAGCAAGCACTGGCTCTTGGCCAGGCTTCATACCCGCCCCTCCAGGACCAGCTCTGCTGCTAGGCCCCAGGCTGCCTGAGCCCCGCCTCCACACTCCCACCCTAGTCCCCTGAGAGTCCTGTCACCCTGGCAACAGCTGGAGAAAAGCCCAGCTAAAATATTTATGGCTCAAAACAGTCCAGAGGCTTCTGGGGGTGGGGGTGGGGAGTTGACATCATCTCTTCTCCGCTGCAGGACAGGTGACTGACATGCAGGGCAACTGGTTGGGTGGGCCAAGCCCACTAGGTCAGGGCTCTCAAAAGAAAATCCCTAGGGCTACAAGCAGTAATAGGAGGAGGCAATGTGTGATGGACGTGACAGGTGACAGGGCTGGGTAAGAAACAGAAGCCAGAAAGGAGGAGGAAGGAAACTAAAGTGTTGAGCAGTATTTTGCTAGGTATTTCATACACATTTCAGTTGCTTCTCAGGTCCCATTCAGTGGACTGGGGTTATTAATCCTTTTGCAGAGTCAACAGGCCCAGAAAAATACACAGCAAAGTGTGGTGCTAGGATTTGAATCCAGATCTGTTTGGCTTTGGCCCTGTGGTCTTTTCTGTAATCCTGTGGCCAAGAGATACCCTGCATCTGGGGGCTGAGGATAAGGCTGCCTGGAAATTAGCGCTGGTTTCTTAAGTAGTGACCCAGGCTTTGCCTCTCCATTTTTCCATGACCAAGAGGCCCTCTGATTCCCTAACCCCCCCACTCCAAAGTCCTTTCTCCCCTGCTTGCTGGACTGAAGCAGGTCTTTGATGCCCCATAAAGAAATTGGCCACAAGGTATACAGCCTAGGAGACCAAGAAGTCAAGGAAAATGAAGCCTCAATGGCCAACCTTGGACTGAGAGTCACCATGCAAATACAGACTGACAAAATCAGCTCAGTTTTGCCTGGGATTCTCCTGGTTTTAGGACTAAAAATCCAACATCCCAGCAACCTTCTCCATCTTGGGTAAACCTGGGTGCTTTTGTCACTTTGAATAAATCTCTCAAGCAAACCCAATGCTTTACTGTTTCAAAGTACTTGTGGCTCTAAGAGGTAAAAACAGGTTAAAAACAGGGACTATGAAATCTTTTTTTGCGGGGGGGGGGGGGGGAGGCGTTGCACTGTGGCATGTAGAAGTTCCTGAGCCAGGGATTGAACCTGTGACACAACAGCAACCCAAGCCGCTGCAGTGACAATGCCAAATCCTTAACCTACTGCACCACAAGAGAATCCTCTATGAAGTCTGACGGCACCTTTTTTTAACCTTAGGCAAGTTATTTAACCTCCTCGAGCCTCAGTTTCCTCATTTGTAAAATGAGTATAATGGATTGGAAAAGTAAATGAATTAACACATATAAATGTTTGACATAATGCCTGCTACAATTAAGTATTCAATAAATTATTAGCTATTACTTAAACAGTAATGAAGATAAAAATGGGCTTTGAGGCGTTCCTGTTGTGGCTCAGCGGTAACAAAGTTGACTAGTATGCATGAGGATGCAGGTTTGATCCCTGGCCTTGCCCAGTGGGTTAAAGATCCGGCGTTGCCATGAGCTGTGGCATAGCTCACAAATGTGGCTCAGATCCTGTTGCCATGGCTCTGGTATAGGCCAGCAGCTGCAGCTCCAATTCGACCCCTAGGCTAGGAACCTCTATATGTCATGGGTATAGCCCTAAAATGACAAAAACCAAAAACCAAAACCCCTGAAAAAAACAAAAAAGGGGCTTAGAGGTTAAACAACTTGCCCAAAGTAAATACACTGTTTTCAAGGTCCCTTTCTTGCTAAGAATGAATCCAAAGCTCATTAGAATGCTTCAGGCATGTGTGGATACTCTTCAAACTCAGCCCTTCCCCTGGTTTCCTTGTTAGGATAAATAACCCGAAGACACTGAAGGAAGTGCAGTATTAGAGAGGTCCCTAACCCCTTAGAGTGCTCAGTGTAAAAACAGCCTATAGCATAGGCCATGGGAAACCAGAAGTCTAGACGAAGGCTGACTTTCCAGTACTTTAAAGAGAAAAGCTTAGGATAAACAGCTAGCCCAATATAGCTAGAAGGAGAGTGGCAGCTAGGCTTTGGCTCTCTCTCAAAGCTGACAGAAGCTACCAGAGTGGGACTATTCACCACTTAACTGAAACTTTATTGAGTATCTCAGTGCCAAATGTTTGTTGGGGAAGGGATATAGTTCAGAGGTGAAGTGGGAAAAGCCCTACCCTACCCTCCAAGAGCTTTTTGGATAAGGTTAGTAATCAACAGTCAGGCCCCAAGGTTAAGCAACTTTCCTAAAGTACAGGAACCTTCTCATTTGGCTCTCCTCAGTCTGTTACAGAGGTGGTGACCAGCCTGTCTCTGGGAGCCCTCTGGAGTGTCAAAGGCTGGTGCCAATAGCACATGTGTGACAGGGTGGGAAACAGGAGGTGGTAGTAGGATGTTCCAGCCAGTTCTGCTGGAGCCTAAGGGGAAGCAGGCAAACTGGGAGTGACACAGTAAGAGTTGCCATTTTATTCACATCCAGGAGGCCATGCTGAGGATTCTGTTAGTTCCCTTCAAATGCTTTAAAGTCTTGAGCAGATTTACTGTTAGCATCATAGTCCCCTGCAGCCCTAAGGACTCCATTCTGGGCCTAAAGACTCTCTTAGGGGATCCTGGCTGGCTTTCTTTGGGTAAATCGGACAGATCAAGAGGTGGGGGTGGGAAAAGGCTGTTGATCTCCTCTCCCAGGTTTCTCTGTGCTCAGCAAATGCCCTCAGGCCAGCCTTGACACAGCAGGCAGCTCTCCTGGTTTCCGGGGTCCTCTGATTGCTGCAAAGACATAGGCAGAAAATTAAGACGCATGAAGTTGCCATATCCGAGGGTCCCAGCCTCCCATTGGCCAGGCTGCCTCTCTTACAATCTCCCACCCGACAGACAACTCCAGTGGCTGCATTCAGGACAAGGTTTCTAGGTACATAGATGGGTAGAAAACAGAAAGAAGTCCACAGTCTCTGAGATCCCTTTTTGCTCTCAGTCAGGCAATGAAAATAGAGCCTATACCTCGTGCTCGGTCATGTTTGAGCCGAGTGATCCAGGGCAGAGTCAACTAGATCTTTTGGGGTCTTTATACAAGCTTTGGGGTCTCCAGCTACATAAAGGGAAAAATGATTTCTTCTCTCTTAGAGATATGAAGGAGAGATTAACGAAGAGCTTTAAAGCCTTTGGAAGAAAGGGAATGGGGGAACAGGCATCTTCTCATAGCTCTTGGTATCAGTCCTAGACTCAAGGGTCCTTCTCTTCTGGCCTTATGACGGGGTTCATCGCAGGGCCCCAATCTCATGCCAAAGCCTAGCTGAGTACATCTTCTAACTTTTAATTTTTTTTTTTTTTTTGCTATTTCTTGGGCCGCTCCCGCGGCATATGGAGGTTCCCAGGCTAGGGGTCGAATCGGAGCTGTAGCCACTGGCCTACACCAGAGCCACAGCAACGCGGGATCCGAGCCACGTCTGCAACCTACACCACAGCTCACGGCAACGCCGGATCGTTAACCCACTGAGCAAGGGCAGGGATCGAACCCGCAACCTCATGGTTCCTAGTCGGATTCGTTAACCACTGCGCGCCACGACGGAACTCCAAACTTTAAAAATTTTTTTAACTCAATGAATTTTATTTTTACTTTTTTGCTTTTTAGGACTGCACTTGTGGCATATGGAGGTTCCCAGGCTATGGGTCTAGTCGGAGCTACAGCTGCTGGCCTATGCCATAGTGACACCAGATTCGAGCCGCATCTGCGACCTACACCACAGCTCATGGCAACACCAGATCCTTAACCCACTGAGGGAGGCCACGGATTGAACCTGCAACCTCATGGTTCCTAGTTGGATTCCCTTCTGCTGTGCAATGATGGGAACTTCTAACTCAATGAATTTTAATACATTTATAGTTGCACAATTCGATCATCACAACCCAATTTTATAGCATTTCCACCCCAAACCCCCAGCCACCCCCCCTAACCTGTCTCCTTTGGAAACCATAAAAGTCTATGAGTCAGCACCTGTTATGCAAAGAAGTTCAGTGTGTCCTTTTTTCAGATTCCACATATAAATGATAGCCTATGACACTGGTGTGTCTGATGAACTTCCCTTAGTATGATAATTTCTAGGTCCACTCATGTTGCTGCAAACACTGCTATTCCTTTCCTCTTAATGGCTGAGTAATACTCCATCGCACAAATGTACCACATCTTTATCTACTCCTCTGATGATGGACATTTAGGTTGCTTCTATGTCTTAATGTATATAGGCTGCAATGAACACTGGAGTACATGTATTTTTTTGAGTCATGGTTTTCTCTGGATAGATGCCCAGGAATGGGATTGCCAGATCAAATGGTTAATTCCATTTTTAGTTTTTTGAGGAATCTCCATACTGTCTTCCAGAGTGGTTGCACCAATTTACATTCCTACCAACCGTGTAATAGGGTTCCTTTTTCTCCACACCCTCTCCAGCACTTACTGTTTGTAGACTGTTTGATGATGGCCATTCTGAGTGCCTCATCTTTTAAAAAATAATGGCACTACCATTCCCCTAGCTGTTCAAACCTGTAACATGGGGTCCTCCTTAGTACATTCCTCTTCTCCCACTTCTGTTCCATCACCAGATGATGCTCATTCTATCTCCTAAAGGTTCTTTAATCCATCCCTTTCTCTACACTTTCACTGATACCACCTACTGTACATCCTTCTCATTTCCTGCCTCGACTAAGGTTGCAAAGCTTCCATTAGGTCCCCATAACCCATTATCACTTAGGAGCAAGGAAGTTTAAAAAGCAGAAATGTAATCACGTCATTCCTCACCCCCTCACTACTGGATTCAGTGGTCTTCTGTGATGACCACAGTTTAAGGTTCAGATTCCTACCCCACCTTGAACAGTCCTACCCTCTACCTGGAATGTGCTTCATGTCCTTTCCCCAAACCATCTCTCCAACCCCCTACCTAGTTAACTCTTCCTTTAGATGTCGGCTGGAACATCATTTCCTCAAGGAACACCCCTTGAGCTCGGTCAGCTCCAGTCGTATGCCCTCACAGCACCGTTCTTTTCTTCCATGGCACTTATCACAACTGAGATGACTTACGTTATTTATGAGATTAATATGTTTAGTGTCTCTTTCCCCAAATATACTATAAGCTCCACGAGGTCAGCGACCAATTTTATCTTGTTCACTTGCCACCGACTCCCCAGTGTCTAGCACCTAGTAGGTGCTCCAATTTGTAACAGTGAATGTATTTTTAAAAAGTTGGGAGGGGGCATTTGTACTGCTCTCTCGAGAGAAGCTTATGAAGAGTCCTATCAGAGCACAAGGTATTTCTCTTTCTCAAAGGCAGATGCAGTTTATTTCCTACAATCCAACCTCAGAGAGCCTGAGATGGGAGCACCTCTTATACCTAAAGCTGGGCCATAAGTGGGAAGCATGAAGGCTGCTGGGGCCAGTAGACTGCAGAGAAGAATTAGTTCTGTATTTGAATGCAAACTCTTTTATCTCAAATTCTTTATATGCCCTGGTGAAAAGACTGGCCAGAGATGGGCTCTTGAGGTTGACAAGGGAACAGCTAATTCGGGCATCTCAATGCAGTATTAAGAACACAAATAGGGAGTTAACCGTCATGGCTAGTGGTTAACGAATCCAACTAGGAACCATGAGGTTGTGGGTTCGATCCCTGGCCTCGCTCAGCGGGTTAAGGATCCGGCTTTGCCCTAAGCTGTGGTGTAGGTCATAGACGTGGCTGGGACCCCGCATTGCTGTGGCTGTAGCGAAGGCCGGCAGATACAGTTCCAATTCAACACCTAGCCTGGGAACCTCCATATGCCACAGGAGCGGCCCTAGAAAAGGCAAAAAGACAAAAAACAAAAACAGACAAAAAACCCCCAAAAATGAAAAAAACAGAAACAGTACCCAAAGTTCCCAAGCAATGCATTCCACTTTGGTGATTAATATGGCCTGATAGCCTAGCTGTACCTCACACTCTGCCTGGAAATATCTCAAATAGGCTGTCTTTCCTCAGGAGTCCCCCCCACCTCCCCCAACTTGACTTGGAAATGATAACAAAAAGCTCCCCAGGTCTAGGTGGGGGAAGCACTGTGATAGCTAAGAACTCTTACCTGCCCATTCCTGCCTGAGATGCAGCCAAAGACAATCAGCACAGCTTAAGCCAGAATGAGAAGTACACCTACTGCTGAGAAGTTGCTGGATTTGTACTCAAGGAATGTCAAGAAGCTCACCTCCAGTAGCATGATTATGAGATTCAAACCCCTTCCAGATAAAGGCTCCCTCGTTTTAGAACAGAGAGCTACAGTTGGCAGAATACTGGATGAGAATATATCCTTAGTCCCAGAGCCAGAAAAGGCTATCAAGTAGAAGACCTCTAGCCCAGGGGTTAGAAAATTGATTTTAAAGATCAGTGAATATATCTGCTCCTCATTACCCTAAACAAAAGGGTTTGGTCTATTGCTTGAACGCAGCCTCCCTGGGAGCCAAGGGCAGGTACCAGGTCACAAGAGAATAGGGTGCAGTGCCCACCATAGATCTTTGCTCCTAAGAGGCCTACAGGGGCTAGGCCAGGGATGTAAAGAACTAGGTGGCAATATACCGTACTCCCCCACCCCCAATAGCTGCTGTCTCAGACAGCTGTATGCAGTCTGTCTGTTCAAAGCTATTCAATATTCATCAGATGCTTGATAGCTTTTAACATGCAATGAAAATTAATCCAGAGCAAGAGGTACATGAGGGTCCAGAGAGAGAGCAAGGGAGGGCTCAGAAGGATCAAATTCTGTTAAACTTCAGGAATCTGTAAACCAGGCTAGGGTCACCCATCCTATGCATCAAAGCCAAGAACTACTTTCAATGTAAGCTGATCTTCTGGTGGCCACTGTAGGTAGAGGAAAGACCAGGAGGCAGTTAAGTGGGAGCAGAAAGACGTGGGTCCAAACTTTTGGACCCTGTGGCCATCCTAATCTGTGCATGTCAGTTTCCTAGGAGAATCCCAATTCACAGGTTGTTTGTGAGAATGACATGGAATGCTGCAATGATACTCCCCAGAGGGAGCACAGACTTAAGAGCTTAAAATGGAGGTAATGATTTCATTCATTCAGGGCTTAGAGTGGTGACACAAAGCCTTGCTTAATATCCCTAAGAGCATCATCAGTGGAGACTCACACGGGGGGTGTGTGTGTGTGAAAGAAATAGGATTTGGAAAGGCTCCTCCCTCAACAAATGGTGAAGAGCCCAAATATCTGAGAAAAGAGATGGCTAATCTTTCTGAAAAAGTTAAGAACCAAAAAGCTTTCAGGGAAGAGAGGTCAGGCATGGGGAGGAGAATGGTGCTACTTTCAGGAAAGTGGTTTTCTTCTTCTTCCCTTTCTTGCCTAGGTTGCCAGCACAAGGGCAAGAAAAAGTGTTTTCAAGTTGTTCCCCTACTTATAAGGCCTTAAAATAGCTCCCCAAACTTTAGAATAAGGTCCAAATTTCTTCAATTGTAGCTTTTCAAAATTGGCACTAAGCTACTTTTCTTGTCCCTGTTTATAGCTAACGTGTCCTGTGCACTTAATACATGTCATGTTGAATGTTTTACATGCATTAATTCACCCGATCTTCAAAATGATGTTGTAAAATAAATGATATTATCCTTGCATTTAACAGATGATGAAACTGAGACTTGGAGAGGATAACTCATCTACGGTCCCAAAGCTATTTACATTATGTAATATGTGTTGTTAAATTGTAAAAATTGGGCAATAATAGCTATGTCACAAATGGATAGTGCATCACACATAGTAAATAAATGTTAGAATTGATGAAAATGCAATAGCAGCTAAGTGAGCTTTTTTTCTTCAGATTTTAATATTTCTGGAATCAGGATGCATCTTACATTGATATGAAAACAGAACACTGTGTCAGTTTAATTGGCCGTATTTTTTCTTTCTCTGCAGTATTTAGTGATGTATCTTAGAATAAATGGCCTGAATGTCAATGAAATTCGATGTTTATCTTACAGAGGCAACATGCTCTGAACAAAGAGAATGGACTGTGGTGTAAAAAATGCTGATGTGCACCTCCTCCACAACTTGCTATATGCAACTGTAGGAAATTACTGCACCTCTCCTGGGATCAGCTGCCTCATTTATAAAAACAGAGACACAGAATAGGCATTCAAATTAAGTTATCTTCTTCCTTAGTCAAGCAAAGCTGTCTATTTTCTCTGTGTCTTCTTTTAAAAAAGCAGGGTCAAGGACTTCCCGTTATGGCTCAGTGGTTAACGAAACTAATATCCATGAAGATGCTGGTGTGATCCCTGAACTCGCTCAGTGGGTTAAGGATCTGGCGTTGCCATGAGCTGTGGTGTAGGTCGCAGACTCAGCTTGGATCTGGTGTTGCTGTGGCCTGTGGTGTAGGCCAGTGGCTACAGCTCTGATTCAACCCCTGGCCTGGGAACTTCCAAATGCCACAGGTGTGGCCCTAAAAGACCAAAAAAAAAAAAAAAAAAAAAAAAAAGGAAAGAAAGAAAAAAGAAAAAAAAACACAGTCTCTTTCATCCTTGGTGTTCAGAAAGCCCTAGCAGCTGATGCATCTTTACCTATATATTCTTAGCCTGGGGCAAGGAATGGGAAGTGGTGGGTGAGAAAGCAAGAGTGGACAAACCCTAAGGCTGTTTGAATAACTGTTATATCCCCAGCTAAGGAAGGGTGAGAGTTCCCTTAGCAGCCAAGTGTCATTGACAAGAACACCCTGGAAACCCTGGAGGGAGAGGAGGAGCAAAGGAGGCTGATGGTAGGAGAAGGACACTTTCTGAGGGGGCTCAGCCTTTGGAGAATTACATACGGCCAGGCATGGCAGCTAGAACAGCTTCATCCCCACTTCAGCAGCCTGCAGTATAATACACAGGGTACAGACATGATTTGGAGTCATCCATACCTGGGATCAAATCCATCACTTCTTAGCTCTTAGTGATGCCCAAATAATCCAATCAGCTATTATTTATTATTGAGTAGCTACTATATGCCAAAAATCACATTAATCACTTTAAGTAATACTTCATAGAGCTACACATCTATGATGAATTTTTTTTTTCTTTTGGCCACACCCATGGCATATGGAGTTCCTAGGCCGGGGATTGAACGTGTACAGCAACAGAGACAACACTGGATCCTTAACCCACTGAGCTACAGTGGGAACTCAAATTGTACCTTTTTTTTTTTTTTGGCTGCGCCTACATCATACAAAAATTCCTGGGCCAGGGATCAAACTCATGCCACAGTAGTGACAAAGCTGGATCCTTAACTGCTAGGCCACCAGGGAACTCTCTATGATTAACTGATTTTTGAGCTGGGTGCCAAGGTCATTCAATGGAGAAAGAACAGTCTTTTCAATAACTGGTGCTGAGACAACTGGATATTCACATGCAAAAGAATGATTATGAAATGTCCACCTCATACCATACCAAAAGTTAATAAAAAATGGACCACAGACTTAAATAAAAGAATTAAAACTATAAAACTCTTGGACAGAAATGGGTATAAAACTTCAGGACCTTGAATGGGACAATGGCTTCTTACCTATGATAACAAAAGCACAAGCAGGCAAAGAAAAAAAAGATAAACTGGACTTTATCAAAATTTAACACTGATGTGTTTCAAAGAAAATTAAAAAACTTACAGAATGGGAGAAAATACTTGCAAACCATGTCTAATTAGGGTCTAGCATAAAAATATTTAAAGAATTTACAATTCAATAATAAACCGGGAGTTCCTGTCCTGGCTCAGTGGAAATGAATCTGACTAGCATCCATGAGGATTCAGGTTTGATCCTTTGCCTTGCAGAGTGGGTTAAGGATCTGGCGTTGCCATGAGCTGTGGTGTAGGTTGAAGATGCAGCTCGGATCTGGAGTTGCTGTGGCACAGGCTGGTGGCTACAGATCCTATTCGACCCCTAGCCTGGGAACCTCCACCGGTCACAGGTTTGGCCCTAAAAAGACAAAACAAACAAACAAAACGACAGACAGTTCAATTTAAAAAGTAACAAAAGATTTAAGTAAACATTTCTCCAAAGACGATATATAAATGGTGGATAAGCACATGAAAACATGCTCAACATAAGTCATTAGGGAAATGCAAATCAAAATCAAAATTAAATACCAATTCACACCTAGCAGTATGGCTATAATAAACAAAAAGAAAATAACAAGTGCTGGTGAAGATATAAAAAAATTAGAAACTTCACACATTGCCAGTGGGAATGGTGCAACCTCTGTGTAAACAGTTTGGCAGTTTCTCAGAAAGTTAAATGGAGTTGCCACGTGACCTGGCAATTCCTCTCCTTGGTATATATGTCCAAGAAATAAAAAACATATATCCACACAAAAATGTGTACATGAATGTTCACAGAAGTATTATTCATACTAGCCAAAAAAGCAAAAACAACTCAAATGTCAACGGGTAAATGATAAATAAAATTGTGGTATGTGCATACAATGAAATAGTATCTGACAGAAGGACATACTGACAACATGCTACAAAACAGATGAGGCTTGAAAACATTATGCTAAGTGAAAGGAGGCAGTCATAAAAGATCACATATTATGTAATTTCATTTTATGAAATGTCCAGAATAGGCAAGTTGATGGAGACAGAAAGGAGACTAATGGCTGCTTAGAGCTAGAAAGGGTAAGCAGATTGTGGGTAGACAGGTTAATGTGCAAGGAATTTCTTTTTGGGGTGATAAACACATTCTGAAGTTGATTGTGATGATTGTACAACTCCATAGATGGAAAACCACAGAACTGTACACTTCAAATGGTTAAAGAGTACAGCATATGAATTATATCTCAATAATTCTAAGGTTATTTTTTTTGGCTTTTTAGGGGCATCCTGGCATATGGAGGTTCCCAGGCTAGGGGTGGAATTGGAGCTATAGCTGCCGGCCTACGCCACAGCCAGAGCAACACCAGATCTGAGCCTTGTCTGATCTACACCACAGCTCACGGCAACGCCAGATTCTTAACCCCCTGAGCAAGGCCAGGGATTGAATCTGCAACCTCATGGTTCCTAGTTGGATTTGTTTCCGCTGTGCCATAACAGGAACTCCAATAATTCTAATGTTTTTAATTTGTATTAGTAGAAGCTAACCAGAAGCTGCAAACTGGCAGCCTAAGGGCAGCATTTGGCTTGTAGCAGATGTTTTACAGGGACTGACACAAATCTGAGCAAACATTAAATTGGGGTATATAAAATCCAAATTCCTAGTTTTATTGAAAATCAGATCTAGTAAGTCTAACAAGTAACTTTTATTTATTTTTTATTTTCTGCTTTTTAGGGCTGCACCCATGGCTTATGAAGGTTCCCAGGCTAGGGGTCTAATTGGAGCTACAGCTGCTGGCCTACACCACAGCCATAGCAATGCCAGACCCAAAACACGTCTGCAACCTACAGCACAGCTCATGGCAATGCTGGATCCTTAACCCACTGAGCGAGGCCAGGGATTGAACCCTCAATCTCATGGTTCCTAATCGGATTCGTTTCCACTGAGCCAGGATGGGAACTCCTAACAAGTAACTTTTTGAGCTGGGAAAGAAAAATGAATTTAAATGATCTTCAAATACTTGAAAGGATAGTCTTTCAGAGGTCCAAAGTAGAATCAGTATAAGTTAGTAGAGTGACTCATTCAAAATGAAAGGAAACTTCTAATACATGGAGCTGTCTTAAATGAAATGGGCTGCTTTTCTAAGTAATACATTCAAATTATTAGTAGGAAGTACTGATATATACTATAACATGTATGAACCTTGAAAGCATTCTGCAAAGTCAAAGAAGCCAATCACAAAAGGTACATATGATATGGTTCCGTTTATATGAAACGTCCAGAACAGGGAAAATCCATAGAAACAGAAAGCTGATTGGTGGGAAAGAGGGGAATTGAGAGTGGCTACTAACATATACAAGTTTCTTTGGAGGTAACGGAGTTTTTCTGGAATTAAACAGCAATAATGGCCACATAGCATTGTGAATTATTTTCATAATCACTTTACAATGACTGAAATGATAAATTTTATGTTCCATGAATTTTTGTTTTGTTTTGCTTTGGTTTGTTTTGCTTTTTAGGGCTGCACCTGCAGCATATGGAAGTTCCCAGGCTAGGAGTCGAACTGGAGCTGCAGCTGCTGGCCACAGCCACACAGGATCCAAGCCACGTCTGCAACCTACACCAGAGCTCACAGCAATGCCGGATCCTTAACCCACTGAATGAGGCCAGGGAATGAACACATGTTCTCATGGGTACCAGTCTGGTTCATAACCTGATGAGTCATGATGGAAACTCCTGTTTCGTGAATTTTACCTCAATTAAAAAAGAAAAAGGTAGAGAGAACCAAATGAGGTAATCTTTATTAACTGCTTTAAGATATTATGATGCACAAAGTGGTAAGTGTTTACTATTACCAACTCCATTTGATGATAAAGAAATGAGACACGGGGGGGGGGGGGTAAGGATTTTTGTTTTTGTCAAAACAAAAACAAAGGCTATCATGAGGTAAAGCCAGGACAGACAGGTCCTCAATCCTGCCTGGCTCTAAAGCTTTTAGAATTGGAATAAAGATTCAGAGGTAGTGACAGAAAGCTGTAGAAAACACTGGGACCGACTGACTGAGCTACATACCCATAATAAGCAGACCACTAGGAGGCCTATGCCTGTCAACCATGGAACCTATCTTTCCAAGCACAGATTTACAGGCCAAATTGAAGAAAGCAGTGTCCTCAAATTCTGTTCTTAAGACTATTCTGGAAAAGAGTTGAGACAAAATTCTCTGCCTTTGGGCACTTACCCCTAAAATTTCCTAGCCATTCATGTGACCAGTATCAAACTTAGGACATTCTGGATGCCAAGGACCATGTTCAATACACATGGACCTCCTTAAAACCTCCACATCTCAGAGGCTTCTGGCTGAGAGGCAGGTTTGGAAGAAATTATCTCCAAGAAGGCAAATTTCACTGTCAAAGGCTCAATACCTTTGGCTTACCTAGTTGGATCCTTTCTCCTCAGTGCCCTCGTAATCCTAATAACTTACTCAGGGGCAGAGGAAAAATCCAGTTAGTTCCCCGATGACTTCAAGCAACAGGAAGGCTCACTCATTTGTCAGAGCCCCCAGCTACCCAAACCAAGAGGTTAAACTTTCTTAGGAAAAGTACACTAATACTTACTAAGTATAGGACACAGAACTAACTGGTTGGCCTTACATGTATTAGAACTCCTTCTGTTTGTGACTATAAGGTGTACGTTATCACAATCTTCCTTCCCCGATGTGGAGATAAGTGATGTGTCCTAGCTCACTAAACAAGAAACGGGTTTGTCAGGTTCCATGCTCTTTCTACTACACCACAATGTCCCTAGCCAGGTGTCTCTTCAGTGTGAGAAATACTCCTACCTTAGATGAAAAGCAGTATAGTATGAGAGTTTAAGACGTTAGGTTCTGGCCACACAAACTTGGGCTTGATTA
This sequence comes from Sus scrofa, assembly GCF_054392235.1. Taxonomy (NCBI): domain Eukaryota; kingdom Metazoa; phylum Chordata; class Mammalia; order Artiodactyla; family Suidae; genus Sus; species Sus scrofa. The sequence goes on along the minus strand of NC_139388.1, from coordinate 93,025,970 downwards.
CTAGCCATACTAATTATGTGACCTTGGGAAGCCACTTAACCTTATTAAGTCTTTGTTACTTCTGTAAACTAAAATATGGATATTGCTGAATAATTGTTTTTTGGTTGCCCAGCATTTGTTTCCCTTTCCTAAAAATGCTCTGACTTCCTTTTGAGGAATTTTTCTTACTGCATGTTGGTGAAGTATGGGCATGTGACTTCAAGCTGATCCAGGATGATACTGCCTCCCTAGAACTTCAATCTTGAGTAGAGGAAGAAAGAAACCAAACATGGCTAGAATGTACTCATTCCAGCAACAGTGCCTGAGCAGCTAACCCCAGCTTTAGGACCACTCCTGTGGTCTACTACTACTGTCTCGGTTTACTGCAACTACTCTGGTTCCCAAGCCCAGATTTTCTAGCCTTCATGCTAAATCTGTGGGCCCCTAATATCCTTCCAATAAATTCCCTTTTTCTTTTCTTTCTTGCATTTTTTGTTTTTAGGACAGCACATGAGGCATATGGAAGATCCTGGGCTACGGGTCAAATCGGAGCTGCAGCTGCTGACCTACACCACAGCCAAGGTGTTGCTGGATCTGAGCCTCATCTGTGACCTACACTACAGCTTGTGGCAACAGCAGATCTTTAACCCACTGAGCGAGGCCAGGGATCGAATGTGCATCCTCATGGATACCACTTGGGTTCTTAGCCCACTAAGCCACAACGGGAACTCCTAATAAATTCTTTTATATATACTAGACAGTCACTTTGTAGCTTATAACCAATGAACTCCAAATGAAACACTACCACCTCATGTTACTGAGAGAACAGAGTCCGAGTCAATAGATTCAAGCTGACACTACCTAGTCATCAGAAGTAAACTCACTATGAACTATAAAATATAAAAGCACGGCCCTACTGTAAACATGGTACAACGACATACAAGCAAGATTCACCCATTTATCACCTCCCAGGCCACCTTCTGGCAAAACTGTTCTACAGTTAGGATAAAAGTCCCTTGTCCTTAATAGAAAGCCACCTTAACATACCTGACATGGGTCTTCACTACCCATTCTACTCCAGGAAATTCCTCAGGAGTTTTCAATCACCTGAAAATGGAGAAGTAGGAGATCAGTCTTTTAAAGAGGAAGTTCAAAAGACATACAAAATAAAAGATAGAGATCCTGCATGCAGTTTACACATTACAGGAGAGAAACATGCAACTTTAAAGAATTTTTAAGTAATGTTTCATTGTGAATATCAATATGGGGACCTATAGGGGCTCATCCTTGTACATTTTAAAATAGCTGAGCAGAAAGCTTTACTTTGGGGAGCAGCAGGTCTAAACTACAGTCATTGAAATTTTACAATGTGTCATTTAAGATGTCAGACTTTGTGCCCAGGTTACATTACAGTTCACTTGTGATGGGCAGGATTATTAAGAGTTATGGCTAATTTATGCGGCAGCATATGGTTTTTCTTTTTACAGCTATTTTTATTAAACAAGTTTTGCAAAATTTTAACATTAAAATTAACAGCTACAGAATTGTTTATGCAAGTTGCTGTCACAGTTTATGTAAAAGAGAAATATGTGCTATTAAAATCAGACATTTAGGTTACCTTTGGTTTTTTGCGATGCATGTTAGCTTTACACATCCTGATTCTCTTGCGATAATTTTCCTTTAAAAAGGGGGGTATAGAGTGATCTCTTTTCATCAAAACAAGACATAATGCCCTGAAAGCTGACTTCAAACCATGGTTGAAAATTCAGTTATTTACACTTTATCACAATCTACAAATACATTTTTTGTTGGTGTGTTTTAAAAAGAAAAAAAATGTCCATCATGCACTGCTGCAGGCAGCTTGGCACTTCATACAAGAGGATTTTTCACCCCCGAGCAGTTTACGTGGCTCCCTTAGGGAAGGCATGAGAACTCTGAGAATTAACATAGAGGAGTGGAAACTGGGTCAACCAATTCCATCACTTCCTCTCTTGGTCTTTCAGGAGGGAGGTTCAAAGCCAGGCTATCATGCCAGATCCTGCCCCAGTCCAGGTGACTTAATAGCATTTCTGGGATTGGAAGGGAACCCCTTAAGGGCACCCAGGGTTTGCTGAATTGACATCTCTAATGGCAAGTGCTATCCCTTTCCAAGCTCACGGAGATTATTTGGTGTCACTCTTAGGGTCACCTAGAGGCTCTATAGGAGGTGCAAACTAGGGTGGCTGGCACTTTAATTATTGAGGCCTATGTGTGGGAACCAATCCAACTTTCAGTTAAATTCTTCTCTCCAGAAATTAGAGCTTGTGATAGGACTGCATAAAACTGCTTTCAACAACTTCCAGGGGGTGAAAAAGCTTTGGTTATTTTTAAACTAAAACTTAACAACTCATAAACTTTTTTTGGTAAACTTAAAATAAAATCCCCCCCACCACTTTTAAGAATGTCTCCAACTTTTAACAAGCCCATTAACTTTAGAGTTAATTTAAGTTTATTTGAAAGAGAAAATTATTTTATTGTCCACCCAAAAAAAATGACAATTCATCACATTTACTTTGATTAAAAAAGGACTAAACTTTATTGACAAACTGCTGCAGACATTTTGACATAAGTTTAAGCTACCTATTTATAGGCAGACTTACACATGTAGCATTTAATCTTCCAAGAACAAAATGGGAGGACGGTACAAATCCAATTAGGACTTTAACTTATGTACAAAGTGGATTTTGATTCCTTTTTCATTCAGCTGCAGTGTCCCTTTTTATATCATGCTAGTGTTGAGACATACTTGACTAACTACTTTGGGAACAGTTCAATATTGACAACCGTCAACTTAAGAAAATCATCAGCTTTTGGCCTCAGTGTCCAAGTGAGCTTTTCAAGGAGTGCAGAATCTCAGATGGACAAAATACTTTTGCCTTTTTAAATACTGAAATTTTAATTATTAGTACATTACTGAAAGGTTGTTCGTGACTAAAAAGTTCTGCAACAAATTCAATGCAGGTGGCCAGCCCCTCTCCCCGAATCAACCTCTTCAAAACCTACTTCCCACTAAGTATCTCTCAACACTGTATGTCTGGGGCTAGATTTCAAAACCCACATAATGAAAAAGTCAGTTTTACAAACCTAATTTTGTTGTTGTTTTTTTTTTAAATCAATTAACGTTAAAAATTGCATCAACTATTTAATTCATGAGGATCTTTCATATTAAAATTTAACCTTAAGATTCAACCGCCATGTGCTTTTAAAGGAAAACATTTTTAGAGACGTCTGAGCTCACTTTTACATGGTGGCACCTACTGCCGTTAACGTTTGTGATTTTAAATCTTAAACAGCCCTGAATTTTGAAATGTAGCCTAGTTTGGGATTCTGCAACTACAACTTTACGGGATGCCTCAAATCAAAACTAAGAGAAAGTTAACAAGCCTTAACTTCAGAACCTTTAAGCAAGCAATGTCACTTTTGAAACTAACAGGTTTGTGGTTTTTTTTTTTACTCAACTTTTTTTTTATTATAAAAGGTACATTTGTTTATATTTAAACAACAAAGAAAAAAGCATCTACACACTTAAAAAATTAATTCGATATTCCTAAATCTATTTTAACTCATTTTAAAATACTACATACAGAAGCCAGAATGCAGAGTTAAGAATGGAGTAAGGTGGGGAGAAGAAGGGGACCACGAAGAAAAACACTTAGACAATTACTTGTCTGTTGTGGGTAAAGCAACAGGAATCCTGGGAGATACAAGAAATCAGTAACAACTTTGCTCATAATTGATATTTTCCCCTCAAGTTTGTTTTTAATAACGTCCATATGGATGCTCTCTGTATGCTCCCTTCACCGGCCTAGCTGGAGGGGCCTTCAGCGACGGCCTGGTCCCATTCCAGTCATCTTGGCCTGTGGGGAAAGCAGTAACAGTTTGTAAACTATGTGCCAATGGCATTTTGGGAAGAGCAGGGGTAGGTTATCTGATGAAAGGTCACCCAAAACACTGTTTCGCTTCTAATGTCTTGCCACCTCCCTGGTGTCATTTTTCACTCTGCTTGGTCCCCACTGTACGGCTTAGGCAATTTCCCAACTGTAGGGTGGTTTTGAGTGATGGACAGAGGAAATAGTTTAGGAAAGGCTTGGAGTGATCTCCAGGGAAGAAGCTCTCCACAGGCAACATATCCAGCCCCCAAACCTGGATATACTCAACACCCTGCTTGAGACAGTGAGGAAATCAATCTCATTGGCTCTGCAATGCCCTTTCCTCTTTTCAAAGCCATTTGGCAGACAGACTCAAGTAAGGTGACAATTTTGGAAGTCTTTCAGATTGGAAGCTCCCTTTCTACGCAGCAGCAAGTTAGACTTCCCTGTGGAGAAGTGTCCTTTGGCTCTTTTGGAAGAGCAAGCCAGGGCCACATTTCAAGAGACCTCCACCTGTACAGCTGGTCCACTGCTCTGGTGGTCAGAAGTACAATCAAATGTGTTAACAGCACTCATTAGGAGAATTTATTATCTCTTTTTATGCCAATAGTCCAGAGAAACCCAACAATATGACTGATATCCCTTTCCTTTGTGACATGGAAAAGCCTAAAAGAGATGACCATTTACTCCTAGAGCTAACCTCTTATGAACATGAGTTGTGTTTATAAGCTTATTCTCCCCATTCACTCCAAGACTTCACCCATGCCAGTATTTCTCTAGCTGCTTGTACTCACAAACATCTGCTTCCATAACTGTAGGTCTAAAACCCCTATATGGATGTAAAGTTGCACAAAACTCTAAGCCCATTTCTACCTCTAGTACAATAGATATATCCATCACTTTCCAAGTGACTTCTGGGTACCAGTAAGATAGTTTATTTTTCTAATTCTGTTTATAAAGACAGAAATCAGAACAGACTAACTGTGGCAACATCACACCCAGAGCACAAAGAGTAGCCTGACACACACAGAGGCCCCATTGTGCTGTCTCACTGATGAACGGACATACCCTGGGGCAATCATACCCTTCTAAATGATGGCATATGAATAGAGCGGTGCAGTGTTACTGATGGCAGCTGTCCAGTACCATTTTGCTAGAACTGGTAAAAACTGTTTCCCTGGGCAAGCAGCTGACTGGCTACTATATACTGTGTTGAGGAGTCTGTCTGTGGGAAGCCTTAAGAGGTTCTCCATTTTCAGTTAGGGGTTAAGGGAAACTATCAATATCTTAAGGTAAACTGTCAACTGCTGAATCCCTTGCCAAGGACTCTGGACTTCCCTCTGGTTTGCTGGAAAACACCTCACACTGAAAAGGCTACTCTCTGGAGTTCTTATTGTGGCTCAGTGGTAACGAATCCAACTAGTATCCATGAGGATGCAGGTTCAAACCCTGGCCTCACATAGTGGGTTAAATATCTAAGTAACTGGCATTGCCATGAGCTGTGGTGTAGGTCGAAGATGTGGCTCAGACCCTGAATTGCTGTGGCTGTAGCATAGGCCAGCGGCTGCAGCTCAGATTCGACCTCTAGCCTGGAAACTTCCATATGCTGCATGCATGGCCCTAAAAAGCAAAAACAAACAAACAAACATGCAAATAAAAGGCTGCTCTCTTTGCGTCTACTGCCGCATGGCACTCCCGCTGGGGCCTATTAAGGTGGGGCCGTAATTGGCTGCTGAGGATACTCCTGAGCAATGTGTTTTCAACCAAACCTCAAGGATGGCAGTTTAGTTCTGCTGCCATTCCAGCATCTATAGGTCTCTTAGGATCAAGGACTAACTTGCGATGTCTCCATGACAGTAAGGAGCTTTGTGCCAGTACTGCCCTGAACTCGCTCTAGCCCCACAGTTCCTTAATCTAACAGGCACTGTTCCTGCACCAAACCTGCTCTTGCCATCTAGGTTCCTTTCAGCTACCATTTCCTCTACTCTTGAGATTCTTTTTTTTTTTTTTTTCCTTTACGGCCACACCAGTGGTGTTCCCAGGCTAGGGGTTAACCTATGCTGCAGTTTGTGGCAACACCAGACCTTTAACCCACTAAGCGAGGCCAGGGACTGAAACTGCATCCTCAGAGAGATGTCAGATCTTTAACCTGCTGAACCACAATGGGAACTCCCATAATGAAATTCTTTATGGTAAGATCCAAAATTGTTTTCAAAAATGAGGTAGGGAAGAAGAGCTGGGTATGATTAAATTATTAGCCACCAATGGAGCCTAGGTATCAGCAGCAAAGGCCCAGCAGCATAACCCAGGCCTAGCCATCTCTCAGTCTAAAATAGTAAAAAAAACCCCAAAAAACAAAAAATCAGCATCAGTTTAAAAGCCTGTTGCTCGAACCACACCAAGCTGAATCTAAGCCCTAGCTTAGGACACCTGCTTAGCCTTCCAAGAGTAAGAGTGCACACCCCATCTGTTTTCAATAGTGCCTCTTTCTACCATACCACACAATTTTAAGAGCAGGACTCTGATTGTCACTTTTACGAACATGTTGGCCTTGTAGTAGAGGTTTTCTCCTTAGGTGTGTCACTGTCTGATCCCCCAAAATCCAGTCACCAGCATTCTCCCGGGCACTTACTTGCACATTTTGTCCCACCACAGAAATATTAAGACATACCATATGCTTCATAAGAATCTTGAACCTCCCCATGTCCATAGTCATAATATTCTGAGTCCCTGAAAGCCAAAGACAGAGTGTTAGAGCTATATAGCAGCTATGTTTGTTTCACTTTTCTCCCAACTACTTCCATATTTTAGTTATTTTACTGTGTATGATACCAAAAAAAAGCACTCATTTACCCCATCTCCAAACCACAAAATATTTCCAAAACATGTATATGCTAGGTACTCAAAACAAAACAACTGTGACAACTATAGCAAAGAAAAATGAATAGTGAACATTTAAAGTGAAAAAGCTCAATCCAAAACTGACTATCTTAACCACAGTGTACATACACATGTATTCACAGGGCTCACTAGAAGAGAATAAACTGAGATGAAGAGAACCGTTTTGTCCCCACAGTAGAATTATGAGAGGCCTTTTCAAGCAATCGCAGTTAAGATACACATACACACAAACACAACTGTTTTTTAACTAAAGAGTAGAGGAGTTCCCACGTGGCACAGAGGGTTAACACTGCAGTGGCTGGGGTTGCTGCTGTGGTGCAGGTTTGATCCCTGGCCCGGAAACTTCTGCACGCCACAAGTGTGCCTCTCCCCGCAAAAAAAAAAAAAAAAAAAAAAAAAAAAAGATGAGAAAAGAACGTAAGTTACTGTAGTAAGATTCTAGTTTCCTTTTAGACTTTTATGCAACTTTAATGTGGCTGTGATTTTCTTGGTTTGTTTTTTTTCTTTTTTGGCCACCCTGAGGCATACAGAATTTTGGGGCCAGGGAATCAGATCCAAGTCATAGTCGTGACCTAAGTCACAGCTGTGGTAACGCTGGATCCTTAACCCACTGTGCCAGGTGGGATCGAACCTGCATCCCATCGCTCCCAAGACACCACCAATCCCGTCATGCCATAGCGGGAACTCCGAAGCTGTAACATTTTAAAATAACAAATCAAAATAATTTTAAGGCATTTTCCCTTAGTTTCTATGTAATCACAGGGAATTTTTCATATGCCAACCCCATATTCTACACTATAATTTAAGATTCAATTATTCAAATTTGCAGATTCAAATGTGTGCCCCAAAGATATCAAAGGTGGAAGAGATACCCTCAAAAGGTGAGCTCCTGAGATTTGTGCTGCCTAAATCTCTCAGTTCCTCCAACTCCCCCATCCATCCCAAGGACATGAAGTTAACACTCCTATTGCCTGACTCACCCTTGGCTCTGGCTGTAATAGCCTTCGTAGCCTTCATAACTCTGTTCTGCGTATGTATCATCATATCCCTAGAACAAATAAAATAAAATAGAAAGTCAGAATCACAGAAAGTAGGTAAGGTAACTATACCCCATGGGAGTATGGTAGGCTTCTAGATTAACAGACATGGAATTTCCCTCCAAAATGTTAACACACGTTACAGAATAGTCAAGAAAGGGCTCTTTTTTTGAAACAAAACCAACCAAATAAAAAAAAAAAAACAAAAAAAAAAACCCAAAACCAACCCTTCTAGTGTGGGCAGGAAATAAAGGTAGAAGGCTCAACTTCAGCATAATCAATAACTGTAGTGGAAGACCCTTCAGTAAAACACCATATTATCAAGCACAGCTTATTTCCTGTATAATCTATACACATACAGTAAACCATGCTTAAAATGGAAAAATTTTCTCATAGTTTAACATTCACTACAAGAAAAGAGGGCAGATTTCAAATTTTACAGGCAGTTCCTATCATTTGCTTCCTTTGGCAACCTGTTAGGTACTGGGGAAATCGCACAAATGTCCAAACTTCTTACATATTCTTCATAAGTTTCTGGTGCAGGGGGTGGAGGCAAAGGTATTCTCTGGATGCCTGCTGTCCGTGCTCTTGGTGCTGGAGCACCCCTCACAGTAGGTGGGGGTGGCACTCCTCGAGTCACAGTGGCACCTCTGGTGATGGCTCCTCTTACTGGTGTACCACGCACTAAAGCCCCCCGAGGTGGTCCAACACCCCGGCCCCTGCAAAGAAGACAGTTTATTTTTTTGCTTTTTAGGGCTGCACTTGTGGCATATGGAAGTTCCCAGGCTAGGGACTGAATTGGAGCTGCAGATGCTGGCCTATGCCACAGCCACAGCAATGTCAGATCCGAGCCAGGTCTGCGACCTACACAGGCAATGCCAGATCCTTAACCCACTGAGTGAGGCCTGGGATCGAACCCACATCCTCATGGATCCTAGTCAGGTTCTATAACTGCTGAGCCATGAAGGGAACTCCAAGAAAGTTTATTTTAAATAGAAATTTTTATAGATAGGCTACTTTCATGTTCAGATTTGTTTACAAATTCTAAAGCTAGGTAGGAGATTTTACGATGCTTTAGACTATTATTAAAACACAGAGGAGTGTGTGGATGGGAAAAAGATCCATACTGGAAGACTCCCCAGTCCCATGGTGGACCTGTTAATGTCTCCTCAGTGGACTGCCTGGGAGAGTCTGAACAGTTCATAAAGGTCAGTCACAATAGGTTATGTTCTAAAGTCAGAGACCATTTAAAGATGCTAAAACTGAAGTTCCCACTGTAGCTCAGTGGGTTAAGGACCTAATGTCTGTGAGGATACAGGTTTGATCCCTGGCCTCACTCAGTGGGTTAAGGATATGGTGTTGCCATAAGCTGCACTGTAGGTTACAGATGTGGCTTGGATCCAGTGTGGCCATAGCTGTGGCACAGGCTGGCAGCTGCAGCTCTGATTCAATCCCTAGGCCTGGGAACTTCCATATGCTACTGTTGCAGCCATTTAAAAAAAATAAAAAATAAAAAAAGAAAGACAGGAAGCAAGGAAAAAAAGGGGGAGAAAAAAGAAAAGGAACAAAAAAAAAAAAGAAAAAAAAAGAAAAAAATGTTGAAACTGTTCAAAAGTAACAAACTTAAAATTTTAGCAGGACTGCTGTACCAGACTATGACCAAAGTGCCCAAGATCTAAAACTCCATTCTTGATGCAATATACCAATCCTGAAACCCCTTCTAAGTTGGAGATAAGAGCACCAGTAAGAAAGAGATGGTAGCAAGCTCCCACTGTGGCACAGTGGAAATGAATCAGACTAGTATCCATGAGGATCCAGGTTTGATCCTTGGCCTCGCTCAGTGGGTTAAGGATCTGTTGTTGCTGTGAGTTGTGGTGTAAGCTGCAGACAAGGCCTGGATCCAGCATTGCTGTGGCTGTGGTGCAGGCCAGCAGCTGTAGCTCTGATTCAACCCCTAGCCTGGGAACTTCCATGTGCCACACCTTTGGCCCTAAAAAAGCAAAAACAAAAAAAAAAAGGGAAAAATAATGAAAGCATTAAAAAAAAAAAAAAAAAAAACCCAAAAACCAAACCCAAAACAGTCAAATTTACATTCTATTTCTAGAATGTAAATTTGTCTCCCTCATTTATACCTGGGAACAGGTGGAGGAGGAGGTGCAGCTCCTCGGCCTCTCACTGGCACCCCACGTCCGCGAGAGGGCTCTGGTACTCCATTCAAGTAGGAAAGCTCTAGAAACTGCTCCTGGCAGATATCATCCATCATATCCTGTGGATAAAAGATAATGAGAAGGGGTGTGCTGCAACATCTCTACCTCCTGCTGAGAAGTCATCTTGCCCATATGAGCCTTGGATACTAAGAACAACTCTGAAAGGCCCAGATGACATCTCAGGTCATTCTCTGAAGTCAAGCAGCACGCTACCTATCACCTTTTTGAGGAAAGTCTTGATGGCAGACCCCTCATTATTCCGATGAAGCTCTTCATGATGTGGTCCCTGCCTAGCTCTCCAGTTCACTTCCATCCTCTCTCCATGTATAACCTCCTTTTAAGCCAGGCTGAACAACGCGGAGTTCAGAACATGGCATACTCTTACACATCCATTCCTGCAAATGGTTTCCTCTTCCTAGAATAATAAAAGCCACTACCATTAATTAAGCTCTATGACTGGGCACCATATAAGAAATCTTACATAATGTTTTCAGTAATCTTTAAAATAACCATGAAGTAGGCAGATCTTCCCATTTTACATTTGGGAAAACAGATTTAGGGAACAAAAAACTATCAGTCTAAGGACATAGAGCTAGTAAGTGGCAGCTTCTACACGTGAATTCAGGAATACCGATCTCCAAAATCTAGGCTTTGAATCATTAGACTACATTATTGCCTTTTTTGTCTACCTGAGGGACTCTCCTACAAGATTTAATCTAAAATATTATATTAGATTCATCTCTTTCAAAAAACTTTCTCTTGATGTCAACCCCTCACTCCCTCCTCTTTTCCCAGAGCACCATGTAATTTTCTCTACCTAAGAACTTACCACATCATTTTAGAATTGTCTTTCTCATTAGGTTGTGAGCTCTTCAAGAACCATTTTTGTAACTTCCCACGCATAGTATTAGGCACCTACCAGATACTTAACAAATGTTTGGGATGAACAAGGAACCTGAGGCTCAGAAAAGTGAAATAATAACTTGTCCAAGATGATGCAGATAAAGCTCCCAGTCCAGTGCTCTTCCTACTGTACCAGGAAGCCTCTCTGGTACAGTTAATGGTTCTAAGGGGAAAACGAAGGGCTCTGGTCATGGACGCAAAAACAGGCTCACTCTTTTTCTTCACAAGAGGGAAGAATTGAGTCAAATGCCATTTGCAAATCTTTTCACATATTTCCTGATGAGAGTCATTCATATATCCCACAGCTTCAAGAATAGAAGATTCTAGTCATCACAGAGAGATGCCCTCCCTCAACTCTTCTCCTACCTTACACATTAGTGCGGCTTGAGACTCATACTGGAGAACCAAGTGACCAATGACGGGCCATTTGCTCAGATTCTTCAAACTGCCACATCAACACTGAGGAGACCAAGATCTCTCTGGCAGGCTTCTTTTTTGAAGATCCACTTACATGGAAGCCTTGTTAAACCTATCCCTTTAGAGAAATATGCTGAGACTAACAATTAAGAGGAAATGAGCATTCCCCTGCCGTCCTTCAGAAAATGGACGGCTCAGGATGTTTCAATACACACCTCAAAAAATAAAAAGAATCCCCTGAAGAGAAAATTTACTAGCTGAGTTTTTCTATAGGATGTTTTAAATTGGCTGTTTCATGCTGAACATTTTAAGGACAACAAAGTACTTAGAAGCAAAGCAACTGCTGAGTTATTTGAGACAGTGCTGCAATCCTTGGAGCTCAGCATGATAAATACACATTGTCTATAAATTTTTGCTCTACCAATTCTCATATCTTCTGACACAGTTCGACTCCCTCATTTTGCATATACAAGAAAACCGATCACCTCGTCATAGTGATGAACCAATGATGCTTACTCAATTCCAGCTGAATAGTATTCCAAATGCTTCCTAAGGTTCCAGATTCATCCTTGGTTATTAAATACTTAACAGTAAGTAGTATGTTAATTCTGGGCCTTAGTTATATCCTGAAAGTAGCTGTATGCCAAGCTTGTTTAATATCATCAAGAGTTAAGTCTGCAACAATCATGCCTCTTTCAAATCAAAACTACTTGAGTAAACTCCTCCAAGGAGAGAAAGCCCTGAATGCACCCAGGTCAGAATTTAATCCATTAACACTAGAAGCTTGTTGTTGTCATCCAGATTCTCTAGAGTCTAGAATATAAACCCCTTTAAGAGCAGGGGGCTATGACCATTTTAGTCATTTTCCTATCATAAACTCCTGGCTCCACACTAGCACCAAAATATTTAACTCAGCAAAGACCTTGTTAAAGCTTTAACTATGTTGGAATGCCATACATACTGTGGACCCAAGATACTGACAAAGCATACTGGTATAAAATTAAAACCACATTAGACAAGGAGCAGCAGAGTGGCTTGGTGTGCAGTGTTTTGAGAACTAGGTGAAAGTAATGGATCACCTCAGAAAAAATGAATATAAACGCACAATTTGGTATGGAATATTAGGTTATGCAGAGACCCTGGTTAAGAACCCCTGCCTCAGCAACAGCATAAGATCCCAGTTTTCCCTTGCTCAAAAGATACAGGATATGGATTTCCTTACTGGTACTAGAAATTTCTTGACTTCCTCCATAGCATGGGCCATAAGAGCATAAGCCTCACATGGGGGTCCAAAGACTTCAATGAAGACATGCAGATCCATATTCAAGTGGGCATATTTGGGGTCTCCACCTTTGCGCAGCTCTTCCTCCTACAGAAAAAAAAAAGCACACAAACACCACATCACTTGGGCTAGGGAGAAAAATGACACCTTTACCTCTAGGTGAAAGAGATGGTAAGAAATGACCCCAACACCTGAAAAAAACAGAAAGAAAATGGTAAAACAAATTCTGGAGAAAAGTAATTTACACAGCCTGTGAGACCCGCAATTGGTCTGCTGCTAAAAGTTAACTATTGTTTTGAATCCCTGGTACATTCACTGGTGCTCTTATTAGAAGGTATAGAAAGTTAAAGAGACAGACTTAATTCCAGACTCCATTCAGATAATAGCTGTTTGCCAAGCATTCATCCATTCATTCATTTATTGCCAAGCACTTGCTTTTAAATCCTAGGTAGAGCTCTTCTTATCTGCTTATAGGTCTGGGAAGTTCTAGGGAAGGAAAGAAGTCAGGATAGAGAGGAGAAAATCTCAATAGCTAGAATAACATACTTCAGTCCTAAGCATATTCATCTACTGAGAAATATGAGTGGACAAAAGAAGAGAGACTGAGAAAACCATATTCATCAATTAGACTGCATAAAAAAGGAAACCTTGGAGTTCCTGTCGTGGCGCAGTGGAAACAAATCTGACTGGGAACCATGAGGTTGTGGGTTCGATCCCTGGCCTTGCTTAGTGGGTTAAGGACCTGGTGTTGCCTGAGCTGTGGTGTAGGGTGCAGACGCGGCTCGGATCTGGTGTTGCTGTGGCTCTGGCGTAGGCCGGCAGCAACAGCTCTGATTGGACCCCTAGCCTGGGAACCTCCATATATCTCAGGTGAGGCCCTAAAAGGACAAAAAAGACAAAAAAACCAAAACAAAACAAAAAGAAAGGAAGCCTGAAAGACTAAGTGTTAGGCTGTAGTAAGTATGTCTCTTCTGAAAAGCTGACTCTGCAAGGCTAAGACTTTGTTTTGGTCAAAAGTTTCTCAGCACTTAACAAAGGGTACAAAGAATACGGCTATGGCATGGAAAAAAATAAGCATTAGGTTCTGCTGTCAGTGACGATTACTCATGGTTCCTTTTAGTGGGAACTCATACCTTCTTTTAGTGGGCTCATAGTCCAGCTGGCTATAAAACATACCAGCCAACTAATCCTCAGGTTCAACCTGCACTCACACTATTGCTCTCACTTTTTTTGGCCACGTCTGCAGTGTGTGGAAGTTCCTGGGCCAGGGATCAAACCTGCGCCACCGCAGCAACCTGAACCACTAGAGTGACAACACCAGATCCTTAACCCACTGTGCCACAAGGGAACTCCCTGCTCTCACTTTTACTGGAAATGTTTTTGGGAATGTGCTATTCAGATTTTAGTATCTTTAGTTTGAGTGAGTTTTACTTCATCCAGCTCCCCTTTCAAGTTTTCACAGATAAGCTTACTAATGCTTATGTTTCTACTGCTGTCTTCATTACTACATAGTCAAAGACAGAAAGAAAACCTTCAATACGTACACAAGTGCTAACTTCCATAAGGCACCCATACTGGACTCTGGGCTACTAGAAGGCATTAGGGTGTCTTCTCACCTCACTAGTGAGAGCTTACCTTGGCTTTGTCTCTCATTGAGCCCTTTCCCAACACAGAAATCTTTGCGCCAGTCTCTTCTTGCAGTCTTTTGATTGTATTCCCTTGTGGTCCAAGGATTTTGCCCACAAAATTGAACTGACAGAAAATAAAGACAAATGTCTAAATACGCATGTTCCTATAGAACATTTCCACACATATTACCTCATTTATTTTCAATAATTCCGTAAAAGAAGTAGAGTATCACCTTTCCGATTTTACTGAAGGATATACTGAGGTTGTACTGATAAAGTGGTTAGCCTTAGGTTATACAACTGGAAAGTGACAATTCTTAAGACTTGAATTTGGGGTTTCCTGATGTAGTTTGTGCTTTTTTCATAATATCACAATGCAACTCTTCATACCTTAACATACATAAACATTTTAAGGCAGTTACTTCAGAACAGAATAGACATATGGCACCCTTTGGAAGTACTAGTTATATTTAGTTTAACTAGTTGCTCTCCAAGGTAACAAAAAAAAAAGGATGAGGGGAAAGCATTTATTTAAAAGTAAAGCTTTGGGAGTTCCCGTCGTGGCGCAGTGGTTAATGAATCCGACTAGGAACCATGAGGTTGCAGGTTCGATCCCTGGTCTTGCTCAGTGGGTTAAGGATCCGGCATTGTTGTGAGCTATGGTGTAGGTTGCAGACGCGGCTCGGATCCCGCATTGCAGTGGCTCTGGCATAGGCCGGTGGCTACGGCTCCGATTAGACCTCTAGCCTGGGAATCTCCATATGCTGTGGAAGCGGCCCTAGAAAAGGCAAAAAGACAAAAAATAAATAAATAAAATAAATAGAAATAAAGTTAAAAAAAGTCAATAAAAAATAAAATAAAAGCTTTGAGTAAGAAATAAAATTGTATCACAAAGATTTGTGTTATATTTCCTTTATTTAGACTTCAGGTCAATCTTTTGACAGAGAGTAACTCTTTAGGGTTCACTATTTTTTTTCTTTAAACTTGGAGCCTGAACAATCATTTGAGAAAGAAACTCTTTTTTTAAATAATAAAAAAGATTATATTTTCTTCCTGGCTATAGTTATGCTATTACTTACAGACTTCTAGGTTTCAACTGCCAGATACAGGTATTACAAGTTATGGGACAAAAGCTTCACCAGTTTAAGTTTCTGATGCATCACAATCTCTGTAAGTCTTTGCTATAGCCTACAGCCCAAGACACACTGCATACTCTCAGACTACAAAGACAATTCAAAGTGAGGCACTCTTTCCCTTACCTTGGGATACTGCTTGACAGGTATCAGTACACGCTCCTTCAGCTTCATGTTCTTGTGAGAAAATAAATCCAAGTAATTCTCCTCATCATCCTTTTTTGAATCTCCTTTCTGAATCTTCTCAATTTCTGAATATGACAAACAGGATTTAATTTAGTTTTGTTCTTGTAAATAACAGCAGATTTTGAGTTTGCTTATTAAAACAGTAACACAGGGGAGATCCCTTCATGGCTCAGCAGTTAACGAACCCGACTAGGATCCATGAGGATGCAGATTCAATCCCTGGCCTCACTCAGTGGATTAAGGATCAGGCATTGCTGTGAGCTGTGGTGTAGGCCAGAAGCTATAGCTCCAATTAGACCCCTAGCCTGAGAACTTTCATGTGCTGCTGGTGTAGCCCTAAAAAGACAAAAAAAAAAAAAAAAAAAAAAAAAAAAAAAAAAAAAAAAGAAAAGAAAAAAAGAAAGAAAAGAAAAACAAAACCAAAACCCTGAAAAACCAAAAACAAACAAAATTCTAAACAGTTTAAAAATTGCTGAGTTTTCATTTCTTTATTTCGTAAAATGGAGGTAATATCTACCTCATGAGGTTGCTATAAAGACAGAATAAAATAGGAGTTCCTGTTGAGGCTCAGTGGTAACAAACTATACTAGTATCCATGAGGATGCAGGTTTGATTCCTGGCCTTGCTCAGTGGGTTAAGGATCCATTCAGTGTTGCCATGAGCTTGGTGTAGGTTGCAGACATGGCTCAATTCTGGCATTGCTGTGGCTGTGGTGTAGGATGGCAGCTGCAGCTGTGATTCAGCCCCTAGCCTGGGAACTTGCATATGGCACAGGGGTATGGCCCTAAAACAAAAAAATACAAAAAACAAAGACGTGCTAAGAGCCCCCTCCCTCTCATGGAGGTTCCCACCAAGGGATCAAATCCCAGCTGGAGCTGCAACCTACACCACAGCTGCAGCAATGATGGATCCTTAACCCACTATGCCACAGTGGGAACTCCTAAAGTCCATTTCTTAGAAAGTGTTTAGTATATAGTCAACATTTCTAGCCCAAATTCACTCAATGCCCCAAATGGAAAAAAAGTACCAAGGCAATTTCAATTCAGGTTAAGACAGTTTCATCAGCTAGAACGTTAGCATCCAAAAGGATATCCTATCATCAGCCAAGTTGGTCCATTCATTCATTCAGTGATTGCAAGTGTTTGAGAGCTTCCTATGGAGAGGCAGATGAAGGGATGGATACAGGTATGATCACTAACCACTATGGAAGACTAGAAAGGTTATATGGTCCACTGAGAACAGTGAAAGAGAGAGAAAGGAAGAAAGAGGGAGGGAGGAAGGGAAAGAAGAAATTTATACTCCCTAAAACCCGTGGAACATTCTAAATTACACAGAATGCTCTTTTTTTTTTTTTGCTTTTTAGGGCCACACCCATGGCATATGGAAGTTTCCAGGCTAGGCGCTGAATCAGAGCTACAGCTGCTGGCCTACACCACAGCTCACAGCTGGATCCTTAACCCACTAAAGGAGGCCAGAGATCCGATTCGTTTCCACTATGCCAGGGCGGGAACTCCGAATGCTCATCTTATGTAAAATTTTCATGGTATTTCTATCTTCTATCATTTTAAGGCAATGGTTCTCAAACTTCAGTATGCATCAGAATCATCTGGAGGCATTGCTTAAACTAGATTGCTGGGTCCCAATCCCAGCCTGGGATTTGTGTTAGGAACTTGCATTTGTAACAAGTTACCATGTGTGGCTGATACTGCTCCTCTAGGGAATCACACTCTGAAAGCCACCTGTTCAATGTAAAGATACACTACTTCAAACACATTCTGCAAATCTATACCTTTAACTTTTTTTCTAAACTGTTTAGACTAAGTCCAGCTGTGATGTACAGACAGAGGAAAATTACTGAAACTGACAGACTTCAGAGTTCAGAATTTCAAACTAAAGGCTTCTATTTATTAAAAAGCTTAATTTCAGATATTACCATATACTCCTATAATAACTGTAAATGACAGGGCTCTTTGCACTCCTATTTACAATTGCCTGGAATAGAAAACAAATTTGACCTTATAATCAGACTAAATAAATGCTTCATTCAACACCCTATTTGTTTGCTGTTTCACTGGTGGTATATCCTGACCTCCACCCCTTTCCACTTATTGCTAATATTAACTTTTCTGTAGTTACTAGTTTTAAGCCTACCATCTCTGAACACACCTCTTCTTGAGTTTCCAGGCTGGAAACTTGGATATTCAATCCTCAAAAGTCCTATAGGAACAAAGATGCCACATTTCTACTTTTTTTAATAGCGGCCCCTACAGCAAACTTAAGTTCCTGGGCTAGGGGCTGAACTTGAGCTGAAGCTGAGGCCTATGCTACAGCCATGGCAACAACAGATCTAAGTCAGCTGCAATTTATGCTGCAGCTTCTGGAAACACTGATCCTTAACCCACTAAGCAAGGTCAGGGATCTAGACCGCATCCTCAGAGACGCTATGCCAGGCTCTTAATCTGATGAGCCACAATGGAAATTCCCACATTTCTCTCTTTTCTTTTCTTTTTTTTTAATTTGGAGGGAAGGTGGAGTTTAGATGAAAGTTATTTTATATTGGAGTATAGCTGATTTACAATGTTGTATTAGTTTCAGGTGTAGAGCAAAGTAATTGTTATAAATAAGATGCCACATTTCTTCTTTAAAAATTTTCCTGTTTTTATTTTTTAAGATGCCAAATATTTAATCTGAAAATATCACTGAAGAGCTTCTGGCCCGGGTTGCTGCTGTGGCTTGGGTTTGATCCCTGGCCCAGAAACTTTCACATGCTGCAGGCCAAAAAAAAAAAAGGGGAGGGAGGAATAAATTACATACTTCATCTTATCTATATCTCTCTGTGTGTCCTATTTGCTACCACTGAGTTAGGCCCTTCAGCTGTATTTTATACCCCTTTCCAGAAACTTCTACTTGGTCAGTGTAAGAAGATAAGACTCAAAAGTCTATTCATCTGCTGTACTTCCATAGGAAGCAGGGCTGCAAAACTGAACTCAGTAGAAAGTTTTGTTTAATATCAATGTAATATGCCCTGTGAATTTTTTGTCTTTTTTTTTTTTTTTGCCATTTCTTGGGCCGCTCCTGTGGCATATGGAGGTTCCCAGGCTAGGGGTCCAATCGAAGCTGTAGCTGCCAGCCTACGCCAGAGCCACAGCAACGTGGGATCCGAGCCGCGTCTGCAACCTACACCACAGCTCACGGCAACGCCGAATTGTTAACCCACTGAGCAAGGGCAGGGATAGAACCCAAAACCTCATGATTCTTAGTCAGATTCGTTAACCACTGCGCCATGACGGGAACTCCTGCCCTGTGAATTTAAGACCTATCTATGACATGAATTCTTCCGCTATATTTTGAACTAGTCAGATCTTTATTAGGATCCCTCTGTCCAGTTTATCTTACAATTAAAAATATTAAAGCATTTTAAGAGTATTCAGAGAAAAATTATGATTTATATAAAATAAGATTGGAGTTTCCGTTGTGGCCCAGTGGTAACGAACCCAGCTAGTATCCATGAGGATTTGTGTTTGATCCCTGGCCTTGCTCAGTGAGTTAACAATCCATGATGCGGCTGAAGATGCGGCACAGATCCTGAGTTGCTGTGGCTGTGCCATAAGCCAGCAACTGCAGCTCTGATTTGACCCCTAGCCTGAGAATTTCCATATGCTGCAGGTGTGACCCTAAAAAGAAAGAATAAACAAACAAATAAATAAATAAACGAGGATTGAAAAGACAAAAGAATCAGGGGAGTTTAGCCTAGAAAGCAAAAGAGCAGGAAGCAACTTGAAACTTTAAGAAGGGTCACCTTCCCTGTTTGGAATGGGAAGGACCAAACGTTTATTCAATGCCTACACAAATGTTATCTCGACTATCCTAAAAAATAATTCAGTGAAGTAGCTGGTCCTATCTCCATTTTACAACAGAGGAGCCTGAAACTCAGAGAAGTTAAATATCTAAATCATAGGTGTTAAAATAGCACTAGAATAAGGATTAAGACCAGGCTTTCTCTAACTGCATACCTCATGCTTTCATTATTGCCTCTCAACAAGGTATAGGTGGACGGAGTTGGGGGAGGGTCACTTTAAGCAAGAAAGAGCCGATTTTGTAGTTTGGGGAAGTATAGTTTATACCCTCAGACACTGTCATGCAGCTAAAGGCAACAAAAGGGCTCTGTGGGTGTCTCAGATGCTCAGCTGCCTCATCTTTCTTTTCTTTTTCTTCTTTTTAGGGCCGAAGCCACGGCATATGGAGATTCCCAGGCTAGGGTCTAATAGGAGCTGCAACCACCAGCCTACGCCACAGCCATAGCAACGCCAGATCTGAATCTCGTTTTTGACCTACACCACAGTTCACAGCAATGCCGGAACCTTAACCCAATGAGCAAGGCCAGAGATCGAACCCACAGCCTCCTGGTTCCTAGTCCGATTCAGTAACCACTGTGCCACGACGGGAACTCCGGGAACTCCTTTCTTTTCTTTTTCAATTTCTCTCCTTGGCCTCATGTCTAATGGAGAGCTAGGAGCAGGTTATGTTGGAAGAAAAAAAAATCAAGGAGAAGCTTTTTAAAAAAGGCTTACCCTCAGCAAAAATACTTTGTAGATGATCTTTTTTTTTTTTTTTTTTTTGTCTTTTTGCCTTTTCTAGGGCCGCTCCCACGGCATATGGAGGTTCCCAGGCTAGGGGTCCAATCGGAGCTGTAGCCACTGGCCTACATCAGAGCCACAGCAATGCCAGATCCGAGCCGGGATCGAACCCGAAACCTCATGGTTCCTAGTCAGATTCGTTAACCACTGCGCCACGATGGGAACTCCGTAGACAATCTTTTTTGAAACTAACTCCTTTCACTGATCTTTGCCCAAACCTCTAGAGACCTTGGATGTCCCAAGAGTCAAAAAAAAAAAAAAAAGCTAACGTGTAAACAACACAGGTGACCCATTTGTTTCAAAGCTAGATGCTGGCAATGATATCTTATCCAATGTCTTCTATGTGTCAGGAATTTTTTATTTATTGTTTCCCTTTGTCTTTATAACCAGAATTATCCTCACTTAACAGGTGAAGAAACCTTGTCCAAGATCACAAAATTGGTGACAGAGCAGACATTTAAACCCAGGTTGTTCCTTAAGTGAGAGCAAATTCAACTGATCTTGTGGTATTTCTTCTACTCCATCTTTTGCTATAACTTATCTTTACTTTTTTGGTAGGTCTTATCACAACCAAACTAAGCTCCAAAGGATAAGAACTGTCTCTTATATGTATGTCTGAGAAGAAAGAACCTGAGTTTTGAAGTTAGATGGAACTGGGTTTTATTTCCAGCTCTGCTTCATGCTTGGTGTGTAACCTTGGGCAAATTTAGTCTCCCTTCTTACATTCAAAAAGGAGGGTTTTGTTGTTGTTCTTTTTAGTTTTAGGGCCATGGGTACTGCACATGGAAGTTCCCAGACTAGGGGTCCAATTGGAGCTATAGCTGCCGAGCCTCGTCTGCAACCTACACTGCAGCAACGCTGGATCCTTAACCCACTAAGCAGAGCCAGGGACCAAACTCTCATGCTCATGGATACTATTCTGGTTTGTTTCCCCTGAGCCACGACAGGAACTCCAAGGAGGATTTCTTTTAAGGGAAAAAAAGAGATTTAATGAACACAAAAATGTTAGTATTAGAGGAATATGGAAAAACTATATACAAATTTTAAGTGGACTATCTTTTTTTGGTCTTTTTGTTTTGTTTTTGTTTCTTTTAGGGCTGCACCCATGATATATGGAGGTTCCCAGGCTAGGAGTCCAATCAGAGCTGTAGCCGCCAACCTACACCACAGCCCACATGGGACCCAAGCCACAACTGTGACCTACACCACAGCTCACAGCAACACCAGATCCTTAACCCACTGAGTGAGGCCAGGGATCAAACCTGCACCCTCATGGATGCTAGTCGGGTTTGCTAACTGCTGAGACTATCATGTACATCCCATTAAGCCGAACCTTTTTTTTTTTTTTTTTTTTTTTTTTTTTGGCTTTTTAGGGTCACACCTGAGGCATATGGAAGTTCCCAGGCTAGGGGTCGAATTCGAGCTGCTGGTCTAGGCCACAGCAACTTAGAATCAGATCTGTGTCTGCAACCTACACCACAGCTCATGTCAACGGGGGATCCTTAAGCCACTTAGCAAGGCCAGGGATCGAACCCACAACCTCATGGTTCCTAGTCTGGTTCGTTAAACTGAGCCATGAAGGGAACTCCCTAACCTGAACATTTGATAAAAGCTGCATAAGGAGCAAAACAATGGTCAAGATTTTCTGACTAAGGGATCCTGAGATAGTGTTTCTTAGAAGCAAGATTTATAGGTTATCTGCCATGAAAGGTCAAAGGTCATGTCCTCCTCCAGATTATCAATGTATTAGGTTCATACATCTAAGGATAACACTCCTTTCCTTGCTGTGAACAATTTCTGGAACCCTCCCTTCCATCACTAAACTAAGTGTGTGCTATCTGTAGCACAATGCCTAATACACAATAGCAACTTA
Organism: Sus scrofa; assembly: GCF_054392235.1. NCBI lineage: Eukaryota > Metazoa > Chordata > Mammalia > Artiodactyla > Suidae > Sus > Sus scrofa. The sequence continues at coordinate 93,003,879 of NC_139388.1, read as the reverse complement.
TAAACATTTATCAAATGAAAGAAATGTTAACAACCTCAACTTGACTTAATGATTCATATAACCTTATCATTCCCAAATTTATAATCCTCTGCCCGGTGTCTTTTCTGTTGGTAAATCCTTTTGGAATCACAAGTCCAGGAAGTTTACTAACTTTGTATAAAACCACTCCGTTCTTTTCGTTTTACAGATTACTTCCTGCTTAAAACAAGAGCACAGAGCAACAGTTTTTTCTTTTTTTTTTTGAGCAATAGGTTCTTAACCTTTTTCTTTTTTTCTTTGCTGCACCCGAGGGAATGCGGAAGTCCCTGGGCCAGAGATCAAACCTGCACACCACAGCAGTGATGCAAGCCAGAACAATTACAACCTGGATTCTTAATCCACCAGAGAACTCCAATAGGTTCTTTGGGGCCTTTTTAGGGCTGCACCCAAAGTATATGGAGGTTCCCAGGCTAGGAGTCAAATTGGAGCTGTGGCTGCTGCTCTATACCACAGCTCATGGCAACACCAGATCCTTAACCCACTGAGCAAGGCCAAGGATCAAACCTTCGTCCTCATGGATACTAGTCAGATTCGTTTTTACTGAACCACGATGGGAACTCCCCAAGAGGTTCTTAATCTTGTTTGGGGTCATGAGCCCCTACAGACTAGCGGCCCAGAAAAAGATATAAACAATATTTTACGTATTAAGGGTGAGTACTGGCTCAAAAAAATGCCCCAGAGCATGAGTTAAGAGCCCTCTAAGGGGCTCAATTCTCATCCCAGGATAACGGCAAACTCTATTACAGTATATTGATCATGGTCTCCCAAATCTCTTAGGTAGAATTTAGAGGTTTTTTTTTTTCCTCTTAAAAAAAACAAACAAACAAAAAAAAACCTTTATCTTGAGATGTGTAGTTGTAAGAAATGAGATCTCATATACCCATCACTGACGTTTCTCCCTAACACTCTGCATATCTATAATACAAAATCATAACCAGAAAGCTCACATTAATAAATTTGTTGAGTTATTCAGATATCACTGATTTTACATGTATTAATTTGTGTGTGTGCTTAGTTCTATGCAATTTAATCAGATTCACACGACCACCATCACAGTCTAGGTACAGATCAGTTCCCCCAGAAAGATCCCCATGCTACCCTTTAAATTAGCCACAGTGACATCACTTCATCTTTCCCTTACATTGGCAACCACTAATGTTCTCCATCTCTATTGTCTTTTCAAGAGTATTAAATTAATGCCGTTATACAGTACGGAACTTTTTCAGATTGGCTTTTTCACTCAGCATAATTCTCTTGAGATCCATCTGAGTTGTTGCATTTATCAATAGTTCATTTCTTTTTTTTTTTCTTTTTGCTTTTTAGGGCTGAACCCGAGGCATATGGAGGTTCCCAGGCTAGGGGCTGAATCAGAGCTACAGCTGCCGGCCTGCACCACAGCCATAGCAATGCAGGGTCCAAGCCACATCTGTGACCTACAACATAGCTCATGGCGATGCTGGATCCTTAACCCACTGAGCGAGGCCAAGAATCGAACCCACAACCTCATGGTTCATAGTCTGATTCGTTTCTGCTGTACCACGACAGGAACTCAACAGTTCCGGGGAGTTTGGGGAGTTCCTTGGTGGCTCAGAGGGTTAAGAATCGGGCATGTCATTGCTGTGGTTCAAGCTTTGGTCCCTGGCCCTGGAACTTTTTCACAATGTGGAAAAATATAAATAAATAAAAATAAAAATATCCATGGTATGGATGTACCACAGCACAGTTGAACCCTTCACCAAATGGAGACATACAGTTTATTTCTTTTTTGCCTATTATGAATAAAGGTGTTATGAACATTCATGTGTAGGTTTCACGTAAACCTAAGTTTTAACTTTTCTGGGTTAAATGACCAAGAACACAACTGCTGAGCTGTACAGTAAACATGTATTTAGTTTTGTAAAAATTGCTTTATCAGACACCCATGCATACTATTATTTTACTTAATCTTGGTAGTATTATGTTCATAAAAACAGTATTGTACCATACACATGTAGCCTCATGGGGCCTATTTTCACTTAACCTTAGATTTCCAAGATTTCTCCATGTCGTGGAATGTAGCCTGTAGTTTTCAATTTCACTGCTGTGTAACTATTTCATTTTGAAAATCTCACTGTATCCAATCAATGGTGAAAGTTCCATCATCTCGTGAATAAGGTGCACCATTTTATGAGTGAGTCACTTCACGTGCAAAAGGTTTTTTGGGTATATTCCTAGAAATAGTGTTGCTAAATTTGAAGGAATCTGAATGTTCAGCTTTCAAATGAAATGCCAAACTGTTATCCAAAGTGGTTGTACCAATTCACACTTCTACCAGCACTGTTTTGAGTTCTTTCTAATTTACATTCCCTCCAGTACTGTCTTGTTTGACTTCATTTTTGTCAATGGAGCAGGTTTTCATTATTTTCTTGTCTCAATTTTTTTTTTCTCATTTATCTTCACTTACTCTTTTAGTTACTTATTTAAAAATTCTTTTTCTTCTTTTTAGGATTGCACCTGTGGCATATGGAGGTTCCCAGGCTAGGGATCCAATAAGAGCTGTGGCTGCCGGCCTTTGTCACAAGCCACAGCAACGCAGGATCCTTAACCCACTTAGCAAGGCCAGGGATTGAACCTGTATCCTCATGGATACTAGTCAGATTCCTAACCCACTGAGCCACAATGGGAACTCTTAAAATATTACTAATGTTACTTTTATGATTACTCACATACATTTTGAACTGATTTTTCTTTCTTTTTTTAAAGACCATATTTGCGGCATATAGGGGTTCCTGGCCCAGGGATCAAATCCAAGCCACAGTGGTGGCAATGCCAGATCCTTAACCCACTGCACCATGGCCAGAACTCCTTGAACTGATTTTTATTGCCTATCCCAAAGCTCTTTATCTTTTTTCCCTTTTCATGGCTGCACCTGTGGCATATGGAAGTTCCCATGCTGAGGGTTAAAGAGGAGTTGTAACTGAGGCCTAGAGGGATTAAAACCTGCATCCTCACAGAGACAACACTGGGTCCTTAACCCACTGAGCCACTAGAGAACTCTAGAAAGCTTCTGATTTATATGTCTTTACTTTGTAATCGGCCACATCACTCACTACTTTCCTAGGTAAAGAGCAATGAAGTTGTTGCAAATAATGATAAATTCTGCCTTTTCCTTTCCTAATAGTCATACCTAAACAGTCATTCCTCAGTATCCAAGGAAGATTGGTTCCAGGACCATCCCCTCATATCAAAATCCAAGGATACTCAAGTCCCATATGTAAAATGACATAGTACTTGCCTATAACCTATGTACATCCTCTTCTATGCTTTAAATAATCTCTAAATTATCTACAACATCTGACACAATATAAATGCTATGTAAGTAGTTGTAAACACATTGTAAATAATATGAAATAGTTGCTAGTGCAAGGCCAATTTAAGTTTTGCTTTTTGGAAATTTCTGGAATCTTAGCTTCCCCTTTCCTGATGAACCACTGGTTGAATCCACAGATACAGAGAACCTGTAGTATGGAGGGTGGACCGTATTTGGTCTATAGTTTCTTTGCAATTCCACTTTCTGGTTTTAATAGGTTTTGGTAGCCCTGTAGAATGAAATGGGAATATCTTCATGTATTTCTATAATATACTATAAATAACTACTTTGAAGTTTCAGTAGATTTTTGTCTGTAAATATTCTTCACTGAGTACTTTGGAAGATGAATTTCTGAGTATCCTTTCAGATTATTTGGGGATTATTAATCTATTCAAAATGTTTACTTATTCCTGAGTCATTTATACTAACATTTTCCCAGCTATACAAAGTAGGGGGAAAAAAAACCACTGATATACATACAAGCATTGTGTTTATTATGTAAACATTTAACGCAAATAATAAAATTTTTTGTGTGTCTTTTTAGGGCCACACCCTCAGCATATTGAAGTTCCCAGGCTAGGGGTCTAATTGGAGCTGTAGCTACCAGCCTAGACCATACATCACAGCCACTGCAATGTGGGATCTGAGCTACGTCTGTGACCTACATCACAGCTCATGGCAATGCCTGATACTTAACCCACTGATCAAAGCCAGGGATCGAACCCAAGTCCTCAAAGATATTAGTCAGGTTTGTTACCGATGAGCCACGATGGAACTCCATAAATTATTTTTGTTTCAGAAAATAACGGAGTTCCCATCGTGGCTCAGTGGTTGATGAACCTGACTAGGAATCATGAGGTTGCAGGTTCAATCCCTGGCCTTGCTCAGTGGGTTAAGGATCCAGCGTTGCCATGAGCTGTGGTGTAGGTCAAAGACATGGCTTGGATCCCAAGTTGCTGTGGCTCTGGAGTAGGCTAGCAGCTACAGCTCCGACTGGACCCCTAGCCTGGGATCTATGTGCTGCAGGAGCAGCCTGGAAAAGGCAAAAAGACAGAAAAAAAAAAAAAAAAAAAAAAAGAAAATAAGAATGGCTACCCTGAGCTTTTGTATAACTGTCTGCAAACACATTTAATTGTCATCAGTTGATTATCAACTTGACTAATATAGAAGTCTATATTCAAAACAGAAATCCCTCAAAATTGTGTTCATATTTTTCCATTATGAAATGAATATGAATATTTATTCATCAAATATTTAGTTAAGAGGCCACTCTCTGCAGCACACTTCAATGAACAGCCATGAACAAAGCAGACAAAAGATCCCTGCCCTAGCGGAGCTGACACTCTAGCCATAAAGTCGGGGCAGCCAATAAACACATAACTACAACAGATGGTACATTAGATGCTGATTAAGTGCAAAACAAAGTAAAGCTGGGAAAGGCACAGGGAGGGATGTGTGGCTGGTAAAGGGAGAGTGGGCTGGGTCTTGTAGCACCTCTTGAGAAATGGCAGAGGTGCCTGGAAGAGTCAGAATCCCAAATGCTAGGCTCTGCTCTCTGGGTATTCTCCTTCTTTTGCGTCTTGGCTTGGTCATCTCCACTGACCTGTTGGCTAGCAATATGATGTCCTCAAACAAATTTTCTTCTAATACTTTGTACAATATTTTAGCACAAATTTTTTTTTTTTTTTGGCTTTTTTGCCATTTCTTGGGCCACTCCCATGGCATATGGAGGTTCCTAGGCTAGGCGTCCAATCGGAGCTGAAGCCGCCAGCCTACGCCAGAGCCACAGCAATGTGGGATCCGAGCCATGTCTGCGACCTACACCACAGCTCATGGCAATGCCGGATCGTTAACCCACTGAGCAAGGCCAGGGATCAAACCCGAAACCTCATGGTTCCTAGTCAGATTCATCAACCACTGTGCCACCACGGGAACTCCATTAGCACAAAATATTTTTTAAATTATAATTTGTTGCAGGTACTACAGTAGGGGGTGAAAGGTGGAGAGCAAAGAGGGTAAGGTGTGAGGATCCAAACTCAAGACCAACTTTAATCCTAGTTATGTGCTTACCAACTTTGTTACCTTAGGCAAATTACTTAATCTGTGTGCCATAGTTTCCTCATACATAAAAGTAAAGATAATAACAGTAACTTCCTCAGAGTAGTATCATGAAGACTAAATATTTGATGTAAAGTTTTCAGACCAGTGTCTTGCATCCAGTCAGTGATATTTTTCTTACACATATCCTTCGACAGAGCTTAAATACTACTATTCTGTATCTGCAGTCTCACTTCCTCACAATTGGTTGACTTTACTACACTTCCTTTTCCAGATCACTCATAAACATTAAAAGCTGAGTCCAACATATATTAAGACTTATCCGTGATAAGAAGTATCCATACATCCCAAGTCAGTTCTCTCAATGAGCCAGCATTACCGCAATTCCATTTCTCCGATTAAAATCCAATTTGGTCAAAGGAAAAAAACATCAGAAAAGCCCAAGTTACGAGTTCCCATGGTGGCTCAGTGGTAATGAACCCAACTAGTATCCATGAGAATGCACAGTAGATTCCAGGCCCCACTCAGTGAGTTAAGGATCCAGCATTGCTGCGAGCTGTGGGGAAGGTTGCAAACTTGACCTGAATCTGGCATTGCTGTGGCTTAGACTGGCAGCTGCAGCACCGACTGGACCCCTATCCTGGGAACGTCCATATCCCACAGGTAGGACCCTTAAAAAAAAACAAAAAGCAAAACTAAGTTAAAAAAGAAAGGAAGAAAGAGCACTCCCTGAGAAGTTAAGCAGTGAGAGAAGGATGAAAATTGTAACTTTAAGGCTCAATAATTTTTGATGGCTATCCTAGAAACCATCTTTTACTTAAAATGAGCACTATACTGGACAACTGATGTGCTCAGAAGAGCAAAAAAAATTTTTTTTGCATTTTCATATCTTACTCTACAGATTTACAACTAGAAGAAAACTTGTGACCAGTTATCACTTAATGATTACAGGTCAAAGGGAATGGTGCTAGTGCTTTTAACCAACACTTAATCCCCACAACTCACTATCCTACTTTACTGATAAGGTACCGAGGATCAGAAAGCTCCCAAGAGAAATTAGTCAAGAGTTAGAATTTCAAACCCAAGTCAGCACCTTAAAGCTTTAAAGTTTGTTATTTTATTCTCACACATTTAATCTGGATTGACCAAAAATTAAAGAAATAAAAATAAGACCCATTCAAACCTTCACCATTTAGTCTTTCCCGAATCTGCATGTACTTGCTTTCATATTCAAATACCTAATGTTTGCTATACGCAAGACAATATGAAAACTATACAGATTAAAAAGTATTCCCTGCCCTCAAAGAGTTTGCCAGGAGAAGATGATAAACAATAACGTTTAAACAATCTGACTGTATTACAGAACAGCAAAGCAGAGTTGAAAATGCAAGCAGTTTATCTAAATGTCCTTATTCTTGACCGCCTCGAGCTTTGCTTACTGTGTTTAAAGACTTCTTACCAATGGTGAGAAATAGAGAACAAAGGGAGATATGATATTTTCATAACGGATCTGTCCATTATATGAACCTTGCCAAAGAGTCCAACTGATTCAGTGTTGAAGGCTGTGAATTTTTATTTGCTTAATAAAATTTAGATATAAAATATATTTATTAAAAACGTTTTAACTAGAGAGGGCAAAACAGACGGCTTTAGGGAGAAATGAGAGCGACTAAGTGACGGCCACTGCTGAGCAGGAAAGGAACTAGCCTACAGACAGAGAACAAAGACTACTATTCCTAATCTATTTCACTACTGAAGCAAAAAGGAGCGGGGGAGAGGGCGGAGGGAGACCAAACCTTTCAGGTACAAGCATCATGCAACTTCTCTCAATTTTTTCCTCATCTTATTGGGAATGCCATGCAAACCATCCTTTACCTCCCTCTATCATCCCCTTTCACTGTCACTGGCGTTATTATTTTTTTCCCCCTCTTGAGTGACAAACACACGTTGTAAAAGAATGGGGTCCAATCTTCCGACTGCAGCAGTGACCACCTTATCGGCCCAAGTTGGAAATTTGATTCCTAAAATCTTAAGCTTCGATTCCCACAGGTTGCTCCTGCCTCCGAGCAACTCAAGCTCCAGTTACCACTAAGTCCGATCCGGCCCCAGCGGCCGCGGCCGCGGCGCGCTGAATAGGGCACCCTAGCCTCACCCCATCTCACCTCGGCCCTCCCTCCCACGGTTCCTCCCGGCTCAGGCTGTCTTCACCTCCTACACCCTCAGTCAGGCGCCGACCGCCACCAGCGATCAAATAAGCTTTCCCTTTGGGGGAAGGGAGAGAAGGTGGTTCATTTCTGGAAGAATCCGAACACTCGGAGCGCGGGGCAGCTGCAAGAGGTGGGAGGGGGAAGGGTCGGCAAGGGGGCGGGAGCGCGGCACAAAATCCATCAAGATCTTAGCGCTAAGAGATCGCCAAGTCCCCTTCGGGCCTCCACTGCAGCCTAGAAATTCTCCCTCGCACTCTGGGTCGGGATGGGAAAGTGGAATCCAGACTCCCGAAGATGATAACGAGAGAAGGGGAGTCCATGACTTCCCCGGTCCCCAGGGGGCGGGAAACGAGAGAAACAAAGGGACCACGGAGGCCCGCTTACCTGCTGTCAGCAACTGCATGGCGTGAGTGAAGGACGGGTCGAGCGAGTCCTTCTCGGCCATGAGTTCGGGTAGGTACTTGTTCTCCGGCTCCATCTTGACGGAGGCAGTGGCTGAGGGGGGCAGCAGCGGGGTCGGCGCTGGACCGCCCACTGTCGCGTCGGGACCGGTGGCCGAGGGCGGCAGCAGCGGTGGCGGCTGCGTGGCGGGCGAGGCCCGGGCACCCCCCCGGGATCCCCCTCCGCCTCCCCGGGATCGGTGAGGCAGCGGAGGCTGCCGAGACGGCGCCTGACGCACTGAGGGGTGGGCACCTGAGGGGTCCATGGAGCCGCTGCGGCCCGAGGACCGGCTCATGCGCGCGGCGGGATCGTCTCGGCGCTGCATTGGAGAGGATGTCCGATCAAATGATCGAGGAAGCGACGCGGCAGAGGCCCCAGCGGCGGTTGGCGGGGGTAGGAGAGCGGGAGCTACGGCGACCGAAGCCGACCCAAGCGACCCAGCGAAAGAGAGCACCGGAAATGAGGCGGCGCGCAGGCGCACCAGGAACCGGCACCGCCCTTGGGTCTCTCCGCGGAGAACAAAGTCCCCGGTCGGGCCACGGCGCCTGCGCACCGCCGCGGAGTCCGAAGAAGTCGCCTTCCAACTCCCGTGTTCCCTGTGAGCCCGCCAGGCCGGAGCCGCGTGCGCGTGCGCGGGTGGCCGCGGGCTTCGTTCGTTTTCTTTTTCCACGTGACTCGGCGCTAGCGGGACACGTGTCTCCTCCCCCTTCTGGCCGGGTGCGCGGAGGGGGCGGGGGCTGTGGAATGTCTTTGTCTGCGCGCGGGCCCGCGGCCTGTGGGGCGGGAGACCTGTTACTCCAGGGCCACGCCCCCTCCAACGGCCGAACTGCTAGGGGTGCCTCTGTTCAGTGGAGTGGAGTGGGGTGGGGAAGGGGGGAGGTCACTGAATAAAAGAGACCCGCGTGGGGGCCGTGGGAGGGGAAGGAGAGAGCACTGGCGTCGTCTGCCCAGAAAGAAAGGAGGGAGAGAGACTGCCTGAACGGGGAGAGGGAAAGGAGCCAGGGAGATGAGGAAGGGACGACCAGGGAGAGTCTGACGCAGGATTGAGGGGTGGAAATAGGAAAGGGAAGTTTGGAAGGGGGCAGTGAGGAAGGACCGGTCAGTGGGACGACTGGAGGCTATTGGAAGACTTGAACTAAGAGGGAGGGCTCGGATTGGACCTGATATCTAGCCAGGAAACGGGGCCCCAGACCAGAGCAGGGAAGCCAAGTAGTACCCCATGGTTTTCAACGTAGTGGGGTTTTTTTTGTTTGTTTTGTTTTTGTTTTTGATTTTTAGGGCACACCTGCGGCATATGGAGGTTCCCAGGCTATGGGTCGAATCGGAGCTGTAGCTGCTGGCCTTTGCCACAGGCATAGCACACAGAATCCGAGCCGAGTCTGTGACCTACACCACAGCTCAAGGCAACACCAGATTGTTAACCCACTGAGCAAGACCAGGGATCCAACCTGTGTCCTAGTGGATGCTAGTCAATTCGTTAACCACTGAGCCAGGGGGAGAACTCCTAAAGTAGGTTCTTGAACGTTAGCTGTTGGTCAGAGAAGTCATCTTAAAAGAGGAAGCATTTTAGCTCTTTACATATAGTACTGCTTTCCATAGATGTGTTTTGTCCGCAAAAAAAGTGGGATAGAGGCCAGCACCTTAATCTGTGATGGTTGCATCTTTAGGGTGATTCCTTCTACTGATGTGAGCGCTAATCCCCCTGCCCTTCCCGATGAATCATTCCACGCTTGCTCAAAAAGACCACTGCTCTCAAGGCCAAGATATTGCAGCAGTCTCCTCATCCTGGGGTGCTATATGCAGATGAAGGCTAGGTCTCTATTCGCCCATAAACTCTAAAACACCTGGTACCATCTCTAACTCTTTTCTTCCCTCCGCAGATTTTTTGCTTCCCCCATTCAAAGCACTCCCATCCCTTTTCCTCCTGGATCAGTTCCCTAATAAACCCACGCTTTTCAAAAGCATTTCTGGAAATCGTCCTCTGGGTGCCTGGAAACTGCTAATTTTTAGACCTGAAACTTAGAAACCTTCAGCTAGGGAACATTAAGCCCTGACTACCTTCTTGGGGATGGGGAGAGAAATCACCGGCAGAAATGAGAACAAAACACAGTCCTATCCATAAATTATCCCATATGTGTATTTATCTCCAGTGTCTAGGGTAGTACTTTACTTTGAGGACACATAAGTAGTTTACAGTCATGTACAAGAAAACAATGTTTTTGAATAATTGTAGTGAAGAGAGTAATGTGACAAATGCCCAAAGATAAATGAATATTAGGTGGGATTGGACTTCAAAGTGGAATATAGATTTTGGCCAGGGGAGAATGAGTTCTAGGCAAAAGGAAATGTGAATAAATGAACAGAGATGAAAATGTCACAGATGCATTTAAGGAATGGGAGAAATCCAGTTGCAGACTGTGAAGAGATAGGTGGAATGAGAGAGCAAATGCATGGAGGAGGGGAAAGGGGGTGACAAGGATTTATAGCTCCCTTGCAACTCATTTCTGCTGCTGTCCTTGAAACTCCTGGTTGGGTGGTGGTGTTGCAAACGGCTGAAGTGCCCTTGCTCTGTAATGAGATACCCAAATGGAGGTACCTTGAGCTGAGGCTAATAAAACTTTGATAAAGAAGTGTCTGAGAGGGCACTGGGTAGTGGTATCTATGGGTTTCTAGACTAGAATCAACATTCTTTCTGGGAGGCTGCCAAGTCTTTACTTGCTTTGTCTGAAGGTGGGGTCGAGGGGGAAGTTTGAGCTCTTCTTCCTAGTGAGACACACAAAAGGTAATCTCTGAGGCAATGGGTTGTGAGGCTGCAGTGTATTTACCAAGTAGGTGAAGCAACACCTACTTCAGGGGGGCTTCCCTGGAGTCTGGGCAGAGTAATTCCTGTCCTGAAAGCCTAGAGGTCTGGATTTGATTTTTTTTTTTTTTTTTTTTTTTTGTCTTTGCGGGGTTGCACCTGCAGCATATGGAGGTTCCCAGCTAGGGGTCTAATCAGAGCTACAGCTGCCAGCCTACCCCACGGCTCACAGCAATGTCAGATCTGAGCCTCCTCTGAGACCTACACCATAGCTCACAGCAACGCCAGATTCTTAACTCACTGAGCGAGGCCAGGGGTTGAACCCGCAACCTCATGGTTCCTAGTCAGATTCATTTCTGCTGCGCCATGACACAAACTCCTGGGTTTGATTTTGTGTTAATCACAGTATTCTGCCCTAGGCTCATCTAAAGGTATTAACAGCATGGCCTTGTGAAAAGACTGACTTTGGAGTGAGGCAGACAAATTCAAAGCCATCAAGTCCTCACCGTGAGTCATTAGGGAAACCATAACCTGTCTGGGCCTCTGTTGCCTCCTCTATAAAGTGGAGGTATAGTATCTATCTTGCAGAATTGTGAACATGAACAAACACCAGTGTAAACCTCCTGACAGTAGGATTTATAAACCGAATAATAATGATTATTATTCCATTTAGTGCCTAATGAAGATTTTTGGGTGCTTCATGTTAGCTGTGCATCTGAAAGGCCTGTTCTTTAATCTATCTTGTTTTCACTGACTATGTCTAGACTTTGTTGGGGGGGGGCGGTGGAGAAGTTTATTCTGCCCTATTTCCTCCCTTAATCCTGTTAGTATGGTATGTATAGGATGCAGGAGCAATTGAGAGAGCATAGTGATTCAGATTGAGTTAGACACAAATGCTGGCTCTTCCTCTTACCTGCAGGATGATTGAGCACATTACTTGACATTCCTCAGCCTCTGCTTTCTTCTCCCTGATAAAGCAGGGGTCCTAACAATACTGACCTAGGCTGTTAGGATTAAGAGAGATAGTGTTTGTAAAGCACTCAGCACAGGAGCTGCCAATTAGTAGGTGCTTGATAAATGATAGTGGCTATTATTATTACTATACATTTTATTGATTACCTTGTAGCATACTCTCATTTGAGTCCCTAACAGAGAGGCAAGAAGGATTTTTTTTTTTTTTTTTTTTTTTGCCTGTAGCTGCTTGACCCATGTGATCTCCACCAATGGAGGATCTGCAGACCCCATCTGCCTCCCCTGCCTCGCAGCCAGTTCCCAGAAGAGGGCTCCAGCCCTGGACAGGTTTCTCTTCCAAGAATGTAGTTCATCTGTACATTTTTTTTTTTTCTCTTTAAGGCCGAACTTGCGGCATATGGATGTTCCCAGGCTAGGGGTCGAATCAGAGCTACAGCTGCCAGTCACAGCCACAGCCATAACAACACAGGATCCGAGCCTTGTCTGCAACCCACACCACAGCTCATGGCAATGCAGGATCCCTCACCTGCTGAGTGAGGACTGGGATTGACCTGCATCTTCATGGATACTAGTCAGATTCGTGTCCACTGAATCACAAGGGGAACTCCCCCAACTGTTCATTCTTAAACAGCTATTTGGTGCTAAATATGTGGACGGTGGGGAAGGAAAAAGGAAGACAGATTCAATATTTAAATTTTTTCTAAGATTTTTAAATTATAAAAATATATGCTTTGGAGTTTCCATTGTGGCTCAGCAGAAACGAATCTGACTAGCATCCATGAGGACCCAGGTTCTATCCCTGGCCTCGCTCAGTAGGTTAAGGATCCATCATTACTGTGAACTGTGGTGTATATCACAGAAGAAGCTCGGATCCTGAGTTGCTGTGGCTGTGGTGTAGGCTGGCATCTACAGCTCTGATTTGACCCCTAGCCTGGGAACCTCCATATGCTGCAGGTGCGGCCCTAACAAGGCAAAAAATAGTAGTAATAATAATAAATAAATAAATAAAATACCAAAAAAATGTGCTTTGAGGAGTTCCTGTTGTGGCTCAGCGGTCACAAACCTGACTAGTATCCATGAGGACGCTGGTTCGATCCCTGGCCTTGCTCAACACCTAGCCTGGGAGTTTCCTTATGCCATAGGTGCAGCCCTGAAAAAGCAAAAAAAAAAAAAAAAATATATATATATATATATATATGTATATGCTTTGATTGTTTTAACATCTCTGTGCTTCATTTCCTCTTCTGTGAGTTGGGGGTAAACTACACCTAATTGATAGAGCTGTTATAAGGGCTCAGAGTACATAATTAGAGTAATGCCAAGTAGATTATAAATGTTAAATAAATGATGTATTTTATTATAAAAATATATGCTTCTAGTTGTAAGAAATATTTCAGTGTAAGATAGGCATAAAGTGGAGTTCCCATTGTGGCGCAGTGGAAACGAATCCGACTAGGAACCATGTGGTCCCTGGCCTCGCTCAGTGGGTCAAGGATCCAGCGTTGCCATGAGCTGTGGTGTAGGTCGCAGAAGTGGCTCGGATCTGGCGTTGCTATGGCTGTGGTGTAGGCCAGCGGCTACAGCTCCAATTCGACCTCTAGCCTGGGAACCTCCATGTGCTGTGGGTGAGGCCCTAAAGGAAGACCAAAAACAAAAAAAAAAAAAAAAAAAAAAAAAAGATAGGCATAAAGTGAAAAGTAAAATTCCCCTTAAAAACTGCTCTTCTCTAAAGATAACTATTCAATAGTTGCTTGTGTAGACTTTGAAACATTGTAATGCATCTATATGCAAGTCTGTCTCTTTTTTTGTTTTAAACACAAATGGCAGCATACTATGCAAACAGCTTTTGACTTCTAGAGGTTCCTGTTGTGGCTCAGTGGTTAACAAACCTGACTGGCATTCATGAGGACACAGATTCAATCCCTGACTTTGCTCAGTGGGTTAATGATTTAGTGTTGCTGTGAGCTGTGGTGTAGGCCAGCAGCTACAACTGCAATTTGACCCCTAGCCTGGGAACCTCCACATGCCTCAGGTGTGGCCCTAAAAAGACTATATATAATATATGAAGTATATATATATTATCTCTCTTTGTATATATTTATATAGATGAAGTATAGTTGAATTAACTTTTTAATTTTTTTAAATTTATTTATTTTGCTATTTTAGGGCCCCACCTGCAGCATCTGGGGGTTCCCAGGCTAGGGGTTGAGTCAGAGCTGTAGATGCTGGCCTACCCCACAGCCACAGCAACACTGGATCTGAGCTGCGTCTGTGACCTACACCACAGCTCAGGACAATGCTGAATCCTTAACCCACTGAACAAGGCCAGGGACAGAACCCTCATCCTTATGGATACTAGTCAGGTTTGTAACCCACTTAGCCACAACAGGAGCTCCCTATCAAGTACTTCTTAATCAGTTCCCTTCTGATAGAAATGTAGATTGATTCCAGCTTTTCAGTATTGCCAATGATACTGCAACAAGCATTGCCCTACAGAACATCTTTGTGTACTAAATAACATCAGTATGTCTATGGGATACGTTGCTAGAAATGACACAAAAGATTGTGCCAAGCAGCAGGATAAGCAGCATCCTCTTCTCGCACCTCTTCAAATCAATTCTGGGAACTCTCTCCCCATAGTTTCAGTTTTTGCCAAATGTGGGTAGATGAAAATGGCACAAGACTCAACATTGAATCAGAGAGTCCATGCCCTCAAGGAGCTCACTGTTGAGTGGAGGAGACAAATATGTAAATCAAGAGTTACCACGCAGTATGGAAAGGGTTATCGTAGAGGACTGTACAAAGAGCTGAAGGAATGCACAGGAAGGAGTAAATGGCCAACTGCCAACATAAATTAGGGAAGTTGTGTTTTTGGGAAGTTGCCAGATGGAGTGGGGGCAGGGCAGTTAAATGTTTTCAGCTGAGCTTGGGCTCGTGCCTATTCTCCTTCCTCCACATTCTGGAATTTAGATCTCTAACCCAAACTTCTGAGTTCCAAATCTAGACAGCCAGTTGCATTCCTGTCACATCCCTGTTTCTACGTCTCAGAGATTCATCAACATGTCCCCAGTAAAACTCAAATTTCTGCGACTAGCTGTGTTGCTTAGGGCCCAGACGACTTGAGAAGACAACTCCCTCTTCAGGCCAGCAACATTTAAGAAGGCACCGACTTTCAGGGCCATGCTGCTTGCTTGCCTCAGTCTAGTCTGGGGTGCTCTTAGCAATCCCACAGAAGGCATCCTTTGTAGGGGCAGTGGGCAGGGACGAGGTGGGTCAGAGCAGGGTGATGTTCCCAATGACTTGGCCCCACTGTTTAGTCTGATAATCACATGTGAAAAGTCCCTAGAAGTGTCCCAAGAATACTTGAAGGGGACTTTGCAGGGGCAACAAGAGGAACTTGGAATGATAAGTGTTCTTGTGGCTTTTATTTTTCTTTTTTTGGCCGCCCCTTGACATATGGAGTTCCTAGTCCAGGGATTAGATCCGAGCTGCAGTTGTGACCTACACGAGCAGTTGCTACAACACCAGATGGATCCTTAACCCACTGTGCCATGCCAGGAATTGAACCTGGGTCCCAGTGCTGCAGAGATGCTGCCAATCCTGTTGTTCCACAGCAGGCACTCCTGTGTTCTTATGGCTTTGTTTGCACCTACAGGCTTATGAGGCCTGTGTGATGTTTGGATAATATCTTTTTTCTGTCTGTCCCCTAATCCAGAAGGTGAGTGACTTGTGTGAAGAAACCATTTCTTTTTTTGTATAGACAGAGGCTGGAACAAAATGGGCATTTGATAAATGAATGTTGACGAAGTAAATAGCTGCAAAATAATTAAACTCTCATTTTCCTTGTTGCCTCCACCACTGACCTGCTTCTCCTCCAATGTTCCCTGTTTTAGGGAACAGCATCCTCAACTCACTGCACAGCCGGAAAGAGGGGAGTCATCCTTAACTTTTCTCTGCTGCCTCATTGCTCTGTGCCCACCATGAACAATCTGTGCCTAAATTCTATTTGTTGTTTAGTTCATAAATATTGCCCATCCATGTTTCTCTGTCTCCACTATCCACACCCCACCTGAACTTCTGCAATCTTCAAACTGGCCCCTACTTCTCCTCTTGCTCCTGGGCCTCTATTCTCTACCCAGAAGCCAGCATAATATTTTCAAAATGCAAATCTGATCATGTCTGTCTGTCGGCCCCTCTGTCTCTGTCTCTCTGTCTCTCTCTCTCACACATACACCCTTTGTTAAAACTTTTCAGTGGCTTCCCATTGCCCTTAGGATAAAGACCAAAACCCTTACCATGTCTGACCCAATTCTACCTGCATGGCTTTCCTGCCTCATCTCAGGCCATTCTCCTCCTCAGTTCCTGTGCTTGGCAACCCTGGCCTTTTTTGGTTCCTCAAAGGAGCCAGACTCCTGCTTCCTCCTGACTGCACACTTTCAGGTTCCATTGCTTAACACTCCAGTCATGGCTCCCCCCACTCCACTCCAGACCCTCTCTGTTACACTGTCTCTTTTCCTTGGATACTGTAATTTGTATGCACCCCTCAGACTTATGAAAATGTCGCTTCTGGAGTTCTCATTGTGGCTCAGCAGTTAGGAACCTGACTAGTATCTATGAGGACACCCATTCAATCCCTGGCCTTGCTCAGTGGGTTAAGGATCTGGCGTTGTCGTGAGCTGTGGTGTAGGTTGTAGACATGACGTGGATCCCAAGTTGCTGTGGCTGTGGCCGGCAGCTACAGCTCCAATTTGACTCCTAGCCTGGGAACTTCCATATGCCGCAAGTCAGGCCCTGAAGAGCAAGGAAAAAAAAATAAAAGAAAAGAGAATGTCACTTCGCGGAGTTCCTGTCATGGCGCAGCGGAAATGAATCCGACTAGGAACCATGAGGTTTCGGGTACGATCCCTGGCCTTGTTCAGTGGGTTAAGGATCTGGTATTGCTGTAAGCTGTGGTGTAGGTCGCAGACAAGGCTCAGATCCCGCATTGCTGTGGCTCTGGTGTAGGCCAGCGGCTTAGCTCCAATTTGACCCCTAGCCTGGGACCCTCCATACGCAGGTGCAGCCCTAAAAAGCAAAAGCAAAAAAAAAAAAGCCACTTCACAGCCTGGATCCGCAGGGCGGGTCAGCTTAGCTCTCATTGTTATATTCTCTCATGGCTCATTTCTAACACCACATTTTAAATTTACTTCTTTGTGTGATTACCCTTCTGCTACTTAAGTGTAAACCCCCAGAGGGCAAGAACTTTGCCTGTGGCGCTTAAAGTTATGTCTTCAGCACCTAGCACATATTGCATTGGCTGATCAAAAGAGTTGTTGGCTCGATGAGTAGAAATAGGAACAGCACATGCAGAGACATGAAAGCATCACAAATCTTGGCCTGGGGCCCTGGAATGCCAAGTCATGTGGTATGATCCAGACTGTGGGTGGGGGGAGGTGCATGGGAAATGCTAGGAGATTTTTCAGGCCCCAAAGGTAGTCTGTGTCCTGATGCTCAAGTAAGGAAATAGAATGCTCATGAGGTGCATCAAGATCACATGGTCAGAGATGGAGAGCAGAGAAGGAATCCAGTGGCTCACAGGCCCTATTTGGCCTGTAAATATATTTTAATTGGCCTGCCTAATTTTCAAAAATTTGTAATAGTTCCCAGTACCTAGACATTGGGAGATTTTACATATTTTCTGAAATTCTGGATTTCTAGCTTTTCTCAAAACCAGGGAACACTGAGTTCGTACTCCTGCAAGCAATAATTAGCTTTCACCTTTAGAGGGCGCTACCTCTAACTCCCCAAGCAGTTTTTCTACCAGCCTGTCATTCTAAGCATTTGAGTTAGTAACTTAGTTTTAGAGGGATCTTTCTGGTGGGGAAATGGAAGAAGGGGTTGGAGAGAGAGGATCGAGTAGGGGAAGGGACCCAGGGAGCAAAGGCAGTTGCTGTTCAACTTGGAGACACTTAGACCCAAGGGACACTACATGTGGCCTCAGTCAGCAGAGCTAAGGCTTGGGCGGGGGGAGGGGAATAAGCTTCAGAACCTAGGGCCCTTCTCCTGCCATCAGAAGCTTTGTTTGAGAAAAAACAAAAGAAGATTAAAAAAAAAAAAAAACAAAAAAAACGGGAAATCTGCTCTGATCCTGGCTGATCCCGAGAGTAAATGAATGGAAACTTTGGGGTTTTAACAAGATAAATGCTACCTTCTTCTGCTCCACCCCCTTGCCATCTCCATGTCTCAGAGATAAAAGATAAATCAGGTGGTGGTCCTTAGTACAGAAAAAATCGACAGTCTTATTTAAATAACTAAATAATGTTAGAAATTCCTGTCGTGGCTCAGTGAAAACAAATCTGGCTAGTATCTATGAGGATGCAGTTTCGATCCCTGGCTTTGCTCAGTGGGTTAAGGATCTGGTATTGCTGTGAGCTATGGTGTAGGTCACAGATGTGGCTTGGATCCCATGCTGTGGCGTAGGCTGGCAGCTGTAGCTCTGATTCCACACCTAGCCTGGGAACTTCCATATGCCGCAGGTGCGGCCCTAAAAAAAAAAAAAAAAGGTAATAGGTTAAAATTACTCTCCAGAACTTTACATGTTGAAATGAGAAGTTTTTGAATTCTTCTTTTCAAATTGCCTTCAGGGCCTAAAGCCCATTCTTCAGACTGTTATCAAAGCTGGTGTTTTGTTTTTGTTTTTGTTTTTGCTGCTGTTACTTATGTACTTATAATTGACTCTTTGAATTAACACAAATTCAATTTATGCAGAAAAATGAGTAGCATTTAAAGCTGATCAAATTTTTATTCTTGAGGGCAAATTTTATTTTGGGAAACATAATTTAGAGCCAAAGTGAGTAAATAAGGTAGAAGTGAAATTGCGAGAAAGATTTCAATTAAAAAATTAAGTGTGACTATGGAGTAGTGAATCTGATTTTCTTTTCTTTTTTTTTTTTTTTTCTTTTTTCTTTTCAGGGCTGCACCCGTGGCATATGGAAGTTCCCAGGCTAGGGGTCGAATCAGAGCTACAGCTGCTGGCCTACCCCACAGCCACAGCAGCGAGGGATCTGAGCCGTGAATGTGACCTACACCACAGCTCACGGCCACGCTGGATCCTTAACCCACCGAGTGAGGCCAGGGATCAAACCCACATCCTCATGGGAACTAGTAGGGTTTGTTAACCCCTGAGCTGTGAAGGGAACTCCTGAATCTGATTTTCTTGTGTAACTTTTAAAGTGATCCCCAAATACTTTTGAGCAATGATGGCACTGTCAGAACAAGGATAGACACACCCACTCAAAGCATCTACTTCAAGTACTGTGCTTGTTTGATTCAGCGTACATGCATCCATTCAATAAGTACACATTAAATTTCTACCCAATAGATGCCAAGTATTGCTCTGGATGTCAAGATAAGTGGTGAACAAGATAGACAGGGTCCTGCTTCTGTGCTGCTTTCTAAATAGAGGAGAGGAGTCATCACCTAGTAAACTAATGGAGTTGAAATAAAGTTTAGAGGAGCTCCTGTTGTGGCTCAGTGGTAATGAACCCAATTAGTATCCATGAGGATGTGGGTTCAATCCCTGGCCTCACTCAGTGGGTTAAGGATCTGTTGTTGCTGTGGCTGTGGTGTAGGCTGGCAGCTGCAGCTCCAATTCAACCCCTAGCCTGGGAACTTCCATATGCTATGGGTACAGTCCTAAAAAGACCAAAAAAAAAAAAAAAAGGGGGGGGGGAATAGTAAAGAAATAAGATTTAGAAAGACCATAAAGCAAGATACTGTGATATAGTGATGGGGGTTGGGGGAGGAGGTTGGATACTTTAGGTGGGATAATCCAGGAAGGTCTCCGAGGGGGTCCTGATGAAGAAGAAGCAACCAGTCATGGCCAGTGCTGAAGGAAGTGCACTCTGGAAAAAAAGAACAGCAAGTGCAGGGGCCTTTAGGCGGGAACTAGTTGAGGAAATTCTAGAAACATAAGAAGAGCCAAATAGCTGGAGAATAAGTGAGCTTAGGGGGCAGCTGTAGGAGTGAGGTGGGTGAGGTAGGTAGGATCAGAATCCAGTATAGCTGTGTAAGTCGAAGTGAGGACATTTCTCTAGCTCTTGTGTAGAAATTGAAGAGGAGTTCCCGTCATGGCTCAGTGGAAACCAATCTGACTAGTATACACAAGGACACAGGTTTGATCCCTGGCCTCACTCAATGGGTTAAGGATCTGGCATTGCCGTGAGCTGTGGTGTAGGTCACATTCACGGCTCAGATCCCTCGCTGCTGTGGCTGTGGGGTAGGCCAGGGGCTACAGCTCTGCTTCGACCCCTAGCCTGGGAACCTACATATGCCGCGGGAGCAGCCCAAAGAAATAGCAAAAAGACAAAAAAAAAAAAAAAAAAAAAAAAGAAAAGAAATTGGAGGGAGAACAGAAGCATAAAGACCAATGAGGAGGCTATTACAGTAAATATTCAACAAATATTTTTATTACAGAAATTAACTTGGAGTTCCCGTCATGGCGCAGTGGTTAACAAATCTGACTAGGAACCAGGAGGTTGTGGGTTCAGTCCCTGGCCTTGCTCAGTGGGTTGAGAATCTGGCGTTGCTGTGAGCTGTGGTGTAGGTTGCAGAATCGGCTTGGATCCCAAGTTGCTGTTGCTCTGGCGTAGGCCCGTGACTATGGCTTTGATTAGACCCCTAGCCTGGGAATCTCCATATGTCTTGGGAGCGGCCCTAGAAAAGGCAAAAAGACAAAAAAAAAAAAAAAAAGAAATTAACTTGCTTTACTGGTGTTGTTAATGATTTTTTTCTCCCAGGTTTATTGAGATAAAATTGACATTCAGCCCTGTGTAAGTTTAATGCATAATGACAGCATAATGATTTGATTTACATACATCAGGAAATGATGATCACAATAAGTTTAGTGAATATCATCTCCTACAGATACAAAATTAAAGAAATAGAAAACAGTTTTTCCTTGTGATGAGAACTCTTAGAATTTACTCTCTTAACCGCTTTCACATATGATATTGATTCATCAGTGTTAATCATATTTATCCTGTTGTACACTACATCCTTGGTACTTATTTATCTTGTAACTGGAAGTTTGTACCTTTTGACTGCTTTCATCCGATTCCCTCTCCCCCCACTCTCTGCCTCCGATAACCACAAATCTGATCTCTTTTTCTATGAGTTTGTTTGCTTGCTCTTGAAGTGTAATTGACCTACAGTATTATGTTGTTCCTGTTACATGACAAAGTGATTTGATATTTCTTTTTGCTTTTTAGGCCAGCATCCATGGCATATGGAGGTTCCCAGGCTAGAGGTCGAATCGGAGCTACAGCTGCTGGCCTATACCACAGCCACAGCAACACAGGATCCAAGCCATGTATGCAACCTACACCGCAGCTCATGACAACACCAGATCCTTAACCCACTAGGTGAGGCCAGAGGTTGAACCCACAACCTCATGGTTACTAGTTGGATTTGTTTCCACTGAGCCAGAACGGGAACTCCTAATATTTCTATATATTTCAAAATGATCACCACAAGTCTAGTTATGATATGTCACCATACAAAGATATTACTGAGTTGTTGACTGTATTCCCCACACCTTATATTTCATAACCATGACATTTATTTCACAACTGGAAGTTTGTAGCTCCTGATTTCCCTCACTTATTTCTGTCCTTCCCCCTTTCCCTCCGGCAACCACCTATGTGTACTCTGTATTTCAAACTGTTTCTGTTTTGTTATGTTTGTCCATTTGTTTTGTTTTTTAGATTCCACAAATAAGTAAAATCATACAGCATTTCTCTTTTATTTCACTTAGCATAATACCCTATGTCCGTCCATGTTTGTCAAAATGGCAAGATTTCATTTTTTGTGGGTAATATTCCATTGATATATATTAGATATATGTATTTTATCCATTTATCTATTGATGTGCATTTAGGTGCCTCCATGTATGCACCCATGACATAGGGGTGCATATTTCTTTTCTTATTAGTGTTTTTGTATTCTTTTTTTTTTTGTCTTTTTTGCCATCTCTAGGGCCGCTCCCGCGGCATATAGAGGTTCCCAGGCTAGGGGTTGAATCAGAACTGTAGCCCCCAGCCTACGCCAGAGCCACAGCAATGCGGGATCCGAGCCGCGTCTGCAACCTACACCACAGCTCACGGCAACGCCGGATCATAAACCCACTGAGCAAGGGCAGGGACCGAACCCGCAACCTCATGGTTCTTAGTCAGATTTGTTAACCACTGCGCCACGACGGGAACTCCTGTTTTTGTATTCTTCAGATAAATACCCAGAAGTGTAATTGCTGGATCATATGGTAGTTTTATTTTTAGTTTTTTGGAGAAATCTCCACACTGTTTCCATAGTGGCTGAACCAATTTACAATCCCACATTCCCAGCAATGGTGCATGAGGGTTCCCTTTTCTTCCTATCTCTTGCCAACACTTGTTATGTGTTGTCTTTTGGATAATAGCCAATCTGACAGATGTGAGGTGATACTGTGGTTTTGGTTTGTATTTTTCTGATGATTAGTGATGTTGAGCACCTTTTCATAAGTCTGTTTACCATCTGTATGTCTTTGTAAACATGTCTATTCGATCCTCTGTCCATTTTTTGATTTTTTTTTTCTTTCTTTCAGTTGTACCCATGTCATTATGGAAGTTCCTGGGCCAGGGATTAAATATGAGCCACAACTGCTGTGGCAATGACAAATCTTTAACCCCCTGTGCTGGGCTGGGGATAGAACCAGCAATGCCACAGAGATGAGCTGGGCAATTAACCCACTGCCCCAGAGCAGGAACTCTCTTGATTTTTTTTTTTTTTTTTCCTTTTGGCTGTGCTTGCAGCATATGGAAAGTCCCAGGACAGAATTAGACCCATGACAGTTTCAGCCTGTGCCACAGCTATGGCAATGTCGGTTCCTTAGCCTGCTGGAAACTTTATTTCTCTTGGCCTCTTTTTTTTTTTTTTTTTTCTTTTTGGGCCACACCTGTGGAATGCCAGCTTATGCCATAGCCACAGATCCAAACCTCATCTTCGACCTACACCACAGCTCACAGCAAAGCCAGATCCTTTAACACACTGAGCGAGGCCAGGAATTGAATCCGTGTCCTCATGGATACAGGTCAGGTTTGTTACTGCTGAACCACAACAGGACTCCCCCCCTTGCCCCGGCCCCCGGGCCTGCGGCATGTGTAAGTTCCCAGGCAGGGCAAGGAACCCTGGCCAGAGCAGCAACTCAAGCCACAGCAATGACAATGCAGGATCCTTAACCTGGTGTGCCACAAGAGAACTCCAAGGTTTGTGTTTTTTAAAATGTAAACCTTTTGCTTTTGCTTAGAAGAGGCTTTCAAAGATTTTTCAGCAACAAAATGACTTGGTTCAGCAGCCTGCCCAACTCTCAACTGCCTCTCCCCCTAATATCCTCAAATCCGTCTTCATAATAATCTATTGAGCTGTAATTTTGAGCCTGCTATTATCCTCAGTGTTGGAAAACCCAAAGTATTCTGGTTGAACACCTCTGTTCTCCCATAACTAGATGAAAAGGAACAGAGGAGGGAAAAATCATTACTCTCTGAATAATGGAAAAGACCTACCTGGGAAGCTGCCAAAGTCTACTTAAAACTCACCATCTGTGAGGCCATAGCCCAGGGGTGCAGTGTGGCAAAGAGACTTAGGGCCTGCTTTAAGCTTTTTTATGGATACTTGACAAATCCATTTTATCAAAGGATGGGACCAGTTGATTCTGTGTGCCAATAAGCTGACTCATTAGGTTTGTTCCTAACCTCTAGGGTAGTTGTGCATGAAATAGATTCCTTACTAGCACAGTTGATCTGCATTTCTTGGGATAACGAACGGTTCACTGCTTGTGTAATCAGACTTTTTCCTGAGACAAGCTCACTACGGCACTTTCAGATACCATTTTGATAGTGCAGACCCTTCTTTACTAGGACCTAGGAACTTGGAATCACAGAAATAATAATAATAGCCGGAGTTCCCATCATGGCGCAGTGGTTAACGAATCCGACTAGGGACCATGAGGTTGTTGGTTCGATCCCTGCTCTTGCTCAGTGGGTTAGGGATCCAGTGTTGCCGTGAGCTGTGGTGTAGGTTGCAGACACAGCTCGGATCCAGCGTTGCTGCGACTCTGGTGTAGGCCGGCGGCTACAGCTCCGATTTGACCCCTAGCCTGGGAACCTCCATATGCCGTGGGAGTGGCCCTAGAAAAGGCAAAAAGACAAAAATAGTAATAATAATAGCCAACATATACATGTGTTCAGTTTAATTCTCACAATAATCCTCTGAGGTTTGTACAAATGTTATTCCTATTTTATAGCTGAAAGAATAAAAGCACAGGGAAGTTATGTCACTTGTTCAAGGTTACCAGGGATTTGAACCCAGGTAGTCTGACTTGAGAACCCAAGTTGTTTGTTTGTTTGTTTGTTTGTTTTTGTGTCTTTTTAGGACAACACCCATGGCATATGGACGTTCCCAGGCTAGGGGTTGAATCGGAGTTGTAGCTGCTGACCTACCCCACAGCCACAGCAATGCCAGATTCTTAACCCACTGAGCGAGGCCAGGGATCGAACCTGCATCCTCATGGATACTAGTCAGATTTGTTTCTGCTGAGCCACGACGGGAACTCCGACTGCCCAAATTTTTTTAAAAATTAATTTTTTTAATTGAAATATAGTTGATATATAATATTATATATTACAGGCATACAATGTAACGATTCACACTTTTTGTTTTGTTTTGTTTTGTTTTTTGCTATACCTGTGGCATGTGAAAGTTCCTGGGCCAGGGGTTAAACTTGAGCCATAGCAATGACCAAATCCACTGCAGTTAAGAAGCCAATGTTGCCTTCTTAACCCACTGGACCAAAGGGGACTCCATGATTTCCAATTTTTAAAGGTTATACCCCATTTATAGTTGTTATAAAATATTGGCTATATTCCATGTGTTGTGTAATATATCCTAGTAGGTTATTTATTTCATGCATAATAGATTTGTGCCTCTTAATCCCCTACTCCCATATTACCCCTCACCCCTTCTTCTCCTTGCTGGTAACTATTAGAATATTCTCTACATCTATGAGTCCATTTCTCTTTTGTTATATTCATTTGTTTGTTTTATTTTTAAATCCACATATAAATGAAAACATATGGTATTTTTCCTTCTCTGTCTGACTTATTTTACTAATACTCCCCAGGTCCATCCAGGTTGTTGAAAATGGCAAGATTTTGGGGTTCCCTTCATGGCTTGTGGTTAATGAACCTGACTAGGATACATGAGGACGCAGGTTCAATCCCTGACCTCACTCAGTAGGTTAAGGATCCAGTGTTGACATGAGCTGTGGTGTAGGTTGCAAATGCAAATTGGATCCCGTGTTGCTGTGGCTGTGGTGGAGGCCGGCAGCTGTAGCTCTGATTCCCTAGCTTGGGAACTTCCATATGCCATGGGTACGGTCCTAAAAAGCAAAAGCAAACAAGATTTTATTTTTTATGGCTGAGTAATATTCCATTGCTTATATGTATATCACATCTTTATGCAGTTCATCTGCTGATGGACACCTAGGTTGCTTCCATATCTTGGCAATTGTAAATAATGCCGCTGTGAACAGTGAGACACATGTATCATTTCCCCATGGCATGTGGAAGTCTTCAGGCCAGAGACTGAACCCACACCACAGCTGTAGGAGCCACAGCAGTGATGACGCCAGATCCTCTGACTCGCTGAGCCATGAGGGAACTCCTTGCATGTGCCTTTTTGAGTGAATGTTCTTGTTGTTTACAGCTATATACCCAGGAGTGGAATTGCTGGCTCATATGGTAGTTCTATTTTTAGTTTTTTGAGAAATCTCCTTACTGTTTTCCACAGTGACTACACTAATTTACATTCCAATCAAATTTATGAGGCTTTTCTTTTCTTCATATCTTTGCCAACATTTGTTATTTGTGGTCCTTTTTTTTTTTTTCTTTTTTGGCTACATCCATGGCATATGGAAGTTCCAGGGGTCAGGAATCAAATCTGAGCTGTATCTGTGACCTAGGCCACAGCTGCAGCAACTCAGGATCCTCAAACTGGCAATGCCATAGAGACAAGTTGAATCATTAACCCACTGAGCCAGTGGGAATTCCTTATCTGTGGTCTTTTTAATGATAGGCCATTTTGACAGGTATGAGGTGATATCTCATTATGGTTTTGATTTGCATTTCCCTGGTGATTAGTGATGTTGAGCCTCTTTTCATGTCCCTGTTGGCTATCTGCATTTCATCTTTGGCATAATGTCTATCCAGGTCTTCTACACATTTTTTTAATCAGGCAGTTTGTTTTTTGATGTTGAGTTGTAAGAGCTATTAATATATTTTAGGTATTAATCCCTTATCAGTCATATCATTTGCAAATATTTTCTTTCATTTAGTAGGTTGTCTTTTCTTTTTTTTCTTTTTTCTTTTTTGTCTTTTTATGGCCATGCCAGCAGCATATGGAGGTTCCCAGGCTAGGGGTCAAATCAGAGCTGTGGCTGCTGCTCTACACCGTAGTTCATGGCAACACTGGATCCTTAACCCACTGAGTGAGGCCAGAGATTGAACCCGTGTCCTCATGGATACTAGTCAGATTTATTAACCGCTGAGCCACAACAGGAACTCAGTCTTTTCATTTTGTTGATGGTTTGATGTGCAAAAATTCTTAAGTTTAATTAGGTCCCATTTGTTTATTTTTACTTTTATTTCCTTTGCTTTAGGATACAGATAAGAAAATATTGTTGTGGGAGTTCCCTTGTACTACAGTGGGTTAAGGATCTGGTGTGGTCACTGCAGTGCCTCAGGTCACTTCTGAGGCACAGGTTTGATCCCTGGCCTGGGAACTTCCATGTGCTGGGGGCACAGCCAAAAAATATATATATATTGCTGTGATTTATATCAAAGAGCATTCTGCCTATATTTTCTTCTAGGAGATTTATGGTTTTCAGTCTTATGTTTAGGTCTTTAATCCATTTTGAGCTTATTTTTGTATATGGTATTAGAGAATTTCTAATTTCATTATTTTCATGTAGCTGTCCAGTTTTCCCAGCACGCTTACTGAAAGGTCTGTCTTTTCTCCATTGTATATTCTTGCCTCCTTTGTCATATGTTAATTGACCATAAGCGCATGTGTTTATATCTGGGCTCTCTATTCTGTTCCATTGATCTATTTGTCTGTTTTTGTGCCAGTACCATACTGTTTTGATTACTGTAGCTTTGTAGTATACTCCCAAGTTAGGGAGTATGATTCCTCCAGCTCTGCTCTTTTGAGAGCCCAAATTTTATTTTATTTATTTTTATTTTTATTTTTTTCTTTTTGCCTTTTCTAGGGCTACTTCCTGCGGCATATGGAGGTTCCCAGGCTAGGGGTCTAATCGGAGCTGTAGCCACCGGCCTACACCAGAGCCACAGCAATGTAGGATTTGAGCCACATCTGCAACCTACACCACAGCTCATGGCAATGCCGGATCCTTAACCCACTGAGCAAGGCCAGGGACTGAACCCGCAACCTCATGGTTCCTAGTTGGATTCGTTAACCACTGCGCCACAACAGGAACTCCGAGAGCCCAAATTTTAAAGCACTATACCATAGGTATGACTAGTTTAGGGATTTAAAGATAATGATGCAAACAGAAACGCCTAAAATTATGTCGATTGGTAAATTTTTGCCTCCAGTTCTATAAAATTGGGTGTAATTATATTGAATTTGGTGATTATACAATGGCATCAATACAATGGCTACCAAAAAACATTTACAACCCATTAGAAACAGAATTTCTTTGTACTATTAATTTGACCTAAATGAGTTGATTTGTTCTCAAATTATTATAATATTAAGTTCTTATGATTAAAGCTTATGATTAGCAATTATGGGTTTTTTTGTTTTTTGTTTTTTTTGTCTTTTTGTCTTTTTGTCTCTTTGCCTTTTCTAGGGCCGCTCTCGTGGCATATGGAGGTTCCCAGGCTAGGGGTCGAATCGGAGCTGTAGCCACCGGCCTACACCAGAGCCACAGCAATGCAGGATCTGAGCCACGTCTGCAACCTACACCACAGCTCTCGGCAATGCCGGATCTTTAACCCACTGAGCAAGACCGGGGATTGAACCCACAGCCTCCTGGTTCCTAGTTGGATTCGTTAAACACTGCGCCACGACAGGAACTCCTATTTTTTTTTTTTTAAAGTTTCTCTTTTGAGGGGCATGAGGAGGGAGAGAACTTCTAAGATCAAACTTCTAAAAAAACAACTAAAGGAAACTTAAATTTGAATCTTTCATCTTGGTAAATTTCCCTATTACAAAAGGAGACTTCCAGCATCTTCCATTTATTTTAGAGCCCAACACCTATAATGTCTAGTACATAAATACTGCAAAGGACTAGTACATAAATACTGTGTAAGCCTTTAAGCCTAGGCAAAAGGACTATAGTTGACTTTACAGAGAGGAAGAGACTGAGGTTCAGAGAGTTTAAATAATTTGCCCACATCATATAGACAGTGAATTAGGTTTGGATTTCAGGGTTGTCTGATTTCTGAGTCCATGCTCCTAAACTAAATAGTGGTAGAGATTTGCTCTAAAATATAGACACTTATTTGAATACATAAGAATGATTATTATGAGGGTGTTTCCCCTACAATTTTGAATAAATCAGACTCTTCCTTTCATCCCAAACTGCTCCTTAGTTTAATCTAAGTTATTAGATCAAAATATAAAATGAGAAGTGTTAGAAGCCATTATCTTTTTTTCTTGACTTCAGCACACTTTTTGTTTTCGTCTTTTTTTTTTTAGGGTTGCACCCGAGGCATATGGAGGCTAGGGGTCTAATTGGAGCTGTAGCCACTGGCCTATACCACAGCCACAACAACTCGGGATCTGAGCCATGTCTGTAGCCTACACCACAGGTCATGGCAACACCTGATCCTTAACCCACTGAGCGAGGCCAGGGATTGAACCTGCATCCTTATGGATACTAGTCAGAGTCAGATTCGTTAACGCTGAGCCACGATGGGAATTTCTAACACATTTTGTTGATGTGTTACAGAGCATATTGTATTTTATTTTATTTACTTATTTTTCTTTTTAGGGGCACACCTGCGGCATATGGAAGTTCCCAGGCTAGGGATCAAATTGGAGCTGCAACTGCTGGCTAACACCACGTCACAGCAATACCAGATCCGTGCTAAATCTGTGACATGTGCTGCAGCTTGCAGCAATGACAGATCCTTAACCCATGGAGTGAGGCCAGGGATCAAACCTTCATCCTCATGGTATACTAGTCAGATTCTTAACCCACTGAGCCACAATGGGAACTCCCCATATTGCATTTTATGACACCAAATAATTACAAAGTTGTCATCAGCACTGGTTCTTAATTAAGAGGAGATCTAAAACATCTCTGTGCCATTGCTGATATGGGCCTAGTGAACACGTTCTCCACTAGATGGACTGAGGCAGTGAGAACTGAGATATGAATGACAATAAGGCATCAAAGAGCATTGACAGGAGTTCCCATCATGGCTCAGCAGTAACAAATCTGACTGGTATCCATGAGGACGCAAGTTTGATCGCTGGCCTTGCTCAGTGGGTTAAGGGTCTGGTGTTGTTGAGAATTGTGGTGTAGGTAGAAGATGCGGCTTGGATCTTGAGTTGCTGTGGCTGTGGTGTAGGCTGGCAGCAACAGCTGATTCCACCCCTGGCCTGGGAATTCCCACATGCCACAGGTATGGCCCTAAAAAGCCAAAAAAAAAAAAAAAAAAAAAAAAAAAGAAGAGCATTGACAAAAGACAAAAGTCAAGTATCTTAGGTGGGATCTACCTGTACAACCTAAGATAAGCTTTTTATTTTCTTTTTTTTTTTTTGTCTTTTTGCCATTTCTTGGACCATTCCCTCGGCATATGGAGGTTCCCAGGCTAGGGGTCGAATCGGAGCTGTAGCTGCCAGCCTACGCCAGAGCCACAGCAACTTGGGATCTGAGCCACGTCTGCAATCTACACCACAGCTCACGGCAACGCCGGATCGTTAACCCACTGAGCAAGTCCAGGGACCGGACCCGCAACCTCATGGTTCCTAGTCAGATTTGTTAACCACTGCACCACGACAGGAACTCCAAGTGTTTTTTATTTTCTTGATTTTGTTTGTTTTGGTGATGAAAATACATGGTGTTCTCAAATAACCAAAATAGCCTTTTTCACAGAAAGATGGTAAAGATACCGGCAAAACCTTCCAATTTAGAATTAGAAGTCAAACCTTAAGACAAATTCTGGATTGCATTGAAATATCTTAGTAAACCACAGCTATCTGATTCCTTGGGATGCTACTTAGGTGGCAGCACCTGGCAAAGTTGGGGTGATATCAAAGGATGTGGCACATACCCTAAATGAAGCCACCAGTATATGGTGCCATCTTTTTCATGGCCAAAATTCAAGGGTCCAGGGTGAAGGTGGGAGTGATCCTTCTCGTGTTTATACTTTGTAACTCACTCACAATTATTTCACTTTTTGTCCCTGTGACTTTGTGTTTAGTGGGTTTGGAGGTCTTGTTTCCCAAAGAATGCTTCCTTTGAGGAGCACAGACATTAAATTGGATCGATTAAATTGGAAGCTGAGACCTCCCTCCTCCTGGTATTTTGGTCTCCTTATGCTGTTGAGCCAGTGGCAGCAAAGGGGCTTACAACATTGGGTAGGACAATTGATTCTGATTATCAAGTAGAAATTAGGTTGCTGCTAACAACAGTAGCAAGGAGAATTCTGTCTGCTCCCAGTGGATTCACTAGGGTACCTCTTAATATTCCCGTGCCCAATAATCTTTAGTCTAAAACTATAGCAAAGCAATAAAGACAAGACCACAAAGGGCATGAATCCTGTGGACATGAAGATTTGGGCCATTCCACCAAGTAAAGAAGCCCCTCCAGCCAATGTGCTGGCAGAAGGTGAAGGGAGCATGGAACAGATGGTGGAAGAAGGCAGCTATGAGTACCATCTTAGCCTCCTGACCACCTACTGAGGCAGGGTCTGTAGCTACTGTATCTTATATTCATTGATCATTTCTCTTTCTCCCTCATTTCCCTAATCTGGCATGAAAAATACTGGTGATGGCTAACTTTACAATTTAAATTCCAAATGAACATTTAACTGAGCTGACATTACTTGGCAACAATGTGGTTGGTAACTGAAGGACTTTGTGCCTCCCTGTTATCCACCCCCATCCATCCTTTGCCCTTGTTTGTCCTGTGCTGAGCTCCACGGACTGAATCATGGGGGCTCATTGCTCACTTGAGCTCCTCCAATGGGAGGCACTGGCAGCAGATTGGCATGTAGGAAGTGAGTTGGGAATTCTCGTCCTGCTCTGTGCCGCATTTACTTATTTTCCAGGAATGACTACTTCCTTCCAAGACAACAGGTCCTGTCAGCAGCCCCCCTTCACAGCTCAGGGTCTTGCCAGGTTCAGGAAACTCCATTTCCTTCTCCTTGCCTTTTTAAGCAAACATGGTAATAACTTCCTGCTATTGCTGACCTCAACCTCCCTTTTTGGTGCTCAGGCCTCTTGAATACACTTCACTAAAGTTTCTTTCTTTTTTAAATTTTTTATTGTTTTGCTTTTTAGGGCCACACTGGCATCATATGGAGGTTCCCAGGCTAGGGGTCGAATCAGAGCTATATCTGCTAGCCTACGCCACTGCCACAGCAATGCTAGATCCGAGCCACGTCTGCGACCCACACCACAGCTTAAGGCAACACTGGATCCTTAACCGACTGAATGAGGCCAGGGATCAAACCCATGTCCTCTTGGATACTAGTTGGGTTTGTTACCACTGAGTGACAATGGGAACTCCCAATAATGTTTCTTGAATCATCGGTTTTCTACTGAGACTGACTGATAGGTCAATCATTTAAAGGTGAGATGCAGAATTTTCAATGTAAAATCTGTTTATTATATTAAAAAAAATCAAGTCAAAAATCATTTTCAAAAAGATAGGAGATGAAAGTTAAGTCATTCTTCTTTTTTGTTTTTTAATGGCCCATCTGTGGCACATAGAAGTTCTCAGGCAAGGGATCAAACTGGAGCTGCAACTGCAGGCCTGCACCACAGCCATGGCAACACTGGATCTGAGCTGCATCTGTGATCTACATCACAGGTTGTGGTAATGCTGGATCCTTAACCCACTGAGCTAGGCCAGGGATCAAACCTGAATCCTCACAGAGATAATGTTGAGCCCTTAACCTGCTAAGCCATAATGGGGGTTCCAAGTCATTCTTCACTAAACATTGACTGAGTACTTAGTATGTGCAAATTAGGTATTTGGAATATCAAAATTAATGTCATTTTCTGCTCTAGTATACAAGCTAGCTTGGAGGCAGAGATGTATACCCACTGTGAAGAGTGATAGATACTAATAGGTATCAAAGTGCTATGGAACAAGAGTGAAGTTTTGTCATTTATTTTGCTGCTTGAATTGACTTTAATCCCCTACCCCCTGATCCAGAAAATGGCTGTTTAGGAGCATGTAAAATTTCAGAGAAACACAATTATTTTAATTTTAATTAAAAAAAAATTTTTTTTCCCTTTTTTTGGCTGCCCCACAGCTTTTGGAGTTCCCGGGCCAGGGATTGAATCTGAGCTACAGCTCTGACCTATGCTGCAGCTGCAGCAATGCTGGATTCTTTAACCCACTGCTCCGGGCCGGGGATTGAATCCAAGCCTCCTTAGTGACCTGAGCTGATGCAGTCAGATTCCTAACTCACTGCACCAGAGTGGGAACTCCTTAAAATTTTGTTTTTATATTCTGTCTTAGCGTAGGATATTGATTCCCAATGCAGCAGAAAAAGATCTGGAGGCATAGCCACCAAAGTGTTCCCAGTTTGTTACCTTTGAGAAGTGGAACTAAGAGAAACAAAATTTCATCATCATTGTGTATCTTTCTATATCATTTTCTCTTTCTTTCTTTCTTTCTCTCTTTTTTGCTTTTTATTTTTATTTATTTTTTTGCCTTTTTGCCTTTTCTAGGGCCGCATCCTGGAGGTTCCCAGGCTAGGGATCTAATCCCAGCTGTAGCCGCTGGGCTATGCCAGAGCCACAGCAACTCGGGATCCGAGTCGAATCTGTGACCTACACCACAGCTCACGGCAACACCGGATCCTTAACTCACTGAGCGAGGCCAGGGATTGAACCCACAACCTCATGGTTCCTAGTTGGATTTGTTAACCACTACGTCACGACCGGAACTCCCTTTTTTTGCTTTTTAGGGCTGCACCTGAAGCATATGGACGCTCCCAGCCTAGAGGTCGAATTGGATCTGCAGCAGCTGGCCTACACCACAGCCACAGCAACTTGGGATCTGAGCCCCGTCTGAGACCTACACCACAGCTCAAAGCAATGCCGGAATCCTTAACCCACTTATTGAGGCCAGGAATCGAACCCGCATCCTCATGGGTCCTAGTTGGGTTCATGACTGCTAAGCCACAATGGGAACTCGCCAATTAACCAATTTTTTAAAATTAAAAATTGAAAAAATTGGGAGATCCCCTCTTGGCTCACTAGTCACGAACCTGACTAGGATCCATGAGGAGGTGGGTTCGATCCCTGGCCTCAATAAGTGGGCTGAGGATTCCCACATTGCCACTGAGCTGTGGTATAGGTCACAGAAGTGCTTTGGATCCCGAGTTGCTGTGGCTGTGGCATAGGCCAGCAGCTGTAGGTCTGATTCAACCCCTGGCCTGGGAACTTCCATGTGCTGCAGGTGTGGTCTTAAAAAGAGGAAAAAAAGTTGGTCAAAACTCTATGCAAATAAGTAGTATAAGTGAAAGAAAGGAAATAATGTTTATTTCGGATCTTGGAGAGGAGGATATTGATTTGGGCCTTAAAGAATGAATAGGAAGAATTCACGGAGTAGAGAAGTGGGGGAGGATAAAATGTCCTCAGCAACGCCAGACATTGTAATCACACAATATCTGATCTGTATTTCAGATTGGTGCAGTACCTCTTTCATATCTGCTTCTGTAAATTAATTCGTTGATAGCATCTTGTCAGAAAACAAATATATATGAGTTCTTGGTCTATGCCAGTGTAATAGACACCAAGGCAGTGTAAGTCCGTGTTCCTGCTCTCAAAGCATTTACAGTCCCAACAGGGAGTTAAGACATTCTCAGAACGGTTAGAGACAGCCCGTGATTAAGTGCCAGTGGGTTTGGCCCGTGAAAGCGTAGGAAAAGCTGAGTATACTGCCAAGGTTTGAGCCTGCGAGCCTTGGAACAGAGGTGCCATTTATAAAAATGGAAAGTTGGAAAAAGAGAGCTGTTTTAAAAGCAGATATACCTAGAGTCAAATATCCCAGTCCTATGTAAATTGCTATTTGGCTATGCAAATGCATAGAGATGTATAAGTAATGCTTAGACTGCAGGGTGCCAGGAACTATAATAATCTCTACCTTTTATTGTAGACTGCGTGCCAGGCACTGTGCAGAGTCATTTGCATATGTTATCATTTGATCCTTACAACAAATCTATGAGGCCACTATGACCTCTATGTTTCAGATGAAGAAAGTGAAACTTGGAGAGATTGGTCTTGCAACCAGTGGGAAAGTGACAAGTTAGGATTTGAACACAGCTCTGTCCAACTCCAAATTGCCATAACACTATGCTGTGTCATTCAGATACCACCTCTGCCCTCCAGTGTACATGGAAAGCATAGGCAGGTGTCCCAGCAGGCATGGACCAGCTAGCCCCATGGACACGGAGCTCTCCAGCACAACTGCACACATCATTAAAGAAAATGCAAATAACGTGATGACTGTGCACCGGAGTGGGCAGGAAAGGCTTCAGGAAGAAAAAGTTGGATCTAGGCCTTAAAGAATGGATCAAATTTAAATAGGGGAGGAAATGGAGGAAATGGCACTCCAAACAGAGGATGCTATAGAGACAAAGGAGAGGAGATAGACATGGAGAAGGCATGCTTGGAGTGAAAAGTCTGGATTGGGGCCTGAAGGAAAGTCAAATCTAGGAAATCATATATATAAGGTCTTGAATGCCCTAGGACCTACTGTAGGAAGAAAAAAGACTTCCTAGTCCTTTTTTTTTTTTTTTTGGTCTTTTTTTGGGGGCCCTACCCATGGCATATGGAAAGTCCCAGGCTGGGGACAGCAACTCCAGACCCGAGCCTCAGCTATGACCTATACCATGGCTCATGGCAACGCCGGCGAGCAAGGCCAAGGATCAAACTCATATCCTCATGGCTCCTAGTCAGGTTCGTTACCACTGAGCCATGATGGGAACTCCTTTAATAGGATTTTGAGTGGAGGTGAGAAAGTGGTGGAAGGAGAATATTTGGCATGTTTAAAGTAACCATTTGGGAGTTCCATCATGGCCCAGTGGTTAACAAACCTGACTTGTATCCATGAGGATGCAGGTTCACTCACTGGCGTTGCTCAGTGGGTTAAAGGATCCGGCATTGCCATGAGCTGTGTTGTAGGTGGAAGACACAGTTCGGATCCCACGTTGGTGTGGTTGTAGTGTAGGCTGGCCGCTGAATCTCTGATTCAACCCCTAGCCTGGGAACTTCCATATACCACAGGTGCGGCCCTAAAAAGACAAAAAAATAAATAACATAAAGTGATCTTTTTAGGTATGATGGGTTGGAATTAGCCATTTAAACTAGATCAGACCTGGGTTGATATTGTTCTAGAGAAAATAGAAAAGAAGGCGGTAGATGTGAGAAATGTATTGGAGGAAAAAATAGAGATGCTGGACAATTATTGGATTCAGAAAGAGGAGAGGAAATAGAAAAGAATCTAGGATTTTTTTTTTTTTTTTTGGCTGCACCTACAGCATGCAGAAGTTTCTGGGCCAGGGATTGCACCTGTGCCATAGCAGTGACAGTGCTGGATCCTTAGCCACTAGGCCACCAGGAAACTCCAAAAATCTAGGATTTGATGTATGATTGGCTGGAAGAATAATGATACCTCTGAGATGAGGATCAAGGACAGACTGAGCTTGCCCTTGGTGATTACATTGTAGCCTTTGTCTGGGGGAGAGCAGGTAGAATGTAGAGAGAAAGGAAAGATGGATAAGGAATAAGCCAAGGATAATGAAGAGGCCAGGAAGAAGTTGAGAGAGACAGAAAGAGAGAGAGAGGGGTATATCAGGGGATCAGAGTCAAAAAGATCATGGGTGACAGGGAGGAGGTCTCAAAAAACGCAGAAGTGACCGCCAGGGTCAAATAGCGTACACATGTCTGGAAGAATCACAACAGGAAAGAGACCACTGGCTTTGACAAAATCAATACGCTACTCCAAAGTAAGTCACTTTGAGCAGGCTTTGGTCTCTCAGTAAAAACAACCAAAAAAAAAACCAGGTGGAGGATGCTGGAAAGAGAATGGTGATTTTGTACCCACACAGCTAACATTTCCTGAGCAGACCTAGGTGCTCAGGGTCAGGTGATGGATGGACTCTATCCTGTTGACATGTCTGGCATTATTTATTTATCTATTTATTTATTTACTTACTTACTTATTAGGGCCTCACCCATGGCATATGGAGGTTCCCAGGCTAGGGGGCAAATCAGAGCTGCAGTTGCCAGCCTATGGCACAGCCACAGCAATTGGGGATTGGAGCCACGTCTGGGACCTACACCAGGCAATGCCAGATCCTTAACCCACTGATTGAGGCCAGGCATAGAACCCACATCCTCATGGATCAAGTTGGTTCGTTAACCGCTGAGCCACGCAGGGAACTCCATGGCTGGCATTAATACTTTCTTAAAGAGGGAGACTGAAGCTCAATGAAGTGAATTAACTCTCCCAAGGCCACACAATGGAAGTAATGGAATTAGGGTCTGAAACCAGGTCTGTGTGGTCCTAAAGGCCTTCCCGCTTTCTACTTCACCGGTGTCTGCTAGAGTGTGCACCAATGGCTCCGTAACAATGTTTATATTGTTACGGTGTTTATATCTACCATTTAGTGATGTTTATATCTACCATTTAGTAGATGGTAGATGTTTATATCTACCATTTAGTGAGCACTTTCTGGTCACTAAATACAGTGCTAAATAATTTATATTAATTTTATTTTATGACACCTTTGAAGTGGGTGTTTTTTTATTTTTTTATTTTTTTTTATTTTCCCACTGTACAGCAAGGGGGTCAGGTTATCCTTAGATGTATACATTGCAGTTACAGTTTTTTCCCCCACCCTTTCTTCTGTTGCGACATGAGTATCTAGACATAGTTCTCAGTGCTATTCAGCAGGATCTCCTTGTAAATCTATTCTAGGTTGTGTCTGATAAGCCCAAGCTCCCGATCCCTCCCACTCCCTCCCCCTCCCATCAGGCAACCACAAGTCTCTTCTCCAAGTCCATTGAAGTGGGTGTTATTAATTCAGTTTTACACTTGGGGAAATTGAAGCTCAGAGATGTTAAGTGACATGACCAAAAGTCACGCAGACAGAAAGTATTTTTTTTTCTTCTTTTTAGGGCTCCATCCAAGGCATATGGTAGTTCTCATGCTAGGGGTTGAATTGGAGCAACAGCTGCCGGCCTATGCCACAGCCACCACAATGCAGGATCTGAGCTACATTTTTGACTTACACTGCAGCCCACGGCAATGCTGGATCCTTAACCCACTGAGCGAGGGCAGGGATCAAACCCAAGTCCTCATGGATACTAGTCGGGTTTGTTACCACTGAGCCACGATTGGAACTCCTCAAATGGTAATTCTTTTTTTAAATTTTAATTCTACTGGTTTTTATTTTTTCCATTATAGCTGGTTTACAGTATTCTGTCAATTTTCTACTGTAGAGCAAAGTGACCCAGTCACACATATGTATATACATTCTTTTTCTCACATTATCATGCTCCATCATAAGTGACTAGATACAGTACCCAGTGCTACACAGCAGGATCTCATTGCTTATCCATTCCAAAGGCAATAGTTTGCATCTATCAACCCCAGATTCCCAGTCCCTCTCAGTCCTCCCCCTTCCCCTTTGGCAACCACAAGTCTGTTCTCCAAGTCCATGAGTTTCTTTTCTGTGGAAAGGTTCATTTGTGCCATATATTAAATTCCAGATGCTAGTGATATCATATGGTATTTGTCTTTCCCTTTCTGACTTACTTCACTTAGTATGAGAGTCTCTAGTACCATCCGTGTTGCTGTAAATGGCATTATGTTGCTCTTTTTTATGGCTGAGTAGTATTCCATTGCATATACCACGTCTTAGTCCATTCACTTGTCAATGGACATTTAGGTTGTTTCCATGTCTTGGGCACTGTGAATAGTGCTGTAGTGAACATACGGATGCATGTGTCTTTTTCAAGGAAAGTTTTGTTTGGGTATATGCCCAAGAGTGGGATTGCTGGGTCATATGGTAGTTCTATGTATAGTTTTCTAAGGTACCTCCACACGGTTTTCCATAGTGGTTGTACCAATTTACATTCCCACCAACAGTGTAGGAGGGTTTCCTTTTCTCCACACCCTCTCCAGCATTTGTTATTTGTGGACTTATTAATCATGGCCATTCTGACTGGTGTGCGGTACCTCACAGTAGTTTTTGATACTAGTTGGGTTTGTTACCACTGAGCCACAATGGGAACTCCTCAAATGGTAATTCTTTTCTTTTTCTCTTTCTTTATTTCTCCCTTTTTTCCTTCCTTCCTTTCCTTCATAGGGCCACACCCATGGCTTATGGAGGTTCCCAGTCTAGGGGTATAGCACAGCTATAGCAACGTAGGATCCGAGCCTTGTCTGTGACCTACACCACAGCTCACGGCAATGCCAGATCCTCAACCCACTGAGTGAGGCCAGGGATCAAACCTGCAACCTCATGGTTACTAGTTGGATTCGTTTCTGCTGCATCACAACGGGAACTCCTCAAATGGTAATTCTATTTTTAGTTTTTGATGCATCTCCATACTGTTTTCCATAGTGGTTGCACCAATTTACATTCTTGCCAGCTGTATGAGAGGGTTCCTTTTTCTCCACACCCTCTCCAGCATTTATTGCTTGTAGACCTTTTGATGATGGCCATTCTGGCTGGTGTAAGGTGGTACCTCATAGTAGTTTTGATTTGCATTTCTCTAATAATTAATGATGTTGAATATCTTTTCATGTTTTTTTGGCCATCTGTATGTCTTCTTTGGAGGATTGTCTGTTTAGATCTTCTGCCCATTTTTTGATGGGGTTGTTCATTTTTTTGGTATTGAGGTGCAGGGGGTATTATGTATTTTGGAGATTAATCCTTTGTCAATTGCTTCATTTGCAAATATTTTCTCCCATTCTGTGGGTTTTTTTCATTTTGTTTAGGGTTTCCTTTGCTTTGCAAAACTTTTAAGTTTAATTAGGTCCATTATTTTTAATTTTTATTGTCGTCACTCTAGAAGGTGGATCTGAGAAGATACTGCTGTGGTTAATGTCAGTGTTCAGCCTAGGTTTTCCTCTAAGACTTTTGTAGTATCTGGTCTTATAGTTAGGCCTTTAATCAATTTTGAGTTTATTTTTGTGTGTGGTGTTAGGGAGTGTTCTAATTTCATTCTTTTCATGTAACTGTCTAGTTTTCCCAGCACCACTTATTGAAGGGACTCTCTTTTCTCCATTGTGTATTCTCACCTCCTTTGTCATAGTTCAGTTGACTGTAGGTGCATGGGTTGAATTCTGAGCTTTCTATACTGTTCCACTGATCTATATTTATGTCTTTGTGCCAGTGCCATACTGTTTTGATGATTGTAGCTTTGTTGTATAGTCTGGAACCAGGGAGCCTAATTCCTCCAGCTCCGTTTTTCTTTCTCAGGATGACTTTGTCTATTCTGGGTCTTTTGTACTTCCAAACAAACTTTAAAATATTTTGTTCTAGTTCTGTGAAAAATGCCATTGGTAATTTGATAGGGATTGCACTGAATTTGTAGATTGCCTTTGGTAGTATAGTCATTTTGACAATATTGATTCTTCCAACCCAAAATATGGTATATCTTTCCCTGTGTTTGTGTCATCTTTGATTTCTTTCATCAGTGTTTTATAGTTTTTTTGTTTGTTTTTTGTCTTTTTGTCTTTTAGGGCCACATCAGCAGCACATGGAGGTTCCCAGGATAGGGGTCGAATTGGAGCTGCAGCAGCTGGCCTACACCACAGCCACAGCAATACGAGATCTGAGCCACATCTGCGACCTACACCACAGCTCATGGCAATGGATTTTCAGATTCTTAACCCACTGAGCGAGGCCAGGGATTGAACCTGTGTCCTCATGGATGCTAGTCGGTTTTGCCAACCACTGAGCCATGATGCGAACTCCCTGTTTTATAGCTTTCAGAGTACAGGTCTTTTGTCTCTTTAGGTAGGTATATTCCTAGATATTTTATTTTTTGATGCAGTGGTAAATGGGATTGTTTCCCTAATCTCCCTTTCTGATCTTTCATTGTTAATATATAAAAATTCAGTTGATTTCTGTGTTGTTAATTTTGTATCCTGCAACTTTACCAAATTCATTGATGAGCTCTAACAGTTTTCTGGTAGTGTCTTTAGGATTTTCTAGGTGTAGTATCATGTCATCTGAAAATAGTGATAGTTTTAGTTCTTCCTTTCCAATTTGGATTCCTTTTATTTCTTTTTCTTCTCTGATTGCCGTGGCTAGGAATTCTATAACTATGTTTAATAGTATTAGCCAGAGGGGGACATCCTTGTCTTACTCCTGATCTTAGTGGGAATTCATTCAGCTTTTCACCATTGAGAATGATGTTAGCTGTGGGTTTGTTATATGTGGCCTTTATTATATTGAGGTAGTTTCCCTCTATGCCCACTTTCTGGAGGGTTTTTTTTTATTTATCAGAAATGGTTGTTCGATTTTGTCAAAAGTTTTTCTGCATCTATTGAGAGGATCATACAGTTTTTATTCTTTTCTTTTCTTTTCTTTTTTGTCTTTTTAGGGCCACACCCACAGCATATGGAATTTCCTAGGCTAGAGATTGAATTGGAGCTACAGCTGCTGGCCTATGCCACAGCCACAGCAATGCAGGATCTGAGCTGTGTTCAAGACCAATACCACAGCTCATAGGAAGACTGGATCCTTAACCCACTGATTGATTTTCTGTCTGGATGATCTGTCCATTGCTGTAAGTGGGGTGTTGAATTCCCCCACTATTATTGTGTTATTGTCAATTTCTCCTTTTAAGTTAACAGTTTCTTTATATACTGAGGTGATCCTATGTTGGGTGCATATATATTTACAATTGTTATATCTTCCTCTTTGATTGATTCTTTGCTCATTATGTTATGTCCTTCTTTGTCTCATACTATTCTTTATTTTAAGGTCTATTTTGCCTGTTATGAACATTGCTACTCCAGCTTTCTTTTGATTTCTGATTGCATGGAATATTTTCTTCCATCCCCTCACTTTCAATTTGTATGTTTCTGTAGGACTGAAGTGGGTCTCTTGAAGACAGCATATATATGGGTATTGGTTTTGTATCCATTCAGCCAGTCTATGTCTTTTGGCTGAGACATTTAGTCCATTTACATTTAAGGTAATGATTGATATGTGTGTTCTTATTGCCATTTTAGTAATTGTTTTGATTTATCTTTGTTGGTCTTTTTTCTCCCCTTCTTCTCTTGTTCTTCTCTCTTGTGATTTGATGACTATCTTTAGTGTTGTGTTTGGATTGATTTTTCTTATTGTGTGTGTATCTAATGTAGATTTTTGGTTTGCAGTTACCATGAAGTTTTGATAAAGGAGAATATATATATCATATATACATGTAATAATATATATACGAGATTGTATTTTTATACACACACATACATACATATATATATATATATATATATATATATATATATATATACACGCACATACACATGCACACACACACACACACATGATATTATTTTAAGTTGTTGGTCTCTTAATTGCAAGTGCATCTCCAGTATCCTGTATTTGTACCCTCCTCATGATTTTTGGTTTTGATAGCATATTAGTGTGTGGATGATTTCCTTATGTGTGCCTTTACTGGCGAGCCTTGTCATTTGTAATATTTTTGTTTCTAGTTGTAGCCTTTTCTTTTCTACATAGAGAAGCTCCTTTAGTATTTGTTGTAAAGCTGGTTTAGTGATGCTGAATTCTCTTGGCTTTTGCTTGTCTGTAAAGCTTTTGATTTCTCCTTCAAATCTGAATGAGAGCCTTGCTGGGTAGAGTAATCTTGGTTGGAGGTTTTTTCCTTTCATTGCTTTATATATATCATGCCATTTCCTTCTGGCCTGCAGAGTTTCTGTTGAAAAATCATACAAGGGAACCCTGATAAGGTTATTGGCTGATAATAGCTAAAAACTTCCTGAACATGAGAAAGGAGTCACCCACTCAAATCCAGGAAGCACAAAGAGTACTATAAAAAATAAACCCAAGGAGGAACACACTGAGATGCATATTAATCAAACTTACAAAAATTTAAAAACAAAGAGAAAATATTGAAAGCAACTAGGGAAAAGAAAGATATAACCAATAACCTTATCAAGTTTCCCTTGTATGTTATTTCTTTCTTTTCTCTAGCTGCTTTTAATATTTTCTCATCAGTAATTTCCACCAGTCTGTCTTCCACCTCAGTTATTCGTTCTTCTGCCTCCTGTATTCTGCTATTGGTTCCTTCTAGTGAATTTTTTATTTCAGTTACTGTATTTTGCATCTTTGCTTGCTTAATCTTTAAATCTTCTATTTCTTTGCTCAGTGTTTCTTGTAATTTATCAATCTTTATCTCTAGTTTATTTTCAAGATCTTGAATATGGAGGTTCCCAGGCTAGGGGTCTAATTGGAGCTGTAGCCACTGGCCTATGCCAGAGCCACAGCAATGTGGGATCCGAGCCACATCTGCGACCTACACCACAGCTCACAGCAACACTGGATCCTTAACCCACTGAGTGAGGCCAAGGATTGAACCCACAACCTCATGGTTCCTAGTCAGATTCATTAACCACTGTGCCATGATGGGAACTCCGTCTTGTAATTTATCAATCTTTATCTCCAGTTTATTTTCAAGATCTTAAATCATCTTTACTATCATTAATCTAAAGTCTTTTCCGTGGAGGTTGGTAATCTCCAGATCACTTAGCTGTTTTTCTGTTTTTTTTTTTTTTTCTTGTTCCTTTATCTGAGTCATAATTCTCTGCCTTTTCATTTTGTATAGATTTTATGGTGTGGTCTCCTTTTTGCAGACACTGGGGTTGTAGCCTCTCTTGCTTCAGATGTATGTCCTCCTTATGGCTGAAGTTGGTACAGAGGCTTGCAGCAGGTTTCCTGAAAGGAGAGGCTGGTGCCTGCCCACTGGTAGGTGGAGATGATTCTTATCCCTCTGGTGGATGGGGCTTTGTTTCTGGGTGTTATTAGAGGCTGCTATGTGCCTGGCGGGGTGGGGTGAGAGTTTTCAGGCAGCCTCTTTGCTGAGGGGTGGGGCCATTCCCACTAGGTTTGTTGTTTGACCTGGGGTTTCTCAGCCCTGATGGGCGGGGCCAGAATTTTTCCAAAATGGCCACCTCTAGAGGAGTTCACACTGATTATTCCCAAGACCTTTGCCTCCGATGTCCTTCCCCCACAACAAGCCTGTTTTCCCAGGAGGTCCTCCAATAACGGCAGACTGGTCTGACCCAGATTCTTACGGAGTCTCTGCTTTGCCCAGTGCACATGAAAGCCTTCGTGTGCCTTTTAAGAGTGAAGTTTCCCTTTCTCCCTGTCCCGTGGAGCTCCTGTGCACAAGCCCCACTGGCCTTCAACACCAAATGCTCTAGGGACTCCTCCTCCCAATGCTAGATCCCCAGGCATGGAAACCTGACATGGGACTCAGAATTCTCATCCCCCCGTGGGTGAGCCTTGTAAGTTACTTTCCAGCCAGTGGGCCGCCTACCTGGCAGGTATGAGGTTGCTTATATCACATCATTGCCCTTCCTACCATCTTGATGTGACTTCTTTTTATCTTCTGGAGTAGGATATCTTTTTTGATAGTTTCCAGTCTGTTTTGTGGAAGGTCATTCAGCAGTTGGTTGTAATTTTGTTGCTTTTATGAGAGAAGGTGAGTGCCAGTCTTTCTACTCCGCCATCTTAATCCCGTCTCGAAAGTGGTTGAAGTGGCCTGTATATGAAGCTGTGGGCTTCTATTGCCTCTTAAGAATTTCTTAAAGGCTGTTTCTACTTGGAACCCAATAGGAGACTAGCTAGTGCTCTGAAGCTTTATGTCTTTAATTGTATCACATACTGTATTGCATACTTCCTGGGCGATTTTCAGTGGCTTGAGTGCTGAGCAGACTCCCTGTAAAGCATTGGTATCACTTCAATGACTGCTCTCCTGAGTTATAGCGCTTTCTCTTTATCACATTCCTTGCTCCACCTAAGGGGTCGAGGACAGCATGTGGCTCTTGAATTTGCTTTTCATCAGGGATGGAGAAGGCCTTGAGAGTTCATCCTTTGCCTCAATTGTTAGAAGTGTTCAGGCAGAATTGGGTACTTGCGGCTGGCCAATGCCACTCCCTGGCAGGTCCAGTGGCTGGCATCATTTTTCCTGTCTGAACTCAGTGGGAAGAGGCTGGCTAGGTCAAGAGAGGCATCCATCTAGCAGTCAGGGTCCATGAGACAGCTTTAATTCCCTTCCAGAAACCTAGCGAAGGCACCATCTTAGTGACAGCAGCCTGGGTGGGGTGGGGCAGACATGGAGATTTCCCTCAGGGTTCTGGGCGGAAATAAAGCGGGAGATGGGCTGGCACTGATTGGTAGGCTCGAGCACAG
This sequence comes from Sus scrofa, assembly GCF_054392235.1. Lineage (NCBI taxonomy): Eukaryota > Metazoa > Chordata > Mammalia > Artiodactyla > Suidae > Sus > Sus scrofa. The sequence continues at coordinate 92,959,272 of NC_139388.1, read as the reverse complement.
AGGAGGGCAGTGGGCCAAGTATCTCTCTTCCCCTTCGTCATCAGCCAGGGCCTCAGGGAACATGTCAGCCTTCCTGATCTGATATCGTCTAGAGCCCCTGCTGTATAACTGAGTGATTCTCTCTGCACACGGTCAGCAGCAGATTTTTCTCAAGGTGAAAGCAATTAGGCCTTTGTCTCCTCCTCCTCTTAGTGCTGGAAAGAAAAGGAAGATAGATGGAAGGGAAGCCATCTCTGCTTTTGCCAAGGTCAGCCAGGCTGCCCTGGTCTGTTCAGTAATTGACTCCCCCACCTGCTCACGCCTCTCACAGGTTGTCCTGCTCTCAGGCATTTCAGCATCCCTCAGGTCCCCGAGGCAGTGAAGAGGGCAGGAGCTGCTGCTTTTACGTTTCTCTCCAGAACAAGAAAGAGGGCATCTCACCCTGCCTTGGGCAGAGAATTAGCCAGAACACTGTGAGCCTGGCCTGAGCAACACACGTAGGTGGGGCTGAGCTGCCTCCCCCTCTCTCTGGAAGATGCAAGCCAGGCAGGAGAAAATGCTTTGGAAGGTGGAAGAATTTATTCATTTGGTTAACAGCTATGCCAAGCACTCTGCTGGGAGTTCCTAGTCCCTGTCATCTTGGAGCAGAGGAGAGCACAGTGGGTGCAGGAGGTAGAGGGCTGGGAGAAGTAGGGAGCAGGCAATAACAATGATCTGAATGTCACAACAGAGGAAGATACCACAGGGGCCCCATCTACCATAGAAGTCAGGGAAGGCTGCTTGGAGGAAGAGACCCGAAAAAGAAATACAATTTCACAATAGAATATTTCAATGTAGGAGTTCCCATTGTTGCTCAGCAGTAAAAAATCTGACTAGTATCCATGAGGATATGTTTGATTCCCTAACCCCACTCAGTGGGTTAAGTATCCAGCATTGCAGCGAGCTGAGGTGTAGGTCGCATACGGGGCTCAGATCTGGCATTGCTGTGGCTGTGGTGTAGGCTGGCAGCTGCAGCTCCAATTCGACCCCTAGCCGGGGAACTTCCATACATCATGGGTATGGCCCTAAGAAAAAACAAAAACAACCACAGCAAAAAAAAAGTTTAGAGGTACAAAGGGTAAAAGTTGAAAATAGAAGCTTCTGATTATCCCCCACCACTGTTCCTAATAGTAACAGCTGTTAATATAGTGATATGTGCTTTTGCAGGGATTTTCCATATGTAGCCAAGTGTAAATACATATATATGGAACTCCTTTTAAAAAATGTGATTCTAGGAGTTCCCTGATGGTCTAGAAGTTAAGGATCTGGTGTCATCACTGCTGTGGTGTAGGTACGGTCCCTGGCCTAAGAACTTCTACATGACTTGGGTGTGGCTAATAATAATAATGATAATGATAATAATAATAAAATAAAAATGAGAGTCTATTAAGCACCTGTTCTGCTGGTTACTTTTTCTCACTTCACAATATATCTAGTGCCTCTTTCCATGTCAGCGGAGAGAGTTTTGCCTCATTCCTTTCCAGTATTGTTCACGGTATGAGGAAGTGATTTTTGAAAGCCAAAACCTGGGTTCCCGTCGTGGCTCAGTGGTTAACTAATCCGACTAGGAACCATGAGGTTGCGGGTTCGATCCCTGGCCTTGCGCAGTGGGTTAAGGATCTGGTGTTGCCATGAGCTGTGAGCTGTGGTGTAGGTTGTAGACGCGGCTTGGATCCCGAGTTGCTGTGGCTCTGGCGTAGGCTGGTGGCTACAGCTCCGATTCAACCCCTAGCCTGGGAACCTCCATATGCCAAGGGAAGTGGCTCTAGAAAAAGACAAAAAAAAAAAAAAAAAAAAAAAAGAAAGAAAGAAAGAAAAGAAAGGCAAAACCTGAAGCATGAGTGAGATTAAGAAGGCAAAAGGGTGGTGCTCTAAGGAACAGAGTCTGGGAAAACAAAAACAACACAGATCTCCCTAACTGTATCTCCTAACATCTCCCCTCCTCCTGTTTTCAGACCTCCCTCCTTCTCCCTGTTGCCACATTTTTCCTACTCTAATTTGCAAAGCAATTCTGTTACTTTTGTCTTGCCTAGCCCCCAGGAGCGTCATTCTTCATGCCAAAGCAACTTATTAAGTATTTTTCTAAACAAAGATCTGTATACCCAGAGAAAAATCATGCCACTCCCCTAACAGACAAAAGTAGCTGCAGGCAGTTGTGGTTTTAAATAGCAATGAGGAGGGGGGAAAGGGGGGAGAATCTGTTACATAAAGCACCTGGCAGTTCATAAATGGTGGTTGTTTGTTACTATTATTATTTTATATGTGCTGATGGATGAGTTGTTTGCTGCAGGAATCCTCTCTTCATCCTGAAGCACCCACCTCTTGGTTGGCAGCTTTTAAGCGCAGGGCTGGTGCTTTATTTGTCTCCATAGTTCTAGCTCTCAGCACAGGGCCTGGCACAGAGCAGACACGCCAGAAATGAGTGTTGCGTGGAACGCTCAGGGTCTGGAGTGTGTTGCTCTGAGCAGATGCTGAGTCACGGATGCTGTGGGCCTGCTGAGATCTGAACCCCAGTAGAAATGCTTTGGAACAGTAGGGCTAAGAATCAAAAAAAGACTCCTGGTCCTGGGGCACTTCACCATTAAGCTGGGTCTTTGTGAAACATCATATCAGTTCACAAACTGTAAAATATTGACAGTCCCTAGAGCAGTGCTATCACAGTTTCTTTTATCTTTTGGGGGAGGAGCTAAGCTTTCCTTCCTCCTTTTTTAGGTATAAAAGAAATACAGTAATATGCACAAATCTTTTTTTTTTTTTTTTTGGTCTTTTTAGGACATTACCCTCTGCATAAGGAGGTTCCCAGCCTAGGGGCTGAATCGGGAGCTATAGCTGCCGGCCTACACCACAGCCACAGCGAGGCTGGATCATTAATCCACTGAGCAAGGCCAGGAATTCAACCTGTGTCCTTATGGAGACTAGTCAGATTCACTTCTGCTGAGCCATGATGGTAGCTCCCAAAACTGCTACTTCTGACCTCTATCACCATCAACTAATTATACCTAATTTTGAGTTTTTTTGTTTTGTTTTGTTTTGTTTTTCTTTTCTAGGGCCGCACCTGCGGCATACGGAGGTTCCCAGGCTAGGGGTCTAATTGGAGCTGTAGCTGCTGGCCTATGCCAGAGACACAGCAACTCGGGATCCAAAGCACTTCTGTGACCTATACCACAGCTCAGTGGCAATGTGGGAATCCTCAGCCCACTTATTGAGGCCAGGGATCGAACCCACCTCCTCATGGGTCCTAGACACAGCAACGCAGGATCCAAGCCGCCTCTGTGATCTACACCACAGCTTATGGCAACGCCGGATCCTTAACCCACTGAGCTATTGCAGAAACTGCAAAAACCATGGCAGTGGAAGGAGACAAACAGCACTCGGAGATATGCAAAAACAAGGTTTATTCAGCACCGGTGCGGGCTCAGAGGAGTCACCTCCAGAGTCTGAGCACCATGTCTTTGTTCTCAGTAACTTTTACGCACTACATTGTCTGGATTTTCCCATGTAAGCATCCCGGACCTCCCCCCCATCCCCAAGCAGACAGTGTTCCTCCCTAAGAGACTGAGCGAGCAAGGTTATAGCGCAGAACTGATAAGCAGTGTTGGGTACATGATTAGCAGAGCTGCTGGCTTGGACACGGGGCGCACAGTTGTTACATTATTACAAGAAGGGTTGGCGTTCCCGTGGCGCAGTGGTTAATGAACCCGACTAGGAACCATGAGGTTGCGGGTTCGGTCCCTGCCCTTGCTCAGTGGGTTAACGATCTGGCGTTGCCGTGAGCTGTGGTGTAGGTTGCAGACGCGGCTCGGATCCAGCGTTGCTGTGGCTCTGGCGTAGGCTGGTGGCCACAGCTCCGATTCAACCCCTAGCCTGGGAACCTCCATATGCCGTGGGAGCGGCCCAAGAAAATGGCAAAAAGACAAAAAAAAAAAAAAAAAAAAAAGGTGGTATAGTGAGGAGCATAGCTGGAAAGGATTGCAGCTGCCTTCTTAGCCAAGGGGTTGGGGGTTGTTCTTTAGTTAAAACTCTATTTTGAGTGAGGCCAGGGATCAAACCCACAACCTCATGGTTCCTAGTCGGATTCATTAACCACTGAGCCACAACAGGAACTTTGTCATTCTTTGTTGGTCAATCCAACTAGCCATGCATTCTGGGGTGGGAGACCTCTCCTCTTCATTACTGGAACACATAGATTCTGGGGGGAAAAAAAAAAGCCCTTATCCACTTTTTTTTTTCATTTTTAGTGCTTCGATGAATTTTCTAATAATTTTAACTTAGCTTTATTGTTAAACTACAGAGTAGCAGGATTAAACAAGATGGGCAGTTGTTAAATGCCTAAATTCAGGAGCTGACATAAAGGTTCCAATCCCAGCACTATCACTTGTCAGCTGTGTGACTTTGAGGAAGTTACTTAAATTCTCTGTGCCTCAGTTTCCTCATCTATAAAAATGGAGATGATGTCAATACCTACTTTATGGTGTTTTGTGAGAATTAATGGAATTGATTAATGTAAAAAGACTTGTTTACACTCTGGGGAAAGTACCCCATGGGGCAGTTCACAAAGGAAGTGAAAACGAGGCCAATTTTCCAAGGGCTAATGATGGTTTTGTTGATGGTGGGAAATGGGGCAGGCTAATAGCCTGAGTGTCTCACCAGTAGCTCCTAGTGGGTTCCTTTATTTTTTCTACTCTGTCTGTAATCTCACACTGACATCATTAATGAAATTATCTTCAGGCTTTTGACATCTCATTAGGATTTGAGAGCCAAGGTCGTGACCAAGCGGGTTTAACCATGAATGGAAGATGGGTGTTTCTGCTGCAAGAACTTGAGAGCGTTGCTTACTCTATACAGAATATGTGTTACATTTGCATAATAAGTTATGTTCACTGTGATTCCAGAACATGTAATATCCATGTTAGAGAGAAGATTCAGGAACTCCTCCAGCCACTGCCTAACTCTGGAACTGCACATAGCTGAGTTCCCATAAAATATTTCAGTATTAAGATCATGGGGTTTTACAGTTGGTCATGGGCTTCACAGCTGGGTCTATGTCTCATCTCTGCTTGCTGTTTGCTTGTGTGAATTTAAACTAGCGGTTGGTCAGTTTTTTCAAGCCTCAGTTTTCTCCTCTGTAGAAATGGATACGGTGATTGCTCTGAAGGTGCCAATCTGATGGGTGCCAATCACAACATATTCTATATATTGGTAGCCCAATATCATGGTTGTGAAGATTAAACAAGATGGGTTTTTTGGGCCATGTCTGTGGCATGTGGAAGTTCCTGGGCCAGGGATTGAACCCACGCCACAGCAGCAACCTGAGCTGAAGCAGTGGCAACGCCAGATCCTTAACCCACTGAGCCACCAGGGTACTCCCAAATGAGATGGTTTCTATTAGGCAATTAGCTCAGTGGTATATACAGAAAAACACTCGCTAAATATGAGTTGCTATTATTAGTGATTTTACATGCAGAAGGACCTCTGGATTATCATCATACCAGGAACAGTGTAGAGTTAGTGAGTTAATGAGGAAGGCTTTCTGAAGACATTCTAGGGTTTCAATTGGATTTGAGAGGTAGGGAGGAAACTACTTTGGCAAAAAAAAAAAAAAAAAAAAAAAGAGTAGAGTGAGTGCATTGTAAATCAACTACAATAGAAAAAATAAAAATCTTAAAGAAAAAAATAAATGAGAATGGTCATTTTCTAGAAACAAACAAACAAAAAGGCTAGGGTGAGTGGTTTGTAAAGGAAGAAGAGGGAGCAGGTGTCTGTGTGACCAAAATGAGATACTTGGATGCAGCTCAGCCCTATCTTCAGGGCATGGCTGGGCCCCTGCCAGTAGTGGGGAATCCCAGAAGCTTCTCTGGCTTGGCTGCAGGAGGAAACAGACATCTCCTATGGAGAGAAAGGGAGTTGCTATCTGGTTGTGCTCAAGATTGGGGCCAAACTGGCCGGGAGACAGATTTCCATAGGGGCAAGGAAGCTGGTGGGGTGAAGATCAGCCCAGGATTCTTTGGCCGTGCAGGCAGCTGAGCTGGAGGCTTCTTTCTTCCTGCATGGTTAGCAGGGCTGGATCAGCGGCTTCTTCCCAGACGCTCAGAATCACTACATCCTGTGTGTCAACCTCTGGGCTCTTCTCTTGGGAAGGAGGGCAAGCACTGCACAGGTAAGACCGAAGGGAACTATGAGAGTTTTAAAACTCTCCTCGGAGGAGTTCCATTACAGCTCAGCAGATAAAGAACCCGATATGGTGTCCATGAGGATGTGGGTTCAATCCCTGACCTCGCTCATTGGGTTAAGGATCCGGCCTTGCTGGAGAAGGGTCACAGATGTAGCTCTGATCTGGTGTTGCTGTGGCTGAGGCATAGGCCTGCAGCAGACCTTTGACCTCTAGCCTGGGAATGTCCATATGCTGCAGGTGCATCTATAAAACAAACAAAAAAATCCCCTGCTCTGAGCTTCCGAAAGGTCTTCATGGGACTGTGGGAGAGGCTGTCGGGCTATTTCCTGTTTGCTCCTCCAGCTCCATCCTTCATCCTTTTCTGGGTCTGACTTGCTTCCACCTATAGGCACCTTTGCCTTCTGGTTTCTTGCTGGGCTCATTCAGTAGGGAGTCTGTGGGTGGGAGGCAAGAGGAGAGGAAAGTGTTTATGCCCCTGGCTCCCTCCACAGGCTGGTGGTGGGCTGTGATTGACAATAACTGCTTTTTTTTTTCTTTTTAGGGCTGCACCCATGACATGTGGAGGTTCCCAGGCTAGGGGTCTAATCGGGGCTACAGCTGCCGGCCTATGCCACAGCCACAGCCACCGCCACGCCAGATCCGAGCCATGTCTGCAACCTACACCACAGCTCATGACAACACCAGATGCTTAACCCACTGAGCAAGGCCAGGGATTGAACCCAAAACCTCATGGTTCCTAGTCAGATGTGTTTTCGCTGAGCCACAATGGGAACTCCTTTTTTTTTTTTTTTTTTTTTTTTTTTGTCACTCCTGTGGCATGCAGAAGTTCCAGGGCCAGGGATTGAAATGGTGCCACAACTGTGACCCAAGGCACAGGAATGACAACACCAGATCCTTAACCCACTGTACCATGAGGGAACTCAAACAGCTGTTCTTAAGAGGCCTCTTCTGGAGTTCCCATCCTGGTGCAGGAGAAATGAATCTGACTAGGAACCATGAGGTTGTGGGTTTGATCCCTGGCTTTGATCAGTGGGTTAAGGATCCGGCGTTGCCGTGAGCTCTGGTGTAGGTTGCAGACTCGGCTCAGATCCTGTGTTGCTCTTTCTGTGGCTGTGGCATAGGCCAGTGGCTATAGTTCTGATTCAACTCCTAGCTTGGGAACCTCCATATGCCTCAGGTGCGGCCCTAAAAAGACCAAAAAAAAAAGAAAGACTGCCAAGAGTCAACTCTACTTGGCTGTGTGAATTTGCGTTTTTTTTTTTGTCTTTTTGCTATTTCTTTGGGCCGCTCCCTCGGCATATGGAGGTTCCCAGGCTAGGGGTCGAATCGGAGCTGTGGCCACCGGCCTACGCCAGAGCCACAGCAACTCGGGATCCGAGCCGCGTCTGCAACCTACACCACAGCTCACGGCAACACCGGATCGTTAACCCACTGAGCAAGGGCAGGGACCGAACCCGCCACCTCATGGTTCCTAGTTGGATTCGTTAACCACTGCGCCACGACGGGAACTCCCTGAATTTGCGTTTTTTTTTTTCTTTCCTTTTTCATTTTTGGCTGCCCCACAGCATATGGACGTTCTGGGCCAGGGATCAGATCTGAGCGGCAGTTGCAACCTATGCCACAATCATGGCAATACATATCTTTTTTTTTTTTTGTGGTTTTTAGGGCTGTACCTGCAGCATCTGGAAGTTCCTGGGGTAGGGGTTGAATCAGAGCTACTGTTGCCAGCCACAGCCACAGCCACAGCCATATGGGATTTGTGCTTCATCTGTGACTCACCCCACAGCTCACAGCAACACTGGATGCCCGACCCACTGACCGAGGCCAGGGATCAAAACAACTTTCTCATGGATACTAGTCGAATTCGTTTCTGCTGCACCACAATGAGAACTCCCCCCCTTTTTTTTTTTTTTTTTTTTTTTTTTTTGTCTTTTTGCCTTTTCTAGGGCCGCATCTGTGGCATATGGAGGTTCCCAGGCTAGGGGTCTAATTGGAGCTGTAGCCGCAGGCTTATGCCACAGACACAGCAACTCAGGATCCGAGCCGTGTCTGTGACCTATACCACAGCTCACAGCAGCACTGGATCCTTAACCCACTGAGCGAGGCCAGGGATCGAACCCACAACCTCGTGGTTCCTAGTTGGATTCGTTAACCACTGAGCCACAATGGGAACTCCCTTTTAAAAAAATAATAATAATAATTAAAAAAACAACAACAACAGGTAAACCCTGCCAGATCCTTTAACCCACTGTGCCTGGCCAGGAAACAAACCTTTGTCCTGGTGCTGCAGAGATGCCACTGATCCTGTTGTGCCACAGTGGGAACTCTAGTTGCGTGAAATTGGATGAGTAACCTCACCTCTGGAACATTTATGTCCCCTCCTCCAAGAGTGCTGGGAATATCTAGTGATTATTGAGCAGTTACTGTGTGCCAGGCCCTACACTAATGGTTTTAGATGAATCTTTGTTTTGTAGTTACCAGTATTTTCCCCTTTACAGAAAGATAAAACAGCTTTCCTAGATGTGGCAGAAAGGGAATTTGAGCCCAGATTTGTCTGATACAAGAGCACACACCACTATACCAAACTGCCTCTTAGTTTAGAGCCCAGCTCGCAGGGCTCTTGTGAGGATTAAAAGAAATCTAAAAAATCTAAAATAATACAGATCTAAAAATAATACAGTCGAGACGTTCCTTCTGTGGCACAGTGGGTTAAGAATTCGACTGCATAGTTCCCGTTGTGGCTTAGCAGTAAGGAAACCGACTAGTATCCATGAGGACTCCGGTTCAATCCCCAGCCTTGCTCAGTGGGTTAAGGATCCAGCATTGTGTAAGCTGTGGTGCAGGTCACAGATGTGGCTCGGATTCTGCTGTTGCTGTGGCTATGGCGTAGGCCTGCAGCTACAGCTCCCGTTCAACCCCTAGCCTGGGAACTTCCATATACCATGGGTGTGGCCCTAAAAAGACACATACACAAAAAAATCTGAGCGAATCGGCTTAGGTCACTGCAGAGGCTTAGGTCTGATCCCTGGCCTGGCACAGTGTGTTAAGGGATCCAGTGTTGCTATAGCTGTGGTGTGAATTCAGTCCCTGGCCTGGGACTTCCATATCCTAAGGGTATGGCCATAAAATAATAATAATAATAATAATAAGCTGACATTTATCGTGCTCTTGCTGTGTGCCAGGCCCTGAGCCCAATGCTCTAACATAGATCCATATTTAATCTTTGTGGCTCTCAGCCCTGAAAATATGAGGCCCTACCCCTGGCCCAGGAGGAATTCAATTAAACCTCTCTCGCCTTATGTCCTGACTTTCCCCTTCATGTTGGTTCAAGTGTCTCCCTTGGTTGAACCAACCAAGGTGGGTTCTTTGATGTTGCACAGGGTTTCTGAGCTATTTTGCCTCCTGACTAGAAGCTGAGGAGAACCAGGCTCTGGGCCCACAGGGGATTGGAGAAGTCCTCTTGGGGGGATGGGGCTCTGTCCGAGGACAGCAGGTGGGCACACAGGCCTGGGAGAAGTGATTAACATCACAGCATCTGTGTTTTCCCCTGAGCAACTTTAGTCACTTTTAAACATCTCGAGGGAACTGGGGTTTACTCATTGGGGAAGTGAGAGGTTGAGGGTTGATGAGCCCAAGGCTTCCCAGCAAACTGATGTGAGGACTGACAGTACGTTCCTGGTTTTCTCACCAATTCCTCAAGCTGCTTTCATTCTGAGGTTCATTGTCTGTTATCGTTGACTCTTCTTTTCTTCTCTCTTTCCTGTTAGATGCCAGGACCTGATGATTCTCCAAATGATTGTTGTTGCTTGAAAGGTTGTTGAAAGCTTTGACCAAGTTTTCTCCATTGAGATTGAGGGCAGGGGCTATATCTTTCATTGTCTGTGTTCCCAGCAACTAAATGCATGTTCAGTTGAGCTTAGTAATAGCAACGATTTATTCAGAGCCTCCTGTGAACCAGTTATTTTACTGATCATCACATTTAATTCTCACAAGAGCCTTGTGTTACAGCTGATGTTTTTATCCCTATTTAACAGAAGAGGAAAGTGGGGCTCTGGGAAGACGGGTGACTTGTCTAAGGTCACAAGGCTAGCAAATGGCTAAATGGTAAGCAAGTGAGTAGCTTGGTTGTCCATTTTGAACTTTATTTTTTATTTTATTTTATTTTATTTTATTTTATTTTATTTTATTTTATTTTATTTTATTTTATTTTATTTTATTTTATTTTATTTTATTTTATTTTATTTTTTGTCCTTTTAGGTCCGCACCTGCAGCATATGGAGTTCCCAGGCTAGGGGTCTAATCGGAGCTGTTGCTGCCAGCTTATGCCACAGTCACAGCAACGTCAGATCCGAGCCAAGTCTGTGACCTACACCACAGCTCACTGCAACTCTGGATCCTTAACCCACTGAGCAAGGCCAGGGATCGAACCTGCAACCTCATGGTTCCTAGTCAGATTCGTTTCCGCTGCACCACGGTGGGAACTCCCATTTGGACCTTTAGACTTGCATGTCCAGCTGCCTATTTGATGTAACCCCTTGAGTGTCCAATGGGCATCTGAAAATAGACATGTCCAGGACTGAGTTCCTGGTGTCCACTCCCCCCAACCTCTTCAGTTAATTGCAACCTTTCCTTTCAGTTGCTCAGGACATAAACCTTGAGTTATCCTTAGCTTCTCTTATTGATGGCCCCAGCTCCAGGCCATCAACACACCTGGTCCCTTCAAAATGCCTCCCAAACTGACCCCATCTCTTTCTTTCTACTGCTCCCTTTCTGGTCCAAGCCATCATCATCAGCCACCTAGATGATTATAATAGCTTCCTAGCTGTTTTCCTGCTTCTGCCTTTGCCCTCTTTAATCTGTTCTCAGTAGATTCAGATGTCATCCCTTTGCTCGACACCCTTCAATGGGTTAATTGATGAGTAAAAGCTAAAGTCCTTACTCAGAGCTGCAAGGCGCTGTCTGAGCTGGCTCCCTGACACTTCCCTGATTTCATGTTCCAATCTCCCCCTCCCCATCACTTCAGAGCCTTTGCATATGCTGTTTACTCTGCCTGGAAATCTCTTTCCCCCCAAATACACACATGACTTCTGCATGTTTTTCGGGTCTTTGTTCCAATGCCACCTTCTCGTGAGGCTTTTCCTGGATTTTATCCAAAATTTCACATCCTCTGCTGATATTTCCAATTCTCCTTCCCTATACTATTTTTTTCCTCCTTGGGACTTATCACTGTCTAAGATAATATATACTCTGGCTTGTTATCAGTCTTCTCACTAAAATGTAATTGTAATGCTTCATTATATTGGGGATTTGGTCAGTTTTCTTCAAAGCTGCCTCTCCAGCTCCTTTAGCAATGCCTGGCATATATGGTGCATGCTAAATATTTGTTGAATAAATGTATGAATGAATAAATTTAGAAGAAGAAATGAGGTCCATTGACTCATCCCATTGCTCCGTGCCACCTTTCCAAATTCAGTGTCTCTGTGATACACAAGTAGCTATTTGATGACACTCACACCAGGCCCCTCATGCTGCTGGAGTCCTTGGGGATTAGTCAGTAAATAGCCCCCTTCTTTGCTTGAAAAAGTTCTGAACCAAATAAGATGATGAAGTATGATATGTGGATACTAAAATATCAGCCTTAGTGGAGTTCCTATTTTCGTGGTAAGGAACAAAAGTGGTTGAGGCGAGTGGACACCAGGAACTCAGTCCTGGACATGTTTATTTTCAGATGCCCACTGGACACTCAAGAGGTTACATCCGCGGTAACGAACCTGACTAGTATCCATGAGGACTCAAGTTCGATCCCTAGCATTGCTCAGTGGATTAAGGATCTGGCGTTGCCATGAGCTGTGGTATAGACTGGCAGCTACAGCTCTGATTCAACCCCTAGCCTGGGAAATTTCATATGCCATGGGTGTGACTCTAAAAAGACAATAAAATAAAATAAAATATTAGCCCTGTTATTGATAAAACTGATGTTGGAGATAGTTGTTGATGTCTGTGTATAGGTGTGCTTTTTAGTATTGACCCCAGAATCAGACCAACTTAACCACCCCTTCGCTGGCAGTGCATGATGTTGAAGAGAAGTAAACATAGAGAAATAGGCAGAACGCCTCCTCCCGGAGAAGAGCCTGCAGAACTTCATATACCAGTTCTTTATCCCAAACTCAGATTAATTAAGTCACTTCTCTCCTTTAGGGGAGGAGTGAGTTGGAGGCAGAGAGAAGCCAGGATTATTATATCAATGGATGTCTTTTTCATGGACCAGAATCATCAGGAAGCAATTATGAGTGTTTCCCATTTAACAATCACCAACTCTTTTTTTTTTTAAAAGAACAGCTTTATTAATATATAATTCACGTAAATCAAACTCAGTGACTTTATAGTATATTCACAGAGTTGTGCAATCATCACTCAAATTCCAGAATATTTTTGCTGCTCCAGTGTCCTTTGAAATACAAAAGTTTTCCATCCTTCCTTCCTTTTTTTTTGTCTTTTTGCCATTTCTTGGGCCGCTCCCACGGCATATGGAGGTTCCCAGGCTAGGGGTTGAACTGGAGCTGTAGCCACCGGCTTCTGCCAGAGGTACAGCAACACGAGATCCGAGCTGAGTCTGCAACCTACACCACAGGTCATGGCAACGCCGGATCATTAACCCACTGAGCAAGGGAAGGGACCGAACCCGTAACCTCATGGTTCCTAGTCGGATTCGTTAACCACTGCACCACAACGGGAACTCTTTCTTTCTTTCTTTCTTTCTTTCTTTCTTTCTTTCTTTCTTTCTTTCTTTCTTTCTTTCTTTCTTTCTTTCTTTCTTTCTTTCTTTCTTTCTTTCTTCCTTTCTTTCTTTCTTTCTTTCTTTCTTTCTTTCTTTCTTTCTTCCTCTTTCTCTCTTTCTCTCTCTTTCTCTCTCTCTCTCTCTCTCCCTCCCTCTCTCTCTCTTTCTTTCTTTCTCTTTATTTCCTGCATATGAAGTTCTCAGGCCAGGGATCAGATCCAAGCTGCAGTTGTAACCTATGCTGCAGCTGTGGCAACACTGGATCCTTTAACCCACTGTGTTGGCCTGGGGATGGAACCTGCATCCTGGTGCTGCAGAGATGCTGCAGCAGGAACTCTGAAACACAGAAGTTTTTAATGTTTACCAAGTCCAATTTATCTATTTTTGCCTTTTGTTGCTTTTTCTTTTGGTCTTATAGCTAAGAAACTATTGCCTAATCCAATGTCATAAAGATTTACTCCTGTTTTCTTCTAAGAGTTTTATGATTTTAGCTCTTACATTTAGGTCTATGATACATCTGAATTAAATTGTTTACGTGGTGTAAGTAGGGATCCAACTATGTTCTTTTGCATGTAGAGTTTGCACTCTCTTCTAAAATTAATTAAACATAAATGTAAAGGTTTATTTCTAAACTCTCATTTCTATTCCATTAATCTTATTTTTATTCTTATACCAGTATCACACATTGATTATATTAGCCATGTAAGAAACTTGAAATTCTTTCCCCCCAGGATTGTTTTGGCTTTTCTTTCATTTGCATTTCCATATCAATTTTAGGACCAGCTTGTCAATTTCTGCAAGAAAGCTAGCTGAGCTTTTGACAGGCATTGAATTGAAACTGTAGATTGGTTTGGGGACCATTGCCATCTTACTCCCCAGAATACCATCTGTTTACTCCAATCCATGAACGGATTTCTTTCCATTTAGATCTAAGATACCCTTTGAGTCTTCACATTTCTTTTTTTAAGTTAAAATTTATTTATTTATTTATTTTAGGGCCAGGCATGCAGCATATAGAAGTTCCCAGGCTAGGGGTCGAATTGGAACTGGAGGTGGGGCCTTTGGGAGATGATATAGTCATAAGGGTGAGATTAGAGCCCTTATGAAAGAGGCCCTAGAGGGAGTTCTACTGTGGCAAAGTGGGTTGAAAATCCGACTACAGTGGCTCTAATCCTTTCAGAGGTCCAGGTGTGATCCCCGGCCGGGTTCAGCTTGCCACAGTTGTGGTGTAAGTTGCAGCTGCAGCTCGGATTCAATCCCTGGCCTGAGAACTTCCATATGCTGTGGATGCAGCCATTAAGAAACCCCCCCCAAATGGGGGAGGAGGGTGTTGGCAGAGAAAACAGCCATCTGCAACCCAGAAGAGGGTCCTCACCAGAATCCGACCATGCTGACACCCTGGTCTCAGACTTACAGCTTCCAGAACTGTGAAAAATAAAATTCTGTTGTTTGCAAATCACTAAATATGTTATTCTATTGCTAGTTTACTAGTTCTAATTGGGGTGTGTGTGTATGTTGTGTGTGTGTGTGAATTCCTTAGGATATTCTTTACACAAGATCATGTTATCTGCAAATAGAGATAGTTTTACTTCTTACTCTTCAGTCTAGATGCCACAATCCCCAACTCTTATCCTTTTATTCTTCTCCCATGCAGCTTTTAGGCTAATCTTCCTAGTGTTTTGCTTTCAACTTAGAGTAGGAAAAACAAAACAAAACAGAAACTCAACTTAGAGTAGGAGTTGGAGACCCAGGTTCCAAGCCAAGTTTAGTGGCTGATCTATTTCTATTTCTTTAGGTATAGAATTCTTTGAGTACAACAATACCACACTAAAATTTAAAATTTAAAATAAAGAAGTAAATAAAATTCTTGGAGTAAATGACAAATTGAAATGAGAAAATATATATGAACAGGAGCATCACGATGTTCATCTTCAGAGGGCGCCAGTGATATAGAACACAATGTAAATAGCAGCCCCTGGAGGGATGCAACAAGATTTTACTGATACCGGAGTTCCCGTCGTGGCGCAGCAGAAACGAATCTGACTAGGAGCCATGGGGTTGTGGGTTCGATCCCCGCCCCCGCTCAGCAGGTTAAGGATCTAGTGTTGCCGTGAGCTGTGGTGTAGGTCGCAGACACAGCTCAGATCTGACATTGCTGTTGCTCTGGCATAGGCTGGCAGCTACAGCTCCGATTAGACACCTAGCCTGGGAACCTCCATATGCTGCAGGTGCGGCCCTAAAAAAACAAAAGACAAAAGACAAAAATAAAATAAAATAAAATAAAATAAAATAAAATAAAAAGGATCTGGCATTGCCGTGAGCTGTGGTGGTGCAGGTTGCAGATGGGGCTCGGGTCTGGTGTTGCTGTGGGTGTGGTGTAGGCCAGCAGCTACAGCTCTGATCCAGTCTCTAGCCTGGAAACCTCTATATGCTGTGAGTGTGGTCCTTAAAAAAAAAATTTTCTGGATACCACATGCTTATCTTCAATCCTTATAATAATGCCGTGAGATTGAGGTTACTAATTTGTCTATGATTGATGTTATTTATTTATTTATGGTCACACCTGCAGCATGCAGGAGTTCCCAGGCCAGCACAACAGTAGTGACAATGTCAGATCCTTAAGCTGCTAGGCCATCAGGGAACTCCACTAATCCCATTTTATTTATTTATTTTTTTGTCTTTTTGCCTTTTTCTAGGGCCACTCCTGTGGCATATGGAGGTTCCCAGGCTAGGGGCCCAATCGGAGCTGTAGCCACCAGCCTACACCCCAGCCACAGCAACTCGGGATCCAAGCCAAGTCTGCGAGCTACACCACAGCTCATGGCAACGCTGGATCCTTAACCCACTGAGCAAGGCCAGGGATCAAACCTGCAACCTCATGGTTCCTAGTCGGATTCATTTCCGCTGTGCCACAATGGGAACTCCAATCCCATTTTAGAAATGAGAAAATTAGAGTTCAGAATAGTTAAGTGACTTACTTAGGGTCATACAATTGGTAAGCCTGAGTCCAGATTTGAACCCAAGTCTTTCTGATTCCATTACATCTACCTATCTTTCAAAAAATATTATTTAAAAAATTTAAACAAATTTTTTCTGGCTGTGCCCACCACATGTGGAAGTTCCCAGGCTAGGGAGTGAACCTGCACTACAGCAGCAACCCAAGCTGCTGCAGTGACAATGCCAGATCCTTAGCCCACTGTGCCACAGGAGAACTCCAAAACAAATTTTACCTTGAAAAAGTAAAACCTGTACATGGTAAAGAACTTAACAGTACAAAAAGATATATAGTGAGAGTAGTTCTCTTTCTAATTGCCATCCCCAGAGATGGTCATCATTATCAGTTTTTGGTATTTCCATCCAATATATTCTATACATATCTAAATAGATATGTGTGCAGTTAAACGGATTCTCATTTAAGACACACTCACACTTATTGACTATTACACCTATAGCTTTAAAAAAAAAAAAAAAACTAACAGGAATTCCCGTCGTGGCTCAGTGGTTAACAAATCCGACTAGGAACCATGAGGTTGCAGGTTTGATCCCTGGCCTTGCTCAGTGGGTTAAGGATCCAGCGTTGCCATGAGCTGTGGTGTAGGTTGCAGACGCATCTCGGCTCCCGCGTTGCTGTGGCTCTAGCGTAGGCCCGCGACTACAGCTCCAATTAGACCCCTAGCCTGGGAATCTCCATATGCCACAGGACTGGCCCAAGAAATGGCAAAAAGATGAAAAAAAAAATTAACAATGAATCTTGGAGATTATTCCACAGCAACACATAAACATCTACCACATTCTTTTTAACAGCTGCATAATATTCCATATCGTCCAAATGCACCCATAGCCAGGGATATTGATTGTTGTTTCAAATATATATATGTGTGTGCATGTGTATATATATTGGGGGGGCCGCACCCAAGGCATATGGAGGTTCCCAGGCTAGGGGTCAAATTGGAGCTGTAGCTGCCAGCCTATACCACAGCCACAGCAACATAGGATCCAAGCCTCGTCTGAGACCTACACCACAGCTCACAGCAACACAAGATCCTTAACCCACTGAGCGAGGCAACAGATGGAACCTGAGTCCTCATGAATACTAGTCCAGTTCGTTAACCCCTGAGCCACTATGGGAACTCCTCAAATATATTCTTAACAAACAAATATCCTTGTATGGATTTATTTGTACATGTATAGCTGCCTTGGCAAATACTTAAAAAGTAATTAGAACCATATAAACAAGAGCTTTTGTAATTAGAATAGTTGCTTTTACCTTCCTGAATTTCTGCCTTTTGCTTTCTCAAACCTCAAGTCCAGATGATTAGAGCTCTCTAGTGGGCAGGAAAGGCATCCATCACTTGCTCAGCATCCCACCCTCAAACAGGCTTGGCCTAGGCTTATCTGGGTTGAGCCTAATGACTACAAACTTGTCTGGACGGTGCTGTCCTCGCCAAGCCAGAGGCCCCCAGGAGACGTTTTATTCCAACTTCTAGAGCGAGTGACAGTGTGCAGTGCACTGATGACTGCAGGGGTAGCCAGAAGTCATAACACTAGGGTGACCTTGGCCAGTCAGGAGGCACTTGATGTGCTGTTTTGCTATATCAGTCTCTGACCTGTTCTGACCAGGAGAGGGCAGTAGCAAGCTGCCTAGCACTTCTGCCAGGCTCACTGAAGGCTCTCCTTCCAGGACAAGGAGCTTCTGTCTGCAGCAGTTCTATGGAACTGGGCAGCCAGGTAAATCTCCGATCTTGAGGTAGGAAGGTGTGTTAGAAGTAATCCGGTAGAACATGTGTTGAGGACAATAGAGAAAAAAATAAAATAAAGGTATCTCTCGCCCCTTGTGAAAATAGCTTTATTTTTTTCTCATAAATATAATATACACACATTATAAGAATTTCAAACAATACATAAAAATACAAAGAAAAAAAAATCCTGAATTTCATGGCCTGAGATAATCATTGCTCATATTTTCACCTTTTTTTTTTTTTTTTTTTTTTTGGCTTTTTCAGGCTGCACCTGCAGCATATGCAAGTTCCCAGGCTAGGGGTCGAATCAGAGTTGCAGCTGCTAGCCTATACCACAGCCACAGCAATGCCAGATCCAAGCTGCATCTGTGACCTACACAGCAGCTTTCAGCAATGCTGGCTCCTTAATCCACTGAGCGAGGCCCCACTGAGCCACAATAGGAATTCCTAGAATTTTTTTTTAATGATTTTATTTTTTTCCACAAACACTGGTTTACAGTGTTCTGTCAATTTTCTACTGTACAGCAAAGTGACCCAGTCACACATACGTATATACATTCTTTTTCTCACATTATCATGCTCCATCACAAATGACTACATACAGTTCCTAGTGCTACACAGCAGGATCTCATTGCTTATCCATTCCAAAGGCAATAGTTTGCATCTATCAACCCCAGATTCCCAGTCCCTCTCAGTCCTCCCCCTCCCCCTTTGGCAACCACAAGTCTGTTCTCCAAGTCCATGAGTTTCTTTTCTGTGGAAAGGTTCATTTGTGCCATATATTAAATTCCAGATGCTAGTGATATCATATGGTATTTGTCTTTCCCTTTCTGACTTACTTCACTTAGTATGAGAGTCTCTAGTACCATCCGTGTTGCTGTAAATGGCATTATGTTGCTCTTTTTTATGGCTGAGTAGTATTCCATTGCATATACCACGTCTTAGTCCATTCACTTGTCAATGGACATTTAGGTTGTTTCCATGTCTTGGGCACTGTGAATAGTGCTGTAGTGAACATACGGATGCATGTGTCTTTTTCAAGGAAAGTTTTGTTTGGGTATATGCCCAAGAGTGGGATTGCTGGGTCATATGGTAGTTCTATGTATAGTTTTCTAAGGTACCTCCACACGGTTTTCCATAGTGGTTGTACCAATTTACATTCCCGCCAACAGTGTAGGAGGGTTTCCTTTTCTCCACACTCTCTCCAGCATTTGTTATTTGTGGACTTATTAATCATGGCCATTCTGACTGGTGTGAGGTAGTTTTGATTTGCATTTCTCTAATAATCAGTGATGTTGAGCATTTTTTCATGTGCTTGTTGGCCTTCTGTATATCTTCTTTGGTGAAATGTCTATTCAGGTCTCTTGCCCATTTTTCATTTGGGTTGTTGGCTTTTTTGCTGTTGAGTTGTATAAGTTATTTTAGAGATTAAACCCTTGCCAGTTGCATCGTTTGAAACTATTTTCTCCCATTCTGTAAGTTGTCTTTTTGTTTTTTTATGGTTTCCTTCGCTGTGCAAAAGCTTGTCAGTTTGATTAGGTCCCATTGGTTTATTTTTGCTTTTATTTCTATTGCCTTGGGAGACTAACCTGAGAAAACATTTGTAAGGTTGATGTCAGAGAATGTTTTGCCTATGTTCTCTTCTAGGAGTTTGGTGGTGTCTTGTCTTACGTTTAAGTCTTTAAGCCATTTTGAGTTTATTTTTGTGCATGGTGTGAGGCTGTGTTCCAGTTTCATTGATTTACATGTGGCTGTCCAGTTTTCCCAGCACCACTTGCTGAATAGAACTTTTTTTTTTAATGGCTTCACCCATGGCATATGGAAGTTCCCAGGCAGGGATCAAATTTGACCCACAGCTGGAACCTATGCCACAGCTGCGGCAACACCAGATCCTTAATCCAGTCCCCCGACTGGGGATCAAACGCATGACTCAGCAGTGACCTGAGTTGTCACAGAGACACTGCCAGATGCTTAACCTCCTATGCTAGAGCAGAACTCTGTAACCTGCTTTTTAAAAACAAAAACTCAGAAAATGTTGTGAACATTCATCCTTGTCAATACCTTTAATGTTAGAGGCCTCAGGACTTGTACTTACATAAATGCTTCTTCAATTTTTCCACCCAAGTTACCCTCAAGGCAGAAAAGATAAATGTATTGCTGGGTGGGTGTTGTGTGGGACAGTGTGTGGTGCTAGAATCTAAGAGCGCTGGAGAAACTTCTTTGAAATATTGGGCTTTTACCTTAAAATTTCAGACAAATTTTGCACTATACTCCATAACATTTTGCATGCTTATTTTTATTTAAAAATATTGTGTCTTTTTCCCCAAAATCTTTATAATATTCTATTGTATGCATGTACTTTTATCTGCTAAGCAAGACACAGTTTTGGACATTTAAGTCATTTCCTTTTTTCCCCCAATGTAAACACTACTGCAAGAGCATTCTTATGCATATGTATTTTCTCTTGTCTGATTATATCATTAGAATAGAGTTCCAGAGTGTGTATTTTAAAAAACATATTCTTTCCCTCCTCGATGGTTTTTAAAAATTGGTACAGGAGTTCCCGTTGTGGCACAGCAGAAATGAATCCGACTAGGAACCATGAGGTTGCGGGTTTGATACCTGGCCTCTCTCAGTGGGTTAAGGATCCAGCGTTGCCGTGAGCTGTGGTGTAGGTCGCAGATTCGGCTCAGACCTGGCATTGCTGTGGCTCTGGTGTAGGCCAGTGGCTGTGGCTCTGATTAGACCCCTAGCCTGGGAACCTCCGTATGCTGTGGGTGCAGCCCTAAAAAGACAAAAAAGAAAGGTACAAATGGTATTTCCTCATGGCTCAGTGGGTTAAGGATCTGGCATTGTCATTGCTGTGGCTCTGGTTACAGTGGTGGCACAGGTTTGATCTCTGGTCCAGGAACTTCGGCATGCCAAAGGCCCAGAAAAAAAAAAAAAAAGGGACAAATGATGAAAAGGGTGCTGATGGGGAGAGGGGTTACCCTTTCCTTTTGTAGTCTTTGCTGGCATCTACTAGTGGCCTGACTCTAGGCTTGGGCGCAATCCCTCTTCTGCATTTAGCACAAGATTATTACATGGCATCTTGGTGCCCAGCACTGTGCTAAGCTCTTCTTTCCACCTTATCTCATTCAGCCTAAGCAACAACCTGATAGGGTAGGCTTTATTCCCATTTCACAGAGGAGGAAGCCAGTTCAGTGAATCCATGTATTTTGGCCAAGGTTACACAGCTAGTAATTGAATGTGTGTGTATCTTGATTAGGAAGTCAGGGTCTTTGTCAGCCTAGTGAATAGGATGCCTTGGCTATGGACTTGTTCCTAGGATGGTGGTCTAAAAACATGTTACAAGAGAAAAACACCCTTCCCCCCAACGCTGGAGATATTTTGGGTTTTAAAAAGGCAGGAGGGGAGTTTCTGTTGTGGCTCAGCAGTAACGAACCCGACTAGTAGGTTTGATCCCTGGCCTCACTCAGTGGGTTGGGGATCATCCAGTGTGGCCATGAGCTTCGGTGTAGGTGACAGGTGCATCTTGGATCCCGAGTTGCTGTGGCTGTGGTGTCTGCAGCTCTGATTTGACCTTTAGCCTGGGAACTTCCACATGCTGCGAGTGTGGCCCTAAAAAGAATAAATAAAATAAAATAAAAAATAAAAAAAGCAGGGAGGGTAATGGTGGAGGAGAGAATTATATGAACACAGAGAAATTGCTTGGAACCCCAATGGAGAAGTAATTAGTCTCATGAGAGATGAGAAAGCTCTCTCTCTTTTTCTCTCTCCCTCTTCTCTTCTCTGTCTCTCAGCTCAAGGCCTCTGGCCTCTGCTCCAATGTGTGAGTCAGTCTCATTCTTCTCCTTCTGAACATCGGTTTCTCTGCTCCTCCATGAATGTGACCTTCTTCCAGCTCCCAATTTTACACCCCCTCTGTTCAAGCCTGAAGCTCAGACTGAACTAGGATGTCTCAGTCCTAAACCCAAATCTCCAGGAGAGAGAATCTGATTGGATGATGCTGCAATACACATCTACTTCTGGTCCAACCAGTTGTGGCCTTGGGGGAAAGGGTTCAGTACGAACATGGCTATTGGCCCAGGCTGAGGGTGGGGGCCAGTTCTTAGAGAAAGATCTGTGGGTTGGGGGTTGGGCAGATTCCTATAAAGATGTATATTTCTGTCTACTATGACTCCTTATCAAATTCCAATATTAAACTGGCAATCTTTTGTATATAAGTGACAGGAACACAACTCAAGGTAATTTAAGCAAAAGTAAAAGAACATTGTCTCTAACAGAAGAGTCCAGGGCTTGGGTTTAGACCCAGTAGATCCCCTTGCTCAAAAAGTACTGTTAGGCACCCATCTCATTTCATGTCTCAGATCTTTCCCTGTGTTTGCCTCCTTCTAGGTAGGCTTTCTCCTTTTGGTGGTAATATGGCCACTAGCAGCTTGAGGCCTGTATTCTCAGGACTTAGCATTCTCTGTGGAAAGCAAATTTCTCCCTTCCAGTGCTTTCAGCTCTGATTGGCTTTGATTGAATTATAAGTCCCTCTCGAACCAATCCGTGTGATCAGGGGATTATTGCCTCTGATTGGCTAACCCTGGGTCGCATGACAATTCCTAGAGCTGAGATGGGTCAGCCACATTGAGTGGGGGAAGAACAGTTTCCTAAAGGGAAAATGGGATGCTTGTTACAGAGATTCCAGAATCTACTGTTTTAAAACCGTGGGTTAAGATTTGCTCCAATAACCTCCCAAGATATGTTAAAGAATCCTGGTGAAGGGTGATGAGATGCCTTTCATTCTTTCATTCAGTATAGACTCACTGAGGGCTCCGCATGTGCTCAACAGTGTACTAGGCTCAGGGGATACAATAGTGAATCAGACAGATAAGGTCTTTTGTCATGGACTTTAAACTCCAGGAGTGGGAGTTCCTGTTGTCGTGCAGTGGAAACGAATCCAACCAGTGTCCATGAGGATGCGGATTTGATCCTCGGTGTCACTCAGTGGGTTAAGGATCCAGCATTGCTGTGAACTGTGATGTAGGTGGCAGAAGCAGGTGGAATCCCGCGTTGCTGTGGCTGTGGCTGTGGCGGAGGCCAGCACCTCCAGCTCCGATTCGACTCCTAGCCTGGGAACTTCCATAGGCTGTGGGTGTGGCCCTAAAAAAGCAAATCATCCTCATCATCCTCATCCAGTAGTGTACCAACAAATAAATGTTTCTTGAGCACCTACTATGTGCCAAACACCGTGTTCCAACTCTGCCTCTTTTCCCCTCCATTCCATATATATAGAGAGAAAATGTGGCCTTTCCCTCTAGGAGTTTACAATATACCAAGGCAGATAAAATAACCATACGTAACAAGAACAAATGGCAAATGTGCAGAGAGGTATACAAGCATGAAAGTGCTCTGAGACAGAGGGCTGTGCTGAGGCGGAGTAAACCTACCACTAACGACAATAAGAGTAATAATGGCTAACCCTTAATCAGTGCTTCCTGGGTGCCTGGCACTGTGCTAAGAGCTTTCTGAGCAATCTCTCTCTCTCTTTTTTTCTTTTTAGGGCTGCACTTGAGGCATATGGAAGTTTCCAGGCGAGGGGTCAAATCGAAGCTGCAGCTGCCAGCCTATGACGCCATAGCCACAGCAATGCGGGATCCGAGCTGCATCTGTGACCTACACCACAGCTCACAGCAGTGCTGGATCCTTAACCTACTGAGTGAGGCCAGGGATCCTCATCCTCATGGATATTAGCCAGGTTTGTAACCCACTGGAGCCACAATGGGAACGCCAAGCAATATCTCTTTTAACTCCAACAACAACCCTTTGAAGAAAGTAAGTAGTCGTGTTACAGAAGAATAAACTGGGGCTCAGAGAGGTGAAGTGAATTGCCCAAGAACACACAGCCAGGGGTCACAGAGTCGGCGCTTGAACCCAGGTCTATCTGATCTCAGAGCTCATAACTTTAACTATCACTTAGTTCTCAGCCCGCAAAGCAGGGCAGCAGGTTTTGGGCCAGGAAACCTGGGGCTATAATGTACCTGCGATGGGTGGGGGTGGGGGAGTAGAGGGCAAAGAGCCAGAAGGAACAGGTTTTGTTCTGTCACACAGAGGCTTTCTCTGCTCTCCATACACCTGGCGGAAAGTGGCCATCTCCAGCTTCGGGCCCAGTGCCTAACCCTGACTTCCTGGTGCAAATTACAACCTTGCAGCCCCGTGAGTCTAATATGATATGCAAGATATTCTTAGCCTGTGGCATGAAAAAAATGAATTAGTGCCCAATACCAGAAAATTGGGAGATTTCACATAAAAATATGGAAAATCAGACTATCTGCCAAGTCTGGGCCTCTATTCCCATGGCAACCATCTGCTAGAGCAGAGTAGCAGCTGCCGTCATGAGATGCGGCCCCACTTGCCATTTGTCACAATCGCCCATTCCCCATTGTCTCTCCTTGGGCTGTTCCACTCTTTGTCACTGCTGATGTGACCCGGGGGGGAGGGAGGGGGGCATTTGGACTAGAATCACTATGTCCCAGTTTCAGAGTCCCAGAAGACAGAGTTAGCGCAGCTCAGGTCAAAGGTACACCTCTGGTTCCAAACACTGTGGTGAACACAGAGCAGGCTTTGATGAGGCCAACATAAGTCTAAGGGCACCTGTTCAACGAGGTCTTTGGGCAGCAGTGGGTCCTCAGGAAGAGGACTGCAGGTGGGAAGACACTCCAAGACAATTCTAGCACAAAGGGGGAAGAGATGAAGGCTGAGAGTCTACTTTTGAGACATGTAATAATTGAGGCTCCAGGTCGTGATGAAAACCTGAACTGGAGCAGCAGCAGCTGGAGTGGAGCAGTAAGGAGCATGTTGATAAGATGTTAAGATCATAGTGACTTGTGGGCAGGGCAGGGAGGTGGCAAAGATGATGTTTGAGCCTCTGCCCTGGGTAAAAGGGAAAAAGGTGGTGTCTTTCATCTTGATAGGGAACCCAGGGAATTCCCGTTTGTGGCTCATTGGTAATGAACCTGACTAGTATGCCTGAGGACGCGGATTGGATCCCTGGCCTTGCTCAGTGGGTTTAAGGATCCCCCTGTTACCATGAACTGAGTTTTAGTTTGAAGACATGGCTAAGATCCCCTGAGTTGCTCTTGCTGTGGCTGTGGTGTAGGCCAGAGGCTGCAGCTCTGATTCAACCCCTGGTCTGGGAACTTCCATATGCCAGAGGGTGAGGCAAAAAAAAAAAAAAAAAAAAAAAAAAAGCATGGGGAACCCAGGAGAAGGAGTAGATTTGGAGGGGAAAGTAAAGAGTTAGGTCTGGGGCATGTTGAGCTTGCTGTTCCTGGGCGGGGGGTGGGGTGTCACACAAATAGAGCTGCTAGGTGGCATTTGGGGGAAGATCTGGGCTGGAGCTACGGCCTGGGAAGTAACCAGCAAAGAGGTGGAGTTTGAAGACCTGGGCACTGATTAAACCTGGGAGGGGCTGTGAGGACGGGGAGGGGAAGAGGGCTAAGAGCAGAACTCAAGGAGCAATGCTGAGGGCAGAGAGCAGCCTGAAACCAAAATGTGCTGGTCCCAGAGGGAAGAGAACCAGGGGACTGTGGCCTTACAGAAGCCCAGGAAGGAGAGTTTAAAGAAGGCAGTGGTCTAGTGCCGCGTGGTCCGAGTGCTTATTTATTTATTTATTTATTTATTTTTTCTTCTTAGGGCTGCATGTGCGGCATATAGAAGTTCCTAGGCTAGGGGTTGAATCAGAGCTGCAGCTGCCGGCCTATGCCACAGCCACAGCAATGCGAGATCCTTAACCCACTGAGCGAGGCCAGGGATCAATTCCGCATCCTCATGGGTACTAGTCGGATTCTTAACCCCTTGAGCCGCAATGGGAACTCCTTTTTCTTTTTTTTTTTGTATTTTGTCTTTTTAGGGTGCACCCACGGCACATGGAAGTTCCCAGGCCAGGGGGTCTAATCGGAGCTGTAGCCGCCAGCCTACACCACAGCCACAGCAACATGGCATCCAAGCTGCATCTGGGACCCACACCACAGCCCACGGCAATGCTGGATCCCTAACGGAGTGGGGCCAAGGATCAAATCTGTGTCCTCATGGACGCCAGTCAGACCCGTTTCCACTGAGCCATGACGGGAACTCCAGAATTCCTGTTTTTAAATTTTATTTTCTTTTTGGCTGTGCCCACAGCATGCAGAAGTTCGGGGGCCAGGGATCAAACCTACACCACAGCAGTGACCTGAGCAACAGCAGGGACAATGCCAGATCCTTAACCTGCTACACGACCGGGAACTCCAATTAGTGTTTATTTTATTTTTAAAATTATTTTTATTTTTTCCATTGTACTTTGTTTACAGTGTTCTGTCAATTTTCTACCGTACAGTAAAGTGGCCCAGTCACACACACACACATACATATATATGTATATATATCTCTTTTTTTTTTTTTTGTCTTTTTGCCATTTCTTGGGCCGCTCCTTTGGCATATGGAGGTTCCCGGGCCAGGGGTCCAATCGGAGCTGTAGCTGCCAGCCTACGCCAGAGCCACAGCAACGCGGGATCCGAGCCTCGCCTGCGACCTATACCATAGCTCACGGCAACACCAGATCGTTAACCCACTGAGCAAGGGCAGGGATCGAACCCGCAACCTCATGGTTCCTAGTCGGATTCGTTAACCACTGCACCACGACGGGAACTCCTATATCTCCTTTTTCTCACATTATCCTCCATCATGCTCCATCACAAGTAACTAGATATAGTTCCCAGTGCTATACAGCAGGATCTCATTGCTTATCCATTCCAAAGGCAATAGTTTGCATCTATTAACCCCAGATTCCCAGTCCATCCCACTCTTCCCCACCTTGGCAACCACAAATCTGTTCTCCAAGTCCATGAGTTTCTTTTCTGTGGAAAGGTTCATTTGTGCCATATATTAGATTCCAAATGTAAGTTATATCATATGGTATTTGTCTGTCTTTCTGACTACTTCACTTAGTATGAGAGTATCTCGTTCTACCCATGTTGCTGCAGATGGCATTCTTTTGTTCTTTTTTATGGCTGAGTAGTATTCCATTGTGTATATATACCACATCTTCTTAATCCATTCACCTGTCGATGGACATTTAGTTTATTTCCATGTCTTGGCTGTTTCAGTTAGTGTTTGGAGAGGGCAAGAAGGAAAGGCCTGGAGACAGTCTTTTAGATTTGGCAACTAAGGGGTCATTGATGAGTGTAATGGGAGTGGAGTGGTTGGGCCAAAGAAATGAGTGGGCGGGGAGGATGGGAGGCAGGGTGCTGACTCTCCCTAGGACTGGGGTGTGGCAGGAAAGAGAAAATTTGTCCATGGGCAAAGAGATTATGTTGGAGTTCCTGCTGTGTCCCAGCTGGTTAAGGATCTGGCATTGCCCCAGCTGTGGTGTAGGGTGCAGCTGCAGTTCAGATTTGATTGCTGGCGTGGGAACTTCATATGCTATGGGTGCAGCTGAAAAAGATTAAAAAAAAAAAAAAGAGTTTGGGAGTTCCCGCTGTGGCTCAGCAGGTAAAGAATCTATCTAGTATCCATGAGAATTCAGTTTCGATCCCTGGCCGGCTCAGTGGGTTAAGGATCTGGTATTGCCAAAGGCTGTGGTTGCAGACACAGCTTGGATCTGGTGTTGCAGTGGCTGTGGTGTAGGCCAGCAGCTGCAGCTTCAATTTGACCCCTAGCCTGGGAGCTTCCATATGCTACAGGTACAAGCCTGGGGGGGTGGGGGGTAGATAAAGTTTGTGTCAAAGAAGTTTCCATGGGAAGGCCTGGCTGTGGGCTAGAGACCCAGGCGTAGCTGAGGTCCTGTTCTGGGTACAGGAGGGCCTGGGGAGGACTCAGGGGCCAGGTGCTGGCTTGTTTGTGGAACCCGAATGAAAACTCCTCCTCCTAGGGGCGAGCAGAGGGTGTTGCCCTGCGAGGAGGCCCAGGCTTTGGGGCTGGGTTTTACTGGGTTTTCCCCACTCTGCGTCTGGTTTCCTTGATCCACTGATTATCTTGGGCTGGTTTTGCTGAATGACTCAGGAGCTTGAGCAAGCTTTGCTTACTGGGTTTCACAGCTCTGGGGGAGGAGTGCTCGGATGCTTTCCTGCTAACTGGGAAACAGTCATTAGATATTGAAAGAAGGACAATTAGGCCCCATCTTCAAGGGGGGGAAAGAAGAGAACGAAGTCTCTGGAAGCAGGAGGGGATTCTAAAGTGTGGCTAGGGAGCAAGCAGCTGTGGCTGGGATCCTTTTCCTCTCTGCCTCTGGCTGTGCCTTAATAACAATAACAATATGTAACTGTTCCTGAGTACTTTCGCCCTCATCAGGCCCTGTTCTGAGGGCCTAAGGACTTTATCTCTGAAGTCAGCTACTCTGATTATCCCCTTTGACACGAGGAAGTTGAGAGTTAGAGAGGTGAAGTCACTTGCCTAGGGCATCCAGCCAGTAACTGGAAGTTCTGAGAAGTGACTGCCAAAAGCCTGTGTTCTTTACCCGGTGCGACTCTGCGCTTCTGAGAGTGTCTCTAGGTGACCCAGCAAGGCTGCGGGGCTGGTGAGGGGCCCCTCAAATGAAGATCCTTAGCAAAGGATTGGTAAACAAGCTTTTCTCCAGCGAGGATTTCTCCTGGGAAGGAAGGCACAGGATCCTCTTGGCTCGTTCTGAGGCTCCTTGTCACCTGAGACCCCCTTTCAGGGGGCCCTCTCCTGAGCTTCTAAGCTCAGGGATAAAGGACCTATTCATGGGGCCTCCCGGAGCTGGTCTGGAAGCCGGCCCTGGCAGCAGCCCGTGGTTAGTGCCCCCTCCTCGAGCCTGTCTTCCCTGCCCCTCCCTCTGGATTCGACACCTGGTATCTCTTTTGTGTTCCTGAGCCCAGGGTGCGTGAGGCCAGGCGGGCGTGCTATCACTTTCTCCCTAAACTGTCCCCAAAGCAGGGACAATTTTGTGTGCTGCCCGCCCCCACTGTTCGTGCACACGTCCAAGGGTTCCTGTGGAATCCAGGCTCCGGTAAACACCCAAAGAGGAGGACGTGGGCCAAGCAATGAGCCTGCGATTGCATCAGGGCTGACGCATTCCCTGCCTTTTCCCATCTCCGTCCCCAGAGGAGCCCCTGGGGGCCAGGCCCAGGCCCTCTCCCCTCGTCATTCAGTCCAGGAGAGAGGCAAAAACCAAGGTGGAAAAGGGGGTGCTGAGATGGATGCAGATTCACCCGCGCCCTCCTTGGTCTGGGAGGCCAACACATCTGAAAGCTGGAGAGGATGCAGAGGTGGTCTGGTCTGAGGAGAGGGTCCAAAGAGACTGGGAAAGTAATCTTTACACAGTGCCTCCTGAGTGCCATGGAACACTAATAACAGTAGTAGCGGACTTGGAGTTCCTGTCATGGCGCAGCGGAAACGAATCCGACTAGGAACCATGAGGTTGTGGGTTCGGTCCCTGACCTTGCTCAATGGGTTAAGTGGGCGTTGCTGTGGCTGTGGTGTAGGCTGGCAGCTGTAGATCTGATTCGACCCCTAGCCTGGGGAACCTCCATATGGCACAGGTGTAGCCCTAAAAAGCAAAAAAATAATAATAATAATATCGGACTTAAGGACACACAGGCGCTAGACCAGAGGATCAGCTTCTGTAATATGAAGCAACTAGCATTTTGGAGTTCCCTTGTGGCCCAGTGGGGTAAGGATTGGCATTTACACTGCAGCGACACGGGTCACTGCTGCAGCACAGGTCCTATCCCTGGCCCAGGAACTACCACATGCTGGGGGCACAGCCAAAATATCCCCAAATGAAAACAAACAAATTCTTAAAAAGAAGATCCCTTGGTGGATCAGCGATTAATGAAAATGACTAGGATCCATGAGGATGTGGGTTTGACCCCTGGCCTCATTCAGTGGGTTAAGGATCCGGCATTGCGGTGAGCTGTGGTGTAGGCTGCAGATGCACTCAGATCCCATGTTGCTGTGGCTGTGGTATAGGCTGGCAGCTGTAGCTCTGTTTCAACCCCGAGTCTGGGAACCTCCCTATGCCATGGGTGCAGCCCTAAAAAGCAAAAATAAATAAAATAAAATAAGTAACCAGCATTTTACTGTATGCTAGTACTAAGTGGTTCACCTGTTATATCCCATCAGCTTCACCCTTAAGAGTTTTATGATTATGGTTGCCCTTTTATGGGTAAGGAAAGTGAGCCTCAAAGGGGTTAAAGTCCAGAATTATTTCTCACTTGGGCATTAGAGAGTGAGGGCTTGGATCCAGGTCTGTCTGTTCTATGATTCATCACTATGTATTAATTAATGTAGTTTTTCTCAACAGGAGCAGGGTACTTACTACTAGCTTTGGTTCATAGATGGGGAAACTGAGGCTCAGGAAAGTGAGTTCACATGCCTGACTGAGGTCAGAGTACAAATCTCAAATGTTGTCACCCTGAACTTGAGGCCCTCATGCTGAATGCTTGTGGGCCTAAGAGGCAGGGCCTCTTGCTAGGGTGTTCCTGAGAGTTCTTTTCAATGCAGTGTGGCTTATATTTTTCTTTCCTCCCTGCAAGGTCACCTCTCTGGGCTGTGATAGAACTGACACCTGCCTCTGTGAAGTCACTTGTCACACTGGCATGTGGTCATCTGCTGACCCAGCTTTTGCTCTGGGCTGCGAGCTCTCTAAGGGCCAACTCTGGCTATTCTGTCACCTCTCTCCAGCTAGTGCCTGGTCCAGCGAGGGGCTTGTTGGAATGCATAAATGGATTCAATTGAGGAGCTGAGATTTGAACCTAGGTCTTTGGGGAGCCCAAAGTGCCATGTCCCTCACCCTGCTGCAGGCCCCTGTCACCAGCGAGGCCTAGTTACACAAGCTGCAAAACAAATAGCCAGAGCAGGAGGAGTCAGCTGATTTAGAATCCTTTCCTTCTCCTCCCCTTTCCTTTTCCAGAAGCCAAGGAGAAACATGAAAACTCAGATGTGCCCTGAACTAGTCTCAACTCCCAAGTCAAGGAATGTAAAAGGTGAGGCGTTTCCATGGTAACAGCAGTGCCAGGTGTGCTGGTGAATACTCAGTTCCTGCAGCATCACAGAAAAGTCCTGCCGGGTGCCCGTCTGAGGGTTTATGATTTCTGGCTACAGGGGAACCGCATTTCATTTGTTCTTCTTAATGGGTCCTTACAGGAGACTTTTGCTTTTCATTGCTTCTATTTTCTTCTAAGTGGAAGGGGAGGAGAAAAAAAATCACTATCCTCCCCTTCCCATGCCCTCAGAGAAATGCCAGAAAAACACCAGCAGAGGCTCTGTCCCTGCTGGCCATGAAACCCCATCATCACTTAAATCGCTCTCTTTTAAAGGTTTGTGAAAACTGCACCAAATTGATTTTTCCCATATCACTTCTATCTGTTATTTCTGTGGTTTTTCTCCTTCGGTGCTTCATTTCCTGGGAGCAAGAAAGCAAGTCTATATGAAAACTTGAGGTACTCTGATGTGGTTTGGGAACCAAGAAATAAAAGTGTTTGAGAGGGTACCAAATTGTTTTTCTTTCTTTTACTTACTCACATACTTATGTGTTTATTTTTACCTCATGTCTGTTGAAAAATATTTGGCTCACAGAATGCAAACCTAATTTAGCTTCAGGCCATAATCACTGGCGAGCAGAGAATCTTATAACCACAAGGATGGAAAGAGCTTTAGAAGTCACCTGGCTTAGAGGTCTTAAGACTTACAGATGTCATCAATACTCAGAAGTTTATAAAGTAAGGAGGGAGATCCAGATATGGTTGCTGGCTTTTAGGTTGGCCAAACAAAAACATCAGTGAAAAACAGCTACCATCAGCTACAACCCCTGCTTCATGAAAGAAAGGACCTTTTATTTTATTTTATTTTTTATTAAAAAAATTTTTTATTATTGTTGATTTACAATGTTCTGTCAATTTCTGCTGTACAGCAAAGTGACGCACTTATACATTTATATACATTCTTTTTTTCACATGATCTTCCATCATAGAAAGGACATGTTAATACCAAAAAAAAGCAGGAAGGGTACACTCTCAGGATGAAAGCCTGTCCTTTAAACTAAATAAAAGCACTGATTTGGTTCCTACCAGTAGTTTTTTTTTCCTTTTTTTTTTTTTTTTTTTTTTGCTTTTTAGGGCCACACATGGAGCATATGGAAGTTCCCAGGCTCAGGGTGGAATCGGAGCTACAGCTGGTGGCCTACGCCACAGCCACAGCAATTTGGGATCTGAGCTGCGTCTTTGACTTACACCATAGCTCATGGCAACACTGGATCCTTAACCGTGAGGCCAGGGATCAAACCTATGTCCTCATGGTTACCAGTTGAGTTCTTTCCCACAATGGGAACTCCTGGTTCCTACCAGTAGTACTTGGAGATGGTGTCTTGGCCTCTGCCCAGATACCTCCGGTAGGTGGGGTACTCATTACATTCCCTCTTTGGATAATTCAAACTGTTACTTCTTTTTCATCTCCCTCTCTTACCTGCCCTTCTTCAGACTGGTTATTATCTCTCCTATGTGCTCCCTTTTCTCCCCTGCACTTCCCGCTTTGATAGTTTTTATCTCACAGTGTTGCAATCGCTGGTTGATACATCCAACAAGGAGTAGACGGCCAGTTCCTGAGGGCAGGTCTACAACGGTTCATGCTGGATCCTCAGGCCCATCACATGGTAGAAGCTCATCGATAATTGTTGACTGTGAGTTCCCGCTGTGGCACAGTGGGTTAAGGATCTGGTGTTGCTGCAGCTGTCACATAGGTCACAGCTGTGGCTTGCCTTTGATCCCTGGCCCAGGAACTTCCATATGCTGTGGGTGCAGCCCCAAAAAAAAAAAAAGTTGTTGACTGAAGGGATCAACTTCTACCTACCAGACTAATGATATCTTGAAATAATGGTAATAATAATCATGAAAATAACACATTACATAATGTGTACTTATCCTAAGCACTTTCTGTGAGTTTGATCAGGGACATGGTTTTATGTCACAGAATTCCCCTAAAAGGGCTCAAGATGTATGTGTAAAAATGTCTATTCCAGAACTGCTTGTATTAGCAAAAAAAAAATGTAAACAATCCAAGTATCTATCATTAGGGATACCGTTAAGTAAATTACAGTTCAGCCATACTACGAGGGCAGTCTTTAAAAGAATAAGGTAGGTCTAAGGAGTTCCCCTTGTGGTGCAGCAGAAACGAATCCAACTGGTATCTGTGAAGATGAGGGTTCAATCCCTGGTCTTGCACAGTGGGTTAAGGTGGGTGTTGCCATAAGCTGTGGTGTAGGCTGACAGCTACAGATCTGATTCGACCCCTAGCCTGGGAACTTCCATATGCTGAGAGTGAGGCCCTAAAAAGCCAAAAAAAAAAAAAAAAAAAAGAATAAGGTAGGTCTAAATCTACTAACATTGGAAACTATCTAAGACATAACTGTTAAAAGAAATAATCCTGTTTCCATTAAACACACATGTGTATACATATATGCACAGAAAAAATATGAGAGTACAGAGGAAAATTGGGAGGAACAATATGACACTTTTTTTTTTTGGTTTTTAGAGCCGCTCTCATGGCACATGGAGGCCCCTGGCTAAGGGTCGAATCAGAGCTACAGCTACCAGCCTATGCTAGAGCCAAAGCAACACGGGATCCAAGCCACATCTGTGACCTACAGCACATCTCATGGCAACAACAGATCCTTAACCCACTGTGCAAGACCAGGGATTGAACCCACATCCTCATGGATCCTAGTCAGGTTCGTTAAACACTGAGCCATGAGAGGAAATCCATAAGAGACATTGTTAATAGTGATTCTTTCTTTGGGTGTGGGTTTTTTTTTTTTTTTTTTTGTCTTTTTATGGCTACACCCGCGGCATATGGAGGTTCCCAGGCTAGGGGTTGAATCGGCCGTCCTACGCCACAGCCACAGCAATGCCAGATGCAAGCCGAGTCTGAGACCTACACCACAGCTCACGGCAATGCCAGATCCTTAACTCACTGAGCGAGGCCAGGGATTGAACCTGCAACCTCTGGGTTCCTAGTCGGATTCATTTCTGTTGCACCACGACAAGAATGCCCCTGATTGTTTTTTTTTTTTTTTTTTTTGTCTTTTGTCTTTTGTTGTTGTTGTTGCTATTTCTTGGGCCGCTCCCACGGCATATGGAGGTTCCCAGGCTAGGGGTTGAATCGGAGCTGTAGCCACCGGCCTACGCCAGAGGCACAGCAACTCGGGATCCGAGCCGCGTCTGCAACCTACACCACAGCTCACGGCAACGCCGGATCGTTAACCCACTGAGCAAGGCCAGGGACCGAACCCGCAACCTCATGGTTCCTAGTCGGATTCGTTAACCACTGCGCCACGACGGGAACTCCCCCTGATTGTTTTTTAACAACTTTATTAAATTATAATTTACATATCATTAAATGCAGGTATAATTTTTAAGGCGGGGGCTGGGAAGCAGTGTTAAAGCACAATTAGATAGAAAGTCTGACATTGAGGCTAATCTGATCTTCTGTCCTTTTGCCTGCCTTCTGTTCCCTTCCCCATGATGGGTCCTCCCATCCTCCTCAGGCCCTCAGTATCTCTGAATGGCTTGAGAAATTTCTTTTCTTTTCTCTCTCTCTCTCTTTTTTTTGGTCTTTTTGTTTTTTATTGAGCCGCTCCTGCCGCATATGGAGGTTCCCAGGCTAGGGGTCTAATCGGAGCTGTAGCCGACGGCCTACACCAGAGCCACAGCAACGTGGGATCCGAGCCACGTCTACAACCTACACCACAGCTCACGGCAACGCTGGATCGTTAACCCACTGAGTAAGGGCAGGGACCGAACCCGCAATCTCATGGTTCCTAGTCGGATTCGTGAACCACTGCACCACGACGGGAACTCCTTTTCTCTCTTTTTTTTTCAGGGTTGCACCCATGGCATATGGAAGTTCCCCAGGCTAGGAGTCAAATTGGAGCTAAAGCTGCCGGCCTATACCACAGCATTGCCAGATCTGAGCTGGGTCTGTGACTGAAGCTCAAGGCAACGCCAGATTGGGGCCAGGGATCGAACCCGTGTCCTCACGGATACTAGTCGGGTTCATTACCACTGAGCCACAGTGGGAACTCCTTTCTCTGGACCTATAAAAGGAAAGGCTACACTAGATGACTTCAGAAGTTCTTTTTTTTAAATGAATTTTATTACCTTTATAGTTGTACAGCGATCATCACAACCCAATCTTATAGCATTGGAAGTTCTTTTGAACATTAGTTTCTGAGAGTTTGTAGTCCTTTTGCTTTGTCTCTTACCAAAACTGATTTTTAGGAATGATCTAATACTCTCATTACATGAAAATGGCTGGTGAGGCCTGGTTTATTCTTCTTTCTGGTGATGCTTGCATTTTGACATGAGATGAACTATCATTTTGGTTTTGAGCCAAGAAAGAAAACTTCAAGTGTGCAGTTTATATGTACACAAATTGAGGATAGGGTAAGGGATATGTTTTGGTTAAGGGAATAGGGCAACCTTCACGGCCTCCTTGAAAAACATACGGTAATTAAATTAGGAGCATTGGTGTAGAGATGGGTACTGGAGGTTACCAGTAGGTAAAATGGGAGCCGCTACTGGGAGTGGGGGTGGGTGTGGGGGCGGGTGTCAAGATTCTAACCACAGCACCTGGCACCAAGGAGGGACGAAATCCTCTTGATTTCATAATGTGACCTTGATTGCCCCATTTAACCCGGTGCTTTGAAGTCTCAGTGTGTAGAAACATTATCACTGTCAGAGCATACATTAAACATTTATACACAAGCAGATAATCTAAGTCACTCTGAAAGAGGTTGCCATGATGAAAAGAACTCACACAGTTAAGCCAGCATCTCTAATGTAGGTAGACGGTAACCACATTCTCATTTGAGAAGCAGACAGCATAGAGGATGAGGGTGTGGGGCTCAGGACAAACCCTCTTTGGGTTCAAATCCTGCCTCTGTCACCTACTAGCTGGGTGACCTTGATCAAGTGGCTTCACTATACACACAGCTCAGTTTCCCCATATATTGGGATAATAATAATGTCCACCTCATACGGATGGTTGTGAAATTAAACTTAATACTCATAAAGAGCTTAGAACAGCAGTGCCTGGCACATAATAAGTGCTCAGTAAGCGTTAGCTGTGACACTTAGCTGTCATTACTTCCCAATCTCTTCCTTTGTTGTGTAGGAGATTTGCTGCTTCACTTCCAACAGCTCTTGTTTCATTGATTAACAAATTCTTCGTTATTTCCCAACTGCCAAACGAAGGGGAAACTAAATCTTGAGGTATCAGGGGATGATGTGAACCGAACGGAGCAGTCAGGGCTGCGCCAGAGGTTCAAGTCCTAGCCTGGAGCCCCGCGCCGAATCTCAGCTCTGCCTTGAGCAGATCCCCGCCCTCTTGGGGCCTCAGTTGCCCCATCCTTAGTCGGATAAAATAAGGAGGTAGAACCGCAGTTCTAAACTTTTCCCTCTCCCCCGCAGCCAGCTCCTGAAGTCATTTTCTTTCTGGATTTCTGGCTGAAATCCCGTACACCGAGCGCGGTGGAGAGGGGGGATCCTGCTAGCTGATTGGCAAGGATCTCGAAGAAGGCCTCGGCCTTCCAGCGCACCCAGGCCCAGCCCTGATTCCGCAGCAGCTTTCCAGCTCCTACCGGCTCCCGGGGAGGGAACTCCCAGCTCGCGGACCCACCCCCGGAGCGAGCCTTGAATTCTCCCGGAATTCACAGCTCCTCGCCCTCCCTGCTGGGCCTCCCCCAGCAGCTCGCACCCAGGATCTTCTGTGGGGGCGGCCGCTTTGAGCAAAACTGCCCGGGTCTGCACGACTCCTGGGGACTTCCTGCAGAAGCTGATTGGCAAGGGCGGGGTGGTGGTGGTGAAGGGGGGCGTTCCTGCAGCCCGCGGTAACCGGCGCCCTGCCCCCTCGGCCTCCGCCCGTGTGAAAGAGGGCTGTAAAATTCCGGAAGAGAGATTAGAGGCAGGGGATGGGTGGGGCGGTGAATCAGTACATTCCTTCCTCCCCCTGCCTCCCCCTCCCCGGTTATCACTTTGGGAGGGTTGAGTCCTCTCTTGGCCTTCTCCTGACCGGCGCACAGACTGGGTCCAGACAAGCTAAGCAGTGCTGGGCGGGAAACTTCCAGGCTCAGCTGAACTTTGTAGAGCCTGGATTGCTCAGGACCCCATTTGGTTTCAGGCTGGGGAATTTTGGTCGTTGCTTCCAAATGGGTCCTTTCCATAAGAGTAGTTCATAGGCCTGCCTGTGCGTATGTCAGTAGCTCCCACTTATTGGGCAAGCCCCTACTCTGAGGCAGAGTCTGGGCTGGGTCACTGTGTCTTTTCTAGCTAAAACTTTGCAGTGTAGATGCCTTATCTCCTGTTAGCTAGGCGAGAAATCAGAAAGCTCAGAAAGGTTAGGTAACTTGCCCAGGGTCACAAAGTGGCAGAGCTAGGAATAATCCCAGCTCTACTGGTTCTGGTAAATTTCCCCCCACACACTGCAGCTTCTTTTACTTAGGAAGACATTGAAAGGGAACACTTATTAGTGGGTAGAGAAGTTAAATGTATGGACTACCTCCCACAGTGCTAATTTAGTGATTTAATTTTTTTCTTTCCTTTTTCTTTTTATAGCAGCACCTGCAGCATAAAATTGCTGGGCTGGGGTAGATTTGGAGCTGCAGCTGCAGGCCTATGCCACAGGTGCTGCAACACTGGATTTGAGCCACATAACTCACTGAGCAAGGCCAGGGATTGAACCAGCATCTTCATGGATACTAGTAGGGTTCCTAACCCACTAAACCGCAACAGGAACGCCTGATTTGAGTTCTCACAACCCCCTGAGATAGATGTGAGCACCATGGCCATTACACATGAGGCAACTTTAGAAGTTGGGAATTTGAGGGGCAGAGCTGGAATTCCTATACAGTCATAGTACAAAACCAGAGTTTTGTTTTTGTTTTTCTTTTTAGGGCTGCACCTGCAGCATGTGGAAGTTCCCAGGCTGGGGGCTGAATTGGAGCTACAGCTGCAGGCCTACACCACAGCCACAGCAACTCAGGATCTGAACTGTGTCTGTGACCTACACCACAGCTCACCGCCACACCGTATCCTTAACCCACTGAGTGAAGCCAGGGACGGAACCCATGACCTCAGGGATACTAGTCAGGTTCCTTACTGCCAAGCCACGATGGGAACTCCCTAAACCACAGTTAATGTCTGTGTAGTACTTGACAGTTTACAAAGCCCTTTCAAAATCTTTGTTTCAGAGCTATTCCATTGCACAGATGAGGATAGAGGTTCATTCTTGAGGTTAGGCCACTTGTCCAAGGACACAAAGATAATTGTGAGGGCCGGAGACTGCAGTCTTGAAATAAACCCTATAAAGCCAGTGGTAGCAAGACTCATTCCACTGATTCATTCCACAGTGCCAAGCACCATTCTAATCATTGTTTTTTTCTTTTTTTTTTCAGATTTTAATTTTTTCTATTATAGTTGATTTATAGTGTTCTGTCAATTTCTACTGTACAGCAAAGTGACCCAGTCATATTATATGTATATACTTTTTCTCACATTATCCTCCATCATATTCCAACTCAAGTGACTAGATAGAGTTCCTTGTGCTATACAGCAGGATCTCATCGTTTATCCACTCCAAATGCAACAGTTTGCATCTATTAACCCCAAACTCCCAGTCCATCCCACTTCCTCCCCCTCCCTCGTGGAAACCACAAGTCTGTTCTCTAAGTCC
Organism: Sus scrofa; assembly: GCF_054392235.1. NCBI lineage: Eukaryota > Metazoa > Chordata > Mammalia > Artiodactyla > Suidae > Sus > Sus scrofa. The sequence goes on along the minus strand of NC_139388.1, from coordinate 92,920,853 downwards.
ATGAGTTTCTTTTCTGTGGAAAGGTTCATTTGTGCCATATATTAGATTTCAGATGTAAGTGGTATCATATGGTATTTGTCTTTCTCTTTCTGACTTCACTTAGTATGAGGGTCTCTCGTTCCATCCATATTGCTGCAAATGGCATTCTTTTGTTCTTTTTATGGCTGAGTAGTATTCCATTTTGTATATATACCACATCTTAGTCTATTCATCTGTCGATGCACATTTGGTCCATCACTTTTCAGTCCATCACATGTGTTGGACATTGTGAATAGTGCTGCAATGAACATACGGGTGCATGTGTCTTTCAAGGGAAGTTTTGTCTAGATATATGCCCAAGAGTGGGATTGCTGGGTCATATGGTAGTGCTCTATTTAGTTTTCCGAGGTACCTCCATACTGTTTTCCATAGTGGTTGTACTAATCATTGTTATAATAGCTAACATTTATTGAACACTTACTATGTGTCCAGTATGGTGCTCCCTGAGTTATACATATGCCTGTAATGCTCAAAACTATGTCATGAGGTAAGTACTGTTTCCTTTTCCATTTTATAGATGGAGAAATTGAGATTAGATGAAGTAACTTCCCAAAGTTACACAGCAACAAGATGGCAATGCAAAATGCCTGATGAAACAGTCTAGGGTCCCAGAGTGGGAGCCAGACCCCTAGGTTGTGTCCTCACTACTGTTTAAAACCACTTCCCTAAGAGTCTAGGTTGCTTTGCCACACCACTGTTATGTCTTTCTCTAACCCTGTGTGTGGCAGGCCCACCCAGCTCCTGCTATCAGGAAACTAATGCTCCACAAAATCAGTCAAGAATACCACCAGTTTTGCCTCACAGGGGTGCTGGGGAGGATTAATAAGCTAATGGCACTTGGAATGCTTCGGCAAAGGCAGTGGATAAACTCCGGGTACTTGTTATGTGTAAAACCCACTGCCAAGGGTGGTTCACGCTGTAATAAGGGGCCTGCAGCTCAGTTCCTGATCTGTTTGAGGTGGGGAGCCACATCCTTGGGAAACCATTTGGATGAGGTCATTCATGTCAGGGGTTAGAGCATTTCCCTGCTGTCCTGGGAGTATGAGGGGGTTGTTGGTGCCATGATCTCAGATCTTTTGCTCCCAGAGGTGGGTGTTCCCAACATCTCAGAAGGGATTCCGGCCTAATCTAAGGTACACAGTCATTGACTGAAGTTAGAAACTAACTTCATGCTTATTCAGGCTTCAGAGGCAAACATCGGGGCTGAATCCTGCTTCTGTCTCTTCATCTCTCTGAGCCCCCAATCTCTTTTAAAATGAGGATAATAACATCTTCTTCACGGGTTATTTTGAAGCATAACTTGATAATATATTTAAAGACACCTTGCCCAGGACTTAGGCTGGAGAACAGATGCTTAATAAATGGTATCTGTTATCATAGCCGTTATTGCTATCTTTATGTTGTTATTATATTATTTACTGACATTTTAGGACTGGGCTGAGAGATAGATGCAGGGAAGATTCATTCATTGCTCAACCATCTACTACAATGCCCTGGCAGTCAGTCTGAGTAGGGGAGAACATGAAAACAGGCATTTACAACACACATGATACATGCTATGATAGGGGAATTGCATAAGGTGTTTTGAGACTTTAGCGGAAGAATCAACAACTGGGGAACTCAGCAAAAGTTTTGTAGAACAGATAGTTCCTGTTTCAAGCCTATGCTTCTAGGAAGTGGAAAACGTTGCCTGCTGAAGGCAGAGAGAATGTGAGAGCAGCAGCTGAGCCTGTGCTCCTCACCCAAAGGGCCTTGATTCTGATCTGCAGCCCTTCTTGCTTCAAGGACTCTCAACTCCCACGCAGCCCTGCCAGCCAGGCTGCCCTGGAACACCTCCTCCTGGGCCACCTGCTGGTGGTGAGCATCCTGGGTTTTGTGCTGTGGCTGAGTCATAAGACCCTTTTTTTTTTACTACTAAGCTCTTATGGAAGCCTTCTGGTCAGGAGAAAAAGCCCCAGGTCTACCTTGTGGGGAGGGATAGTGATGACTACTGACCATTGCTTCTCCCCATAGGGCCAAGTGAAGATGTGTGTGGTGGTGAGGGGGCTGGGAGACAGGCAGCCCAAGGGGCAGGAGTCCCCTTCTAGATAGGTGCCAGGTCTGAACAGGTGAGGCTTCCCAGAGTGGAGTGGGAAGGACAGAGCCCCCTGCCCCCTACCCCCAACTCTCATGGGTAAGCCTCCCCTCTTCCTCTGAAGCCAGCCTCCAGTATCTCTTTCTGGCTGCCATCGGGCAGTAGCCCGGACCAGTCTTCCAACTCACCGGTGACCACATTTTCCAAACCAAAATTCAGAACACAGACTGAGAAAGAACTTCCAGCCACCTTCTAAATGCAAGAGAGAATACTGAGATCCCTAGAATAATCCCTGTTAAAGAGGACATTTGGTTGGTAACCTTGAAATTCAAGCGTCTCCTCTTCATCAGACATTTTTCATATATTTTATCACTGATATGTGAAAAGAGTCTCATGAGGTAGCTGGTAACTATTTCCATGTAACAGCTTAAAGTATGTCGAGAGAGGAAACAACTTGCCCAAGAAGCTACATCCCGAAGTTTGAATCTTGATCTGCTACTGAGGGTTCCTAGGTGTGTGTGCGCGCGCGCGCGCGCGCGCGCGCGGCGCAAGCGGGGCGTTGGGGGGGGGTGAGCGGAGAACTATCCTTCGCAATTGCAGACACACACGCCATTTATCTGGGGCCTCGGGAAAGGGCAGCCAAGAACTGAGCTGCCCCAGTTCTCACTTCTGGGTTGGAAATCCCCGCGCAAAGGGCTCGGTCTTTCTCGGTTGCCGCCCGGTCCCATCAGGACCTGGCTCCGGGCCTCACAGCCTGGGCTGCAGAGCAAAAGCCCTTCGACCTTGAGGGTCACCACGCGGTCTCCGGCCTTTGCCCAGTCCAGGTGCGGAACGGCGGGCCGCAGCATAGGCGACCGACTCCTCAGGCCAGGTTCTGCCCCCCCACCCCTCCCCGGTCACATGGACGCGCCTTCCGCAGCCAGGAGTGCCGGGCGGAACGAACCACGAGGAAAAGATGGGGGAGGCGCCGAGGGCAGTGGGTCAGCGCCCCGCGGGGCAGGTGGGCGGGTTCTATCGCCTCAAGCCGGCCCGCCAGCCAGTCAGCGGGCGCGAGGGGCGGGCCGGCGGGCGCGCGCGCCGCGCCCCGCAGCGCCCCCTGAGGGGCGGCGGCGGGAGCTGGTTCCGGCTGCGCGCGCAGCGGTGGTGGCGGCGGCGCGATCGGCCGGGCTGTAACCGTCGTCAGTCCGGTAGCGGCTGGAGCGGCAGCGGCGGCCGGGCACGGCGCGAGGCTACGCCACAGGGCAGCAGCGGCAGTGGGGACAGCGGCGGTAGCCGGAGACGCAGAGGCGGCCGCAGCAGCAGCAGCAAGACGGACTCGTGGACACGCGCCGCCGCCGCCGCCGCCGGGCCGGGCCGGGTGTCGCGCGCCGAGGCTGGGGGGGAGTCGTCGCCGCCACCGCTACCGCCGCCGCCGCCGCCGCCGAGGTGACTGAGGAGAGAGGCGCCTCCTCGCTCCCGCCGCCGCCGGACTTCAATGCCCAGTCCCCAGCTCGCCAGCGTGAGTGCGCTGCCCCCGGGCGGCCCCCGCGCCGGCTCCCGGGGCCTCAGGGCAGGGGAGGGCGGGAGGCGCCGCAGCCATTAGTGCAGGCCCGAGACACGTCCCCGGAAGGAGGGCAGGGCCGGGCCCGGGGGCGGGGGGAGCGCGACCGGGAAGCGTGGAGAGCGAGGGTGGGTGAGGAAGGGGGAGGATCGCGCGTGTGGGAGGGGAAGGGTCGAGTGCTGTGTGCAAGAATGGTGACTTGTGGGTTGGGGGGAATGTGCGTGCGTGAGGGCGAGTGTGAATTGGGGACGGGGCTGCGCGTGCAGGCGGGGAGAGGGAGCGTGGCGAGGAGAAAGTGTGACGGGGGAGTTGGGAGCAGTCTGCGTGTGTAGTGGAGAGTAGGGGGGAGTGTGAGTCGGGGGCGGTAAGGGGGACGGTGTCAGGATGGTGGGGGAGAGAGCGTCTATGGGTGGGTGTAGGGGAGAATGAGTGTGTGTGGGAGAGTGGGGAAAATGGGGAGAGTAAGTCGGGGAGGGAGTTGCGCGCATGGGGTACGCATGGGGTGGGGGGGAGAACGCGAGAGCAGTGTGAGAGAGAGGTTGGGGAGAAGGAGATGGCAGATGAGGGAGCGTGGAAGGGTGTGCCTGCGATTGTCCAGTGTGTCAGCAGGCATCCTGGAGGCTCTCCTGGATCGTTTTCCAGGGCCCTAGTGAACCAGGGTGTCCTGGATTAGGGAGTTATTTCCAGGAGCATATTGTCCCTGGGTCCTTGGGTTCACGTTATGAGGAAAGCGTACAAGAGTCTGTCCCAGTAGCACTGTCATCTTCTGGCTCCGTGCTTTTTGTTGTTGTTATCCCCCTCTCCCTCGTTTCATGATAGGGACATAAGTTTTCCTATTTGTCAGACATCTATCTGATTGGCATCCCATCCTTATCTGGGGTTCTGAGAGCTAACTAAAACTTGTATATTGTCCAGGATTCTAGGCTCTTGCCTTTAGAGTTTGTAAAGTACTGCTAGTTTTTTCAGGTGAAAGATATTTTATTGTTTGGGTAAATTAAAGCAATGCTTTTTAGGTTTTAGCTCTTTCCTAACCTTCTGGAGAGAAGCTTTTTAAGAAATAATGATAATGATGATAATAATAATGATGTAACATGTTGATGAGATGAACCATGGGCTAGTTTATTATTTTCTGGAATTTGTCGAGAAACATGTAAAGTTTCTAGAAGTTCTAGCATCACTGTAGGCATTCAGCAAATGCTTGTCTGTTTGGAGTCACCAAACTGTAGCTACTGCTGGGTAGTTCCTTGCTGCCATTCTCTGTGTTACAGAGTAGTTTCAGACAGGAAGTGAGTTATGCCTTGTTGAATGTCCAAAAGGAAATTAAGGCTTTAGAATGACACAGTATTAAGGCTTCATCATCACTTGCCAGCATACCATTGTGTTGGTCAGATGGTTAGAAGTTGCTTTCTGGTTATTTGGTGTTCATTTTAAAAGTTGTTTCATATTGGATAGTGAATGGGCTAATCGTGGTAGACTTTTCCTAGGTTCTTGTGTTGTAGAAGAGGAGTACATTGATACGGGTTTTGTAGTATAGTGATAGGAAGTCTCTTAGTAGTTGGGCGTCTTTTCCATATAAGCAAAGAGTAGTATGGTCCTTTTGTTAGTAGGCCTGATAGAATTACAAGCAAAAGCACTGATGTGTAATTAGAGGTCAGAAATTTTATTTTTCTTACATTGTCTTTTTTCTTGATCACTAGTATGCTCTCCACTTTCAGAAATAGTAAATAGTATTGTTAGTATTCAGTGGGGGACTCAGTTAACTAATTAGTATTAAGTGCCTACTATGTACCAGGTACTTTTTATACTCTCATTCAGTTCTCATAGCTACTATTAAAAGGTGGTAGGTGTCCTCATTTGCATTCATTTGGCACATATTGAGTGGTTTCTATTTGCCAGGCATTAGGGATACAGTGATGAGCCCTCATTGACTAACAGTGATGAGATGAAGATATATAGAGACTCACAGAGGTTAAGTAACTTGTCCCAGGTTACAAGGTAATAAGAATGTGAGTTGGATTAAAAACCCAGGTCAGTCTGACTCCAAAGTCCTTACTTTTGCACTACATCATTAACTACTCTCGCAATAGGTTGTCTCACTTTGAGGTTTCTCATCCACAGAGCAACCCAGCAGCTTGTACAGATGAGAGAGGTTGAAGTTAATGTGGAAGACTGAATGGCTGGGGGCAAGGAGATCATTTAGGAGATGCCGACTTGAGGCTCTGTGGGGCCTAAGTTAGGCTAGGCTTTTATGTGGGTGGAGACTCTGCCTTGAAACTCTCTTGGGGCCTCGGGGTGTGTGCTTTGAGACAGAGTTTTTATGAGGCACCTGGGATGTGTCTGGGAGAGGAAAGTCTGATTAAAGAAACCCAGCAGCCTTTTATGTTTTTTTTTGGGGGGGGGGGAGAGAAGAAGAGTATATTTATTGGGGCTAAGAGTCAACCAGAAGTTGTCAGTTCTTTGTGAAAGTTTTTCTCATCAGCCTTGTGGAATATTTACTTCAGGAGATTGTGGTCAAATGAGAAAATATATATGAAAGCACTTTTTAAATTATAAATTGAAATACAGATTCAAAGTATTATCACTAAGACTTTTCTTCTAAGGCAATAGTTTGTTATATTTAGTAGCTGGAAAAAGTTACTAGCATTTTAGACCACCTATACCAATGAAAAACTATTTAGAACTGCTGAACTGGGTATATTCTGACTCAGAACAGCAAAAGTCAAACCACTCCCTCTGTGAGTCAGGCAAGTAATATTCAATTTGAACAAACCAAATTTATAGGCAGAAACCATTTACAACATCATTGAATTTTGGTGGCACTAGGGAAGAGTAAATGTTTGAATGCTTGTGCATATAACTTTCTTAAAAAGTTTGACAGTCCCATATTTATATTTTACTTGAAAAGACATTTGTGTGAACAAGGAAAAACAGATTTATTTTTCTTAAGATATAACTTTTTATTCACTTTGTTTTTAAAGATAGCATTTCTATATGAGGAAGTTATGGTTTTGAGACATAAAGTTGAAATTTAATGGAGATTTATTTTACAGGGTTTGACTGTACTGTTCCTTTTTTGTTGGAATATGGGATTGGTAACCAGTGATGCCTCTAGAAAAAGCATTTACAAATAAGATGCAGGGGAGAAGTATATACATTTTTAGCTGTTGCTCTTGGAAGAGTGAAACTTAAGTTAGAGTGAAGCCTAAGTTAGGTTGATTTCTTAAAGTGCTATCCTGTCAGGTGTACTACTTACTGAAGTTAGGGATCTTTAAACATTTCCAGCAGTTGGAAATCAGGATCTGTAGTTTCAACATGAAAGACCTAGTTATGTTTATTGAATTGGTAGTGGTAAAGATTTGAGGTCTTGGAATTCTTATAAAGTCCAACTTTATGCTTTAGGTTTCAACATTACCTTAAGAATCTTCTTTGTGCTAAATCATGAATCATCTCATTTAAAATTCATAATAATCCTGTGAATGATTAATTGGCATTCTTTTAATTTTACAGATAAGAAAATTGGTTTAGAGATCAATTATTGAATCATAATTAAAGAATATCAGTAAATAGATGGCAGTGGGTTTAAAAAAAATTTCCCCTCGGGGTTTAAATCTCTGGCTAACCTTTTTTTCCCCCAGTTAACTCTAGTCATTTTATGGAGAGGTATGTAGGAAATAGTAGATGTTAAGGAAGTTAGCCTTTTCTTTGCTTGAAATTTAGTTTTTAGGTTTTTTTTTTTTGTTTGTTTTTGTTTTTTTGTCTTTTTAGGGCTGTACCTGAGGCATGTGGAGTTTCCCAGGCTAGGGATCAAATTGGAGCTGTAGCTGCTGGCCTACACCACAGCCACAGCCATGTCAGATCTGAGCCCACATCTGAGACCTATACCACAGCTCATAGCAATGCTGGATCCTTAACCCACTGAGCGAGGCCAGGGATCGAACCTGTGTCTTTGTGGACGCTAGTCAGATTATTCCCCCTGAGCCAGACAGGAACTCCAGTTTTTAGCTTTCTTTTAAAAAGGATACTTAAGTTACTTCCATACTTTTTTTTTTTTTTTTTTTCTCTTTTTAGGATGTTGCTACTTTGAGATTTTTCTCAAGATACTAGTTGGTTATATAGAAACAGATGATTATTCTCTAAGTTTATAAAGCAAGAGTCCTTGATGTTACATTTCTGATAATTTTGTACCTTGGGTTTGTTAAATGAACATGGATGCTGCCAATTAAAGTTACTTCAGGAAATAGAGATTTGAGTCTATTAATGTGGAATATTAGAAGAATCTTTTCTCCATTTTCAACTTCAGAACTAGTATATGTATAGGGTTATCCTTCGTTTATTCTGGTTATTCTTCATTTAATTGCTTGAAACACATTACCTAGCTCTTTTGACCTCCTGGACACTCTCTTGAGATGTGAAGTCTTAAGAGGGTTGCTTGGTGTAGAGTTCAAGTGGATATTGTATGTGCATCTTTTGCTGCTTGAAGCTGTAGAGGTCTAAGCTAAACCAGAAACTGTCACTACTCCAGCACCTCCATGAAAGAAGTTGCACAGCACTGCAGGCTCTCTCTACTTTCTATAGTTACCCTGTGGAGTTACTAGGACGCAGGTGAGAAAATAACCTTTCTCCTGTGAGTGTTAATTAAGGTGGTTTCCCCTGCACTTGTTGTTTAATCAGTATAGATTTACAGCGCGTAAACTCTGCCAGAAAAATGGCTATGAGGGGCTGACAGATTATACCAACACTTTTTATTTCTGTGACTTGAATACAAATGTTTTTTGTTTGCCTGCACTGATTTCTTACTCGTAGGTTCTTTTTTTTCTTTTTTTGTCTTTTCTATGGTCGCTCCTGCAGCATATGGAGATTCCCAGGCTAGGGGTCTAATCGGAGCTGTAGCCACCGGCCTACAGCAACTCAGAATCTGACCTGTGTCTGCAACCTACACCACAGCTCACGGCAACGCCGGATCCTTAACCCACTGAGCAAGGCAAGGGATCGAACCCGCAACCTCATGGTTCCTAGTCGAATTTGTTAACCACTGAGCCACGACAGGAACTGCACACGTAGGTTCTGTAACACAGCATCCACTCCATTTTAAGTGGCCTAGAAACTAAATTTCATCATTTGAATATAAATTTACATTGTATAACATTCTTTTTTAAACTGTAAAAAATTTAAAGATTAAGCTTTTCTGTGACCCTTTCTTTGCTAGTTGAGCCTGTTTTGAAAAAATGTTTTGACCATTAGAACTGTCTTTACCTTTTAGAGAATCTGTTTATTTAATTCCTTAGTATTTTTGGGTTGAAATTTCATTCTTCTCAGAAAATGTTAATTCTTTTGGCATAAAATGAACATATGATATATTTGTTTTAGCAGATCAGATAAATGACTTTATATTTTTATTTCTACAGTGGTCAAAAATGTTGGCTCTTAACTAATGTATTGTTTGACAAGAATTCAAATTCATAATCAAGTCTGCTTTCTTCTGGTTGTCTTTTAGTTTTGAGATTTGAGCATAACTTCTTTGTACTCTTTTACTTTAAACATTCACCAGGTTGTACGACCACAGTCTTTGTAGATTGGTTTTATATACATATGTTGATACTTAACTGTTTTTAGTAGCAGAACAAATTGATGTTTCCCTCTTTCCATTATCAGTGACAAGCCTATCATGAGGGAACAGAGTGGTTAGTTCAGAAGGATATGAGTCATCAGTAGGATTTGTCAGCAAATTGAGAAGGATACATGGAAAAACAATAGATTCTAGTGACATTATTCTTCATTCCACACGTGTGGTAACGTTTTAAGTTTCCTTTTGGTGATTGGTTTAAATTATTCAGATAATTTAGATCTTTCTAGATGAAGAGCACATCAAATTTAAGTCATAGTACAATTCTGAATTGTTTTTTTAGTAAGATGAGATATTCTTTTGGAGGTCATCAACAAGTAGAATTTAGTTAAATTTGTATCTGTTTTCTAGGAAAAAGAATTCAACTATCAGGTAGGTTTTAGAAGCTGGGAGACTATTTTTGTGAACCGTGCTGATAATTAGTGGCACTGCTTAGTAGATCAGAAGATGCCCACCAACATGGCAATATTTGTTTTCTCTCAACAAGCAGAGTTTTTCCCTTACTACCACTCAACTTTTTATTTTATTTATTTATTTTTCAGCTATGCCTGTGGCATGTGGAAGTTCAGGGGTCGAACCTGAACCACAGCAGTGACCCATGTTGCTTCAAGTGACAACTTTGGACTTAAACCACTGTGCCACAAGAAGACTCCTACTCTGTTTTTTAAATTCCTGAGAGCTTTTATTGCATTTAAATTGGTCTGGAATTCTCAACGTAGTTAAGGACTCCTCGGAATTATCTAACTAAGGACTTAGTTCCTTTCTCAAGTCATGCTGCCATTGCCTGTCACTGTTTCTACCAGTCTTATAAAAGTTTTACCTTTCTTCAGAAGTCTTAATTAATCCTTCTCTTTTATTCATGCTTATTTTGTCTTCAAAGTTTGTAGCATTAATAATGAAATTTTAATGCTCATCAAATATTTTTCACCAACATTGATTCTTCCAGAATCTTGATCCTGAATGGTAATTGTATGCAGTGCACAAAGAATTCCATGAATGCTTGTTCTAAGATGAGATGTGCTGCATTTTAGTATCTTTTAGAGCTATATTGTTCCTCATCTTGGTAAACATTTGGAGGAAGAGTGCACGAAAAATGAAATTTTGCATTCTTTTTTTTTTTTTTTTTTTTTGGCCCCCAATGGCCGAGGCATATTCAATCCCTAGGCCAGGGATTGAATCTGAGCTGCAGCCATGGCAGTGGCAGATCCTATAATGCACTGTGCTGTGCCGGGGATCGCACCTGCACCTTCACAGCAACCTGAGCCACTGCAGTAGGATTCTTAACCCACTGTGCCACAGGAGTAACTCCCTAAATTTTGCATTCTTTGAGAAGAGAAAAAAGGTGGATCCATGTTGAAGTAAGCTAGTGAGCTAAGAATAATAACTCCTTGGACAAGTTCCCATCGTGGCACAGTGGTTAACGAATCTGACTAGCATTCATGAGGACGCAGGTTCGATCCCTGGCCTTGCTCAGTGGATTAAGGATCCTGAGTTGCTGTGGCTTTGGCTGGCAGTTGCAGCTCCGATTCAATCCCTGGCCTAGGGAGATTCCCCTAGCCTGGGAACCTCCATATGCCGCAGGTGTGGCCCTAAAAAAAAAGAAAAAAAAAGAATAATAACTCCTTGACATGACATTATAAAACTATTTTACCATTTTAACTTCACATTCATATGTGAAAAAGCTGCTTTCACTGTATGATTTCTAAAGATTTTTTAATGTATTTCATAAAAATAAACATCAAGTCATTATTGGGCAGACAGTATATTTTAAAAGGCCACCAGCAGCTCCAAATTGAATAATTTGGGTTTTTCTCTGTTTATCTTGTCCTGTACTCATGCACAGAGAGAGACGGTTGTGAAGTATAATGCGACTTATAAGAAGCAACTTTAGGAGAGAAAGTGAAGTGTAATTTACTTAGGAGAAACTTGGACCAAAGTGCCCTAACAGCAGAAAAATTTCTGGGGCTCAAACAAAAGATTTATGCTGACAAGATGTAATTTGCAATGTTTTTATTCTGTATTCTGTACATAGAGAGCTTCTTTCCTCCCTTTTGGTGGTGGGTACTAGAACAGAACCTTTAAATGTGCTCAATACATTACACAAAATGGGGAAATGAAAGAGTTAAGCTGACCCATAAACTGCTAAGCTATGAAACATATATTTTAAATAATGCTAACAATAGCCTGGAAGTTTTTGCTTTGCATGCTGCTCCTGTGCTGTAGGTTATTTTGAAAGGTGATTCAAATAACCTTTTCCCAAGTATCTATTTTGCAACCTCAGGGAACTTGCAGCTGTTACGGTTATTCTAACTGTCCTGATATAGCTCAGAAAACATTTCAGAGTGGTGTTGACAGGGTGAATTCAGGTGTCCTTTTTGGTTTTTACTACTGAATTTGCTTTATTATAATTGAAGTTCAGAATCTCCAATGTGTTTCTTTGTTAATGAAATAATTGATTCAGTGGTTCTTGGGTTAATGTATGTATAGTGATGTTGGAAACTAAATTAAAATGATTAAGACTTAATAAGTTCTCCAGGAAAATTATTTAGCCTTTTGAGATTAAAGAAAAAAGGATGGAAGGAAAACAAAAAAATAACAAGATTTCATTATATGAGAATGCAGCCGAATTTGAGATAGTTCTCTGTTGTGTAAAGGAGGTTACCAGAGTTATTTAGGAAAAGAATGTGCTTAAACTTTATAATAAAGAGGCATGGGAGTCTTGAGATGTATACAAACTGAAGTCTTTAAACATAAAGCTCATGGAGAGGATAGCCATGATACCTTTGCCTGGAAATGAAAGTATGAATGAATAGAATCAATTTAATAGAGCTATTTAACTTGTGAGATTAATGTCCAATATTAGAATTATGTTTAGAATTAAAAAATTTTTTTGGTAAATTATTTTTTCAAATAATTTTTCTTAGAAAAAGCAAAAATTGGTCATAGTGCTGTTATCTCCACTTCAGTTTTACTTATGAAAGAAAAAATAACATATTTGGAAAAAGAGATTCAGCTGGAGAATTGCTAATCTTTAGGGGAGCAATGGAGTACAAATCGGAAAGTATATATTTTCAAGTGAGAATATTTAATGCAATTTTTGTCTTACAGTTATTTGTAGAGGTAGAAGTTACTAGAAAAGGTCAACTACTTCTAATCACCAGGGAACATATAAATTTGAAAACCACTCCCTTTTCATTTGAGTGGGAACTGAACCCACAGGACTTCAGAAAATAACTGTCACTGTTCTCAGAAGCAGGTGTGATTGTTGGTTACTTGCTTTCCTTTCCTTTTTGAGTGGTAGGCTATGTATGTCCTGCTGGTTCTGAAATGTTAAGATACTTTCCCACCATCAAGGTCATAATTTCTTTTTATAGAACCTGATTATTGATCTGTGTACTGGAACTTGATTTTCAAGTTCCCTCATTAAATGAGGAAGTAGAAAAGTGGGAATAACCAAGGGAGTAACTATGAAACTTTTTTTTTTTTTTTTTAGCAGTAATGAGCATTTTGCTATTTTCAGTTTGTTTACAGATATTTTGGATCTTAGTTTTCCCAGAATTTAATGGTACCTCTTATCAGTTCCCCAGGACTATAGTCAGTAGGAGAGAACTAACATTAATTTGGGAAGCTAGATGTATTCACTTTTAGTTTGATAAATGCATCAGTAGACAGATGAACAAAGATAAGTACTTTGGAGGAGTAGAACTCTTGTTTCTGCAGGGCTCTGATGAGTTGGGAGTAGGTTATGAAAGAAGAGTAAAAATTTCAGTTTGAGGCCAGTTAGCCAGAAGATGAATTTCTTAAAAAAAACTGAAGTTTAGTTGGTACAATATATTAATTTTAAGTGTGTAACAAATTAGAGTTTGAATACATTATGAAATGATCACCTATATGAATCTAGTAACCATCTGTCACCATAAAAAGTTATTATAGTATTATTGACTATATTCCTTATGCTGTATATTACATCCTCATGACATTTTATTACTGGAAGTTTGTACCTCTTAATTCCCTTTACCTATTTTGAACAGTCTCCCACCCAAAGATGAGTATTTAATTAGCATAGTCGAGTTGTCTTTAGTTTACAAGTTTTAGGATACTTTTTAATTTCAAATGGCCAAAATGGGAGTTCCCGTTGTGGCACAGTGGAAGCGAATCGGACTTGGAACGATGAGGCTGCGGGTTTGATCCCTGGCCTTGCTCAGTGGGTTAAGGATCCAGCGTTGCTGTGAGCTGTGCTGTAGGCCTGCAGCTGTAGCTCAGGTTCGACCCCTAGCCTGGGAACCTCCACATGCCATGGGTGCGGCCCCAAAAAAGACAAAACAAAAACACAAATGGTCAAAATGTAGTAGTTGTAGTAGTTCTTTACAGAGGAATTCCCTAACTTTTCTTCCTTGATGGTTATGAAGATTTTATGGTCCCTGCCCTTGCTCAGTGGGTTAACGATCCGGCGTTGCCGTGAGCTGTGGTGTAGGTTGTAGACGCGGCTCGGATCCCGAGTTGCTGTGACTCTGGCGTAGGCTGGTGGCTACGGCTCTGATTGGACCCCTAGACTGGGAATCTCCATATGCCGCGGGAGCGGCCCAAGAAATAGCAAAAAGCCAAAAAAAAAAAAAAAAAAAAAAAAAAAAAGATTTCATGTTCTCTTGTCTGAATAGTCCGTGCATATTAGATTCAGCTTCTATGAGTTCTTAACAGTTACTCAGGAACTTAACTCTTTTTTTCCACAGACCCCATATCCAGTCTGTGGACAAATCTTTTTGTTCTACCTCAAAGTATATCTTGAAACTGCTACTACTTTGGCCCAAGCTACCGTTATCTCTCCTGGATTATAATCAGGTTCCTACCAAATCTCCCTTCTTCCACCTTTACTGTTCATATGATCTGCCTCCATGTAATGTATAGAGTGATCCTTTTAAGCATAAATTGTTACTCTTGTTTGGAACCTCTTATTTCTCTCGGAATGATAGACATACACTTCTTTTGGCCTCTAAGTCTCTCTTTTTATTTCTGTGGCTATATTCATTCTCTTGACTTCCTTGCTCCAATAGCACTGGCCCCCTTGCTGTTCCTAGAACACTCCAAGCATGGCCTCACCTGATAACCTTTACAAGAGCTAATCCCTCTACTTAGAATGCTCCCTCAAATATCTCTTTGGCTCAGAACTCCAGGTCTAGGATAAAATGTCACTTTTTTCATTGAGGCATTTTCTGATAGCCTTTTTTAAGAGTGGAATCCCTTCTCCCTTTTGGCACTACACATTCCCTCGCTTTGAATTTTCTCCATAGTAGTGGCATATTTTATTGGTCTTTTTCTATTAATATATAAGGTCCATCCTGACATGAATTTTCCTTGTTGTTTACTGTTCTTTCTGCACCTATAAAAATATATACTTATTATGTGTCCGATATATATTTGTCTTTATAAGTTCTTCACTAGCCAAATAGGGAAAATGTCTAACCCTTCATGAGAATGAATTCTTTACTGTTGACAGATTATTTGTACTTATTTTGAGGGAAGTGCAGACATCTTCAGTGACGTGAAATGAATTAAAAAATTGTTGCAAGATTTTAGTCTTACATACCATATTATGCTTTCATGTTGTCTGCTTGTGGAAACCAAGCTGACTCAAATTTGCATGACTTCCTGTAGAGTTAATGGTAAGAAAAATAAATGTATGCTTGTTCTTCAGACTTTTGCTTTTAGATTTATTTTCCTTATTTCTTTCCTTCCTTCTTTCCTTCTTTTTTTTTTTTTTTTTTTTTTTTGGCTTTTTGCTATTTCTTTGGGCCGCTCCCGTGGCATATGGAGGTTCCCAGGCTAGGGGTCAAATCGGAGCTGTCGCCATTGGCCTACGCCAGAACACAGCAACGCAGGATCCGAGCCGTGTCTGCAACCTACACCACAGCTCACGGCAACGCCGGATCGTTAACCCACTGAGCAAGGGCAGGGACCGAACCCGCAACCTCATGGTTCCTAGTCGGATTCGTTAACCACTGCGCCACGACGGGAACTCCAAGAAGAAAGGCTTTTCCTTCTTTCTTTCTTTTGTCCGCCACACGCAAAGCGTATGGAAGTTCCCAGGCTAGGGGTCAAATCAGAGCTGTAGCTGCCGGCCTACACCACATTAACAGCAGCACAGGATGTCAGCCAATCTGCAACCTACACCATAGCTCATGGCAAAGCCGGATCCTAAACCCACTGAGTGAGGTCAGGGATCGAACCTACAATGTCATAGCTCCTAGTTGGATTCGTTTCTGCTGCACCATGGTGGGAACTTCTAGATTTTCTTTTCTTTCCTTTTTTTTTGGTATGCAGTGGCTTGATGTGGGATCTCAGTTCTCAGACCAGCGATTGAATCTTAACTACTAGACTACCAAAGAACTCCCTAGATTTTAATTTCTAAGATCTAGAGTTTTTCATTGTGTATTTATTTTTTATTTAAAAATTTTATTATACTTGATTTACAGTGTTCTGTCAATTTCTGCTGTACAGCCAAGTAACCCGGTTATACATATATACACATTCTTTATTTCACATTATCCTCCATCATGTTCCATTACAAGTGATCAGATATAGTTCCAGAATCTCATTGCTCATCCATTCCAAATGCATTAGTTTGCATCTACTAACCCCAAAGTCCCAGTTCCTCCCCCTCATTCTTGGCATCTTGGCAACCACAAGTCGGCTCTCCATGTCTATGAGTGTGGGTTTTTTTTTCCTCACGTAAGAATCATGTTTACTGGGGCTGGGGGGGAGTGAGCTCAGTGGGAACGGGGGGTGTGTGGGTGGAGGGGGGCCAGGTAGCCCCCACCCACTGGCACAGTGGCTCCTGTGGTCATGCTGCTCCGTCACTCAGCAGGAAGAAGATGGTGTCCATCACGTTCTCCAAACCTGCCCCCAGTGGGATCTGGTCCAGCATGGTCTTGGCCTTCTGGGGGTTGTTGCTGCAGTGTGCCTGGCCCACGGGTGTCATCACCACTGTGGGGTTCACTGCTTTCACACAGATCTTGTGCGGCCCAAGCTCCAGAGCCATCACCTTGGTCAGCATGTCCAAGGCACCCTTGGTGGGACAGTAGATGCTATGATCAGTCAGTGCACACTGGGACGACTGGCTGGAGACATTCACAGTGGACCCCAGAGCTCTCTGAGCTATCAAGCCTTGGGCCACGACCTGGGACACCTGGATGACAGCCTGAAGGTTCACTTCAGAAGACCTTTGCCCTCCCCAGTAATGAGTACCCAGCGCCCCGTGAGCCCCATCTCTGTGAGGTCCGGCTCCACTCTGGGCGCTATGTAGGCTGAACTCAAGTTTGTTCCTTTTCTGTATACATAGGTTCATTTGTGCCATATATTAGATTCCAGATATAAGTGGTATCATATGGTATTTGTCTTTTTTTTTTTTTTTTTGCTTTTTTAGGGCTGCATCAGTGGCATATGGAAGTTCTCAGGCTAGGGGTCGAATTGGAGCTACGGCTGCTGGCCTATGCCACAGCCACAACAATGCCGGATCCCTGACCCAGTGAGTGAGGCCAGGGATCAAACTTGCATCCTCATGGGTACTAGTGGGGATTCATTTCCACTGCTCCACAGTGGGAACTCTTAAGGATTGTTTCTAATGAATATCAAAAGTCACCAGAGTGATGTTTTTGTTTGCCCCCACATTTCCCTCCCCATCCCCCCAGAGTTACCCAAATGCTAGTAGGATATGAGTGGATTGACAGGATTTTTTAAAAGATGCTGAATGAGTTAGTTTAGATTATATTAAATGGGGCTGATTTTTTTTTGTCTTTTTGCCTTTCCTAGGGCCGCACCCGCAGCATATGGAGGTTCCCAAGCTAGGGGTCAAATAAGAGCTGTAGCCTTTGGCCTACACCAGAGCCTACACACAGGCTCCTAGCCGCGTCTGCAACCTACACCACAGCTCACAGCAATGCCAGATCCTTAACCCACTGAGCAAGGGCAGGGATCGAACTCGCAACCTCATGGTTCCTAGTCTGATTCGTTAACCACTGTGCCACGACGGGAACTCCTAAATGGGGCTGATTTTATAAAGTTCCCTCATTCCCTTGAGTTTTCTACATTTATATTTGAACTTAGAATTACAGTTGCCAAAGCAGGTTTGGACTTTTACTCAGTAATTAAATATCTTTAACAAAGCTGTCCATCTGGAATTGTGTAGGTACAGCCTTACCTGGGACAGAGGGACTAGCTCTTTTGAGGCACTTGGTAATCCAGTGGTTATAGCACTGTTAAGGACATAGTTAAATTGTAAATCATTGTAGAGTTCCTTATCACCCTAGAATTAGAAGTAAAACGTGAAGGTAATATATGTATGTGGGAAAAAAATTGAACCTGTTCAGAAGTTATATATTGTAAATAATGCTCCTGGCCTCCAGTTCCAGTTCCTTCCACCCCCAGGCAATCACTGTTACCTTTTTTCTTGTTACTTTCCAAATAATCCAGGGGAATGAAAACATGTACAGTACTCATAAGTATTTTCATGTATATTGTTCAGACTGTCATGTACCTTGCTCTTTTCACTTATCAGTGTCTCTTAGCCATCTTCCCGTATCTGTTTTATTTTTTAACCTCTGAATAGTTATCTGTTTGAACATTGTGCCATGATTAAGTGATGGATATCGTGTTATTTCATGCATTTTGCCTTTTAATTCTCATCTAGGTAGATGTTAGCAGTACAGTATTGATACTGGACAGAGACTTAACATATCCCTTGTCAGAGTTATATGTAGCCTCTGTTGTTTTACTAATTTAGTCTTACTGGCAGTACAGTATCTTAGTGTGGTAGGCCTCTGCTTGCTTGCTCTTCTTCCAGCTTCCTCTTTCTTCATTCTACTTTTCTCCTTTCCTCCTCCTTAATTTAAAAGGACTTTTTCTGTGCCAGACCACCCTCTCTAATTTTTTAGTGAAGTTATATTCTTTTGTTAAAAATGGAAATGTCCCAAATTTAGTATTTTAAAAGTTAGGTTCTGTAAAAGATAAAGGGTGAAGATGGATGTGTATTTGAATTATTTTATTTTTTAAGTAGTAGAACAGAGTTAATACAGAGAAAACTTTTTTTTTTTTTTTTTTTTGTCTTTTGTCTTTGTCTTTGTTGTTGTTGTTATTGTTGCTATTTCTTGGGCCGCTCCCGCGGCATATGGAGGTTCCCAGGCTAGGGGTTGAATCGGAGCTGTAGCCACCGGCCTACGCCAGAGGCACAGCAACGCGGGATCCGAGCCGAGTCTGCAACCTACACCACAGCTCACGGCAACGCCAGATCGTTAACCCACTGAGCAAGGGCAGGGATCGAACCCTCAACCTCATGGTTCCTAGTCGGATTCGTTAACCACTGCGCCACGACGGGAACGCCTCCAGAAAACTTTTAGAAGAAAGTTTTCCTCTAGGTATACAGGCGCTGAGTTTATGCTAAAATGTAGGGCTCTGTTACTTTTCCAGCTGTGGTAAATTGTTCTTTTTTTTTTTTTTTTTTTTTCCCTTATAGATTGTTTGCTTTGGATTTTTTTTTTTTTTTTTTTTTTTTTTTTTTTTGTCTTTTTGCCATTTCTTGGGCTGCTCCCGCGGCATATGGAGGTTCCCAGGCTAGGGGTCGAATTGGAGCTGTAGGCCCTGGCCTACGCCAGAGCCACAGCAACGCGGGATCCGAGCTGAGCCACGTCTGTGACCTACACCACCGCTCACGGCAACGCCAGATCGTTAACCCACTGAGCAAGGGCAGGGACCGAACCCGCAACCTCATGGTTCCTAGCCATATTCATTAACGACTGCGCCACGACGGGAACTCCTTGCTTTGCATTCTTATGGGTGTCACAGAAATTCACATTAGTTTATCTGAATTGACAGATGCAAGAACATTTAACTGTTAATGCGTCGTTGAATTTTTTGGAGGGGGGGAAGGAACAAAGCTTATTATCATGGACCTGTTAACACTGATAGAACATACTGTTTCATTTGGCAGAAATTCCTTTCTGGGAATCTTAGTTTGGTATTAAGAATTGAAAATCTAATAATGACTTATCCTTATCCCTGGAAGTGCTCCTTCCAAAATGAGCTTGGAGAAATAAGATGGGATAAAGGTTGTTCTGTTTGCTGAGCAGACAAACACTGATGACGACGAGGTAGAAAACTTAATGCTAGAGCTGTAACCTTTTAAGCCTGGCTATTAGGACAATGCTGGTCTTTCAGTGCCTCTCTCAGCTGACACATATTACTGAGATAACATCATTAAACCAAAGGGATTCAAACAGGTTAGAATTTCGTTGTGTTTTGCACTGCATGCAAACCATTGTGCTTTGAGTAGTTACTTTAATAATCTTTTCTCCCCTTATTATAAGGTCATAGAGTTGCAAGTGAACATCCAAGCAAATATTTGAGAAAAGTTACACTTTCACGAAAAAAATTATGACTTGAAAAATATGTGGGTACCTCCATTAGTCAAAATTGAAGGAAAAATAAATAAGGAGTTAGGAGACCTGGTTTCTTCTCCTGGATCTGCTACTAATTCACATCGTGGTCTTAGTTAAGTCATATTAACCTCTCTATCTCAAACATCACTGTTTTTTTTCTTTCTTTTTTTTTTAAGGTCAGTGTACTTGATTTCTTAAGTTTCTGCTAATCTTAAAATTCCTTGACTGAGAGTTCCTGTCATGGCGCAGCAGAAATGAATCCGACTAGAAACCGTGAGGTTGTAGGTTAGATCCATGGCCTCACTCAGTGGATTAAGGATCCGGTGTTGCCATGAGCTGTGGTGTAGGTCACAGGCATGGCTCAGATCCTGTGTTGCTGTGGCTGAGGTGTAGGCCAGCAGCTGCAGCTCCGATTGGACCCCTAGCATGGGAACCTCCATATGCCACGGGTGTGGCCCTAGAAAGCAAAAAAAAAAAAAAAAAAAACTCCTTGACTGAACAAGAAGAACGCTATAAAATGTGTACTCTGAAGTGGCTGTGTTTTTAGGGCTGTAGTTAGAATTATGAGTTAGGAAGAATGATGGTATGTATTTTTATTTTTCTTACTTGGAATGTAGAGGTTTTGTATGTTTACTGAAATGAATAATTCATTCTGCTGAGGTTTTAAAGGTCTTATAATGCCCTTTTGAATTTCTTGTCTATCATACTTTAGGATTATTTCAGTTTTTTTTTTTTTTTTTTTTTTTTTTTGGTCTTTTTGCTTTTTCTGGGGCCACTTCCACGGCATGTGGAGGTTCCCAGGCTAGGGGTCTAATCAGAGCTGTAGCCACCGGCCTACGCCAGAGCCACAGCAACTAGGGATCCAAGCCGAGTCTGTGACCTACACCACAGCTCACGGCAATGCCAGATCCTTAACCCACCGACCAAGGCCAGGGATTGAACCCTCAACCTCATGGTTCCTAGACAGATTCGTTAACCACTGCCACGATGGGAATTCCCTATTTCAGTTTTACACTTGTGTCTGTGGTAATATAGTCAAAAGTATCTAATTTATAAAATAAAATGCCATAAGAATCTCATAAAAAGAAGACTTGAAGAGAGATGATTAGGCTTGAAAGTTTGAGGCTTAGATTTGTCTTTATCTGTTTCAGTTTTTTTTTTTTTTTTTTTGTCTTTTTAGGGCCATACCCACAGCATATGGAGGTTCCTAGGCTAGGGGTCCAATCAGAGCTGTAGCTGCTGGCCTACACCACAGCCACAGCAATGCCAGATCCGAACCACATCTGTGACCTACACCACAGCTCATGGCAACTCTGGATCCCTGACCCACTGATCGAGGCCAGGAATGGAACCCGCATCCTCATGGATACTAGTTGGGTTTGTTAACTGCTGAGCCACGATGGGAACTCCTATCTGTTTCAGTTTTTTTTTCTTGCAAGTGCTTCTGTAGTTACTGTCTTTCATCAATTTGGTCACAGTCATCTTTTTTAGAGTTCTTAAATGAGCATTTATTGATGGCTTAGTTCAAAGAGGCAGGTAAAAGAAGTGAGACCTTGTTCCTGTTTTCAGAGGAATATATGATTATGTTGACACTGCCTGAGCCAGCTATACAGGCCTAAAATAATATTAAAATTTCTGCCACTTCAGTTTCTTGCCTTGTTTTTGGTAGGGATTAATATTTGGACAGGAGGATGCTGTGTGTATCATTGACCTTTAAATGCTTTTGGACTCTTTGAGGTAGTGATGTGAGAAATGGTAAGAAGGTAAACCTGACGAGAAATGAGAGAATGGGAATCATACATTAATTGAGTCAGCTGGCATTTTGGTACCTTGGAAAAAATGCAGGACTAACAGAAGACTTGGGTTTGAATTTGGGCTCAACTAACTTACTTACCTTAGATAAATCACTTTTCTCATTCCTCATAGGTAGTAAAAACTGCTCAGAATTGTGAGGAAAAAAGACAACTTTTTGAAAGTACTTTATGAACTGATGTAATAATTGGGGCCAATGCATATATTTTGAATAGAAAGAATTAAATCCTCAAAGGAGAATTTTGGTAAATGATCTTTCAGCCATTTACAGATGGGTATGATTTTATGCAAAGTACTTAACCATCAAAATAGAAAAATAAGATCACTGTGAACTTTATGAAAAAGAGTCCATGGGGAAAGCCTTCTCGAAGTATTTTTTAATCATTTAAAAATGACTTAAAATGGGAGTTCCCTTGTGGCACAGTGGTTGTTAAGGATTCCATGTTGTCACTATGGCAGCTCAGGTCGATATTGTGGCGCAGGTTCAATACCTGACTCAAGAACTTCCATATACTGCAAGTGCGGCCAAAAAAAAAAAAAAAAAAAGATATAAAATGAATTTAGAAATTCAGTCATTTTAAAATGATAGAAACAATCTTATTAGTATGGAAACTTTATTGAACCTCATTTTGAAAAAAGACATACTTTACTTTTGAATCTATTTTAAAACTCTTGGTGTATGCTTTTATCCTATTCTCGATAGATGTCAGTAGTTTAGAGTTGGTGCTATGTCAGATGTCTTTGGGCTCATAAAGAATGTATTCTTGACTTTGGGTATTGTGTTTACTATGCTGTCAACCTCCAGTTCATTTAACTTATGCTTTTCTCCTCCAGGTTTTTCGTTGGAATATACGTTGCACATTTATGGCGATTCTGAGCGTGAGGGCAGACTTCTGCCAGGCTCAGCACAGCATTTCCGCTGACAAGTGAGCTTGGAGGTTCAATGTGCCATAATTAACATTGCCTTGAAGACTCTGGACACCGAGACTGGCCTCAGAAATAGTTGGCTTTTTTTTTTTTTTTTTTTAATTGCAAGCATATTTCTTTTAATGACTCCAGTAAAATTAAGCATCAAGTAAACAAAAGTGGAAAGCGACCTACACTTTTAACTTGTCTCACTAGTGCCTAAATGTAGTAAAGGCTGCTTAAGTTTTGTATGTAGTTGGATTTTTTTGGAGTCCGAAGGTATCCATCAGCAGACATCGAGGCCCAGATTGAATTTGGATTCAAGTGGATTCTAAATACTTCTGCTTATCTTGAAGAGAGAAGCTTCTTAAAGAATAAACAAGTTGAATAGAGAGAACACTGATTGATAATAGGCATTTTAGTGGTCTTTTTAATGTTTTCTGCTGTGAAACATTTCAAGATTTATTGATTTTTTTTTTTTTTCATTTTCCCCATCACTTTCACACACGCACACTCACACTTTTTATTTGCCATAATGAACCGTCCAGCCCCTGTGGAGATCTCCTATGAGAACATGCGTTTTCTGATAACCCACAACCCTACCAATGCTACCCTCAACAAGTTCACAGAGGTAAGATTGTAGCATGGTCTATCTTTTGGATTGATTTATAGGTAAAATCCCATTAAAGATTAAAAACCATTGTAAAGAAATCTGTGATTAGGGTGTGGATGGTCATTTGATCAATCTTTGAATTGAATTGAATTAGTTACAACAGATTTTTAAAAGAATGTTTAAGGAAATTGGGGAGATCTTAGAGATTACTTAGTACTGTGTTTTTTTCCTTATATCCTTTCAACATTATTACCATTTCTTTTGTTATGCTTTAATATTAAAGATAATTAATATTGAACGCTTAGTAACACCAGCACTACAATAAGCAGTTTTATGCATTATATCATTTACTCCTAATAACCCTATGAGGTTGAGGTATGGGTACTATTATTATTTATATCCTATAAATGAGGAAACTGAGGGTCACAGTGATTTAGCAGTTTGTCTAAAGGCATGCAGTATGTGGTAGAACTATCTCTGACACTGAAGTCTATTTCTACCTCACATGTTCTAAAACCACTTTTGATGAAAAGCTACCCTAGAATTACGTAGCAGTAGTAACCATCATGTACAAGGGTTCAGAAACCTAGGGGAAGGAAAGGTATTAGAGGTAGGTGTTTTTTTTTGTTTTTTTTTTTTTCTTTTCTTTTCTTTTCTTTTTAGTGCTGCACTCGCGGCATATGGAGGGTCCCAGGCTAGGGGTTGAATTGGAGCTGTAGCTGCTGGCCTACACCACGGCCATAGCAGTGCCAAATCTGAGCCGTGTCTGTGACCTACACCATAGCTTATGGCAACGCCAGATCCTTAACCCACTGAGGGAGGCCAGGGATTGAACCTGCAACCTCATGGTTCCTAGTCTTGGATTCATTTCTGCTGCGCCACAATGGGAATTCCTTAGAGGTAGCATTTTTTGGTCAGATCTTGAATTTTTTTCTATTGGTAGTAGTAAGGAAATTTTTGTACTTAAACATTTGAATGTTAGCTTTTTAATCATTCTCAAGTTTTTCAGTCTCAGTGTGATTTCTGTTGATGTATTTATGGAGGAGACTTAGAGAGCTAGATGAACTCCTAGAGATTCTAAATCTATCCTTCTCACTTGACATATGGCAGAAAACTGAGTTCAGAAGAGGTTTTGACTTGCGGAAGATCACAGATATTTACCATAAAAAATTCTGCCATAACCTTTCAGTGAACAGCTACTGTGGAGTTCTTTTAATGGGCTTTTATTTGTAGTTAAAAACACTTTTTAAATTCCTTACTCAATATATAATAACTTGAGTTTCTAAGAAAGTCTTTATAAGAAAATCTTTCTGTGAAAAGGAAAGTCCTTTAGCAATTAAAATAAACTTGTCTCTTTAGGTAACCAAATGATGACGCTTCTTGTAGGATATCACTGTTGCTACTTATTTATACTTTTAATTCTCTGAGCTTCTTAACTTTGTGTACACAGTGTACAAGTGGTTCCAGGCCTTTATGCCCTCAGGTTGTTCAGTCACCTTTAAGCCTGGCTGAATTACGTGATACTATTTTCAGCCTGTGGATTCCTTGGTCATAGACTCCTGCAACTATAAAAAGATGTTGGTGGCCCCTTGAAGTTAGGTAGTTACTGGATCAGGCATTACTGTAGGACAATTTAAAGGAGCAAGGCGTCTGGCTATAACTGTGTTAGTTGGCTTTGTAATATAATATCACTTTTCCCCCCTTTTTTGGCCTCCCTGTAGCATATGGAGGTCCCGGGCCAGGGGTCAGATATGAGCCACAGCTGTGACCTAAGCCACAGCTGCAGCAATGCTGGATCCTTAATCCACTGTGTTGGGCTGGGGAATCAAACCTGTGTCCCACTGCTCCCAAGATGCTGCTGATCATGTTGTGCCACAGCAGGAACTCCATAATACCACTTTTTAATCTTAATTTCTGAATTACTTTTACTTGTTTCTTTAAATTAAAAAAAGCGGTTAACTACTTAGTATATAAAATAACAGAAGGTACAAATAAAAGACAATTTAAAATACTTAATTGTTAATACCTGGCTTTTACACGTTTTTATTTGTATATATGGATATATATAGATAGATAGGTAGGATCACACTGTATTGAAAAAAAATTTTTCTCCCGGAGTTCCCGTCGTGGCACAGTGGTTAACGAATAACCTCATGGTTAACCTCATGGACTAGGAACCATGAGGTTGTGGGCTCAATCCCTGGCCTTGCTCAGTGGGTTAAGGATCCGGCGTTGCCATGGGCTGTGGTGTAGGCTGGCAGCTACAGCTCCGATTAGACCCCTAGCCCGGGAACCTCCATATGCCACGGGAGCGGCCCAAGAAATGGCAAAAAAGACAAAAAAAAAAAAAAAAAATTTCTCCCAACCCCTCATTTTTTTTGTAGCTGTCACAGTTCTCTGTATGGAAATGCTGTACTTTCTTTAACCATTCAGCTATTTTTGGACCATTTATGTTTCTAGCTTTTTATCATCCAAACAACCTCTGTTGAAACATGCTGGTACCTAAATCTTTGTATATATCTTTAATTATTTCACTAGTATAAATTCCCAGAAGTAGAATTTCTAGGTCAAAGTGTGTGTGCTTTTAAAGTTTTTGTGTTATGCTACCAAATTGCCCTTTATAAAGGTGGGTTCTAATGATTCTTCCACTGTTATTGGAAGAGTGTCCATTATATATGTTGTTACAATGAGAATGATTTTGATCTTTGTCTAAGAATCAGACCTCCCTTCAGTTTACAAGAGTATATTTTTAAAGCTTTGATTGCAGATTCTTAAAAAGTTTCATGGGAGTTCCTGTTGTGGCTCATGGAAATGAACCCGACTAGTATCCATGAGGATACAAGTTCGATCCCTGGCCTCACTCAGTGGGATAAGGATCCAGCAACAGCTGTGGTGTAGGTTGCAGATGTGGCTTGGATCTGGTATTGCTGTGGTGTTGACTGGCAGCTGTAGCTCTGATTCGACCCCTAGCCTGGGAACTTCCATATGCTTCACCTGTGGCCCTGAAAAACAAAACAAAACAAAACAAAATTTCCTTATGTTTGTTTTTCTTTAAAGGAACTTAAGAAGTATGGAGTGACAACTTTGGTTCGAGTTTGTGATGCTACATATGATAAAGCACCAGTTGAAAAGGAAGGAATCCACGTTCTAGTGAGTGTGTAGTGTTTTAATTTTTCACTACAGACAAGTTGTACCTTTTAAACATAAATATGTTTAAAATTTGGCAGTCAGAGTTTGCTTTCTAAACTTGTAGGAGATACAGTGATTTTAGCAATCTATTAAAATTCCTTTGGATTACCAGTTTTTTTTCATTTGTGCCCTTAATGTGTAAAGTATTTTCACCAAATAAAAAGCAAAATTTAGTGCATACTTAGTTCAAGAAAATCGAAATTTCATTTTGTTTTCTCTAGGAAGTTAATACAATATTTGCCATTTGTTTCTAGGCTACTAGTTTGAATATAACTGAAAGTAATTTCCATGAGATGTTCTTAAATCACATGGAAATATTCTCTCTGACTTAGCAAGTACAAATTGGTTACTTACTATTTTGTGGATAATTTATAGAGCACAAAAAGGTGGGAGAAGAAGATAAGAAGAGAAAGGGGTAAGGCACTTTGCTTCAGAGTAATTAGCATAGTTTCTGACACTTGATGGGTTTCTAAGAAGCTTTTGTAAGATAAGATTTCTTTCATAGTTCAGTTTGGACATAGTGATTGGAATTATTTTAAATTAAATTTCTCCTTGGCCTTTAAATTTGCTATTTCATTATTGGAAATAGGAACCTCCGATTAGGTAAAATTTTATGCTTTATTCCCTAAACAGTTGTCTAAATTACAGGAGCATGTATTGAAATGACCTTGTAGTCTTTGTGTCTTAGAGCTGTTTGATGTGATTGTGTGAAGGCATTGTAGTGGGAAGAGAACTGGAGATTTTTGAAGTAGTTGAGTAGGGAAAAGGTATCAAGGAAGATGTTGATACAAGGTTATGTTCCTTTTCTTTTTGGCCATGCCTGTGGCATGTGGAAATTCCTGGGCTAGGGATTGAACCCACACGAGAGCCCCGAACCCACACGAGAGCCCCAACCCAAGCCGCTACAATTACAACACTAGATCCTTAACCTGATGCACCACAGGAGAACTCCTGTTTCAAATTGTTTCAAAAAAATTTTTTTGAGAGGTAGTTCTGTAGTGGTTATTGTTACATTGGTTAGTAGTTGAGAAGGCAGTTCTTGCAAAAAAAAAAAAAAAAAAAAGGTGTTTAATGAAATAAATGGTTAGTGGTTGAGAAGACAGTTCTTACAAAAATAAATAAATGTCCTGTTGGTAAGGCCTTACATGTCTTACATCTGACCCATAAAGTTTCTTCACCTTCACTTTGGGGAAAACACACAAATTAAAAAGCCAAACATGGAGTTCCCGTCGTGGCTCAGTGGTTAATGAATCCGACTAGGAACCATAAGCTTGCAGGCTCGATCCCTGGCCTTGCTCAGTGGGTTAAGGATCCGGCGTTGCTATGAGCTGTAGTGTGGGTCACAGACATGGCTCGGATCCTGCATTGCTATGGCTCTGGCATAGGCCGGCAGCAACAGCTCCAATTAGACTCCTAGCCTGGGAACTTCCATATGCCGCAGGTGTGGTGCTAAAAAGACGAAAGACCGGGGGAAAAAAAAGTGTTTTAATAGTATGTTGTGGTAATAATACTTGGCTTGCATTCCCATTTCTAAGTGATTTTAAGGTCCCCTGGCTGGAAATCACTGAAGATAAGTATGAATATGTGTAAAATGTAGCCTTGTGTTTTAAAACATAAAAACAAATTTTTAACCTCTGTAATTAAACTGAATACAGGTTCTTTTTCCTGTATCATGAGTATGTTGTTTAGTGGGTAGATGAGAAATCATTTTGACAGATGGCAGGGTGAGAAAATGAACTACAGATTGACCATAGTCTGTTTGAATCAGTAATGTTGGTAAACACCTTTATGAAATAGAAATGAACTAAAGAACTTGAAGTAGTTCGTAAAAGATAATGGAAGGATGGAGATTTATTCCAGGCCTTTAAATTTAGGCTTTTGTTTTGTTTTAAAGAGCTGTGATCAGATAAAATTAAAGGTCTAACTAAAGCTGTGGGGAAAAAAAAGGACATTTAAAATTAAGCTTGGAATTTCTTTTTTTTCCTAGGCAGAAATTTTAAGTTGGATTGTTAATTTCCTTTTGCTAGGTAAAGAGGGTTTGGGACATTTTAAAGGGCATATCCCTAAAGTGAGACCTCTCTACCCTTAACCAGTGTTCTTGCAAATCAGAGAGAGGCACATTGGAAAAGACTAATGGTGGTTTTTCAGCCATGCCAGTTTGCAGTTCAGATGCTTCTAAATTATTATTTTAGAGATTATTTTGATAGAAACTGCTTATATAAGTAAGCAAAGCATGTTTCATATTTTTTTTCTAGCTAGATGCATTTTAGGGAGTATTACAGGAAGTAAGCTCTCGATTAAGGTACTTACTGGTTTTATTGCTATTTACAGTTAAACTCTATAGTGACATTTATAATGATAACACTGACAGCCCTTTAATTATGGGGCGTAGTTGACAAATCAAACATAACGTGCCATCATGGCTAATGGGCTACATGAAGTATTCTAGTGATGCCAGTAATGAGTGCAGAATCAATTTTGTACCCTGTCACTTTTCTCTTTTTCCTTCTCTAATATGTTAAACTATTCTTTTCCAATCTCTCTTGTTGTGGCTCAGTGGAAATGAACCCAACTATTATCCATGAGGATGTGGGTTAGATCCCTGGCCTCAATCAGTGGGTTAAGGATCCGATGTTGCCATGAGCTGTAGTATAGGTTGCAGATTTGGCTCAGATGCAGCGTGGCTCTGGCTGTGGCGTGGGCTGGCAGTTATAGCTCTGATTCTACCCCTAGCCTGGGAACCTCCAACAGGCCGCAAGTGCGGCCCTAAAAAAAAAAAAAAAAAAAAAATTCCCAGTGTCTTCGCATTTCTGTGCTTGAAGTTAGATGGGAGAACATATGAATCTCCCTCCCCTGCCTTTCTTCAAAGCTGATTTGTGTTGGTTTCTCAGGAACTCATGCTAAATAACAAGATCAATCTTTGCCACTATAATGAATGCACATGGGATTGGTCTTCATTGAAAAAACAACCCAAGTCAATGAATATAAAAAGAGAAAGGAATATTTGAGAGTCTTCATTTGCTCAGGATCCTGTCATATGACACTGTGCTCGTTAAATGTGGTGTATATAATTTAGGCGGAGCTTGAAAAATATTTGCTAATTGACTTAAAAAATATGTATATAAGTACAGAAATGGTGGTATGATTCTGTTATGATCTGCTAACTATTGGAAATTACTTATCCGAGAGCCTTCTCTAAAGACAAGATATTATAACTTAGAGCTATTTGGGGGATAATCCTCAAATATTTGTAGAGACCAATGAGATACCATTTGTGCATTTCTTTGCCAGAGTGGACTGCTGAATCTTGTTGACAGATGATGTGTCCTCTCTTACTTTGTCTTTGTTTTAATTTTTAGTTTTCTCTATTATGTCTAATTTGCTATTCAGATAAAATATTTAAAGAACACTAGCCTCTTATCACTCCGATAAGAGATATTTCCAAAGATTAAATAAAGATCACTTGTTAGGATGTTGGCAATGCTTCATTAAGAAGGCTAAGTTGTTTGACACATTGAATTTTTGATATTGGATCATTTATCAGCAAAGATCAGAATTGTGTAATTAATAATAGATATATAGGAGTTCCTGTTGTGGCTTAGTGGTAATGAACCCAAATAGTATCCATGAGGATGCAGGTTCAATCCCTGGCCTGGCTTAGTGGGTTAAGGATCCCGCGTTGCTGTGAGCTGCAGTGTAGGTCACAGACGTGGCTTGGATCTGGCATTGCTGTGGCCGTGGCGTAGGCCACTTCCATTCCTAGCCTGGGAACTTCCATATACCGCAGGTGTGGCCCTAAGAAGACAAAAAAAAAGAATATATATATATATATATATATTGCACTAACTGTATTATATATAGTACAGTTAGTGCAATTGGGCCTACCCTGTGTACTATGCAGCTGTTGTACATTAGGATGTTAACCCTGGAGAAAATATCAATTTAATACAAAAGGTTTTTCTCTCCCAGGATTGGCCATTTGACGATGGAGCACCACCCCCTAATCAGATAGTAGATGATTGGCTAAACCTACTAAAAACCAAATTTCGTGAAGAGCCAGGTTGCTGTGTTGCAGTGCACTGTGTTGCAGGATTGGGAAGGTAAGCTTTTTTTTCCCCCTTTTGTCTGTGAATTTATTATCAAAAATTTCACTTTGATAGAAAGTTGCATTTATTACACTAAATATTAAATTGCCTGAAAGGAAAGGAAATGAGAGCCAAAGCTGATGTAATGATTTCCCAAAATAACTTTTTATGTTTCATTATTTGTCTGATACCATACCAGATATAGTGGGTGATGGTTCAGAAGTTGTTTTGAAACTAATTTAATGTAATTATCTTACCTTTGAGTCAAAAATAGAGTCTTATAATTCAGTATGTTTTCTTTTTCTTCCGATTTTAAGTAATCAAAGGTTTAGGTCTTTGAAATGGGCAACAAAGTTAAAGTAATTTTAGATTTAAAGAATCTGCATGGTTAATTTTGGATTGAGATGAATAGGAAGTTAATAGGTGGAGAGCAGATGGTTGAGTCTTAAACTTTTGAAAGTAGATGTATGGAGAATGAAAATTGATTTTTAAAATCGTTTTCCTTGAGCAATGCATGGAATGGTGTTGCAGCAGTCATCAACAACAGATTAAATGTCAGTTTATGACATGCCCTTTGACTTAAAACATTAATGCAGGCTGCTGTTGCCTCAAGGTGGTAGTGACTCAGGCTTTACTTTGCTCAACTCTTTTGTTGGCTGTTTTCTTTTTTTGCAGTTTAGTGTAGTACAGTTTTTTTTTTTTTTTTTTTTTTTTTTTTCAGGTTTATAAGTTTCAGACCTTATCCTGAAGGGTAATGGTAGTGTTCTAACTTGACTTGAGGCAGTTTCTTAAATTAATAGCTATCCTAGTTAGGTAGTCAGTCCAAAGTTGGTGCCCTATAATGGGCTTTTTAAAAACATCATTTCCTTTGTTAGATTATACACACACACACACACACACACACACACACACACACAGAGATAAATCTATTCTATATTACCAATTATTACCAATATTCTAACTACCAATTCTGTGATACTCTCCTAGCCTCGTGGGAAAGATTTTCTTGAAGTATTTGATGAGATATTAAAATTGATTTGTTGTGAATCAACCATACTTTAATAAAAAATAAAATTGATTTGTAATGAAAATTCTGAGATACTGAAGATAATACATTTGGTCATTTATAACAAAATGATGTAAAAAATTTGAGCTATAATGTGATGTTTTAAAAGAATAAAGATCTCTTTAAAAATTAAGAATTTTGTGCTTTACTAAAAACAGAAAATGCTGTAGAAGCTATATATGTTTTAGTTACCTTTTTTTTTTTTTTTTCTTTCTTTTTTCTTTTTTCTTCTTTTGGCTGTCCCACAGCATATGGAGTTTCTGGGCCAGGGATCAGATCTGAGCTGCAGTTGTAACCTACACTGCTGCTGTGGCAACGCCAGATCCTTAACCCACTGTGCTGGGCTATGGATCAAACCTGTGCCCCACTGCTCCACAGATGCTGCCAATCATGTTGTGCCACAGTGGGAACTCCTAGATACTTCTACTATATAGAAAGGTACCAAATATTTAGGAATAAGGAAAGCTCAAGCTTTACATGGTTTTGGTAATATGTAATCCTGGCTTAAAAAAAAAAATCTTTAATTCCAAAGACCTCTGGTTATTTACAAATAAGTTTCTTTCTTCAGGGCACCTGTGCTGGTTGCACTTGCTTTGATTGAATGTGGAATGAAGTATGAAGATGCAGTTCAGTTTATAAGACAGTGAGTATGAAGTTTTATGTTCAAAAACACATAAAGCAAAATCATGCAAGAGAAAGAAATTATGAAAGTATGCATTTATAGTGCAGTTATTTGCTGTCTTTGGTTTAAAATATTGTTTGAAGTTATCAAAAAATGCAAGTCATAAAGAGACTCACAATAATACTACTGGCGCCGGATTTAAAGATTTTCTAATTTAGGGGTAAAGTTGGACATTATAAAATATGTCCAGTAGGAGTTCCCGTTGTGGCTCAGTGGTTAACGAATCCAGCCATGAGGTTGTGGGTTCAATCCCTGGCCTTGCTCAGTGGGTTAAGGATCCGGCATTGCCATGAGCTGTGGTGTGGGTCGCAGATGCGACTCAGATCCTGCATTGCTGTGGCTCTGGCGTAGGCCAGTGGCTACAGCTCCAATTGGACCCCTAGCCTGGCAACCTCCATATGCTTCGGGTGCGGCCCTAGAAAAGACAAAAAAATTAAAATATGTCCAGTATATGACTTGAATATCTAGGAATCTTTGAAAAGTTAGGTAGTAGAGTCTCAGTGATCTAGTGTCTCTTTTAATGGATGTACAAAATGCCTTCCAAATTTGTAACTTTCTGTGACTAAAAGGAAAGGAAGAAACTACAGGAGCAGTTAATCACTTAGGACCCTTCAGTGACCTGTTTCGTCAAAGAATCAGGATGGTAGTTCTCAGACAGAATCTGACATGAGTCTGGAATAACAGGCCATGCTGTTTTGTTGTCTAGGATTCTTTGGCAGTTATGTTACCCTTTCCCTTTTTAAACTTTTCTTGAAAGAAAGAGAAAATGACTGTGATAAAGGGCATGAGATGTATGGTAGCAGTTCTAGGAAGGTAGCATATTTCAGGGAATGCCAGCTGAGTCTGTTGCTTCATGTAAATATTTGCTCATTCATACTAAATGCTTGCTGCTGACTCTATTATGAAGAATATGTTAATTGGGAAGAATGAAGTCAGATGTCTCTGGATAAACCATTCTGATCTTTATTAAATGATTAATAGACGAATGAGAGCAAAGAAAATTTGTCCATTTCTTCTCTTAGGAAGGCACAGGAAGTTCATGTTTCAACTAGTCCTTTCACTCAAGAAGTGATGTTGTATGGGAAATATGCTGGTTTTCAGCTTTGTAGAGTGAGAAAGGAATAATGCATTTCGGTGAAGCAGGTGGACTCTCTTTTAACATGACAAAACTTGCCATTCTTGTATTTTCAGGAAAAGAAGGGGAGCATTCAATTCCAAACAGCTGCTTTACCTGGAGAAATACCGACCTAAGATGCGATTACGCTTCAGAGATACCAATGGGCATTGCTGTGTTCAGTAGAAAGAAATGCATACGAAGGCTGACTTGATTGTGGCATTTAGAGGGAACTCTTGGTACCTGGAAATGTGAATCTGGAATCTTAACTGTGTCATCAAAGTAGTGATGGATTCAGTACTCCTCAACCACTCTCCTAATGATTGGAAAAAAAGCAAACAAAAAAGAAATCCCTCTATAACGTGAATAAAAATGTTTAAGAAAAGAAAAAAGAAAGAAAAAAGGGATTAATTCAGTGAAGGGTGATTTTGCTCCTAGTGTTGGAGTTTGAATTTCTGCCAGGATTGAATTATTTCAAAATCTCCTGTCTTTTTAAACTTTCTCAAAATAGGTCTCCAAGGAAAACCAGCAGAACATTAGCCTGTGCAGAACCATCTGTTTGGGGAGCACACTCTTCCATTATGCTTGGCACATAGATCTCCCTATTGTGGGATTTCTTTCTTTCATGGGGGGGCGGGGGGGAGGTATATTTTTCTCTTCTTCTCACTTTTTTCTGTCCCTCTTTTTCCCCCCGATACAAGTTGTAGATGGAATAGGAGAAGCCCATTTTGCTTTAGATGTGTGTGCAGTCTGGCAGCCTTAAGCCCACCTGGGCACTTTTAGAAAAAACAAAACAAAACAAAAAAACACCAAAAAAAAAAAAAAGCAGTGGTATATATATTATGTGATCCAGGTGGTTTTTAGTCTTTATTGATGGTGGGTATTCATGTTAGTTTCTTTTCTTGAAAACCATATTCAACATTAGGCAGAGTAGCCAAGAACCTTTTGTTTTGATAACTTTGTGGAGAAACAGCGTTTTAAGAGGAGTCTCTTCTCAGAGAACTTAGCTGAGAGTCAAATTCTTTTCTTTTCCAACCAGTGAAGCTAAGTGGATATCCCAGAGGTTTTTTTCTGAAGAGGAGTACTCCAGGCCATCACTGAAGATGTGTCCAGGCAGAGCATTAGCACACTTTCTACACTGTGTAGAATTGTGGGCTGTAGCAACTCTGATTTTCTGTCTAATGATGTCAGAAAATGCTCGTAGTTAAAAATTTTTATTTTAGAACTTATTTGTACTCTGAATTTTCAGGAACAGTCAAAGGAGTAGCAGCAAAGACAATATTTTAGACTTGAGAAATGCCTATAATGGGTATTTTCCAAAACTGTCCCCTATATGTACAGTTCAGTTTAACCACTGATTGCCTTGTTATTTTCTTACTAGGTCTTTATGAAATTCAAAAAAAAACAAAAAAAAAAAAAGATTGCTGGTTCAAAACCAACAATGCCTAGTGAGTGTGTGTCCACAGGCCATAACAGGGTAGAAGAGAGACAGAACGAGCGGTTCAATGAGTAGCAAAGGGACTGTGTGGCTAGTGAATTGGTGTAATGTATCATTTTTGTAGATTCTTTGCTGGGTTCATTGTGCAGATCTAGAAAAGCTGTTTTCCTGCTCCTTTGCAGAAGTTAGTTGTGACCAGGCTGCATTGACAAAGAAGTTGGGAGATACCATCAGGGGCTCTTGCACTCTCCATCTAAATATTAACATGCTTAATAGTGCTCTGCTTCCAAGGATTTGAATAAAGCCTTAGGGTCATCTTGTCCTGTTGGAGTTTGCTGTGCAGAGCCATAACCTTCCATTTTGTTAGGATCAGCTAGGCCAGTAGGAATGGACTGGGACCTTGTCTCACACTGATGATACCTCAGATGTTGGCTGGCTATGTGAACTGCCTATTTCCTGTGCTGAGTTGTTTTGATTTTGAAATAAATGAAAATCTGTAGATTCTCTCCCGCCCAATCCCAAAAAAACAAAACAAAATAATGCTTTTTGAAATTGTTTCTAGGATTTTAAAGTGAAAAATGATGGTACTACCCAAACTTCTTTATTTCAGAACTTGACAGTAGATTCCTTTAACATAGGCTCAAGATCAAAACAGCATACCCTCTAAGCTCAGATAGACTGTTGACTCCAAGGGTTTTAATCAATACCATAACAAACCTTTTTCCTTTGATATGCTCAGATTTTTGTTGTTTGGAGGGAGGAAGGGAGGGGAAGGGAGAGGGGAAGAGAGAGGTTTTGTGTGTGTGTGTGTGTGTGTGTGTGTGTGTGCGCGCGCGCGCGCGCGCGCGCACATGCGTGCGTGCACGCGTGCGAGTGTGTAGTATCCACCAGTATCAGTGCCTGCCTGAGTTAGGAAAATTACATTCCTGGTTCTGTGAGAGGAGAAGGGTGAATAAAGCATCATGAAACATTGGCCCTTATTTTGTTTTGAAGTATAGAGTAATGTTAATTGTTCTCAGAACTGGATTTTCTTCTTCAAAATTAAAAGTTTTTTTTTTTTTTCTTTTGGATTCAATGAAGTACTGCTAGCTTAAGCCAGTTTGACATGGTAAGAGAGATGTCAGACTGATGAAAGGTGTGCAGCCTGATTTAAAACCAAACCCTGAGCCCTTTTAAAGAACAATAAAACATATTTTACATGCTCTTTGTCTGTGCATTTGTTCTCCACCCTCAGGTTGAGTTTCGCTTATGTCTCCTTAAAAAACTTGGTTTTCTCAAGGCCTGTTTTGGGTCTTGCTAATAATTACTGCAAGGAGGTGAAATAATTATAGAGGTTGGGATGTTCAGATTTTATGGCTCCCAGGTGTTCAGTAGGGGCAGCCTGAACATTAGTTGGGATACATCTGGTTCATTTTCTGGTTCAGTACTTGGATACTAGGAATTCAGCATCTTGTCTCAGTTCAAAGAATTTGTTTATACCAATAGGGTTTTTATGTAGGACTGAAACTTTTTACTTGAACTCTTTAAGAATAGTGAGAAAGGAGGAACTTTATATACCATAGGATTTGAGGTGGGAGCTTTCCCTTGAACTATGGATAAACATCTACTCTTCCATCCAGATAACAAATCTATGCAGTGAGGTACTAAGAATGAAAAGACCCTGGTCCCACTTTGGAGGACTTCGGTCCAGAAAAGTCAGATATGTGCACATACAAACAAGAGTGAATGGTTACAGAACTGTGTGACCTATAGTTCGCTGATTTCACTTCCTGTCCTTTATTCCCGAGCTCAGATTCTGTGGTCTAGTGTTAGAATCACTTGGCCACACAGTACATTGCTTTGTCCCTTCTCTTGCTTCATTATACCTGTCTGGCTGAACTCCATTTATGGTTAAGTTCAGTATGCCACGTTCTCTGCACTTAGAGCATGTATGCAACTGAACTTGCTAGCATGGTTTCTGTGTTTGAAGTCATGATCTCCAGTAAGGCCTTAGTACCCTCTGGCAAGCCTGCATTTCTCTATCCCACTTACTCTTTTCAGTCACCTTGAAAACTTGAAAGATAAAGAATTTTAACACCTTTCTTATCCTCACTCAGCTTGTGGCTTTTTTTTTTTTTAACTTAGAAAATAGAAACAGGGAGATTCCAGAGGCTTCTGCTGTTTTTTTTTTTTTTTTTTTTTAAGTACTTTGAGTCAGCTTCTTCATAGCCATACTTAGAGCCTTGACTTGAAGGGATTATACAAATAGCGTGTTAAGTGCTGTGGCTAAAGGAACCTATGGGAAGAGTGAAGATTTACTGGTAAGTATTACCAAGTATTTGAGCACCTACCACATACTACACACAAGTGAAAGCACTTAGGATACAGTGGCAAAGACAAACGCTGCCCATACAGGGTTTAAGTACTATTGGAGAAGATAAAGAATAAAGAGGTACACAGGTAACTAACATACTTCCAGATAGTGATTGGTACTATGAAGATGGGAAGAGAGAAAAGTAGGTAAGGGGCTAGTGACTAGAATTAAGTATGGATTTAGATGGGATGGTCAGGGAAGGTTTCTGAGGAAGGTGAAGGAGCCTAGTACTATGTGCAAATGCACTGTGAAGGCAGTGGAAGCACTTTCCAAGCAGTATGGGTATCAGTATGTGTCAATTTGAAAGACAGCTTGGTACATTCAGGAGATAACTGGGAAATATGGCTGAAGTATAGCAAGGAATGGAGGTGAGTTTAGGCAGAGGTCAGGTTGTATTTGGGGAGGCTGGCAAGGTTGAGGTCATATTGTAGAGGATATTGGATGTCAGCAAGAAATTTCAGTCTTGTTTTTCAATCAGGAGGAAACAGATTCAGCTACATGGTTTATTCAAAATGTCTGTGTCCAGGCAACATAAAGGTCATTCTGAATCAGTCTCAAGTTGGGAACCTCTATTTTAGGCAAAAGGGACCCTCTGAAGGTTGGTAAACACAGCAATTACATGATCAGATCTGTGCTCAGAAAGCGTATTCAAGAAATCTTCGGCGTTCCATGGTGCCTCAGTAGGTTAGGGATTTTTCATTGCTGTAGCTCTGGTTACTGCTGTGGAGCTTTTTTGAGCCCTGGCCCTGGGAAATTCCTCATGGGGTATGACCAAAAAAGCGGGGGGCGGGGGGGGGGTGGAGAAAAAGATAGAAATCCTTAAGTTAGAGGCTGTACCTGTTATGTAAACTCAGTGGCTGATTTTTACTGGGCAATAATTATCAGTTCAATGAGAATGTACTGAAGAGAGTAGAAGCTGAGACCATTTATGTATGGGTGGTGGGCTGGTGATGGCTTGCAGTAAGGAGAGGTGTTTCAGAGTTGGGGCCTCTGATCCCTTTGCTGTTTTAGGGTCAGAGCAGTCAGGAAGACCAAAGAAAAAGGAAATAACACTAGTCAACATCTGATGAGAAGGACTAGGCTCAGAATTATCATGAATTATCTCATTTTATCTTCATAAGCTTCTGCTCATTGCTAATCCTTTTTATTTAGTTTTTTTTTTTTTTTTTTGCTTTTCAGGGCCACATCTGTGGCATATGGAAGTTCTCAGGCTAGGGATCGAATTGGAGCTGCAGCTGCTGGCCTATGCCACAGACACAGCAACACCAGTCCTTAACCAACTGAGCGAGGCCAGGGATCGAACCTGCATCCTCATGGATACTAGCTGGCTTCATAATTTGCTGAGCCACTGCGGGAACTCCCTAATCCCATTTTGTAGATGAGCAAACTGAGAAGTGAAGTAAGAAGCAGGAGGCTGCATTTGGACCTGTCTGATTCTAAAATTGGTACTTAACTGCTTGGCTGTACTGCTGTAGTAGAATGGGAAGATGTTTATGTTCAGAATGTTGCTTTGGGTTTTCGGCCTCAATGAGTCCCTCAATGAGACACAACTGAGCTGCATCTTTATGTGAAGTGTGGGGGGCAGGGGAGAGAGGAGTGCCTGTGTCCCCATGTACAACAGTTCTGCATAGTCAGTGGATTTAGCTTGTGCAAACTGTGTGTAATGGGCCCTACCAGTAACAAACCAGGACATTTGAGCAGAGTGGTTTATAGTTTATAATTGTCTTCCTATTACTGTTGGCTGGTTCCCCTGCACCGAGAGTATTACTCCAGTATTGGTATTTGATTTAAGAAATTTTCAAATTGATTTTATCTTCAGTGCATTAATGCGTGGCCTAAATTCCTGCAGAGGCATTAGATAACCAGCCTGGACATGCTTTAGCAATCGTAACTGCATCTGAGCTGGCAGTGCTACAGTTTTTATTCAGCATAGATAAATCACTTTTCTGAAAACATTTTTCTATCTAAGCCCTATTACTTATTTTTTCGGGCACCTCAAGTTTAGGCCCCTTGAAATTGGGATCTATTCCCCAAATCATGCTAAGACACCCAAATAGGAATTTGTTAAGGTGAGTGGATTTAATCTCTATCTTCCTATTGGAACAGAACACATAAACATTCAAGGAATGGTGTGGAAACAAGTTTAATTTTCAACGGTGTGCCATTGTAATGCCTTTTAAAATCTGGAAATATGAAATGTGACTCTAGAAATGAAAATGCTATAAATGTAACTGAGTACATGGAAAACTGGAGGATGTTGTGCTGTTTCATAGCATTAGCACAGGTAAATGTTTTTAGTGAAACATTCTCTTTTCGGCTCTGGAAGTGCAGAATAGATCACAGCTGCCTGAAAACACCAATTAATCAACTTCTAATGCTTTTATGCAAATGATTATCTTTGACTTTCACTTAGAGTTGCCATTAACACCTGGAACCCTAAGATTGATAACAGGTAAAATTTTAATGAATACATAAATTAAAGATTCGAATCATGTTTAGATTAATTTATAGTAACTTTATTCATTACTGCAAGCCCTCTTGAAATCTAAAAATCACAGGATGAGATTGAAAATAGAGATGAGGAGACAGCCTTTGAACTTACCAATTTTTTTAGTGGTGAAGTGTTTTTTTCTGCCCTTTACAATAATTTGCCCAGGTACTAGGTCTGCTTAAGACTTTTTTTTTTTTTCCTCTTTTAGGCTGCCCTGCAGCACATGGAGTTCCCAGGCCTAAGCCACAGCTGTGGCAATGCTGGATTCTTAACCCACTATGTGGGGCTTCGGATTGAACCAGCATCCCAGTGGGAACTCCCTACTGAAGACTTTTTATTTCCCATACCTGACAGCACTATTTTTTTTTTTTTTCTTTTTAGGTCTGTACCCATGGCATATATAGGTTCCCAGGCTAGGAGTCCAATCAGAGCTGTAGCTGCCAGCCAGTGCCAGAGCCACAGCAACTCGGGATCCAAACCTCGTCTTCAACCTACACCACAGCTCACGACAACGATGGATCCTTAACCCACTGAGCGAGGCCCGGGATCAAACCTGCATCCCCATGGATGCTAGTCTGGTTCGTTAACTGCTGAGCTACCAGGGGAACTCCTTTTTTTTTTTTTTTTTTTTTTTTTTAAATGAAGATTTTTCTTCTGATTGTACACTCCTTGCTTAAAAATTTTTTTAGAATGAAAGTCAAAATTAGCTTATTGTAGAAGTTTTGAGAAGTACAGAGGAAGTAAAGGAAAAAAACCCTCATTGTACTGCCATCCAGGGACAGCCATTATAATGATGTATTGCTTTTACCTCTCCTCCTTACCTCTATGTATAATTGTAATTATGTAATTATGTATCTTCCTTTTTCACTTACATAGCCAAAATAGTATTTGCATGTTTTTTTGGTCTTTTTTTAGGGCTGCACCCGTGACATATGGAAGTTCCCAGGCTAGGAGTCGAATCAGAGCTGTAGCTGCCGGCCCATGCCACAGCCACTGCAACACAAGACCAGAGCCTCTGTGTCTGCGACCTACACCACAGCTCATGGCAACGCCAGATCCTTAACCCACTGAGCAAGGCCAGGTATTGAACCTACATCCTCATGGATACTAGTCAGGTTTGTTACCACTGAGCCGACGACAGGAACTCCAGTATTTACAATTTATGGAAAGTTTACCATGTGCCAGGCACTGTGCTTCGTGTTTGAAGTATATTAGCTTTTGTGCAGTAGATGATATTATCTTCATTTTACAGATTATGACATGGAAGCTCAGAAAAGGTAAGTACCTTGCCCAGTATCACATGTCTAGTAAGTGGCAGGGCTAGAATTCTAACCTGAAATGTTTAACTCAGAAGCCCTGATCATATCACTGTCCTAACGTCCCCTAGCATGCAATAGTAGTAGCTGTTATTATTAATAACTGAAACAAGTTGTCCCCTGAGGACACTGTTTTCTCTGCAACCTCAAAGACGGGATACTCATTCTCCCATGACCTATGAACTACAAAGACCACTGGGAGATGAGGGGTCAGCTCTCCATGGTTGTATCCAGACCATTGTTCTGTCTTGACTAATACCAGCTTGAGACAGTTATCCTTGGGCTGTTACAACCACTACCCCTCATGGCTGCTTTCCTCTCCCACCTCCCCATCACTCAATGCATGGAGTTCCTTGGGCCTTGAAGTCCAACCCTGAGTCATTCTCTCATCCTTGGCAGATTCAGTGCCTCTTCTAGTCCCTCAGCATCAAAGACCTTTACTTCCTTAAATCCAGTGACCTATTCCCATAGGAGTGAGATTGCTTTGCCTCTGATGTAGTCAGGATGTTGAACAATGTTGGGGGGTGGGGAGTGGGAAAACAATTATATGTACATTTGTATGTGTGTGTATATATATATGTTTACATTTTACTGATATGCAGTTTACTGATATAGGATTGTAACACAATTTTAAGACAATAAAATATGCATTACTCTACATTTTAAATTCCATATAGACAGTTAATTCTCACAGAATACTTTTGTTGATTTTGTCAAACTCTTTTATCCTAGCCGACCTGTGGTTGCTGTAAAC
Source organism: Sus scrofa (assembly GCF_054392235.1). Taxonomy (NCBI): domain Eukaryota; kingdom Metazoa; phylum Chordata; class Mammalia; order Artiodactyla; family Suidae; genus Sus; species Sus scrofa. The sequence goes on along the minus strand of NC_139388.1, from coordinate 92,879,331 downwards.
GAACTCGACATAAATGATGGTTGATATTTTTCTTTTAAAGACTTGAAAGTAGGAGTTACTTTTGTGGCTCAGTGGTAACAAACTCAACGAGTATTCATGAGGACTCGGGTTCGATCCCTGGCCTCACTCAGTGGGTTGAAGATCTGGCATTGCCATGACTGTGGTATAGGTCACAGACACGGCTCAGATCCAGCATGGATGTGGCTGTGGCTGTGGCTGTGGCCAGCAGCTACAGCTCCGATTCGACCCCTAGCCTGGGAGCTTCCATATGCTACACCTGTGGCCCTTAAAAAGGAAAAAAAAGAAAAGTAGAACAATGAAGACGTGTTAGAACTTCATTCATTCATCAATGATGTGACTTTGTGAAACTGGAAAATAGTTTTTGAGTACTGGAGGATTATTTCCTCGATTTTTTTTTTTTTTTTTGGCTCTGCTTACAATGTAGTAGCTACAGACAGGATGCACTTTTAATATGCATTAGCAACATTTTCTCCATTAATTTAAGTGTATACAATCATCAAAACAATAATTCAGCTCTGATCTGTAGCATTTCCCAGTCTCCATGGTGTAAATAATCCTGGCATGGCCAATTTCAAGCTACAAATAGACATCACTCAACACAGCATTGGGAAGAGAAGTGCAGTGGACACCATTATATTTCTATCAGATACCATAGATAGTAGTAAAATGTAGTAATAACAAATTAGAAAGTGAAGAGTTTTAAGAATTTATGAAATTTTTCTTTAGGTACAACTTATTTATTCATATATATTTATTCAAATATATATATATATATATATTTTTTTTTTTTTGTCTTTTCTAGGGCCACACCCGTGGCATGCGGAGGTTCCCAGGCTAGGGGTCCAATCGGAGCTGTAGCCGCCGGCCTACACCACAGCCACAGCAACGAGGGATCAGAGCTGTGTTTGTGACCTACTCCACAGCTCACGGCAACACTGGATCCTTAACTCACCGAGCGAGGCCAGGGATCGAACCCACAACTTCATGGTTCCTAGTCAGATTCATTTCCACTGCGCCCTGATGGGCACTCCAAGTTTCTGAAATTTGACAGACTTGTTACGAGCTACCCCAGCACAGCACTGTGTCTAGTTAACTCTGCACCTACTCTGGGTCTGATCCTGTCATCCACCTTTCTCACTTTCTCACCTGCAGCATGTATGTTTACCCTTTGATTCATTTTCTATTCACTCCTCAACTCAGCACAACCTGCCTTTTGTTCTTTCCATGACAGACCCTGTGGTAGGAAGTCTTCTTCGATTCCACTGGCCCCCTGAAACCCAGTGTTTCCCAAAGCTCTGTCCTAGGTGATCTGCTTTCCTCTGCCTATACATTGTGCTTTGATGATCTCTTCCAGACCTCTGACGTTAAGTAAACTGATGGCTCCCAAATCTATACTTACAACCCACCTCTCTCTCTGGAGCTCCAAATCCATTTGTCTACAGGACATCTCACTGTCTTGCCTCACGACAGTTCAAACTCAGCATTTCAAGAAATGCATTCATTATTTCTCCAGCTTTCAACCTCCACCTTGAAAATCTGGCTTTGCCCCTATTTCTCCTGCCTTAATAAATGGTGATGCCTTATTTACCAAGTCTTCCAAACAAGACATCTGGGCATCATCCTTGGTTCCTCTCTTTTCTTCATCACTTTTACCTTTCACTCTGGTGACAAATCCAGATTTACTCAGTCATTCGCTCATTCATTCATCCACGGAAACTTTCATCAAATATTTATTAGAATAGTTGCATATAGAGTTTGTATTGTGGCTCAGTGGAAATGAACCCAACCAATATCCATGAGGATACGAGTTCAATCCCTGGCCTCACTCAGTGGGTTAAGGATCTGGCGCTGCCATGAGCTACAGTGTAGGTTGCAGCTGCAGTTCAGATCCTGTGTTGCTGTGGCTGTGGTGTAGGCTGGCAGCTGCAGCTCTGATTTGACCCCTAGCTCAGGAACTTTCATATGCTACAGGTATGGCCCTAAAAAAAAAAAAAAAAAACAAAAAAGAATGGTTGCGTAGTGTATTGGGTGAGAACACTAGAGCTTGGAGTTAACCTGTCAAGAATGAAATCCTGGCTCTGTCATTTACATAGCTTTATAACCTTGACAAATTGATTTGACTGCTCTGTGCTTCAGTTTTCTTAAGTATAAAGTAGCAATAATAACAGGATCTTCCCCTAGGGAATCAAGTGCTGGAAATGGGTTGCTCTGTAAGGTACTCTACAGACAACCTGACATGGAGTAACCACTCAAGAAACGTTAGTGATTGTTGGAGTTCCGTTGTGGCTCAGCAGTTAACGAATCTGACTGGCATCCATGAGGATGTAGGTTCAATCCCTGGCCTTGCCCAGTGGGTTAAGGATCCGGCGTTGCCATGAGCAGCTACAGCTCTGATTGGACCCCTAGCCTGGGAATCTCCATATGCTGTGGGTGTGGTCCTAAACACACACACACACACACACACAAAGATATATTAGTGATTGTATTTATTGAGCTACATAATTATGCCAGGACATGTCCTAAATAAGTATGAGTATATTAGTTTCCCAGGGTTTCCATAACAAAGTACCACAGACTGGGTGGCTTAAAAAAGAGGTGTTTATTGTCTCACAGTTAGAAGACCAAAATCAGGAGTTCCCGTCGTGGCGCAGTGGTTAACGAATCCGACTAGGAACCATGAGGTTGCGGGTTCGATCCCTGCCTTGCTCAGTGGGTTAACGATCTGGTGTTGCTGTGAGCTGTGGTGTAGGTAGCAGACACGGCTCGGATCCTGCATTGCTGTGGCTGTGGTGTAGGCCAGCAGCTACAGCTCCGATTAGACCCCTAGCCTAGGAATCTCCATATGCCATGGGAGCAGCCCAAGAAATGGCAAAAAAAAAAAAAAAAAAAAAAAAAAAGACCAAAATCAAGGTGTTAGCAGGGCCATGGTCCCTCTGAAAACTATAGAAGAATCTTTCCTTGCCTCTTCCTAGGTTTGAGTGGTTTATTGGCAATCTCTGACACTCCTTGGCCTGCAGTTTTATCACTCTAGACTCTGCCTTCATCATCACATGGAGTTTTCCTTGTGTGTCTCTATTTTCACGTGACTGTCTTCTTATGAGGACACCAGTCATAGTGGATTAGGGGTCCAGCCTACTACAGTATGACCTCATCTTACCTAATTACATCTGCAAGGACCCCTCATTTCCAAAGAAACTCATGTTCTGAAGCATTGGGGGTAAGGACTTCAACGTATCTGTTTTGAGGGAACACAATCTAATTCATAACAGGCAGGAACTATGAGATAAGGATCATATCTAATCCCTGACCTTCTTACCTCCTCTCTCCCTGCAGGCACTGTCTTAGTTCGTTAGTCTTATAACTCTTCCTGACTGGACTCTAGTCTAGCTCCGCTATCACCAATTCTCCATGTGGCTGTCAGAGTCATCTTCCCTAAACATAAAGTTCATTTTGCTGCCTCCTCCTGAAGCTCTTTGAGATTTCAGGTAAAGATTTAGCACAAAAGAACTTTTGCTCCAGCTCCATCTTGTTTCTCTACTCTAAACCTTATATCGCAGACCAAAAAATTTTGTAGTTCCCCAATTGTATCATTCTGTTTGACAGCCCTAGATGAGTGCTATTCTTCTGCTTTGCATACACTTGCCACATGCCTCTGACACCCTCCCTACCCCTCTTCTGAGCTTCTTTGACACCCTGTGCACACACACCATAAACATGGGTATTACTAAACTTATTATTATTATTTTTTTGTGTGCTTTGTTGACAGAAGAGAATGCCCCTTGAGGGCTGAGACTGTTTTTGTATCCTCCACTGTTAGACATTAGTGTCATTTCAATTTTTTCACTATTATAAATAATACTGTGATGAATATCTCTATGTTTAAATAGTTTTTCAAATTTAAAATTATTTCCCCAGGCACAACTCAACAGCAAAAAGACAAACAACCCATTTTTTAAAAAGGACAAAATACTTGAGTAGATATTTTTTCCAAAGAAGATATAAATGGCCAATAAGCACAAGAAAAGATGCTCAACATCATTAGTCATTATGGAAATATAAATAAAAATACATACAATGAGATGTCCCTTTATATTCACTAGGATGGCCATAATAAGAAAAAAATAAGCATTAGGGCCCTATAGTTTTCAGAGGGACCATGGCCCTGCTAAAACCTTGATTTTTGTCTTCCAACCTCCAGAACTTTGAGACAGTAAACAATGGAGATGGAGAAATTGGAACATTGCTGGTGGGAATGTAAAATGGCACAGCCATTGTAGAAAATGGTTTAGTGGCACCTCAGAAAGGTAAACATGGAATTATTATATCACTCAGCAACTCCAATCTTAGGTATATACCTGAAAGGATCGAAACAAAATGTGGGCACTAATGTCCATAGCAGCACTATTCACAGTAACCAAAAGGTGGAAATGACCCAAATGTCCATCAGTGGGTGAATGGATAAACAAAATGTAGTATATCCACACAATGAAATATTACTCAACCATAAAAAGATATGAAGTACTGATACATATTACAGTGTGGGTGAGCCTAAGAAAATACGTTCAGTAAAAGAGCCAGACACAAAAAGGTACATACTATATGATTCCATCTGTATGAAATATCTAGAATAGATAATCTATAGGGACAGAGGACAGATTGATGGTTGTTAGGGGAGGAGAAGAGAATAGGAATTAACTCTCTAAAGAGTAAGGGCTTAATTTGGGGATGATGAAAATGTTTTGCAACCAGATAAGGTGGTAATTGCACAACATTGTAAATGTACTAAATATCCCTGACTTGAACACTTTAAAATGTTTAATTTTGAGTTATGTGAATTTCACCTATAAAATTAAAATAAAAAAAGAGTATAGTACTCATACATGTTATAATATGGATTAACCTTAAAAACAATATTCTGAGTGGAAGAAGCCAGTCACAGAAGATCATATAATGTATGATTCCATTTACATTAAATATCCGTAATAGGTAAGTTCATAGATACAGAAAGCAGATTAGTGGTCATCAGAGGCTGGGGCAGAGGGAAATGGGGAGTGACTACTGAATGGACATGAGGTTTCTTTTTGGAGTGATGAAATAACTAGATAGTGGTGATGGTTGCACAACATTGTGGTTGTGCTAAATGCTACTGAATTGCACACTTAAAAATGGTTAAAATGGTAAGTTTTATATTATGTGTACTTTAACACAATAAAAAATACTCAGAGAGATTTTTGGAGTGAAATCAGAGTCAAAGGATATGGTATTTTGCTGAATTTCTTCTTTTTTAAATGATTTTTTCCCCATGATAGCTGGTTTACAGTGTTCTGTCAATTTTCTACTGTACAGCAAAGTGACCCAATCACACATACGCATATACATTCTTTTTCTCACATTATCCTCCGTCATGCTCCATCATAAGTGATTAGATAGAGTTCCCAGTGCTATACAGCAGGATCTCATTGCTTATCCATTCCAAAGGCAATAGTTTGCATCTATTAACCCCAGATTCCTAGTCCGTCCTACTCCCTTTCCCTCCCCCTTGGCAACCACAAGTCTGTTCTCCAAGTCCATGAGTTTCTTTTCTGTGGAAAGGTTCATTTGTGTCATATATTAGATTCCAGATGCAAGTGATATCATATGGAATTTGTCTTTCTTCTTCTGACTTACTTCACTTAATACGAGTCTCTCGTTCCATCCATGTTGCTGCAAATGGCATCATTTTGTTCTTTTTATGGCTGAGTAGTATTCCATTGTGTATATATACCACATCTTCTCAGTCCATTCACTTGTCAATGGACATTTAGGTTGTTTCCATGTCTTGGCTATTGTGAATAGTGCTGCAATGAACATATGGATGCATGTGTCTTTTTCAAGGAAAGTTTTGTCTGGATATATGCCCAAGAGTGGATTGCTGGGTCATATGGTAGTTTTATATTTAATTTTCTGAGGTACCTCCATACGGTTTTCTGGAGTGGTTGTACCAATTTACATTCCCAACAACAGTGTAAGAGGGGTCTCTTTTCTCCACACCCTCTCCAACATTTGTTATTTGTGGACTTATTAATGATGGCCATTCTGACTGGTGTGAGGTAGTTTTGATTTGCATTTTTCTAATAATCAGTGATGCTGATATTTTGCTGAATTTCTATTGCCCATTGGCCACCCACTGTCCTCTAACCAACAGTATTTGAGAGCATCTGTATTGGTCTTCACTTGACTTGGGTATTTGCTCATTTGTTTGTTTACTGCCTATTTCCACAGCATGTGGAAGTTCCTTGGCCAGGGATCAAACCCATGCCACAACAGTAACAATGCCAGATCCTTTAACTGCTAGGCCACCAGGGAACTCCAGATACTGTGTTTAAAAAGCAAAAAATTGGAGTTCCTATCATGACTCAGTAGTAACAAACACGACTAGTATCCATGAGTTTGTGGTTTAAGTCCCTGGCCTCGATCAGTGGGTTAAGCATCTGACATTGCCATGAGCTGTGGTGTAGGTCACAGATGTGGCTTGGATTCTGTGTTGCTGTGCCTGTGGCATAGGCTGGCAGCTATAGCTCCGATTTGAGCCCTAGCCTGGGAACTTCCATGTACTGCAGGATTGGCCCTAAATGAAATAAAAGAAAAGCAAAAAACTTCACTAATTTTTCATAACACCATTCCTCTTCAGAGAAGTTCCTTGTGCCTCCAAGTATAGGCTAAATTGAACAGTGAATTGTTTAGAAATATAGCCAGAGTAAACAGAGTTTGGAGCTGGGAGAGACCTAGGAGCATCCAGACCACTGGCTCTCATCCTTATCAGACCAATATTTAGTACCAACTTTACTATCCTGAAATAAAATTCACAGATTACCTACCTAAAGTCAATATGCTTTGCTTTAGACAATGTGGACTTTGGAGTAATTTTCCTGGGTTCAAATTCCTGCTCTGCTGCTTCTTAGCTGTGTGTACTAGGGTACTATTCTGTGCCTCAGTTTTTTCATCTATAAAATGGGACCAATGACAGTGTATATACCTCATAAGATTATTTAAGGACTAAATTAGTATGTACATATATATGATATTATAATATGCTTAGGATTACAATTTCCTACCTCTTAAAAGAAGGGAAAAAAGAAAGTAATTAATAATAAAGTATATTTTAAATTTGTAAATACCTAGGCATGATTATCCTGGAAGAGACAAATAGATGTTTACACCTACACATCGAATCACCCTGGAGGCCACCCTAGAGGCCACAGCTATAAATGTCGACTGATGGGGGTGTGCTGCACTTCAAAAACTATGAGCATTGCTATTGGTGACACGCTCTTCCAAAATCAATTCTCTAACAGATCAAATCCCTTGATTTTCATTTGAGTTGCATTCCTGGGAAGTATTTTTAAAAACCATGCTTGGGAGTTCCCGTCGTGGCGCAGTGGTTAACGAATCCGACTAGGAACCATGAGGTTTCGGGTTCGGTCCCTGCCCTTGCTCAGTGGGTTGGGGATCCGGCGTTGCCGTGAGCTGTGGTGTAGGTTGCAGACGCGGCTCGGATCCCGCGTTGCTGTGGCTCTGGTGTAGGCCGGTGGCTACAGCTCCGATTCAACCCCTAACCTGGGAACCTCCATATGCCGTGGGAGCGGCCCAAAGAAATAGCAAAAAAGACAAAAAAAAAAAAAAAAAAAAAAAAACAAAGAAAAAACACAAACAAAACAAAACAAAACAAAAAAACCATGCTTGTATGTAGAATGGATGTAGATTCTAAGGATCTGATAATTGTACAGGTTTTTCATCTTTATATATATACACAGCGGGGCATTTGACAGTGGAACTTGGGACCACTCTTGATTGTATGAGATATTCTACATATTCTCAAATGCTAGAACACCTGGCCCCCTCCTCTAAATGTCAACATTTTATTTTTATTTTTTGCTTTTTAGGGCTGCACCTGCAGCATGTGGAAGTTCCCAGGCTAGGGGTCGAATCAGAGCTGCAGCTGCTGGCCTACGCCACAGCCACAGCAACACAGGATCTGAGCCTCTACTGCGACCTACACCACAGCTCATGGCATTGCTTGATCCTTAACCCACTGACTGAGGCCAGGGATTGAACCTGCATCCTCATGGATACCAGCTGGGTCTGTAACCCTCTGAGCCACAATGGGAACTCCCTAAATGTCAACATTCTGTAATGAGTATTTCTCCACTGAGAACCACTGAGGCTCTTCCAACCATCTCCTTTTCCAGACCTGGTTACTGCGGCTTAGAGAGGGAATTTAAAATAGACACATTTTGCAGTTTCTGCTGTGGCACAATGGGGTTGGCAGCATCTTGGGGATGCCGGGACACAGGATCCCTGGCCTGACACAGTGGGTTAAGGATCTGACCTTGCCACAGCTGGCCTCAGGCTGCAACTGCGGCTCGGACCTGATCCCTGGTCCAGGAACTCCATATGCTGCAGGGTGGCTGAAAAAGAAAAAAATGAAATAGCCACATTTTACCCTGACTGTTCGTTCACCCCATCCCCATCTTTAGCCACGTGACCTTGGTGGGAGATGATTTGTCAGTAAGCAGGACTTCCCCTTGGCCACATTTATCCACTTTATTCCTTTCTTTGGCTACACACCACCTTTCTTCCCTAACTTTCTCCCTCCTTCTTCCCCAACACCCAAGCCATTCGCAAGTCCTATTGGTGTACCTTCAATATGTGCCTTTTCCTGGTGCCTTGCTACAACCTATTCTCATAGCGGTCAAAGGAGCTTTTGAAAAAAATCACATCTGCTTCAACTGCCCCAGAGGCTTCTTAAGACACCGGGAATAAAATTCAACTTTCTCTCCCTGCCCTGCAAAGCCTTCCATGATCTGGCCTCGTCTCTTTCCCTCCTAACTATGCTCCAGTCACCTGGCCTCACACACCTGCCACCGTCTTTACACCTGCTGTTCCTTCTATCTTCTCTTCTGCTGGATCTTTGGAGAGCTGATCTCTTATCCTCCATGTCTATGTATTGTATTTTTTTAAAGTATTTTTTTCTTTTTAGGGCTGCATCTGTGGCATATGAAACTTCCTAGGCTAGGGGTTGAATTGGAGCTGTAGCTGCTGGCCCATATATACCACAGCCACAAAAACACCAGATCTTTCAACCCGCTGAGCAGGGCCAGGGATTGAATCCATATCCTCATGGATACTAGTTGGGTTCGTCACTGCTGGGCCATGATGGGAAATCCTATTCTATTTTTTTAAATTAAAGTGTAGTTGATTTACAATGTTGTGTCAATTTCTGCCGTACAGCAAAGTGACTCAGTATATATACATATGTATACACACACACACACACACACACACACACACACAATACTTCTTTTTTTAATATTCTTTTCCATCATGGTCTATCACAGGGGATTGGATATTGTTCCTTGTTGTTTACCCTTTTTTTTTTTTTTTTTTTGGCTTTTTGCTTTTTAGGGCTGGCATGTAGAGGTTCCCAGGCCAGGGGTCTAATTGGAGCTGTAGCTTCCAGCCTATGCCACAGCCACAGCTATGCCAGATCTGAGCCGTGTCTGTGACTTACACCACAGAGGATGGCAATGCTGGATCCTTAACCCGCTGATCAAGGCCAGGGATCAAACCTGCAACCTCATGGTTCCTAGTCCTATTCGTTTCCATTGAGCCACGACAGGAACTCCTGTTTATCCATTCTAAATGTAATAGTTTGCACTTACTAACCCCAAACTCCCAGGCCATCCCACTCCCTCCCCCCTCCCCCTTGTCAACCACAAGTCTATTCTCTTTGTCTGAGTCTATTTCTATTGTGTAGATAGGTTCATTTGTGCTGTAGTTTAGATTCCACATATAAGATCCTACATATGAGGTATTTGTCTTTCTCTTTCTGACTTACTTTACTTAGTATGGTAATCTCTAGTTGCAACCATGTTTCTGTGAATGGCATTATTTTGTCCTTTTTGCGGCCCAGTAATATTCCATTGTGTATGTGTACCACGTCTTTTTAATCCATTCCTCTGTCAATGGACATTTAGTCCTTCATGTCTATTTAAATGTCAGCTCCTTAGAAGTCATCCTTGGTCACCTTACCTATAATAACCTCGTGCTCCATCACTTTCTATCCCCTTTCTCTCATTTTTGCAGGACATAGCATGTTTTGAAGTGGTAGAGTTTATTTGCCAGCTTGTTTATTGTCTTGGTTCCTTTCTAGACTGTAAGTTTCACTGGGATGGAGACTTCATTAACCTCATTCTCCACGGGATCCCAGGGCCTAGCACAGTGTCTGCAAGTGCTGATCAGTAATTTTTGATTGAGTAAACAATGGCCTAACACATAACTCAGAATAGACCAATCCGAATCCTTCTCTGTGAATTTTGCAACTTGACTCAGAAAGAAGTTCCTTTTTTTTTTTTTTTTTTTTTTTCCCCTTTTAAGGCCTGGGCCTCAGGATATAAAGCTCAGAAAGTACACACTGCTAAATGTTCTGCCTTTTGGACCAAAGAATGACAAAAAAAAAAAAAAAATCAATCAGTGGGATGTTTAGAGAAAGAGAGAGAAGAATGAGATATGTGTATGGAGAACCAGAGACAAGAGAGACGAAGATGAAGAGAGCATTTTTGCAGCAGTGGTAGGGGGGCCCCTGATGTTCCTGGGGTCCAGCTGCTAACCTGGTCTCTGTGTGTGTATATACTGTGCATGTTCTGCTTGTTAAAAATCAGTTTCACGAGTTCCTGTGGTGGCGCAGTGGTTAACGAATCCGACTAGGAACCATGAGGTTGCGGGTTCGGTCCCTGCCCTTGCTCAGTGGGTTAACGATCCGGCGTTGCCATGAGCTGTGGTGTAGGTTGCAGACGCGGCTCGGATCCCGTGTTGCTGTGGCTCTGGCGTAGGCCGGCAGCTACAGCTCCGATTCGACCCCTAGCCTGGGAACCTCCATATGCCGTGGAAGCGGCCCAAGAAATAGCAAAAAGACAAAAAAAAAAAAATCAGTTTCATTGAGGTAAAATTTACATGCAACAAAAATCACTGATTTTAAGCACACAATTTGATGAACGTAAACCTGTATGCAATCATGTAATTATGATCACAATCAAGATATAGAGCATTTCCTTCAATCCCCAAAAGCATCACCTATGGAACTTGAGTTACACCTGATACTCCATGATTCTTTTTGTGAAAAACAGCTTTGTTGGGGTACAGCTGATATACAAAAAACTGTATGGTTTTTTTTTTTTTTTTTTTTTTTTTTTTTAGGGCCATACCCAAGGCATATTGGAGGTTCCCAGGCTAGGGGTCCAATTGGAGCTGCAGCCACCGGCCTACGCCACAGCCAGAGCAACACTGGATCAGAGCCACATCTGCAACCTACTCCACAGCTCACAGCAACGCCGGATTCTTAACCTGCTGAGCCAGGTCAAGGATCGAACCCTCATCCTCATGGATACTAGTCGGGTTTGTAACCCACTGAGCCACAACAGGAATTCCCTGTACTCCTTTTTTGTCTGGCTTTTTTCATTCAGCAATTTTTTTTTTTTTTTTAGATTCATCTATGTCGTTGCAAGTATCAACAGTTAATTATTTTGTTTTCTTTTTTTTTTTTTTTTACTGCTGAGTAGTATTCCACTGGATGGATATGCCCCAATTTGTTGGACATTTGTGTTGTTTCCCATTCAAGATTATTACAAATAAAGTTGCTATTCTTGTACAAGTATTCATATGGTTGTAATATTTCTTTCTCTCTTTAGTAAATACCTAGGAGTGGAATGGCTGGGTCATGTGTTACCCTTAAGTTATTCTCTTTTTTTAAAAATCTCACTTAGTATGATAAACTCTAGGTCCATCCATGCTGCTGCAAATGGAATGCATTAAAAAAACTTCATTCTTTTTAATGGCTGAGTAATATTCCGTTGTGTGTGTGTGTGTGCGTGTGTATAAAATTATATATATACCATATCTTCTTTATCTATTCATCTATTGATGGACATTTCAGTTGTTTCCATGCCTTGGCTATTGTAAATATTGTAAATGAACACAGAGGTGCATGTATCTTTTCAAATTATAGTTTTGTCTGGGTATTTGCCCAAGAGTGGGTTGCTGGATCATATGGTAACACTATTTTTAGTTGTTTGAGGAAATTCCATCCTGTTTTCCATAGCGGCTGTACCACCTTAAGTTATTCTTAATATATTTCCCTTTTTGGCTTAAACCAATCAATTTAGATTGGTCAAGGCCCCTTAACTGGATAAGGACTCAGTTCCCTTCTTTTTGAGTGCCTCCAAGCTGCCCTGGGCCTGTGTGAGCCGAGGTGCAGCGGCAGGCTGAGGGCACACCTTGTTTTCCTGAGCACATCTCAATGGAGAAGCATTGTTGGCTTACATAAGCACACGGATCTCTTGCCTCCTGCTAGAGTCTAAAATCATGAAATCTTTTCCAGGTGTGCTCTTGCTGCCTCTGGACTGGAATGTTAAGTGCTGGTGGAGTTGTTTGGCTTAACAGTCTGATCAAAATGTGTCTGTGGATGGACAAGGTCAGTGACTGACTCTGGGGAAGGAGAGCCTTAGATGAAAAGACAGTGTGAGGTTGAAATAATGCCATTTGAAGCAACGTGGATGGACTTAGAAATTATCATCTAAGTGAAGTAAGCCAAAGAGAGAAAGACATATCATATGATATCACTCATATGTGAAATCTAAAAAAAATAATGGTACAGGAGTTCCCTTCGTTGCACAGCAGAAATGAATCTGATTAGTATCCATGAGGATTCAGGTTCAATCCCTGGGCTTGCTCAGTGGGTTAAGGATCTGGCCTTGCCATGAGCTGTGGTATAGGTCATAGATGTGGCTCCAACCTGGTTTTGCTGTGGCTGTGGTGTAGCCAGTGGCTACAGCTCCGATTCGACCCCTGGCCTGGGAGTCTCCATATGCCTCGGGTGTGGCCCTTAAAAGCAAATAAAATAAATAAGGCATTTGGGACTAACAGATACACATTACTATAACATAAAGTAGATAATCAATAAGGACCTACGGCAAAGCACAGGGAAATATACTTATTTTGTAATAACCAATAATGTAAAAGAATCTGAAAGAAACATATGTAAAACTGAATCACTTTGTTGTACACCTGAAACTAACACAACACTGTAAATCAACCATACTTCAATGCAAACATTATTATTATTATTATTTTTTTTTGTCTTTTTGCCATTTCTTGGGCCGCTCCCACGGTATATGGAGGTTCCCAGGCTAGGGGTCGAATCGGAGCTGTAGCCACTGGCCTACACAGCCGCGTCTGCAACCTACACCACAGCTCACGGCAACGCCGGATCGTTAACCCACTGAGCAAGGGCAGGTACCAAACCCAGAACCTCATGGTTCCTAGTCGGATTCGTTAACCACTGCGCCACGCCGGGAACTCCCAAATATTTTTTAAGTAAAATAAAATTTTAAAAAGGGAAAAAAAAAAGAAAAAAGAAAAGACAGTGTGAGGAACAAGAAGCTGTAGGGATGAGCTGAGAACGAGGTTTGTGCATTCAGAGCAGCTTAAAGACAGTGTCTCCGGGGAACATGCTTTTACTTTTGAGTTTATTTCTGAAAAAGAAATGCCTTCAGCTGGTTCAAGATTCAACAGCTAGGGTGTGTCTACAGCACTGGGAAAAGTCATTCTCTTACCCAGTGCCCACTTCCTCTTCCCGGAGGCAACCACAACTCCCCCAACCCCTGGTTCCTTGCTTATTCTTCCAGAGATTTGCACATGCTAAAATTTGCATACGCAAGTACACGTGTATAGCTTGTGTGTGCAGCACTTTTACACAAGTGCTAGCAGGCTAAGCACATTGCTGTACACTTTGATTTTTTTCAGTTTACTTTTTTTTTTTTTTAATCTTTTTAGGGCTGCACCCACAGCATATGGAAGTTCCCAGGCTAGGCGTCCAATCGGAACGGCAGCTGCCGGCCTACGCCGCAGCCACAGCAAGGCCAGATCCGAGCTGAGTCTGAGAACTTCACGGCAGCTCACGGCAATGCCAGGTCCTAAACCCACTGAGCAGGGCCAGAAATCGAACCCAAATCCGCGCGAATACTAGTCAGGTTCGTCATCACTGAGCCACAAGGGGAACTCCGAAAGGCAGCATTTCTGAGCACTTGCTATGCCCAAGGGTTCATAAAAGCAGTGGTTCTTCAACTTTGGTGTCTTGGAGAATTACCAGGGGAGCTAATTAAAAGTGAGGCTAAGCAGGCTCCCCCTTCTTCCACTGCCCTAGAAATTCTGATTCATTGGAGCTGGCAGTAGCACAGAATTTCATAAAGGTGGTCCTCAAACTAAGCTTTGAGGAGAACCATGCTCTGCAGAGGGAAAAGAACTTTCCACCGAAGGAATCACTGAAGAGCTCATTAATTCAAATTATTAAAATAATTTCATTCTTGTATTTTTAAACCTGAGAAGAATTCATGAATGAGAAAATGATTTTTCCAAACAGCTCAGGAGGAGGCTATGCCGTCTCCCCACCCCTGCTTCCCAGTTCTCTCTCCTTAGAGACAACAGTTTCTTGCCAGTCATTATTTTTGCAGACTTCAAGTCCCTACCACCCAGCAGGGAGTGACTGAGGAAGTCGTTCCTAGTTAGAGGCAGGGCAGTGGGTTGAGAAGGACAACAGACTTGGACTTGGATATCCTGGGTCAAATCAGCAACTCCCTCTGTGCCAGGCTCCGAGCTCAGGATTTTATGTGCACTATCTCAGTTAATCTTAAAATGACCCATTGTACACACACCAAAACCAAGGCTGGGAGTTTGAATTATTTCCTGGGGTGGGAGTGGCGGAGCCTCACACAGTTAAGGGAATGGAATCAGGATTTTGAATTCAGGTCTAAAATCCTTGCTTTTATTATTTGTTTATTTTTGTCTTTCTAAGGCCACACATGCGGCACATGGAAGTTCCCAGGCTAGGGGTCGAATCGGAGCTGCAGCTGCCGGCCTACGCCACAAATGTGGGATCCCAGCCACATCTGCAACCTACACCACAGCTCACGGCAGTTCCGGATCCTTAACCCACTGAGCGAAGCCAGAGATGGAACCCTCATCCTCATGGATACTAGTCAGGTTCGTCACCACTGAGCTACAACGGGAACTCCTTAAAACCCTTGCTTTTAAATACTCTGTTTGTAGGAACCACCGCTTAGTCACTGGGCAGTTGAGGAAAAGCTCTTCACACCCCCAGCCTCTTGGGCCTCCAGAGCACTTGATGGAAACCACTCCTGCAACCACTCCTTCATCGTCTTCCCACCTCGTGAGCTCTGTAAGGACACGACGCCTCTTGTTCTCCACTGTCCACATAGCACCTGCGGTCTGGGAGGATGACGGTTGCCCAAAAAAGGACGCTTGAGGTGGGGTTTGGGTAGAAAATCCAGGACAGGTTGATTCCCATAAGTGCAATTCCTCAGATCACTAATTTTTTTTAGAATTGTTTTCTTTTTCTTTTCTTTTTTTTCTTACGGCTGCACCCGTGGCATATGGAGGTTCCCAGGCTAGGGGTCAAATGGGAGCTACAGCTGCCGGCCTATGCCCCAGCCTCAGCAAGGCGGAATCTGAGCCTCGTCTGCGACCTACACCATAGCTCATGGCAATGCCAGATCCCCGACCCCCTGAGTGAGGCCAGGGATCAAACCTGCATCCTTACGGATGCTAGTCGGATTCAATTCTGCTTCGCCGCAATAGCAACGCCCTAGAATTCTTTTCACTTTTAATATGTGTTTCCTAATTATAGACTGATGTATACTCAATACAGATAGGAAAATAATACTAAAAAATCTGAATACCCCTAATTGCATATGGGATTGGCATATGCACATTGTGCTATGTGGAATGACTGGCCAGTGGGGACCTGAGGTAAAGCACAGGGAACACTACCCAATACTCTGTGATAATCTGTGTGGGAAAAGAATCTGAAAAAGAATGGCTGTGTGTATATGTATACCTGAATCACTTTGTCGTACAGCACAAATTATCGCAACATTATAAATCAACTATACTCCAATAAAACTTTAAAAATGAAAAGAAAATCTGAATACCCATAATTATATCACCAGCAAAAAACACTATTGACCTTTCTCATTTTGTCTGTGTACTATACACACATATATATGTGTGTGTATAATATATATAATAGGTACATATTATTATTATTATTTTTTTCTTTTTAGGGCCGCACCTGAGGCATATGGAGGTTCCCAGGCTAGGGGCCTAATTGGAGCTGTTGCTGCCAGCCTTCACCAGGGCCACAGCAATGCCAGATCCAAGCTATGCCTGCAACCTACACCACAGCTCACGGCAATGCTGGATCCTTAATCCACTGAGGCCAGGGATTGAACCCACAACCTCATGGTTCACAGTCGGATTCATTTCCGCTGCGCCACAACAGAACTCCGATAGGTACATATTATATGATGTGCAGTATAAAACACACATGCATCATATATTATATATGTATATAATGTAGGCAGGTAAGATCATTAAATATGTAATATCTAGTGTATTTATAAAAATGTGTGTACGGAAAAAATTGACAGAACATTGTAAATCAACTAAAACAAAAAATAAATTAAAAAATAAAAATAAAAAATGTGCGTACTGATCTATACATTCGCTCCTCCATCTCCCTCCCATTTCCTGCTGTTAAATAGCCTCCACTTACAGGCTCCAAAGGGGTCCCTGGGGGATCTTTGCCAGCATGGCACCAGGCACACACTGACTTGCTTTTTCTACATGGCAGGAAAAAGAGGGCAGTATTTCAGGGAAGTGGGGGGTGCTGGGCCTGTCTTGCATCTAACCACACAGGACCCTCAAGCCCTGCCTATTGCTCTACAGTGCTGACTGCAGGGTCACCAGTAGCCTCGTGGTCACCGCGGGATCCTCAGGAGCCCTCAGTCCAGGAAAGACACAGTGTGTCCCCAGAGGACCCAGGTGTCTGGTCCCTGTGGCCTTTCTAAGTGTCACTGTCAACAGACATCTTGACCTCCCCTTTGTTTAGAGTCGCCTTTGAGTCTCGGGTTGATGTGGGTCAGTTCTCTGGCATTAGGGCACTTCGGGGGCACTCACAAACCTTGGTGTCTACTTTCGCAAAGTGGACCCAGCCTGAACACCTGCCGGCTTCCCTGAGACATTTGCTGTCATCTCTCCCAGCTGCAGGAGTGTCCCCATGGCTCTTCACTGCCCATCCTGGGGGAGGGTAATTCTCCATCGCTGCCTGGTTGAATTCAGGGGTGGCCATACCATTTGATTTGGTCAGTAAAGTGTGGGTGTTAATGGCCATGTCGCTTCTAAGCAGATGTTTTCAGCTGGCTTGTGGCCTGCCATCCTTTTCTTTCCTCTCTACCCTGAGTCCAGCAATGACCCTGAGAGGGGCTGTGCCTCTGGCCTGGAGTGATGAGAACACGAGTAGAGATAAGCTGACCTACGATGTGAAGACATGTTAACATGGGTGAGAAACAAATATTTGTCAGAGGAAAAAAACCTGTGTCTGAGGTTTTGAGGTCATTTGTTAGTACAGCATAATCTAGCCCATCCTGCATCTCTGTTACAGTGGCACTTACCCTGGCTCCTGGAGTTCAGTAGCTGCTTGTTAAACATTAGGTCAGTCTCAACCGGATCAGCGACTGGAGAGAGGCCAGAC
This sequence comes from Sus scrofa, assembly GCF_054392235.1. NCBI lineage: Eukaryota > Metazoa > Chordata > Mammalia > Artiodactyla > Suidae > Sus > Sus scrofa. Next base: position 92,861,666 of record NC_139388.1, on the reverse strand, counting down.
ACAGAATGGTGTGTGGTGACCTTCCATTAAAAAGCCAGATGAGGAGTTCCCGTCGTGGCGCAGTGGTTAACGAATCTGACTAGGAACCATGAGGTTGCGGGTTCGGTCCCTGCCCTTGCTCAGTGGGTTAATGATCTGGCGTTGCGGTGAGCTGTGGTGTAGGTTGCAGATGTGGCTCGGATCCTGTGTTGCTGTGGCTCTGGCGTAGGCCGGTGGCTACAGCTCCGATTCGACCCCTGGCCTGGGAACCTCCATGTGCCGAGAGAGTGGCCCAAAGAAATAGCAAAAAGACAAAAAAAAAAAAAAAAAAGCCAGATGAGGGGGTTTCCTGGGGGTTCCTTTCGTGGCTCAGTGGTTAAAGAACACGATTAGGATCCATGGGGACATGGGTTCAATCCCTGGCCTTGCTCAGTGGGTTAAGGATCCGGCATTGCTGTGAGCTGTGGTGTAGGTCGCAGATGTGGCTCGGATCCCATACTGCTGTGGCTGTGGTTGTAGCTGGCAGCTATAGCTGGGAACTTCGACCCCTAGCCTGGGACCTTCCATACGCTGCGGATGTGGCTCTAAAAACAGCAGCAAACAAACAAACAAAAAATGCCAGATTAAACACCACGGTCCACAATAGCACTATTCACAACAGCCAAAAGGTGAAAACAAGCAAACTGTCCATTGATGGATGAAGGGATAAATAAAATGTGGTGTAGACATGTAACGGAGTATTATTCGGCCTTAAAAATGAATGAAACTCTGATGAACCTTGAAGATGTTATGCTAAGTGAAATAAGCCAGACACAAAGAACAAACAGGAGTTCCCGTCTTGGTGCAGCGGAAAGGAATTCGACTAGGAACCCTGAGGTTGCAGGTTCGATTCCTGGCCTTGCTCAGTGGGTTAAGGATCTGGCGTTGCCGTGGCTGTGGTGTATTTGACTCTTAGCCTGGGAACCTCCATATGTCTCGGTTGTAGCCTTAAAAAAAGGAAAAAGAACAAATGATGAAGGATTTCACTTATACGAGGCAGGTAAAGTAGTTAAATCCACAGAGATAGAAAGAAAAGCGGAGGTTGCCAGGGGTTGGGAGGAGGAGGGATGGGGAGATTTAATGGGTAGAGAGTTTGTTTGGGAAGATGAAAAAGTTCTGAAGATGGATCCTGGTGATGGTTGCACAACCATGTGGGTGTAATTACTGCCCCTGAACTGTGCACTTAAAAATAGTGGAAACAGTAAGTTTTATGTTACATGTATTTTATCACAATTTTAAAAAGCTGGATAAAGCTTCCTTTTCATTTAAAAAAAAATCTCATTCCATTTTTACTCTGCTTTGTGTTGGGCAGACATCATTTGGAGCTCTTTCTTGTTCTAGACCACAAATTTTTATATTTTTCTTTATATTATTTTTATTACACACATCACACATGGTCATTATTAAAAAAATTAAAATGAAGAAAAGCAGAAAGAAAAGAAATTTACCCATGTTCTCACCCTGTAGTGATAACCACTGTTAATGGTTTGGTGTATCTCATCCTAAACATTTTTCTAAGCACTTATACATATAATTACATATTCATCCATACACATTTATACAAATTTGCATTTAAACATAAAATCAGGTCATATTATATATACTGATACAAAACTTGCCTTTTCCCTCCAAAATAATGAATATATGAGCAGATTTCCACATTAGCAAGTATAGATCTGCATTGTAATTTTAAATGGCTGCACAGACTCCAGCGGTATATATGGATATAACATCTTTATTTTTTTTATTTATTTTATTTTTTGTCTTTTTAGGGCCGCACCTGCAGCATGTGGAGACTCCCAGACTAGGGGTTGAATCAGAGCTGTAGCTGCTGGCCTATATTACAGCCACAGCAACATCAGATCCGAGCTGCATCTGCAATCTGCACCACAGCTCATGGCAACGCTGGATCCTTAACCCACTGAGTGAAGCCAGGGATCGAACCTGCGTCCTAATGGATGCTAGTCATATTTGTTTCCACTGAGCTAAGAAGGGAATTCCTTGGATGTAACATCTTTATTTAACCAAGTCCCAAGTGATAGATATTTAAATTGGTTCCATTTCTTTTTTTTGTTACTAGAAGCAAGCTGTGGCAAATATAATAATAATGGTATAACTTATTGTTTCCTCTGTACCAGATTCTATGCTAAGCCCTTTATAGGGATTATTTGATTTAATCATCACAAGACTCCTATCAAGTGATGGTTATAACCCCTGTTTTATCGGTGAGGAAACTGCAGTTCACAAAGCTTAAGTCACTTGTCTAGGTCATCCAGTGCATGAGTGACTACACAGGGATTTGTGTTTTGTTTTGTTTTGTTTTAATTTTTTTTTACCCTCATTTTTGGGATGTACCTGCAGTATATGGAAGTTCCCAGGCTAGGGGTTGAACCAGAGCTGCAGCTGCAGGCCTATGACACGGCTTGTGGCAATGCCCAAGCCTTAACCTACTGAGTGAGGCCAGGGATGAAACATGCATTCTCAGGAACTCTATGTCAGGTTCTTAACCCACTGAGCCACAGTGGGAACTCCTAACACAGGGATTGAATGGAGCTCTGCTTGGTACTATAGCTCATCCTCTTTCCTCTAAATTGTGCTGAAATAGGGCTTCTTAAATTCCCTTTCCTGCAAGCACAGAATGGGAAGAATTTGTGGGCAAGAAGCCTGGAAGTTCTCCTATCGTTTGAAATCTAAACGGAGCCAAAAAAAGTTGTGGACCCATTTCTCCTTAAAAAAGTCTACATACTTGCCAACAAGGATACCAAGTCTTCCCTAGGGACTGTCCAGGAGATCCTAGATCTGGTCATCCCTGTCAGGGAGCAGGCCTAGCACTGTCTGAGGTCATGGGCCCTTGACCTGCAGGTTTGCCTGTTGTCTACTCAGCTGCAAGAGAAGCACACTGGGCCCTCCAAACATTCTCTCCAGCTGAGGTTTAGAGGTCGGCCAGCCCAGTGCAGAGTCTGGCGATTCCTTAGCAAACAAAGGAGGTGCTCCCAGGGGTCCAGGCTGGGGCCTCCTTGAACACTCACCCCAGGGAGCAGCAGCAACTAAGGGGTGATTCTTTGTCCAGTAGCCAATTGGGCAACTGCTCCTCTTCAACACAGGACCTGCTCCTCCTTGCTTCAACCTTATAAAAAACATGTTGCAGAGTGTCCGTTGTGGCTCAGTAGGTTAAGAACCTGACATAGTGTCTGTGAGGATGTGGGCTTGATCCTTGGCTTTACTCAGTGTAGTCTGCAGGTGTAGCTCAGATCCACTGTTGCTGTGACTGCGGTGTAGGCCTCAGCTGCATCTTTGATTCGATCCCTAGCCCGGGAACATATGCCACAGGTGCAGCCCTAAAAGGATAACTAAATAGATAAAAAGTACATATTTAGGTTCATATAAACTTAGAATTATTATATCTTCCTGGTAAATTGGATTTTTATCATTATGAAATGACCACCTCCCTCCATTATGCAATGTTTTTGGCTTTGAAGTCTATTTTGTAATTAATCTAGCCATGTAGTCATGTCAGCTTTCTTTTCTTAATATTTGCATAACATTTGCTTTTTATACCTTTCCACTTTCAACCTTTTTTGTATAGTTATGCTTTGTTTTATTTTATTTTTTTGTCTTTTTTTTTAGGACCGCAGCCTTGACATATGAGGTTCCCAGGCTAAGGGTTGAATTGGAGCTGCAGCTGCTGGCCTACGCCACAGCATAGCAACTTGGGATCTGAGCCGCATCTGTGACCTACACCACAGCTCACAGCAATGCCACATCCTTAACCCACTGATCAAGGCTAGGGATTAAACCTGCATCCTCCTGGATACTAGTTGGGTTTGTTAACCACTGAGCCATGATGGGAAATCCCTGTATATTTATGCTTTAGATATATTTCTTACAGACAATATATAGTTGGATTTTTATTATCCACTCCGGCAACTTTTTTTTTTTTTAACATGGCTGTACCTGTGACATATGAAATTTCCAGGTCTAGGGATCACAGCTGCAGCTGCTGGCCTATGCCACAGCCACGACGAAGTGTGATTTGAGCTGCATCTTTGACCTACACTGCAGCTTGTGGCAACACCAGGTCCTTAAGCCACTGAGTGAGGCCAGGGCTTGAACCCGCATCCTCACACAGAGAGTGTTGGGTCCTTAACCCACTGAGCCACAATGGGAACTCCCACTCAGGCCATCTTTGCCTTTCAACTGAAATATTTATTTTTAAACTTCAAGATGTTATTACTATTAGGTTGGGTTTTTTTGGCCTTTTTTTGGGGGGGGGCACACCTGTGGCATGTGGAATTTCCCAGACTAGGGGTCTAATCAGAGCTATAGCTGCCGGCCAAAGCCACAGCCACAGCAACATTGGATCTGAGTCGCATCTGCCACCTACACCACAGCAATGCCAGATCCTTAACCCACAGAGTGAGGCCAGGGATTGAACCCACAACATTTTGGTTCCTAGCCAGATTCGTTTCCACTGTGCCACGGATGGGAACTCCCAAGATATTATTATTATGAATATAATTATTTACAGTCCATATTAATTTATACCTTCTACTTGGGATCATTTTTTTGTCTGCCTGCAATAAAATACTTAGAATGTCTTCAGTGTATTTGATCTGTTAACAAACTGTTTCAATTTTATTTGTCTGAAAATGTCACTTTTATGGTTGTTTTTCTCCCCAGTGGCTAACATTCTGGAAGAAAACAAATGTCAATCCAAAATTCTATACTCAGGAAAAATATCCTTCAAGAATGAAGGCAAAATAAATACACATCATCATTCCACTGAACTCTTCATTCTTTTCACCCCAAACCTGCTCTTCCCTGGCACTCTCAAGAATTCAAGCAAGGAACACACAAATGTTAAGGTTATCTGAGATTTATCTTCTTTTCACTTCATCGAATATCCTGTTTTCTCTTAAGTCCCGTCGTAAATTCTATTACAATACAAACACTTCTTCCTCCATTGATCTACTATCGTAGCTTAAACTACCATCATCTCTCAACCAAACTGTAGCAATAGCCTCCTATTTGGTCTCTCTGCTTCCTCTCTCACCACCCTCTTGATGTTGACACATCCTTTTATAATGCAAAGAGTTGGCTATTTTCCTGCTCAGAACCCTCAGATGTCTACCCATCACATTTAGCATAAAATGCAAACTCTGCAGAGTGTCCATGGTGTGGCTTCTACCTACCTCTCTCACTTCCTTTTGCACCACACTCCCCCTTGTTCACTGAGTTGCAGCCACAGTGCACTCCTGCTGTACCTCACTCATGCCTAGTTTGCTTCCATCTCAAGATCCTCCCTCAGGCTCTGGCTTCTGCCTAGAGTGCTCCCTCCAGACTGAGCCTGCTTCCCTCCCTCCCTCCCTTTTTCCCCCACCCGTTGCTCAAATGTTAATTACCAGCGAGGGCTTCCCTGAACGCCCTTTCTGAAATAAAGTCCTCTCACTCTCTATCCTTTTCTCTGCTTTAATTTTCTTTGGAACAATTATAACTACCTGACTTTATTTCATATGTACTAGAGTGTAAACTCCAGGAGGACAATAACTTTATTTTATTCATTTTAATCATCCCTGGTGTCTTAAACAGTCCCTGGCAGAGAGGATTTTCTCAATAACTACCTGTTGAATCCTCACAGTTGTCTCTTTCACCATGAGAATGCATATGAAAACATTTTAATGCACATATAGCCCAAGTATCATAAAGTTTGTTATTACAAAGTTGGGTTGAATTGCCTGATTGCTTTTTCAAACTCAAATATAATGACTACACACCCCATTTGTGTGATGGCAAATCCTCAGTCTTTCCTCAAAGCATCCCCCCAGTTATTTTTGGGGATCCCTGTAGAAGGGCTCCCAGGAGTGACATGCTGGAGTTGGCATGAACCGCCTCCCAAGAGCTGATTGTTAAGTATTTAGGAATTCTGGGAGCTGCTGGTTATATCATGATAGCCTGAAATTGGCCACAGTAGAAGTATTTCTACCCTGGAAATCAGAGAATGCTATAAATCAGGGTGGTTTTTTAATTAAAAAATTTCTAGAGCCAGTTTACCAGTTCACGTTTCCCCCCCAGTTATTAGTAAACTACTGTCTCCAGGTGGTATCAGCTCTCTTCCAGCTGAGGCCTCATGGAAGGCTCATGGAGAACACTGCCCCCTGCCATTGCCCATCCAGAAAAGGCCAATGCCCCTGCCAAGGCTGTGCCATATACTCTCAGGGAACCCAGAGTGAAATTAAGGATACAGTAGATACAGAAATGGAGGGGAGCTTGGAAGACAGAGGGTTTCTCCGAAACTTCCCTCAGCTTCTCACTAGCTGACTTTAAAAGCTCATAGATTTTTTAATTTTTTTGGCCACATTCGTGGCATATGGAAGTTCCTGGGCCAGGGGTCTAATCTGAGCCATAGCTTCAACTTATGCCACAGCTGCAGTAACGCTGGATCCTTCACCCACTGCACCAGGTGGAGGATTGAACCCGTGCCTCAGTAGCGACTGGAGTTGCTGCAGAGACAACACTGGATGCTTAGCCCACTGCGTGAGGCCAGGGATCAAACCCGCATCCTCAAGGATACTATGTTGGGTTCCTAGCCCGCTGGGCTACGGTGGGAACTTCTCAGACTATCCAGTTCTAAACTTGGTTAGCTGTTTACCCTGCCTCACCCATTTCTTCCTGTGAAAACCACAATAAAAGCGCTGGCCCATGATTTTCCCTTCCTCCTTCCTCCTCCTGATCTACCCTGGTGTTTCTGTACCTGGCCTGGCCTGGCGTGGCATGCCCTTTCCTCTTGAGAACTGTAAACAATAAACCCTTCTTTAAAAGGCAGTTTGTGTCTTATCACCTTACCATACCAGTTAAAACAAAATTCCAGGTACATTTTAAAACATCTGTGCCAGTACCATATTTTATTTTGTTTTATTTTATTTTTTGTCTTTTTGTGTTTTTCTAGGTTCTCACCTGTGGCATATGGAGGTTCCCAGGCTAGGGGTTGAATCAGGGCTGTAGCTGCCTGCCTACACCACAGCCACAGCAATGCTGGATCCTTAACCCACTGAGAAAGGCAAGGGATCGAACCTGCAACCTCATTGTTCCTAGTCGGATTCATTAACCACTGAGCCATGACAGGAACTCCTTTTTTTTTTTTTAACCATATTTTAATTTCTATAACTTTGTAATATTTTAATGGATGGGCAAATCCTTTCTCACTCTTATTTTTTCAGATTTTCTTGAATATATTACAGTTTTACTCTTCAAATTAAATTGAGAACTGCTTTGTTAAATTCCAAGATAAGGCCTTTGGGATTTTGAGCTGGAAGGTATGAATTTTTACATTAATTTGAGGAAAATAGATGGATTTTAAACACTGAGAATAGGGAGTTCCTGTTGCGGCTTAGCAGGTTACAAACCCCACTGGCATCCTTGAGGATTAGCGCTCGATCCCTGGCCTTGCTCAGTGGGTGAAGGAGCCAGCATTGCTGTGAGCTGTGGTATAGGTCACAGATGTGGCTTGATGTGGCAGTGGTGTGGACTGGCAGCTGCAGCTCTGATTTGACCCTTAGCCTGGAAACTTCCATATGCTGCAGTGCAGCCCTGAAAAGCAAAATAAATAAATTAATTAATTCATTAAATAAACATTGAGAATAAACATTGAGTGTTTCTATTTAGGACAAGATATAGGTCTCCAAATTTTCTTCCACGTATCTCCATATTTTCCCCCCACAAAGATTATTTCTAATTATTTTATATCTTTACTGATATTATGAATGGAACTCTTCCTCATTGTGATTTCTAATTTTTTTATTGTTTGATGGGAATGCTGTTGACTTTTGTATATTTATTTGGCCATGTTCCTAGATTCAATATTTTTAATGGATTTGGGGGAGATTTCCAGGTTATGTAATCATATTACCTTTAAATAATGATGATTTTTGCCTCCTCTTTTCCAATATTTATATCTCTTTTTATGTGCTTCCCTAATTGAATCAACTAAGACTTTCAGAAATAAGTTAATTAAGGGTTGTGATAGGGGTCCTTCATTTTTCTCTAATAAAACTATTGCTAGGGGTTCATTGTGAAGCATGATACCTAAAGTTGGCTTGAGACATGAAAAAAAATCATTTGAAAGTATCATTTCTATTTTACTAAGATTTAAAGTAGTTATGAATATAAAATTTATCAAATGCATTTTATTATGTCAATATTACATCATTTTATTTTTCTAGTTATTAATAAAATAAATTATATTAATATATTTTCTAATAGCAATCCTTTTTTTTTTTTTTGGTCTTTTTATGGCTGCACCCACGGCATATGGAGGTTCCCAGGCTAGGGGTCAAATCAGAGCTGCAGCTGCGGGCCTACATCACAGCCACAGCAATGCAAAATCTGAGCTTCGTCTGCAACCTACACCACAGCTCACAGCAAAGCCGGATCCTTAATCCACTGAGTGAGGCCAGGGATTGAACCCACGTCTTCATGGATACTAGTCGGGTTCATTAAGGCTGAGCCACGACGAAAACTCCCTCACCTCTGAGTTCTTAGAATTTTACAAGATGATCGAGCGTGTAGAGAACTGAGGACAATGTCTGGCACATGGTAAATAGTAAGTAGACAGGAGCCGAAAAACAGAATAGAGCAAAACAAAACCCAGAAGGCTATTTGGTGAGGCAGGAATCAGGCCAAGGGAGAAGAACGGTCCCCAAGATGGCTCCTTCCAAGCTGAGGATAAGCCTCAGCAACTCTCCCTGCCCAGCAGCACCCCCTCTCTAGCACTCACATCCCACGTGCCTTCCAAATTCCGCATCCCTTGCTGGGCCGGAGCTTCAGGGACCCTTGCAGCAGCCAGCTTCCTGCCTGGAGGCTCCAGATTCTCCTAACCAGCGCCCTACGTCTATCTCCGTTATGGCCTGGGGTTGTGTTAGAACAAAGACTGTTCAGCCACCAGAATAAAAGCAATCCCCATTTTTCACCACGTCCCTGGATACTGTAAAAGGGGTTCAATGAAGAAATACCTGACGTGGCTTTCCTTTCCTCTCAACTTCTCTCACTCACACCTCCCGGTTGCTTTGAAGACTCAGCCCTTCATTCCCAGCTCCCTTCCAAGATGCTCGGCTGGGTGAGCATCTTCTCTGTCCGTCGGATCCCCCCACCCCCATTCCCCTCCTTCGCCACCCTGTGCCCATTCATCGCACTCAGCCCACACACGACCCTCCCCAGCAAGGTATTTTGTCTGGGGCTCTGACTGCTTCTCCCACAGGAAGCAGCTGTCCCTGGACTTTGGTGATGCTCTTCCTTAGTGCCCTTGAGGATGATTTTTGTCTGCAGAAGGTTTATTTTTGGTTTTAAAAATAGAGTTAGTTGATTAAAATTACAAATTCACAAACCTTGGTTCTTCCTCAGGCTTTTCTGTGCAGCTTACAAATCTTATTATTCTATTTATAAGCCTAATACATTTTAAGAATAATTTTTAAGGAGACTTTGAAGTATGTTTGGTCCCACTTACGAGCTCGGTTAATTAAACACCTTCACATTGTAAAATCGCACTGATATATTTACATAGATTTGGTTTCTTTCTAAGTATTTAAAGCATCTCAACAAACAAAACCTTCCTAAGTGCAAAATAATTCTTATCAATCTAGAAAATTAAACTAATAAATATAGCGAGTCTAAAACTCACTTAGATGTTCCAGTATTGTGCATTACTTTAGTAAGATTTCTACTGACAGTCGTAAATCGTAATCAGTAACCCCATTACACATTTAAGTTAGAATTACGTAGTCAATTGTCATTCTAATAGACCAAATACTCTTAAACATTACAAATACATAAAATACTAAATATGAGTAGATTTCTTATCATAGCATTATTAATGGTATAGGTTTAGTTCTCTTAGACCTTTCCACCTTTAATTTATTTTTTTCTTTTTAGGGCCACAGGTGCAACATATGGAAGTTTCCAGGCTAGGGGTTAAATAGGAGCTGCAGCTGCCAGCCTACGCCACAGGCACAGCAATGCCGGTTCCTTAACCCACTGAGTGAGGCCAGGGATTGAACCCGCATCCTCACGGATACTAGTCAGGTTTGTTTGTAACCCACTGAGCCACATCAGGAATTCCCTCTATCCTTAATTTTTTTTTCTTTTTTAGCCACTCTGTGGCCTATGGAGTTCTTGGGGCCAGGCATCAGATCCAAGCAGAAGTTGCTACCTAAGCTGCAGCTTTGGCAATGCCAGATCCCTAACCCACTGTCTGAGGCCAGGGATCAAACACACATTCCAGAGCTCCCAAGGTGCCCCCAGTCCTATTGCGCCACAGTAAGGAACTCTTACCCTTAATTTTAAATAATAAAAGCTAACACTTGCATAGTATTTTCTATGTGACAGATTCTGTTCTAAGTGCTTTTCATATATTGTGTATTAGCTTGTTTATTTCTCACAATTCTTGACCACAAACCTCAAGTAGGCCCTGAAGGGTGCCTGGCAGTCACACTATATGCCAATGAGCCCTTCACTTTCACATGCTTTTTTTTTTTTTTTTTTTTTTTGTCTTTTTGCCTTTTCTAGAGCCGCTCCTGTGGCATATGGAGATTCCCAGGCTAGGGGTCTAATCGGAGCTGTAGCCACCGGCCTACGCCAGAGCCACAGCAGCTCAGGATCCGAGCCAAGTCTGCAATCTACACCACAGCTCACGACAACGCTGGATCCTTAACCCACTGAGGCCAGGGATCGAACCTGCAACCTCATGGTTCCTAATTGGATTCGTTAACCACTGAACCACAAAAGTGGAACTCCCACTTTCACATGCTTCTAAGTGATTATTTCATACATTATATACATTATTTTCAGCCTCCTGAAAGCTCATTCTCAGCAGTGGCCTGTCTCACAATGATTCACTGGATTATTCCCATCAGCAAACAAACATTGTGATTTCACCCATCTTATAAAATAAGACAAAATAAACTTTTTTTTTTTTTTTTTTTTTTTTTTTTTTTGCCACACTCACGGCATGTATAAGCACCCAGTTCAGGGAGCTAACTTGGTGTGACCAAGCTGCTGCAGTGACAACACTGCATCCCTAACCCACTGAGCAGCAAGGGAAGTCCAATGCTGTTTTTTTTTTCCAAAACCATATTTTTCCTGCCAACTACCAACACCCCCCCTTTTTTCTTTTTTAGGGCCAAACCCGTGGCATATGGAAGTTCTCAGGCCAGGGGTCGAACAGAAGCTGTAGCTGCAGGCCACAGCCACAGTCACAGCAACGTGGGATCCAAGCTGTGTCTGTGACCTACTCCACAGCTCTCAGCAACACCAGAGCCTTTAACCCACTGATCAAGGCCAGGGATCGAACCTGCATCCTCACAGATACCAGTCGGGGTCACTACGGCTGAGCCACAATAGGAATTCTGACATTCTATTCTTAACATACTACCCGAGGGATGCTTTTAAAATGTGAGTTGGATAATGTTACGCCTTTGCTCAAAACTTTCAATGACCGCCCATGTCATTCAGGATAGAAGCCAAAGTCCTTTCAGTGGCCTCCACGATCCAGTTCCTTATCCTACTCCTTTCTCCCCACGAGGCTCCAGGCACACTGGCCACCGGTTGTTTCTCCAACCCCCCAAGCCAGCTTCTGCCACTGTATGGCCTTCACACCAGCTCTTTCCTGGGCTCGGAAAGAGCTTTCCCGAGACACCTTCACCTCCCTTGGGGCCTCACTCAAATCCCACCCTTTTAACAAGGCCAGCTCCCACCCCACTGTGAATACAGCCACCTGCCCTTCCTGCCTCTTACCCTGCTCTGCTTTTTGTTCCCACAGCATTTATCTTCTCCAAAAAGACATGTGACTTACTTGCTGACTGTGCTTACTATTTGCCTTGCTCCAGACCAAGATCTTTGTTCAGTTTCCCGATGTCTCCTAAATGCCTAGAACGATGCCTGGCACTTGGTGGGCATTCAGAAAATGCTGTTTATGTGAACGTTTCCATCAGAGAAGTACAATTTTTTTTTTTGTCTTTTTGTCTTTTCTAGGGCCACACCCACGGCATATGGAGGTTCCCAGGCTAGGGGTCTAATCAGAGCTGTAGCCGCTGACCTACACCACAGCCCATGGCAACACTGGATCCTTAACCCACTGAGCAAGGCCTGGGATTGAACTTGGAACCTCATGGCTCCTAGTCAGATTCGTTAACCACTGAGCCACAATGGGAACTCCGAGAAGTGTAATTTTTATTTACATCTTATAGATGAGGAAGCTGAGGCACAGAGAAGAAAGGGAATTTATCCCAGGTCACCCAGTGGTGGAGCTGGGATGCAAATGGAGAACCCAGACGCCTAATCCCTACTTTAAACTGTCTCTTTAAAACTCAAAAAATGAAACTTCCATATAGGCTACTCCCAGATTCAAGGTACTTATATTCTCTAATTCTTTTTACTCAAAAACTTTTACTCCCACTCAGGTTGAGGCTGGATTTTACATTTTTTTTTTTTCTCTTAAGATATGTAAACATGATTTTCCATCTTGTAGTAAAGACCTTTGAACTGGATGGGACTGTTCATTCTGTCATGTTCTTATGGTCACTTAATCCTACAGACCACACATAAGCTCCATGAAGATAGATATTCTGGAGTTCCACTTTTGTGGTTCAGTGGTTAATGAATCCAATTAGGAACCATGAAGTTGCAGGTTCGATCCCTGGCCTTACTCATTGGGTTAAGGATCCAGCGTTGCCGTGAGCTGTGGTGTGGGTTGCAAATATGGCTCGGATCTGGCATTGCTATGGCTGTGGCATAGGCCAGCGGCTACAACTCTGATTGGACCCCTAACCTGGGAACCTCCATATGCCATGGGTACGGCCGTAAAAAGACCAAAAATAAAGACAGATATTCTTGGATATTCAGGGTCTTTCATTCCTTATTGATTCCCCAGTGCCTAAACCAGTGCCTAGAGCAAGGTAGGTGCTCCATAAATGTTTGCTAATGGTTGAAAGATGATATTTCAGATGCTATCCAGTTAAATTTTAGCTATATGATAGCTGTGTGATATGTCTGACTCAAGGCCACGTTCACCATGCCGTTCTCCAATTCACTGCTCGTGCTACTTGTTCCTTTCTCTTTTCATTGTCTGAAGGTGCTGGAATGTCTACAGTGGACTGTGGTCCTCCATTGGCTTGGCTTTTACTTCCTTGGGTCACTCCTCCCAACTCCATGTGATCTGGATGGAGTTATCCGTCATGGTGCCCCTACCATTAAGCCATGGAGTGGTGAAGCGTGACCCAGCCCAGCCCAATCCTGTAATTGATTAACTCTGGGACTTAAGTTAGGCAACCAGCCAGGAGTTTTTGTTACTGTTGTTGTTATTATTATTACTATCACAATTAATAAGACGGGAGACTTTTTTGGGAGCCGTGCCTGAAAGTTCCCAGGGTGCAGCTGCAGTGACAACACTGGGTCCTTAATCTGCTGTGCCACCAGGGAACTCCAGGAGATACTCTATCCTATGTTTCACCAGGGAATGAGGTGTACACTGTCAGTGAGGGCGCCCCTGAGGATGACAGTGGATCCCTTTCTGGTCTCATAGAGACCGTGACATGAGGGTATGGAGCCAACATACAAATAAAGGTAGAGCAACGGAGGAGAGAAAAGGAAGGGAGGGAGACTTATGCTGTGTTTAGTGGTAATTCTTTAATAGTCTTTAAAATCTTTCCTTGGATTATTGGTCTGTTCAGCTTTTCTACTTCTACTTGAGACAATTTTGGTAATTTGTTTTGATAGATTGTCATCTTTCTGTGGGTTTACACATTTGTTGCCAGGATGTCATCTTGTTATCTTTAAATCCTTTAGCTACTTCTGTATCCATATATATATATATATATACACACACATATACATATATATACATTTTTATACTTAGGCTTGTTAGTGGTTTTATACTTTTAAAATATTTTTTTAAGAAGCAACTTAATCCTTTTAGTTGATTTTTCTTTTCTACATTAATTTCTTATTTTTATTAATTTTCGTCTACTTTTTTACATCTTGTCATTTCTCTAGGTCTTAGGTTGCATATTTAGTTCATTTGTTTTCAGGATTATTATTATTATTATTGTTATTATTTTTGTCTTTTTAGGGCCACACCCACGGCATACAGAGGTTCCCAGGCTAGGGGTTGAATCGGAGCTGTAACCGCCAGCCTACACCACAGCCACAGCAATGACAGATCCGAGCCATGTTTGAGACCTACACCAGAGCTCAAGGCAACACCGGATCCGTAACCCACTGAGCAAGGCCAGGGATCAAATCTGCATCCTCATGGATGCTAGTCAGATTCATTTCCACTGAGCCACGATGGGAATTCCTATTTTCAGCATTTTTTAACAGTAAAATAATTTGAAGTTATAAATTGTCTTCTGAATAAAGATCATTGTACCCCATAGATTTTGTGATTCTCTTGTGTTTCTCTTTGTCTTAATCTTATTACTACAATTTCTTTTTATTATTATTATTTATTTATTTATTTATTTATTGTCTTTTTTTTTTGCTATTTCTTGGGCCGCTCCCACGGCATATGGAGGTTCCCAGGTTAGGGGTTGAATCGGAGCTGTAGCCACCGGCATACACCAGAGCCACAGCAACGCGGGATCCGAGCCGCGTCTGCAACCCACACCACAGCTCACGGCAGCGCCGGATCGTTAAGCCACTGAGCAAGGGCAGGGACCGAACCCTCAACCTCATGGTTCCTAGTCGGATTCGTTAACCACTGCGCCACAACGGGAACTCCTTATTATTATAATTTCTATTTTTATTTCCTCTTTGCTCGGGTATTCTCCTCCCCGAGCAAATTCTTTTTCTGGCTAATTCTTATTTATCAGATTTCAGCTTAGAGATTATTCCTCCGGGAAGTCGTCCTGACCCTGCAAATCAGATTAAGGCTTCTTGTGTAAACTTTTGCAGATATCAATTCAACTTCTTAATACGCATCATGGGAGTTCCCGTCGTGGCGCAGTGGTTAATGAATTCGACTAGGAACCATGAGGTTGCAGGTTTGATTCCTGGCCTTGCTCAGTGGGTTAAGGATCCGGCGTTGCCGTGAGCTGTGGTGTAGGTCGCAGAGGCAGCTCGTATCCCGCGTTGCTATGGCTGTGGTGTAGGCCGGTGGCTACAGCTCCGATTAGACCCCTAGCCTGGGAACCTCCATATGCCGTGGGAGGGGCCCAAGAAATGGCAAAAAGAAACAACAACAACAACAAACAACAAAACCGCATCATGAATGATGATTTGTGTAATCAACTGTTCATTCTCTTCCTCAGAAGACTAAGCTCCTGGGCCCAGGGGCCATGTGTATCTTGTTCAGTGCTTCAATATGTATTTGCTGAATGAACAACTGAAAAAGGTTATTATGCAGAGTGCAAAATAGTGTAAGTCTTTGGGAGGAGGACTTGGAAACATCTAAAAAAAAAAAAAAGATTGTTTATGCATTTACCTTTCGGTCTAGCAATCCCACTTCCAGGATTCTAACCTAGAGATATATTGCGGGAAAAAAAATGCTAAAATGACTTATGCACCAGGTTACTCATTGTGGTATTATTTGAGATAACAAAAGATTGGAACCAATCCAAACGCTCATCATTAGGAGACTGGCTGAATCAGCGGTGGTCCATTCACACAGTGGAACAGTCTCCAGCTGTAGAAAGAAACATGGAAGGTCATTGCAGTTGGAATCATCTTCAGATAAACTGTAAAGTGAAAACCACCAGGTGTAGAACTGAATATCTGATATGCTATCTTCTGTGAGACAATGGGGCAGGGAGGGGTATAAATATGTATACAGATTGTCTATATTTGCAGAAAGAGACACTGGAAGAATAAGCCAAAAAAATAAAAATGAAAATGATGCCTCATGTGGGAAAGAACAGGACGGAGGGACCCTGATGGAAGAAAGGTGCTACATACACCCTGTCATGTGGGCTTTGACTTGAGAATCAGATAAATATTTCACACATTCAAAAATAGCATTAAATCAAAGGGAGAGGAGAAAAAAGCAACCTCTAAAATTGGAAAACAATCTGAAATGTATATCAAATTGGTGCTATAACCACTCAGTAAAAAAGACTGTTTCAGGTGGCTTTACAATACCATATATCCACCACCTCCATAAAGAAACATTTTCTGAGGACAAAAAGAGCTGTAAAGAAATCTGGAGTTCCTGTTGTGGCTCAGTGGTAACGAACCTGGCTAGGATCCATGAGGACTCAGGTTTGATTCCTGGCCCTGCTCAGTGGGTTAAGGATCCGGTGTTGCCAGGAGCTGTGGTGTAGGTTGCAGATGCGGCTCAGATCTGGCATTGCTGTGGCTGTGGCCTAGGCCAGCAGCTGCAGCTCCAATTCCACCCCTAGCCTGGGAATTTCCATGTTTCACATGAGGCTCTAAAAAGCAGGAAAGAAAAAAAAAAAAAAAAGAGAGAGAGAGAGAAAAGAAATCTTAAAACTTCATTGGGAAGTCTTATTGTTAGACAAAATATTGGCATTATTTTTGAAACAGTTTTATATAAATCATAGGATAGGCAAATAAGTAATGATATTTTTAAAACTTCTGTGAAATTCTTAAAAATCAGAGGATTTAGATTTTATGACTTAACATATGGTTTTAAAAAGTCAAATTTGGGAGTTCCTGTCATGGCGCAGTGGTTAACGAATCCGACTAGGAACCACGAGGTTGCAGGTTCGATCCCTGGCCTTGCTCAGTGGGTTAAGGATCTGGCATTGCTGTGAGCTGCGGTGTAGGTCGCAGACGTGGCTCGGATCTGGTGTTGCTGTTGCTCTGGTGTAGGCCGGTGGCTGTAGCTCCGATTCGACCCCCAGCCTGGGAACCTCCACATGCCACACATGCGGCCTTAGAAAAGACCAAAAAAAGGGATGTCCACTGGTTAAAGATGGGACAATTTGAATAGCAGAAAGAATAATGATTGCTAATGATGGAAACATGCTGGATACATAAACACTATTTGTCCGTACTGATGCTCAGAGAGAGAAGGCCTCAAATCACCCAGATATCACTGGAGGGACGTAGGGGGCATAATTCCTCGTCTTGAGGATTAGCAATGCCAAGGAAAGAATTAGGCCTTTATCCTGTCATTCTTCTATTTCATCTCCACCTAAAAGTCTTAGTTTATGAGAGAAAGTTCCTTATAAAAAATTCCAACTAATAAATGTGGAAGGATTGATAGGATTAGAAAATCATCTTTTTTACAACCCCTAATAAAATAGTGGGCTCAGGCAATAATCACCAACGGAGGAAATGACTCTCTGAGACGTTCGTTGATGGAGAGTTTTACAATGGAGGGAGCCGGCTGTCACCGCCTGAGCCCACTGGTCCATCTTAGCACAGCCCTGTGTGTCTCCTGATGACATGCACAGCTCCCAGCCATCATGAATCTGCCTTCACTTGGGTTCCCACCCCCACCCCACCCCCCAAAAAAGCAGAGCCCAGGAAAAGGATTTGGGCGCAAGTGGTTTAGTTGGGAGATGATGGATGACAAGACGTACCTTTAGGGGAGTGGAGAGGTGAGGCAGGAAAGTAAGAAACCGGATCAAAAGTGAATCGATGAGGGGGACACCACTCAGACAACTAGGCCCCAATTCCTCTGGGGACCCTCTGAAACACTGTGAAGGAGGACATGTGCCAGAAATGTCCTCTGAGAGGCAAGGACCCTGGAGCGTTGAGCGTGGAGCCGCCAGCTCCCCCGCTGCTCTGGTCAAAGGCTGCTCCTGAGGTTTTAATCCCAGCTCCTCGCAGGACAGACAACACCCTCAGGATGCAAGACTCAGGAGGGCGCTGGTGCCGCACGTGTGCAAGTGGCCTCCAGGACTGGCCGAGAGGATCTGACCAGACACCAACACCACCTACTCTGGCGTGTTGATGTTGACTTCTAGTGACAGGAAGCACAGGGATGGAGAAATGAGGTGAACGACTTCACACAGAAGCAGGTAGACGAATCTAGACCCAGAGACGTCCTACAGGACAAACGATTTCTTCCACACATTGTCCTCTGAGCTGGTTACTGCAGTGAGCAACAGGCCCATTCCCGCGGGGGCCCCTCTGAGGACCCCTGAGCAGCAGGCCTCGGGAATGTGCTTTTTTTTTTTTTGGTCTTTTTGCCTTTTCTAGGGCCGCAGGAGGTTCCCAGGCTAGGAGTCTAATCGGAGCTGTAGCCACCCGCCTACACCACAGCCATGCAGGATCCGAGCTGTGTCTGTGATCTATACCACAGCTCACAGCAATGCCGGATCCTTAACCCACTGAGCAAGGCCAGGGATTGAACCCACAACCTCATGGTTCCTTGTCGGATCCCTTAACCACTGTGCCATGACGGGAACTTCCGGAAATGTGCTTTTTAAGGCCAGAGAGCTGAGGCATTGACCCAGGGCTACAGTCCCCCATGGTGGAGGGTCGCCCTCTGGGCATCAGCTTCCTGCTTTTCCACACTCTACACACCCACTCCCCCAAGGTGAGTGGCCTGCTGCAGCTGAAGAGAAAGCCCTGAGGTAGAAAAGCCTAGGGAAGCCATGGGGCACATTTGGGGTGGGGGGTGGCGTAGAGGCAAAGTGCCCCAACCTGGCTGCCCAGCTGCCAGGAGCAAGTAGGCCAGGGGATGGGGGGAGGGGCACCACCGTCGTCTGTAAACATCTTGGCAGATGCTCAGAAACGAATTCCTGCAGCCAGGTGCTGCTACCGCCCTCCTGAGCACCTCCAGCCAATAACCCCCCCGGCCCTCACCAGGTGCCAGAGTTGCTCCGCGCAGGCTGTGACAGGGGCTCTGCACGGTGTGTGATGCGCGTGTGTCTGTGTGTGAGTGTGCGGGGTGTGAAAGCTCTTTGTAGCTGCTGCCTCGCTCTCAGAAGTGCCAGGTGCTTCTCAAAATTCTTATGCGGGGAGCGGCCCGTTTCCTGTAGATGCTTCGTAGAGTTCAGTTATGTCACTTCCCCACTTAAGCCCATCCCAGCAGCCATGGAGGGCTCCTCCTGAGATGCTTGAATGGGGCTGGAGTGGGGCCTGCCTGGGTCAGGCACGTGGGACCGTGGGTTGCCAGGGGTGTGGAGGGCTGGTGGGGTTACGGTGGGGCTGGCCCCTCCATAGGTCCAGGCAGGTGCTTGGTCTCTGCTCTTGGCCCTTTTAGGCCCCTTCCCTGTTCTAGTTGCCACCTCTCATCTCCCTGGTTCTCTCGGCCTCACTCTTCCCCAGCTTTGCCATCTGTCTCTGTCTCTCCCATCTCAGCACATGTTTCCGGACCTGGGCCCTGCTTCTGCCTCTGCTGTGGCCTCGCACTTCCACCTCGAACGCTCCAGTGCTCTGTGTGTCCTTCCTCCTCCTTCGGGGTAAATAATTATGCCTACCCCTCAGAAACCAGTTAAAAAAAAAAAAAAACTCTTAAAAAACTAAATTACAAACATACTATAAAGAGACATTAAAAGTCAGAGGAAAAAATTTATAATCCCTTCACTCTAACTCAGCAGCTGCAGCCAATTTTGGTTATTTCCTTTTGGTCTTTTAAAAATGAGTTTTTCGGAGTTCCAGTTGTGGCGCAGCAGAAACAAATCCGACTAGGAACCATGAGGTTGCAGGTTCGATTCCTGGCCTTGCTTGGTGGGTTAAGGATCCAGCGTTGCCATGAGCTATGGTGTAGGTTGCAGACGCGGCTCGAATCTGACATTGCTGTGGCTGTGATATAGGCTGACAGTTATAGTTCTGATTCGACCCCTAGCCTGGGAACCTCCATATGCTGCAGGTGTGGCCCTAAGAAGATAAAAGACAAAATAAAATAAAATAAAAAGTAAAAATCAGTTTTTTGTGTTCCCATTGTGGCCTAGTGTGTTATGAAGCTGGCTAGTTCCATGATGTCAATCCCTGGCTTCATTCAGTGGGTTAAGGATCTGGCATTGCCGTGAGCTGTGGTGTAGGTCACAGATGTGGCTAGGATCCCTCATTATTGTGACTGTGGCATAAACCATTAGCTGCAGCTCTGATTCCATCCCTACCCTGGGAACTTCCATATGCTGCAGATGCAGTCCTAAAAAAAGGCAAAAAAAAAAAAAAAAAAAAAAAAGAAAAGAAAAGAGTTTTTCGGCGTATCATATACTATGATTTAATATGCTGCTTGTTTATTGTAATAAATCCCTCCATTGACTTCCAATTCAAAGTAAAAACTGAAGAATTTTACAGTGGCCTATGAGACCCTAAGAGCTGCCTACCCACTCCACCTCTTCCTGAGTACCCTCTTCCGGACCTGCCACTCTCTATTCCAGCTGCCATACCTGGTGCACTTGCTTTCCTGAATGTGCTAGGTGTGCCCTGGCCTCAGCCTGGAATTCTTCTCCCAAAAGTCTGAATGGATCACTTCTCACCTCCTTTAAGGGTTTGCTCAAGGGTCACTTTCCCAGCTAAGCCTACCGTGACCACATTACCTAAGCGGCGACACTCCCCAACTGCGCTCCCAACCTGCTGCCCAATTTTTGCTTCTTACCATGATGTTGCAGAACAACTCCACTGCACGTATTTTGGACAGACCTCTTTACCCATGACTTTTTTTTTTTTTTTTTTTTTTTTTTTTTTTGTCTTTTTGCTATTTCTTGGGCCGCTCCTGCGGCATATGGAGGTTCCCAGGCTAGGGGTCGAATTGGAGCTGTAGCCACTGGCCTATGCCAGAGCCACAGCAACGCGGGATCCGAGCCGAGTCTGCTACCTACACCACAGCTCACGGCAACGCCAGATCGTTAACCCACTAAGCAAGGCCATGGATCGAACCTGCAACCTCATGGTTCTTAGTCTGATTCGTTAACCACTGTGCCACGCCTGGAACTCCTACCCAAGGTTTTCTCAACCACCCTCTGCTGAGTCATTTTTGTTGAAGTGGAATGGCTGGATTTAAAGGTATAAACAGTTAAAATTTCAATAGCATGGCCAAATTGGCCTTTACTAAGGCTTCACCTATGAATACTTTCATCAAGGGCCTATGACAGTGCTCTGATCCCTGGTTGGACTGTTTTCATTTTTGCCTATTTGCTAAGCAAAACATGTGTTATTGTTGTTTTCACTTACATTTTCCTAATTAGAACTGACACTGAACATCTTTTCATATGTGTATTAGATATTTATACTTCTTCTGTGAGTCTTATTTTTCATATTCTTTGCCTATTTTCCTATTGAGTTTTAGTCTATTTTTATTGATTTATAGGAGATCTTTATATATTGTGGATCTATGTATCCAGGGTAGATTATATCATTATCTAGTTTTAGCCACGTACATTTTGCAGAGGGTCTTAACTTTCTTACTACCACCTCCTCTGTGGGTGTGGAAGATCCCAACCCCTGGTTTGGGAAGCTGATGAATATCCTGAGCCATTTGAAAAGGGGATGAGGAGTTCCTATCATAGCTCAGTGGTAACGAACCCGACCAGGATCCATGAGGATGTGGGTTCGGTCCCTGGCCTTTCTCAGTGGGTTAAGGATCCAATGTTGCTGCAAGCTGTGGTGTAGACTGCAGATGCAGCTTGGATCTGGAGTGGCTGTGGCTGTGGCATAGGCTGGCAGCTGTAGCTCTGATTCGACCCCTAGCCTAGGAACCTCCATATATTGTGGGTTCGGCCCTAAAAGCAAAAAGGAAAAAGAAAAGAAAAGGGGATGCATTGATAAGGGTAAGTGTGGAGGGGGCTCCTCAGTAAAGTGTCAGGACCTGGGTGGGCATTACTCCCGCTGAGTACTCAAAACAACTGTTAACAAAGGCCCAGGCTGGTCAGCAAAGAGCCAAGTGGCTAATACGGCCCTTCAGCCAAGATGGATCTGCTGGTGGCAGCCTGGTGCTCGGAAAACCCACTAGAGAAGTGATGGGTGAAGGCTAACAATCTCTGGGCACTGACTCCTTCCCCTCCTTGTGGTCACATGGGTCTGGTTCCCTCATCCCAGGCCTCCCTGACCTTTCCCAAGGTCATGCCTCATCCTGCTCCTCCCCCCTCTCCCAGCCCAGTGACCCCATTTCCTTCCCCACGTGGCATGTGGTTTGGGTCTTCTCTGTTCTCTTTTCAGCCAAGAGTTAAGGCATAAACTCTCTCTTTCCAGCTTCCTTCAGGAACTTCCCTTTTGATTTTCTTTTTCTTTTTTTTTTTTCCCTTCTGATTTTCAAGAGCATTTTCTCCTTTCAGCAAAACAGCCTCTTGCAAATCAAAGGCCCTGCCTTTCAAAAGTGTGGTTTCTGATGTGAGCTTCAGCAGCCTATCTGGGAAGTTAAAAAACAATGACATCTGAATGTTGGCTGTTTCTTTCTCTTTACATTCCTGCTACAAAAGCACTAATTCTCCTGGAGGTAAAGTGGAACCTCTGATTGACGTGAGGAAGTGGGGAAAATAAAAGCAAAATTGTCATTTCAAGATGTGCTCCTGTTGCCTCCCTGCGTGTTATGGCAGGTTTGTTTTCTAGGCTGTTACCTGTCTTTTAAGTTTGTTCTTATAGTCTTCTGTCATTCAGAAGTGAAATATTTCTATGTGGTCAAATCTATCCACCTTTCCAACTTCCGCTAATGGTTTATGAGGTTTTGCTTTTTACATTTTCTTTAAATCAAAGGGACTGTGTATGTGTGTCTGGTGTCAGGTAGTGTTCAAGTTTTAGGTTTTCCAAACTAGAGAGTCATTTGTCCTCATGCCGTTGATTAAACAGTCTATATTTTCTTCACGGATTTGAAATGCTACACTTTGGGTAGTTAGAGAGATAGACAACAGAATTTTTTTTTTTTTTTTTTTTTTTTTTTTTTCTTTTTTGGCTGCCCCACAGCATATGGAGTTCCTGGGCCAGGGATCAGATCCAATCTGCAGTTGGGACCTAAGCTGCAGCTGTGGCAATGCCAGATCCTTAACCCATTGTGCCAGGCTGGGGACTGAACCTGCATCCCAGCGCTTCCAAGACGCCACTGATTCCCATTACGCCGCAGCAGGAACTCCAGAATTTCTTTGTTTTATGAGTATTTTTATTTTTGGATTGGCAGTTCCTCTTTAGTTTTATTCATTACTTTTTTTTTTTTTTTTCCCTTCTGGAGCAAGGGAGGGATGGGGAGTTATGGATTAACAGGTACAGAGTTTTGGTTTGAGATGATGAAAAAGTTGTGAGGGCGATGATGTTTGCACAATCATGTGAATGCACTTAATGCCATTGAACTGTGCACTTAAAAATGATTAAAATGGTAAATTTTATGTTGTGTGTATTTTACCACGATGAAAATTTCTAAATTTTTTTTCTATTCTTGTGTATTGTTGGTGTATTCTTTCTTCCAGTTCAAGCTGAGAATCAGCTTCTCGAATTCCATAAAATGTTCCTTTGATATTTTGATTGAATTACATTAAATTTATAGGTTACTCAGGGGAGAAGTGACATCTTTATAATACTGAGTCTTTCCCTCCGGGAGTGTGGTTTGTCTCTCCAGTTATTCAGATCTCCTTTTATGTCCTTCAGTAAAGTTTGATAATTCTATTCGCATCAGCTTGTTCCTAGATATATGGTGGCTTTAGTTGCCACTGCGAGTAGAATCGTGAGGGTAGCACAGGGCTGTCACTCAGGTCCAGTCCCCAGCCCGGCCCCTGGGATGAATGAGTGGGTCTAAAAGACACATGAGACAGGAAGTAAAAATTGCAGGAGTCATTTCACCAAAAGCCTCTGCAGCAGGTGGATCCAAGCGAGCTGAGCTGCAGAGGTGGCCAGGGCAAGAGGAGGGACGACCTTCAGGATCAGAGAAACCTGAGCTTGTCCTCATTGGGGTCAGGAAGAGGGAGAAACGGAGCTGCTGGAGGCCAGGGCGGATGCCCGACATTCATGCTGATGTAGATGAAATGCCTCTTTCATTCTGCAGAGCAGATTGTGGCCTTGGAGCCAAGAAACCCGAGTGTGCGCCCTGACTCTGTCACTCACTAACTGTGAGTGTGGCCTTGGGCCCGTTGCCTAGGTTCTTAGAAACCCAGGGTCCTCGAGAGCAAAATAAGGGTGAATTCTAATGATATATTGAGTGGTTTAATGATTTGTCTGTGCCCCACTGGGCTGCGACTCCACACGGGCAGGATCTGTCTGGGTTTAATTCACAAACGTGTGGGCTGCTGCTCTAGCCCACCCAGTGCTTTCCAGGGAATTCCACGAAGGCAGCCTTTTGAACAGACACAGCTCTGTCAGCCCCCGGCTTGGTGATTGGTCTGCGAGCTGCATCTCAGCCCCCCACGTGTCCCTGTACTCTGCGCCCTTGTGTATAGTGACCTGCCCTGGGTGTGTAGTTAATGTTTAGCCTGGGCCTGGCTCACGGGAGGCACTCCAGAAATTTATTTATTGATTTATTTTGCTTTTAGGGCCACATCAATGGCATGTGGAATTTCCTAGGTGAAGGGGTCGAGTTGGAACTGTGACTGCTGGTCTATGCCACAGCCACAGCAAGGCGGCGTCTGAGACCTACACCGCAGCTCACAGCAATGCTGGTTCCTTAACCCACTGAGGGAGGCCAGGGATGGAACCCACATCCTCATGAATAGTAATCAGGTTCGTAATCTGCTGAGCCTCAGTGGGAACTCCCAGAAATTTATTAAGTTGATGTGGGATTTGGAGAGAAGGGGCTGAGGGAGCCCCTGAGAGGGTCTCATTACTGTTCAAAAGGAAGTTCTCTCCTTCCAGGTGCCAAATAACAGAATTTATTTCTGCAGGGGCTCGGGATGGCATCTACCAGCACCCAGGGTGGGGCCCTTACAGGAATGAGCCAATCTGATGATCTGGTGAGATGGATGGCCCAGGGCTTACTTGCATGAGGCATTGGGAGCCTCCAAGAAGCAGCTTCCCTTGGGGAGAAGGGAGCCTGACTTGGTAATGAAATCTTGAGCAGTCCAGGGAAATAGAGAAAAAGAGTTAACTGGGGAGGGAGGGGAAAGAAGCGGTGACCTGAAGGATGAGGAGGAGCCAGACACAGGAAGAGCAGAGAAGAGCATTCTAGACAAGGGGACAGCATGTGCAAAATCCTGAGGCTAGAGAGAGGGTGCTTGGCTTGTTTGGGGAGTCGAGTACTGGCCAAAGTGGTTGGTCCCTCTTGTTATAGAATCTTAACTAACTAGGTGCCTTTTGGGTTTTCCTGCAATCCTCCTCCTCTGTGTGAACTTTGTGAAATTCAACTAACTGAGTCGCATCCTCCCTACCCCACGGTGTCCCCAGCATGTATTTTGTCTCTTAGCACAACCAGCCTGGGAGTTGGTAGAGCCATTCCATCAAGATAAAAATGAACCCCAGCTCCACTGTGTATCAGCTGTGGACTGTGTCATCTCCTCCTTCTCCACCTGTAAAATGGGCATAAGAATACAGATCTTACCAACTTGTGGGGGAAGTTCTGCCCTCAATTATACAGGCCACTAGTGGAAGAACAAAGGAAAGATAATTAAAAATCCTGAGAAAAACGTAAAGAAGCAGAAGTAAAGAAATATGCAAGTTCACTCCTCGACTCAGCAATGAACAATATTTAGATGGTCACAATCTTCCTTAAGTTTCACTTCTTTTTCTTCTCTCTGCACAGGCCAGAACTTAAATACAACATAGACTAGAAGCAGTGACAGTGGGCCACGTTGACGTGTTCCTGATTTTCAAAGGAATGGTTAGAATGTGCACCATCCGGTGTGAAAGCTAGCTGAAGACACTGTGGGAATGGTGAAATCTGAATCCTCGCAGAACCTCTGATCCTTTTCTTCTTGCAACTAAACACTGGTTCTCATGCTTTAACCATTCCAGGACTCCACATTGCCTATGGGACAAAGTTTAAACCTTTAAAAAAAAAAAAAAAGGAGTTCCCGTCGTGGCGCAGTTGTTAACGAATCCGACTAGGAACCATGAGGTTGTGGGTTCGATCCCTGGCCTTGCTCAGTGGGTTAAGGATCCAGTGTTGCCATGAGCTGTGGTGTAGCCTGCAGACTCGGCTTGGATCTCACGTTGCTGTGGCTGTGGTGTAGGCCAGCGGCTATAGCTCCGATTCGACCCCTAGCCTGGGAACCTCCATATGCCATGGGAGCAGCCCTAGAAAAGACAATAAAAAAAAAAAAAAAAAAAAAAAAAAAAGCCCAGGTTTGAAGGCCTCTTACCCTTTCCCAATCCTAAATCTTCATGGTTCACCCACTCATCTCATTGCAAATGTCTGGACATTCTAGAACACACCCTTGATGAAATCTTGAAAAGATTTATTTAGAATATTTGTTCTATGCCGGCCTGCCTTTGCCTCTTGCTCTTCTCTTTGCTGGGATACCTCCTTTCATGAACTCCCACTCATCTTTCAAAGGCCAGCTCACCTCTCCAAGGATGCTTTTCTCCCCACCTCTCTAGCTCTTGGCATAAGACCCATTTATAGTCCCAGGCACAGGGCCCAGCACATACTAAGATCTTTAAGTGTCTGTTGAACAAACATAAATGAGCCCTGACTAAGACTCTGGGTCACCAAAAGGAAAAAAGTCCCATGCTTCCAACAACTCTAGACTGTTTCATTGCCTCAACCTCCAAACTCCCACGCATGTTCAAAAATGTTGTCTTCTGCCTTTATGCCAGATCGACAGTTTGGCTGAAAATAAAACTCTTGAGTCATGCGTCCTCTCCTTGCTGACATTGTAGGCGGTGCTCTATTGAATTCTGATGCTGGGAGTTGCCATGAAGAAGTCAGAGGCCAGCCTAATGTTCCCACTTTGTAGGTGACTTGTCCCTTTGGTGAGGTTGCTTAAAGGATTCTGTCTTAATTTTGAAATCTCACCGTTTTACTAGCATATATTTGGGATTGGTCATCCTGAATCAGGTTTCCAATCTCGCTAACTTTTCAATACCTCCTTTTTTCTTTTTCTTTCTTTCTTTTTTCTTTTTTGACTTTTGAGGGTTGCACGTGCAGCATATGGAGGTTCCCAGGCTAGGGGTCGAATCGGAGTTGTAGCTGCCAGGCTACACCACAGCCACAGCAAAGCGGGATCTGAGCCATGTCTGCAACCTGCCCCACAGCTCACAGCAACGCCGGGTCCTTAACCCACTGAGCGAGGCCAGGGATTGAACCCGCATCCTCATAGATACTAGTCAGGTTTGTTAACTGCTGAGCCACCATGGAAACTCCAATATCTCCTATTTTTCTAAAACATTTTCTTGAATGTTACCTTGTAATAATTGTTGGATGCCATTATTTTGCTTTGCTCTTCCTGTTAGGCCCATATGGTTTCTCTTTGTCATCGTCTTTCATCTGTCACACTTAAAAAACCTTTTCTTTTCATTTTCCTCAGTTTCCTCATTTCTCTCCCCTCTGTCCTTACCATGTCTCAGCAGTCTTTCTCTTTTAGGCTCCTTTCACCTTGACTTTCATTTCTGCAATATTGTAATTTCCTTGGACCCTGACAGTTTGTTTTATTTCCTTTTGTCATCTTGCTATAATTTCCATGGGCTCTTCCATTTCTTTTCTGTACTCTTGTTTTGTAGAAATAAATGCTTCCTAGAGGGTTTTTGTTTTGGTTTGGTTCTGGTGAATGGTCTTTGGTGTTTGTTTATTTGAGTTTGTATTTGATGTCTTTGCTTGTTCTTGTCCTCTTGCTTCTGTTTCTTGTACCTGTGTATGGAACCTAACATGGTCCATTGTTAGTTCCTGCTGTGGCACAGTGGGTTAATGAACTGGCTTGTCTCCGTGGAGGTGCCAGTTCGATTCCCTGCCTGGCATAGTAGGTTAAGGGTCCAGCATTGCTGCAGTTGTGGCATGGGTCACAGCTCTGGCCCAGATTTGATCACCGGCCCAGGAACTTGCATATTCCAAGGGGGTGACTGCAAAAAAAAGGATGGTTCATTGTTGATTACTAATATTTGAGTGATACAAATTTTCCCTGGACCAACTATTTGCAAGGGGCATGTGTTTGGGCAGAGCCAGGGCTGTTTCAGGATAGCATCTTTTTTTTTTTTTTTTTTTTTTTTTTTTTTGCTTTTTTGCTTTTTAGGGCCAAACCCACAGCATATGAAGGTTCCCATGCTGGGGGTCCAATCGGAGCTATGGCTGCCACCCTATGCCACAGCCACAGCAACACAGGGTCCAAGCCACGTCTTCAACCTACACCACAGCTCATGGCAACACCAGACCCTTAACCCACTGAGCGAGGCCAGGGATCAAACCCAAAATTTCATGGTTCCTAGTCGGACTTGTTTCCACTGCGCACGACAGAAACTTCAAGCAGGAGTTATTCTTATGACTCAGGAGAGTCTATGAGTTCTTTGTGCCTGTACCCTGTTGCTAATAACAACAGGGCTTTTCACAGTTCAGAGATCTGACCCTCTCCCAAGCCTCGCTGGTCTGATTGTGGTTCTTCATTCAGCCTCTACCCCTCTTTCATGAAAATCAAATAGGTCCTGGGAAGCTCCTGAGGGTGGCCTCTACCCACCCCGAATATTCCACTCCCCCCCGTGAGGTGCCCCTCACTGTCTCAACTGGAAGACGGATGCTCTACTTCCTCCCAAATGCCTTTCTGAGCTTCCCCACTTTTAGCTGCCTTTTCACCTAATCGTGATTCCATTTCAGATTTCTCCTGGTTTCCTCAAAGATGGCCTTTGCATCGTTTTTCTCCTTTCTGATTGCTTTCTGGGAAGAGAAGTGGAGAAATACCAACTTTATCGTTTTCAAACGAGACATTCCAATTGCATCTTGAATTCCTCCTCCTCCCTCCGCTTCAGTGGTTTCCTATCGACCTATGAGCTCTGCAGGATCCGCCTCTGTTGACTCTCTGGTCTTTTGGCCTTGCCCACAGCACGTGGATATTCCCAGGCCAGGGACTGACCCATGATACAGCAGTGAAAACCAGATCTTTAACCGCTAGCCCACCAGGGAACTCCTCTGGCCTCGTTTTCAGTGTGTACATTGATCGCTTCTGTTTCATTTGTTTGGAAGCCCAAGATCTTTCCTGCCTGGGAGCTTTTACTCATCCTTCTCCCCCTTCCCTCTGCTCTTTACCCAGCTGACTCCTACAAATCCCCCAGATCTCAGCTGGAAAAAAATCACCTCCCCAAGAAGATCCCCTGACTCCCCACAACCCTGTCAAATGCTCCAGGGCTCTGCACCTTCCCTCCTGGTTCGCAGAGTCAGACACATCGTGATCTTTGTTCCCATGTCGCTCTAATTCCATCCAAGCAATGACACTGGACACTTCGGTAGCCCACAAGGCTTTGTTCACAATTTCTATGTGGCCTTTTGAAATCCTGACAATAGAACCAGGGTGCCCAGGGCAAGGGTACCCAGAATTCCCAGATTATGGCAGGATGGAAGGAGGGTCTTAGTGAGGAAATGCCAGGTGCCTCCCCGGGGGAGTTTAATCCAAGGGAGAGGGACAGAAGATTCTGCAGGGTTGTTTCCTGGTATTGTTTGGGCAAAACCATGGGCGTTGGCCAATGGCAGGATGGGGCGCTGGTCCATGGAGCTCTCTGGAGGGACCAGGGCTAAGCTGCTTTCCTGAGACAGACTCGGTTGTTCTTTTCATCGTGTTTTGCTTGCACAAATGACATTTAAACAGCACTAAAGACAATGTTTAAAAAGAAAGAGAAGTCACTGGACCCCATCCATCTTACACATCTGATGTGCTGGAAAGAGGCCTGGGCTTGGAGTCCAGCATCCCAGGCTTGGCAGCCCTCTTCGCTAGTTCCTGGCTGTGCCGCCTTGGGCAGTCTGTCGCCCCTCTGCCTTAGCTGCCTAATCTATAAGGGGGAGCAACTCCTACCTCATGGGGAATTAGGGACAGTCAGGGAATTAAGTGAGACCAGGTATGTGAAAGCCCTTGGCATAGTGTCTGGTGCATGGCAGGTACTCAGAAAAGTTTTTCTTTTTTATCAAGGCAACTGTTTTCATTTTCTTGAAAATTTCAGCCAACTTCTGCCAAGCTTTCATCAAGTCCAGATGAACATTTTGCACTTGTAACCATGCTTGAAATTTAATTTATTTTGCAGTCTGCTTGTAAACTTGCTGTGTCCTAAGCACTTGTTTCAACATTTTCATGATTATTTCATGGTGGAACACCATGCCACTGAATCAATGCATCATTATTTATGGAACCATTCTTCTGCTATTGGACATTTTTCAGTGTTATAAATAATTCTGTAGAGAATTCTGTATTCTATAGGATTGTTGCTTTCATCGGTATCCCATCTTTATTTCTCTTGCTAAAGGTTGAATATTCTTCTATGTTTACTTGTTCTTCTTTCCTCACCTGAGCTGCCTGCTCATGACCTTTGCCCAGATTTTTCTTAGTAACACATATATTTTTTATTGCTGTGCATGAAAACTTTCC
The DNA here is from genome assembly GCF_054392235.1 of Sus scrofa. Taxonomy (NCBI): domain Eukaryota; kingdom Metazoa; phylum Chordata; class Mammalia; order Artiodactyla; family Suidae; genus Sus; species Sus scrofa. The sequence continues at coordinate 92,831,331 of NC_139388.1, read as the reverse complement.
ATCATGTGGACACTAACCATTTGTCATTTTCCCCACTCTCTGGGGACATTTTAATTTTAGCTGTTTTCTAATAGACACGTTTTAAGCATTTTATTTTCAGACTTTGCCTTTGTGATTTCTTTGATTGTGTTCATGGTGTATGTAACAAACACCACGTGTGAAACCGGCCCCTGGAGCGGTATGGGGCGGAGCAGAGGACACTCCGGTGCCTGATTTCCAGAAGGTCTCAATCAAGTTGAGGATCCAGACATGAAAACAATCACAGAAGTGCTAGAATAGTAAGTGTTGTACGGGCAGTGGTTTGAGCTCTTGCTCAAACCCATTCTAAGAATTTGCATCTACTATCTCATGTAAGCCACACAAGAATGCTGTGACTTAAATACTTTTTTTTTTTTTTTAATGGCAACATATGAAATTCCCTGGCCAGGAATGGGGCTGGAGCCTCAGATGCAACCTATGCCAGAACTGTGGCAATGCTGGATCCTTAACCCATTGCACCAGGCTGGGGATCAAGCCCATGCCATCAGAGAGACAAATCCAGATCCTTAACCTGCTGTGCTACAGGGGGAACTCCTCAAATACTATTATTATCCTCATTTTATAGATGAAAAGAATGACCCTCAGAATGATTGTAAAACTTAGCAAGCACCAATAGTGAAGAATAGAGGCCAGTATTTGAAAATCAGCTAGTCAGGCTGTAGAGCTTACCTTCTTTTTTTTGGGGGGGGGGTGGCCCAGGCCAGGGATCAAACCTGAGCCACTGTGGTGTCAACACTGGCTCCTTAATTGCTAGGCCACCAGGGAATTCCAGAGTTTGCCGCCTTCTTTATTTTTTATTTTTTAATTAAAAAAATTTTTTTGTAGATCTGCAGCCACAGTATATGGAAGTTCCCAGGCTAGGAGTCAAATTAGAGCTGCATCTACTGGCCTACACCCCAGCCACAGCAATGCCAGATCTGAGCTGCATCTTCAACCTACACGGCAGCTCATGGCAACACCAGATCTTAACCCAGTGAGCGAGGCCAGGATTGAACCTGCATCTTCACAGATGCTATGTCAGGTTCTTAACTCACTGAGCCACAGTGGGAACTCTGGGGCTCTTGATCTCTTGCCTTGAGGGATGCAAGGTGGTGGGGTTATATAATTTCATTAACATTATTGTCATACAATTCTGTATCCATCTCACAGTCAGAAATAAGCAAGGGGCCATAGCCTGACCAGACCTGTCCCTGGAAGGGAAGAAGGGGAGAAACAACACAGAGTGTGTGACAGAGGATTTGAGTCATTGGAGTCCCTCAGGTCTGTGTCTTTTGAAAGAAGGCGGACACAGTGCCCCCGGAAGCCAGGTGTATGCCCTTGACTTCACCATTAAGATGACTGCTGAGGGGAAAATGGGGGCCTTCTGCCTACAATTCAGGATCTGCTTTAGTTATATCAGTGTCTTATTCAGAGAGATAGGACAACTCGCCCAGAGCACAGATGGCAGAAGAAGTTGATTGCACAGAAGTGTCCTATCCACTGGCAGGGCCAGCCTGTTAGCAGCAAAAGACACAAGGTGTTTTTCTCTTGGATGCATTTCTTTGCATTTTCCAAGGCTGGTGGATCAATAGCTACACACAGCTCAAATAAATTTTTGTTTTGATTCCTTACCACTCTCAGGAGGGAAGATGCACCATTAGATAACTCGGGTTCCTACCAGGTGCTGCTGCTGTCAGCAACAGCTGTCCATGGCCTCTTTAGACCCTCATGACAGCCTCACAAGGTCAGAACTACTATGCCTATTTCAGAGATATGGAAACTGAGGCTCAGAAAAGGGATGGGGAATGTCCTTACCCGGAGTCCTAGAGCTGGTCACTGGCCTGAAGGCCTCTGGGCATATAAGCTGTTCGTTATTGCAAACTATGTTATTACCATGGTCAGTGTCCTGGGCTAAGAGAAATAATGAGCCTCAGAGAGGGAAAGTTGCCATCCCAAGGTCACAGAGCCCGTGAAAGGCAGGGCTGGAGTTAGACTGCAGAGCCTCTGCTAGGACAGCTCGTCCGCCTGGGCTGGTCCACCCGCCGCATGCCTGCCCCGGAAAGAATGGAGAAAGGCTGGAGGCATGGGGATTTGTGTTTCTCTAAGCAGCCCCTGGAGGGAGAAGCAGGATCCTTCCTGGTCCAAGGTATCAAGGGCATCAATTCCTGGCTCCGGAAGGGTCTCCTCTCCAAGGCTGCAATTCTATTTTTAGCCTTGAATCCATCAATGGATTGATGGCAGGGCAGGCAACTCCTGGCTGCTTGATATTAATAAGAAGAGAGAAAAGACCATTTATGAAGCATTTTCTGTGTGCTGGGCTTTATGCAAAATGCTTCACATGGATTATCCACTGACATCTTTACAACATTCCTATGAAATGAGTACCATTAGCATCATCGGTTTATGAGTAGAGAAAAGAGGCTCGAGGAGGTTAGAGAATTCCCTTAAGGCCACATGACTGATAAGCTGCAGACCCAGGGTCCCGATGTAGATCGTAGGCAGGTTGGCGAGACTTAAGATAAGAAAGACAGCCTGGAAGAGCATTATGGGCAGAGGGAACAGGACTGGCAAAGGCAAGGAGGTGCGAAGGACAGGTCTGTTTGCGGAACAGTCAACAGCCTGGTGGGATCTGGGTTGAGAAGGAAAAGGAGCCCAGAGCATAGAGCGGGGCAAGATTCTATAAGATCTTGAATCTCAGGGGGGTTCTGACTTTGGGATTCTGGAAGGACTGAGGGTGAGAGTGGCATTGTTGTGTCTGAGCTTTAGAGCAGAGGATGGATTTGAGGGAGAGACTGGGAAGAGGGAGACAAAGGACTATTTCCACTACTAACAGCGATGATAGCTTCCATTTATTGAGCATCTACTATGTGGGTTAGGCGTAGGAGGTGCATTTTGTAAGTGACCACCTCATACAGGTAGCAGGTACTCATTCGATGGTAGCTGTGTGGAGGGTATTGTTGTCTCTTTTCCACAGATGAGAAAACAGAGGTCAAGTGATGGCCCAGGGCCACTAGGATTGGAATCCAGTTCGGGTTGATTCCAAAGACCCTGATGCTACCTTGACCAGATGGGATGGTGGGTAATAAAAATAGTTTCAGGCAAAAGGACATTTGTCTGAAGCCCAGGAATGAAGAAGATAAGGTAGGTTGCAAAGATGGTGGAGAGAGAATTTTTATTTGTTTTTTTAACTTTTATTTTTTGCCTTTTTAGGGCAGCACCTGAGATATATGGAGGTTCCTAGGCTAAGGGTTGAATCAGAGCTGTAGCTGCCAGCCTACACCACAGCCACAGCAACCCCAGATCTGAGTCGCATATGCAACCTACGCTGAAACTTGCGGCAACACCAGATCCTTAACCCATGGAGCGAGGCCAGGAATCAAACCCGCATCCTCATGGATACTAGTTTGGTTCTTAACCCACTGAGCCACAACGGGAACTCCCTTGTTTTGTTCTTTAAATAAGTTTATTCACACACACGGAGGATAGTAGTCATGTCACTATGGTTACAAAGCTTTTCTGGAGCCGGAACTGGCAAGCAGACTCAGCTGGGGAAAAGGGCATTGTTTCTGCAGGGCAGTGGCTGGGGAGGGAGGAAAGAGGAAAAGGCAGGGTACAAAGTTCAGTGTGTCCAGCACTCTGAGACACGGTCAGGGGCACAGCCAGGGCGAGGGGTAGGGAGGCCCAGGAGCGAGTGGCCAGAGTGAGTGAAAGAAGGGGTCAGTCTGAGTCTCAGCTGCATCTGATATCTGGCAGCAAAAGTTCCCAGTAGGAAGACTAGAAATATACCCGCTCCCTGACACACACACCATAATGAGGGTATGTCAAAATGTCAAAGGAACATAGGAGGCAATTGAAAGAACTCCCAGTGGCCAAAGCTGGAACAGTTTCAGCAACAAAATAAAGTCGCGTTGGATCACAACCCAAAGTGTACAATAAATATCCAGGAGTCCTTCCTGATATAAATCAAGGGTTGAATAAATGATATAAATAAATGATTAAGAAGAGATAAATCTCCCCTGTGGAATTCCAAATAACTTAGGTAGACATCCTGCTCTCAAGGAGGGGTGCATAAGTGCCCACTGCGCAAGTGTGGGCTGCACACAGTGATGTCCTTCCTAAGAGTGCAGTGGGGGGGGGGGGCAGGGCGAGTGACCTTGGCCGTGGAGAAACCTGACAAACATGACCTCAGCCAGGTGATCAAGGTTGAGAGTGATCAGTCGTCACGTTGACACGGTATGGGTCCACCAGCAGCCTTGGGCAGGGCTCCAGCAGCTTTGCAGAAACACAAGCATGCCCACCTGCAGCGACCATAGCCCTGGTTTACTGCTGGCTGCGTTTCTCCATGACCCTGTGGGATGGGGATTGGGAGCTTTGGAGCACTTGGCCATTGCCTTGGCTGCTAGGAGCCCAGAGGCACAGGAAATCCAATTCCTTTGGCTGCGGCCCAGGACTTAGAGGGGCAGCCACCCTCAGCAGCATCTTGGGAGGGCTCTGCCAGTGGTCCGGCACTGCCCAGCAAACTTGACCGGGATCCCCAGCTACAGATCTCGCAATGTCCGGTGGCATGATCTTGCATCAGAGCAGCAAGAGGGCCTAGGGGAGGTCCCAGGGGCTGGGGTTGGAGGGACAGTGACATCTGGCAGCCTCAGCAGAGTCCTGTGGGTGGGCCTGAGGTACAGTGGTATCTGTCTTTGGGTGGAAATATGCCTCGGGACACAGAGTTGCATAACTTGCATTCTGGAACCTCTTGCCTGGAGCCCCGAGGGTCTGCCTCTAGTTTTCCTGTTCATGAGGTCAGCAACCTGGAACATGTCCTTCAGCAAATCAGGGAACCTGGGAGGTGGGGCTGACAGAGGCTCCGTGAAGTGGACAGCATGGCATGGTGACCTGTGACCAAGCAGCCCCACTGCCTTTTGCTGAAGGTCTCTGGGGCTCTGACATGCAGTGTACGGCAATAGTGCCCACTGCTGGCTGGTGGAAGCTGGCACGGGACAGGCAGGGTAGGGCATGCCTCCAGTATTTCCAGTGACTGTTTTCTTCCACGTGTTCACCTCCTGGCTGCTTGGGGTGGTCCAGATCAAGCCCCTCTTTGCCTGGATTCCATCGCTTGTGAAACCAGGTTGAAGAAAGTGCATGAAGGCATCCACGGAAAATGAACTTTGTCCTCCCCAGCCCTTCCCCCGAGTGGGCGGAGAAGCCAAATTATAAAAATCAGCCCATCTCAGGGAGACAGAGAGCCTGCCCCCGCCGTGCCCCATTGAATCCATAGTGGAATCCCCGTTGAATCCACAGCGGAATCCCTGGTGTGGTAGCCGGAGGGAAAGGATGCAGTGAAGGCCCAGCCTCTTGAGCAATTGACTGGAGGGAATCCTGCTAGGAAGACCCTTCCTTCCCCACCACCCCCCGACCCCCAGGAACCACCCCCGCCCCCAGACTCTGAGAACTGCTGGGAAAATTAGATGGAGAGGTGGAGCTGATAGACCTTATGGCTAATGAGAGGCAAGGTGACTTCCAGGTTGCTGGCTGGGAGGAGTCGGTGGATGGACCCCAGGACCCTGGGATGGGGATGCAGGAGGGGGAACAGTGGGGCAGGAACCAAGCATGAGCCACATGAGCAGGCTGGAGCTTGAGAGCAGAGATGGCTCCTCTTGGGCAGGGAGAACAAAGCCCTTTGTGTCAGGACTCCACATCTCCTCGCCCAGCTGGTGCCCAGCCAGGAAGGCCCAGCCCCCAAGCCCTCAATCAGTGGCAATTTCGCTGCCATGTGTGTAGCACCTCGGCTCCCTTCCTCAGCCCCCATCTCTCCCTGATTCTCAGGAGCCCCCTAGGCTCTCCCCATCTGGGCTCCCGGCCCCAGCTCTCCCCTTCCCCTTCCCTTCCTCGGATGCATGGAATTTCCAGCCCCGCACTCCACTCAGCCAAGGGTCAGCCCCCCACAACTTCCCAGCTTCCTAATCTCAGACCCTTTGGGAGAAGGGAGGGAAGGAGCCACCAAGTGTTGAGGAGCTACTGGTCTAGGTGCTTCTTGGTCCTCAGGCCCCTCTGCCAGGTGCGTTGTCGCCCTCTTCCCAGTGGCAGTCCTGGGATTTGAACCCACGTTTCTCTGGCTCCAAAGTCAGTGCTCTTTGCAAAAGAGGAGAGAGCCGTAAAGCCCACATGCTCCAGACACTGAGCCAGCCCCTTGCTCCGGTGCCTCTGCCACCCCCTCTTCCCTGGCTCCTTCTCATGTGGCTGTAAATGCAGTGCTCCCTTTTCTGAAAACCCTCTCCCCTTGACCTTGCAAGCTGCTCCTTCCCTTTGCTAGCGAACCTCCTGCTTGGTTCCCTTCTGTCATCCCCTCCCCTTTATCCCTCTCAGGTTCCATCAACTTAACTCCCACCCTTTCTATCCCCACTCCCACCCCCAGCCACTCCTGCTGGAGTCACCAAGCCTCCAGGCAGGCTCTTTCATTTTGTTTTGGTTTGTTTTAGTAGGGTTTATTGCAGGATAGTGAATATAATTCCCTGTGCTATACAGTAGGAACTTGTTTATCTATTTTATATATAGTAGTGTGTATCTGCTCATCTCAAACTCCTAATTTATTCCTCCCCCAGTCCCTCTCTGCTTTGGTTACCGTAAGTTTGTTTTCTATGTCTTTGAGTCTGTTTCTGTTTTGTAAATAAGTTCATTTGTGTCATATTTTAGATTCCACATGGAAGGGATATGATGGGCCCTTTCTTTTTACTTTCCTTTTTTTTTTTTTTTTTTCTGCTTTATAGGGCCTAGAAAGTAGCACGCATTAGGATATGCAGTTGCTGGGTTTCTCTCACACCTTACTGATGGAGTGTAAGTTGGCACAGCCACTTGGGAGCACAGATGGGCATTAGCGTGTAAACACCAATATTCACCTCTTCTATCTGGTAGTTGCCTCTGGTGTCAGTGTCACATCCCCTCAGCTCACCTTTATTTTTTTTATTTTTAATTTTTTTAGGGCCACACTGGGGCATATGGAGGTTCCCAGGTTAGGGATCCAATTAGAGATGTAGCTGCTGACTTACACCACAGCCATAGCAACGCCAGATCTGAGCCGCGTCTGTGACCTACACCACAGCTCACAGCAACGCCAGATCCTTAACCCACTCAGCCAGGCCAGGGATTGAACCTGCATCCTCATGGATACTAGTCAGGTTCGTTAACGGCTGAGCCGCAGTGGGAACTTCTCAGCTCACCTTTAATTGAAGGCACAGTTGTAGTCCCCTCCCTGCCGCCTGGTGCAGGACTCCCCTGTGCTGACAGGTCCCAACACACCACGAGGTGCAGATTTTTCTTCTTTCTGCTCAGGGTTTTCTCCACTGGGTGGCTGGGGGTGGGGGGACTCAGTCCCCCACAAACACAGCCTGGAGAAGTAGGGAAGCTAACATCCCAGGGGTCACCTTGATTGGTGGGGCTCAGGAACCTGCAGTGAAATGTCCCTGCTGTCCATCCTTCAGGCCCACGATTCTGGGAACTAGCACCCAGGGGTGACCTCAGTATTTCTCCCTTATGTTATAGTTTCCTTCTTCCCTGTCTCACTCTCCCTGCTTCCTGGCACTACTTCCCAAATAAGCTGTCAGCATCCCTTTCATCTCAGGCTCTGCTCTAGGGGACCCAAACTAAGACAACTATGACCCAGTAATTCCATAGCTCCGTATTCAAGATATAATCTTACCAGGTACAACAAGAGACACAAGGATGTTCCTTCTGGCACAAAACCACTGGCAGGAGAACAGACATAGAAATTCTGTTCTATGTCTGTTACATACAATGCAGCATTGTACAGTAATCAAAATGAATGGCACTAAGATTAAGTGCAACAGTACGGATGGAATTTAGCGATATAATTTTAAGTGATAAAAGTATCCCCAAATATCATACTCAATGTGATATCCTTTTCATAAAAATTGAATACTGGACAAATATATATACTTTTTGGAAATAGATATAGATGTGACAAAACTACATTAAAAGGAAAGCAAGAGAACCCTGAACACAGGATTCAAATTCACTTCTGGTGGATGGAAGTGTGGAGGACCAGATTGGTAGACATGGGTTTTTGTTTTTTTGTTTTTGGCTGCACCTGGGGCATGTGGCATTTCCCAGTCCAGGATCGAACCCATGCCACAGCAGTCACCCAAGCCACCATGGCGACAATGCCAGATCCTCAACCCACTGTGATACAGGAGAACTCCCATATATTATAAAGTTGAGGGTAACTGCCAAAGATTAGAAATATAAAAGCATAATTTCCAATCTGGTTGAGGCAGATAAAGTATAATTTGATAAGTCCTAAAGAAAGTGAAAGGAATAAAAAAGGAAGCAGAGAATTCATGATTAAAAAAAAGCATAAAAAGCAATGGCAGAAATAAGACCAAATATGGACTGCCTGTTGTAGCTCAGCGGTTAGGGAACCTGACCATCATCCCTGAGGACGTGGGTTTGATCCCTCGCCTCGCTCAATGGGTTAAGGATCCAGCATTGCCGTGAGCTGTGGTGTAAGTCACAGACGCAACTCGGATCCTGCATTGCTGTGGCTGTGGCGTAGGCTGGTGGCTGCAGTTATGATTGGACCCCTAGCCTGGGAACCTCCACGTGCCACGGGTGTGGCCCTAAAAGACAAAAAGACAAAAACAAAAAACAGAAAACAAATATATTAGTAGGCCCAATCATATGAATAGGTAAAATACACTCTTAGAAGACAAAGGTGCTCTGATTGGATTTCTAAAAACTAACATGCTAGTTACAGGAGGAATAGAGAAAAGCAAAACTACACATAAAGGTTAAAAATAAAAGGATAAAAGTAAAATAAAATAAAATAAAACAAAAGGATAGAAAGATTACACCAGATAAATTACACTAACTGAAAGGAAGCAGTGTACTCATATCAATATTAGAAAAACTGAATTAAGGCAAAATAGCATTAATAGGAAGGAAGAAGAGCATTTGGCACTGATGAAAGTTATGTTCCCTCATGGCTCAGTGGGTTAAGGATCCAGCGTTCTCCCTGCTATGGCTCTGGTTACAGCTGTGGTGCGGGTTTGATCTCTGGCCTAGGAACTTCTGCATGCTGTGGGTGCAGACAAAAAAAAAAAAAAAAAAAAAAAAGAATTATAATCTACCAAAAATGTGTAAAAATTATTTATGAATTTATATGTACCTTAAAACATGTTTTGAGATATATAAAGCAGAAATGCACTGAAGGGAGAAATTGGCAAGTCCACAATCATAGGGTGAGATTTAAAGACACTCCTTTCAGAAGCTGATCAAGTCGATGGGAAATAATTTAAAATATTGTAGAGCATCTCTTTCCATATCCTAGTGTGCAGAGGATGGTAATATATTAGATCACAAAGGAAATCTTAAACATTTCTCCAAAAAAAAAAAAAATCAACACTGTATACCATTTGTCTCATCACGATGCAGTAAAGTGACATTTATTTTCAATAATAACAGGTATCTTTGAATTTTTTCATTTATTGGAACACTAAATGCACACTAAATTATCCATGAATTAAGGAGTAAATCATAACAGAAAATGTAAAATATTGATAGCTGAATGACAATAAAAGCATCATGATCACGAATCAAGGTTTGTAGGATGCAGTTAAAGAAGTTTTTGAAGAAGACTATATAGCACTAAAGGAGTTAATTATAAATAAAATATTTTTAAAAAATAAGCCGAATGGTCAGGTTAAGAAGGAATTGAAAGAAATAGTAAAGCAAAGGAAATAGAAAAAAAAGTAATAAAAGAGCAGAAGATAATGAAATAGAAAAAATAAGGATAGCAACAACAAAAACAGAGATAACAAACAAACGTTTAACTCTGAACAAACCCTACAAAGACTGATGGAGAGAGAAAGAGAAATAGAAAAAAGAGCAAGCACGAATAAACAGTACTGGGAATGAAAATGGAACTATAATGCTGATATAAGAGAGATTTTTTGAATCATAGGAATACTATGAACAGCTTTGTGCTATTACATTTGAAAAACCTAGATAAAATGGACAAATTCTAGGAAAATATAAATTACTAAAATTGGTTCAAAAGGACATAGAACAGAATAGACCAAGAGTCGTTTATTAAATCAAGGTAGTAGAGAAACGTCTCCCTTGCCACATGGCACCATATAATTTTCCAATTTCACCAAATGTTCAAGGAGTAGAAAAATCAGCAACAATGCTCCAGAGATCAGAAAGAGAAGGAAATCTACTTAATTCATATTATAAGGATAGTATAACCCTGGCATTAAAACTAGAAAAAGCAGAATAAGAAAATAAAATCATTAGCTTATATTTCTTTTTTTTTTTTTTCTTGGCTGTGCCTACGGCATTTTGATGTTCCTAGACCAGCTATCAAACCCATGCCACAGCAGCAACCAGAGCCTCAGCGGTGCCAGTTCAGAGCCTTAACCTGCTGCAGCAGAAGGGAACTCCTAACCTTTCTTATAAACATAGATGCAAAAACCTGACTAAACTGTATGAAATCAAATGTAGTAGTGTTTTAAAGAAATAACATCATGCCTAAGTAAGGGCTGTATTAGGAATGTAAAGAAGTTTCAACATGAGAGGAGTTCCCGCAGTGGCTCAGTGGTTAACGAATCCGACTAGGAACCATGAGGTTGTAGGTTCGATCCCTGGCCTTGCTCAGTGGGTTAAGGATCCAGCGTTGCCGTGAGCTGTGGTGTAGGTTGCAGACTCGGCTTGGATCCTGAGTTGCTGTGGCTGTGGTGTAGGCCGGCAGCTGTAGCTGTGATTAGATCCCTAGCCTGGGAACCTCCATATGCCGTGGGTATGGTCCTAAAAAGCAAAAAAACAAAAAAAACAAAAACAAAAAAAATTCTATTAATGTATTTTACCACATCAACAATTTTAAGCAGAAAGCTACCAAAAGATATGGGTAAAACATAAAATAAATTCAACACCCATTAATGGAAAAAGTATTTAGTAATTTAATAACGGAAGAGAAATTAATCAAACAATTACATACATTTACAAGAGAATCAATAAAAAGTATTACAATTAATAAGAGAGTTCAGCAAAATTTCTGGATACATGGTCAACAAAATATGATTGCCTTCCTTTTCATTGGTAATAGCCAAAGAAAGTGGAATAAGAAAAAAGCAGAGTTTAAGTCATGGTGCAGCAGAAACGAATCCGACTAGGAACCATGAGGTTGCGGGTTCCATCCCTGGCCTCGCTCAGTGAGTTAAGGATCTGGCATTGCCGTGAGCTGTGGTGTAGGTCGCAGACATGGCTCGGATCCCGAGTTGCTGTGGCTGTGGTGTAGGCCGGCGGCTACAGCTCTGATTAGACCCCTGGTCTAGGAAACTCCATATCCTCTGGGTGCGGCCCTAGAAAGCAAAAAACAAACAAACAAACAAAGAAAAAAAGGAACAATATTATAAAGTATAGAATAATTTAATAAAAATGTACAACATTTTGATGGAGAAAAGTCTCTGCTCTTACCTTATTTGTGACCCTGATAGTCAGATCATGGAAGCTTTCAATATGGATCACACTATAGCTTCCTTTTTTTTTTTTTTAAGTAAACTTTATTTTTAAGAAGAGTTTTAGATTTAGGAAAAAAACCCCAGAAGATTAGTACAGAGAGTTTCCGAAAATCTGGGACTCAGTTTCCCTTGGTAACACTTTCTTGTGTGGGGTTTTTTGTTTTTTGTTTTTGTTTTTGTTTTGTTTTTTGCCACACCCGTGGCATGTGAAAATTCCTGGGCCAAGGGTCAAATCCAGGTCACGGCTGCAACCTGAGCCATGCCAGTAACAACACCAGATCTCTAATTCACTGCGCCTCCAGAGAACTCCACATTTTCTTTTTAAATTCGACATTATGTCTCTGAGAGAGAGAGGGAGAGAGAGAGAGAGAGAGAGAGAGATGGCTGATTTATTCATTCTAACTGGATGTAATAATCCATTGACCGGAAGCTTCTCACTGTCTCACATGGCACAGGTGTAGTGCTGGGGAATCGCATCTCCTTCTCAGTGAAGTATATCAAATGCCTTGTTCTGCTGTGAAAGTATTTACATAGCCATAATGTTATAAATGCCAAGTGTTTTTTGATGTTAAGAAATACACACAGGCAGTGTGGAACCTGAATTATCTTTACAAGATAGAATGTACATGCTACAAACCTTAATAAAGCAAAATTAAAGTTGATGGAGGAAACAAGAAGTGGGGAGGGGAGATGAAGAGAAATTATTCATTTCCTACGGAAGGGAGTCGAGAGATATAATCTAAAGAAGAAATAGACTTTTAAGACTGATTCAGTTGAATGTCCATATCTGCCAGTTCTATATCTTGATTCAACCAACCTCAGATTGAAAATATTTTTTTAAAAAACTGAAGAAGTTTCCAAAAAGCAAAACTTGATTTTGCTGAGTACATGCAAAATGTTTACATGGCATTTACATTGTATTAGGTATTATAAGCAATCCAGAGATGATTTAAAGTGAGAGGTGTGCATAGGTATATGCAAATGCTGTGCCATTTGGTATAAGGGGCTTGAGCACCTGGGAATTTTGGTATGCCTGGGGATTGGGAAAAAAATCCCTCATATGGAGGGATGATGGTAACAACAACCAATAGAAAAATGAAACATATAAATCTAAAGAAAAAAAACTGGGAGGAGAAAGGGGGATAGGGTTGTTAATCAAATCACAAGGCAGGGGGTCAATAAATACTGTTAACATTAATAAATCAAGTAATAGAGGCATGAATATATATTATTCACAGTTATATGAACAAAAAACTAAAACAATGACAACAAATATAGTATTAACAAAAAAAAAAAAAAAAAAAAAAAAAAAAAAGGAAGGTTTCTCCCAAGATGTGGAGAATGAGATGATGTTTTTAGCTTTTTATTTCTAACTTTCTGTTGGGCTTGGATGTGCATTTTCATCTATATAAAATTATATTTGACTTGCTAAAATCTGGAACAAGACAAAGATGCCCATTCTCACTACTTACATTTGACATAGTATTCCAGACCTTGCTCAGTGGATTAAGGATCCGGCGTTGTCGTGAGCTGTGGTGTAGGTCACAGAGGCGGCTCAGATCCTGCGTTGCTGTGGTTGTGGCTGTGGCCAGCAGCTACAGCTCCGATTCAACCCCTAGCCTGGGAACCTCCATATGCAGTGAGAGCGGCCCAAGAAATGGCAAAAAGACAAAAAAAAAGAAAAAGAAAAAGACAAAGAAAAAAGAATAAAGCTAGAGGCATAACCTTCCCAGACTTCAGACAATAAATACCACAAAGCTATAGTAATCAATAGCATGGTCTTGACACAAAACAGACATAATGGATCAATGGAACAGAATAGAGAGCCCAGAAATAAACCCACACACATATAGTCAATTAATTTTCGACAAAGGATATACAATGGAGAAAAGAGTGTCTCTTCAGCAAGTGGTGCTAGGAAAGTTGGACAGCTGCATGTAAATCAATGGAGTTCGAATACATCCTCACACCATATACAAAAATAAACTCAAAATGGCTTAAAGACTTAAATATAAGACATGACACTAAAAATCTCCTAGAAGAGAATACAGGCAAAACATTCTCTGACATAAATCTTACCAATGTCTTCTTAGGTCAGTCGCCCAAGGCAATAGAAATACAAGCAAAAATAAACAAATGGGACCTACTCAAAAGTATAAGCACAGCAAAGGAAAGCATAAACAAAACAAAAAGCCAACCTGTGGACTGGGAGAAAATACCTGCAAATGATGCGACTGACAAGGGCTTAATTTCCAGAATATACAAATGGTTCATACAACTCAATAACAACAACAACAAAAAAACAAGCCCAAAACAAAAAATAACCCAATCAAAAAATGGGCAGAAGACTTGAATAGACATTTCTCCAGAGAAGACACAGAGCTAGACAACTGGCGTGTAAAAATAGGCTCGATATCGCAGAGCAATATAAATCAAAACCACAATGAGGGACCACCTCGCAGTGGTCAGAATGGCCATCATTAAAAAGTCTACAGGGGTCCCCTGGTGGCCTAGTGGTGGGATTCAACATGGTCACTGCCGTGGCTCAGGTTCAATCTCCGGCCTGGGAACTTTGGGCATGGCCAAAAAAAGTCTACAAATCACAAATGCCGGAGAGGGTGTGGAGACACAGGAGCCCTCCTCCACGGTTAGGGACACAACCACTATGGAAAACAGTATGGAAGTTCTTTTAAAAACTAAAGATAGAGCTAGTATAGGGTTCAGCAATCCCACTCCTGGGCATATATCCAGAGGAAACTCTAAGTCGAAGAGGTAGATGCACCTCAGTGTTCCCAGCAGCACTACTTAACAACAGCCAAGACATGGAAAGAACCTAACTGTCCACTGACAGATGAATGGATAAAGAAGATGAATGGACTGCTACTCAGTCATAAAAAAGAATGAAATAATACCAGTTGCAGCAACATAGATGGGCCTAGAGATTACTAAGTTAAGTAAGTCAGAAAGAGAAAAACAAGGAGTTTGCCTTGTGGCTCAGCCGTAATGAACCTGAATAGTATCCATGAGGATGAGGGTTCCATCCCTGGCCTCACTCAGTAGGTTAAGGGCTTGGTGTTACCGTGAGCTGCAGTGTAGGTGGCAGACACACATCAGGTAGGGCATTGCTATGGCTGTGGCGTAGGATGGCAGCTGCAGCTCCAGCTCCTATTTGACCCCCAGTCTGGGAACTTCCATATGCTGAGGGTGCAGCCCTAAAAAAAAAAAAAAAAAAAAAAAAGAGAGAGAGAGAGAGATAAATGTATGTTATCATTTAAATGTGTAATCTAAAATATGATACAAAGGAACTTATCTATGAAACAGATTCACAGACATAGAAAATAAACTTATGGTTACTAAAAGGGAAAGGGGGTGGGGGGACAAATTAGGAGTTTGGGATTAGCAAATGCACACTGCCATAAATAAAATAGATAGACAGGAGTTCCCATCACGGCTCAGCGGAAATGAATCTGACTAGCATTCCTGAGGTTGAGGGTAGGATCCCTGGCCTCGCTCAGTGGGTTAAGGATCTGGTGATGCCGTGAGCTGTGGCATAGGTCGCAAACGCGACTCGGATCCCGCATTGCTGTGGCTGTGGTGTAGGCCAGCAGCTACAGCTCTGATAGGACCCCTAGACTGGGAATATCCATATGCTGAGGGTGCGGCCCTAAAAGAATAAAATAAATAAAATAAAATAGATAAACAACAAGGTCCTATTGTATAGCACAGGGAATTATATTCAATATCCTATAATAAATCATAGTGAAAAAGAATATGAAGTAGAATAGGTACATACATATAACTGAATCACTTTGCTCTACACCAGAAACTAACACAACATTGTAAATCAACTATAATTTAACTTAAAAAATTTGAGGGCGTTCCCATTGTGGCTCAGCTGTAACAAACCCAACTGGTATCCATGAGGACATGGGTTCGATCCCTGGCCTCGCTCAGGGGGTTAAGGATCTAGGGTTGCCTAGAGCTGTGGTATAGGTTGCAGATGAGGCTGCGACCCCACGTGGCGGTGGCGGTGGCTTCAGCCAGCAGCTGCAGCTCCAAATGGACCCCTAGCCTGGGAACTTCCATATGCCACAGGTGTAGTCCTAAAAAGAAAAAAAAAAAAAATCTATTTGAGATAATAAGTAAATAATTGAGCAAAAATCTAGATCTGATTCTGCCATTCCCCTAGGGGTTTAGGCACTTTCAATAACTCCCCAGTGCCCTAGGATCAAGTTTAAACTCTCAGGCGGTATTCAAAGCCCTTTGGCACCAGGCACCAGGGATTGGCACCTCCTCCGGGAAGCCCTCTAGAGGAAGCGGGCGCCCTCTTCTGGAAGAGAGACGTCAGCACGTCTGGGGTACCGCCCCTTGCCGCCGCAGCGGAGACCCCGCCCCATCCCTCAAACACTCCCCGCATCACGTGGTCCCAGCCCCCTTACAGCTGGGGGTGCAACCCCGCGAGGGTGAGCCCGGGAACCCCAGGTGAGAGCTTCTGGGCTCGTGGGGGGCTGGGCTCCCTGAGCGGTGGAAACTCAGGCCTGTTCAGGCCTAAGAACCTGTCTGGAGCGTCCTTCAGACCAAGACCAATGGAGGGGGTGGGAATTAACCCCGTTCAGTGCCTACTCCACGTGGGAATGGTTTAGAGTTGGGCTTTCTGTCGAGCAGGAGGGAATCCCGGCTCATTCACTTCCTATCAGCACGTGTCCTTGGGGGAGTCTCTGTTTCTTGGCCTTTGGCTGCCAGCATGAAATGAAACAGTCGCCCTAAGTAAGTCATTAATGAATGACAGCTTGTTGGCACAGCCCATTTAAGCAAAGCGTGAACCCTCAGACCAGGGAAGATGTTCAGGGTGGCTGGAGCACAACCCTGTTTGGCGACAGGCTTCCCCTTCCTCACCTGGGGTGCCAGGTCCTCCTGGGGGTGCTTACCTCAGTGGTTTTTGAATGCTTGTCTCCCTGGAGGTGCCACCTACAAGGGAGACTGCTACCCGGGTTTCCAGTTGCCCCATGTCCTGAAGGGGCTGGCAGGTTGGAGCCTCTGCGATGGTCTCTCTCTCTCTGTCTCTGTCTCTCCCAGGGCCTGCCTTCTGCTGTTGGCCCCTGCAGGTGGACAGACATGTCTTGGCAGGTGGCTGTGGAGGGCTCCAGCGCAGAGGACCCTGTTCTCAGCCCCCGAGACAGCTGTGGGCTCTTCCAGGAGGATGTGGAAGAAACCGGCTCCCAGTCAGGCCTGGCCCCACACCTGTCAGGAGGAAGCTCTGGGGCTCCAGTTTGGGCTGGCAGCAGGAAGAGGGTCCACCCGGAAGAGGCCCTTCAAGGTGCCAGCTGCCAGGCTGTGGGTGCACCTGGGGCCAGTGTGGAGGCCAAGGCCCGCCTGGTGGTCCCTGCGCTGCAAGCTGTGGGACAGAGGCAGGACTTGCTGCCTGGCCCCAGGCTCCATATCCAGTTGCCCACAATGCCTGCCCAGGGGAGGGCCCAGACCTGCAAGAGGCTCCTGGTTTCTCTCCATGACATCTTAGCTGGCAGTGGGCCCAGGAATCTTTGGAGCATGTCTGTGGGGGCAAGAAAGAAAAGCAGGATGTGTGAGGCCCCCTTAGAGGGTGAGGAGGGGGCTGGCGGCTTCTTGTGTCTTGGCCAGAGCCCTGGTGGGGACAAGCCCCAGTCTGGGGGAGGCCTCTCACATGGTGCTGATGTGGAGTCTGTGGGAGTTTCTTGCAGGCCACTTTCTTGCAAGGACACTGGGTCTGGGCCTGCAGACCCAGGCGGAAGTTGGGAGGAGTGTGCCTCAGGGATTGAGAAGTTGGAATCTTTGCCCATTGCAGGGGATGGGGCCCCACCAGACACACCCTGTGCCCCTGTCGAGCCCCCAGTGTCCAGTGGAGGAGAGTTCCCTCAGCCAGCTACCCAGGCTCCTCCACAGAGCCCGGCACTGTGCCTGGGAGAGTCTGGAAAGGCTTCCCCAGAGTGGCAAGAAGCAGGGCAGAGCTTGGGGGCTGGTGGTGAGGATGGCCCTGACACCTCACATGACCAGGAGGAGCTAGAGGTCGAGGCTCAGCCAGTGTCTGGAGGGAGGCCAGAGCAGGGACTCACTGCTTCCACGGACACCTCTGCCAGCTCCCTGGAGCCTGCAGCCAGCAAAGCTAGATCAGGCCAGGCCGCAGGGCAGAGAAGATACAAGTATGCTACAAAGCTGAGAAGGGGGCCAGTGCCCTGTGCCCAGGATGGGGACACTGAGAGATGCTCAGACCACTCCAACCAGGAGCAACCAGAGGAATCCAGCCCAGGAGGCTGCCCCAAACTGGTAAGTTGAGTCTGAGAGGTTGGCAGAGGGAGGGCATCATTATTTTCCGGAGTCCCTGAGTTCTGGGTTCAAATCTTTTTTTTTTTTTTTTCTTTTTGCCATTTCTTGGGCCGCTCCAGTGGCATATGAAGGTTCCCAGGCTAGGGGTCTAATTGGAGCTGTAGCTGCCGGCCTACACCAGAGCCACAGCAACACGGGATGCAAGCTGCATTTGCAACCAACACCACAGCTCACGGCAACGACAGATCCCTAACCCACTGAGCAAGGCCAGGGACCAAACCCGCAACCTCATGGTTCCTAGTCGGATTCATTAATCACTGCGCCACGACGGGAACTCCACTGGGTTCAAATCTTATCTCTGCTCACTTCCCAGCTGAGTGACCCTGGGATATTTTTTAACCTCTTTAAGTTTCCTCATCTGTAAAAAAAACCCAGTCTAATGGGGTCGTTTTGAGGCTTGAATGGGATGATGGTGTAAAATGACGTGTCTCGCACAGCACAAGGTAAATTCATTTTATGTCAAATTTGCTTTTCCCCGAGTGTTACCATAGCCTTGCGAGATAGGCATTAGCCCTCTATTTCCCAGTGGGGAAACTGAGGCTCAGAAAAGTTAATGAACTTCTCCAAGCTCACACAGCAAGGAATTTGGGGCCTGGCCATTCCTTTCCAAATGTTCTTTTACTGATAATAAGAAGGGTGTTTTTATTAATAACCACAGCGAACATGTTTATCCACCAAAGGCAGAAGATGGCACTCCCTGTTTTGGATGTATATTTCTCACATAGTCGAATTTTTATCCCATTGAATAGGTGTTATGTGCTAGGCGCTTTTGATTTAGTCTTCGCACGAAGCCCAGAGAGGTAAGGTTACAAGCCCAAGGTCCCACAGCTGCTAAATGTCAGAGCCAGGATGCAGCCCCAGGCAGTCTGTCTGGAGAGCTTGCTGCACCGCTTAGCTGTGCACATTCTCCACTGGCGCCACAGCGACAACAGCCCCTGGCCTGCTTATCACGTGCTGGGTACTGTCCCGAGCACTTTATCTTCAATCTTCCTAACAATCCTACCAGGTAGATGCTGTTGGTATATACCCATTTTAATGATGTGGACCCTGAGGCTCAGACAGGTAAAAGGACTAGTTCAAGACTAAACAGCAAATTCGTAGAATTGGGATAAGACCCAGTGAGCTGCTTGTGTGATTTACCACTATTTGTTACTATAATTACATTTGAATGCGATTGCATTGCCTTTGTAAACATCACTCAGAAACGGTAATATTTAATTAAAAATGAAATGTTTGTTATAGAAAATAAGGAAGAAATCAAGATTCCCGTAATACCAATACTCAGAGCTATCTCCTGTTGACATTTTGGTAAATGCTCTTTCTTCCATCTTTTTCTATGCATGTATATCTCTTCTTGGCTGAGAAATGAGATCATGCAGGTCCAAATTTATAACTTGATTTTTTGGGTATTAAAAAAGAATGGATTTTCCTGGTGGCTCAGTGCTTAAGGATCTGGTGTTGTCACTGCTGTGGTTCGGGTCACTGCCGTGGTGCATGTCCGATCCCTGGCCTGGGAACTTCTGCATGCGTGTTTTACAATGAATTTATTGACACAGAATGAGAAAAATCCCTTTTAAGGACTCCCGGCTCAGTGGCCTTTGTCTGGAGATAATCACTGTTAACAGTTAGCATCTTTCCAGGCTTCTTTTTATTAACTGCTATGCATGTATGAACACCTGTATATTGGTTGCACCTTTTTATGTATAATATGCCTTCTTGTTCTGGAACTTTTACTTTCTTTCTCAAGTGCTTAGTATTTGAAGATGTTTCCAAGTTGGTACATAGAATTTTCTGGAATCTGCTGTGAACATGCGCTTCCTGAACCCTGCATCATAGCTGTCCACAGGCACTGTCAGGACCAGAGGATGGGCTGGGATTTCCTTGTCTCACTTCTGACCACTGTCCTGTAGTTAAGAGCAAAAGCCTAGAGGCTGACAGATCAGCATTCAGTCCTGGCTTGGCCGCTCTCTGAGGGACCTAGGCAAGCGGCTTCGTCTTTCTGACTGTAACTTCCCCATCTGCAAAAATGGGGTATTAGAAGTACTTACCTCACAGGACGCTGGTGAGGAGTGAATGAGATGTCATGAACATGTGTTTGGTATTTAGCCCAGTGTCTGGTACCAGAAAAATACTCAAAAATGTTATGTGTTGCTGACATATACAATTTTGTTCTTCTGTAAGTACTTCTGGGGTGAGCATCCCTATGCATCTGGCTTCTCCCCATTTCAGATTATTTGGGGGGGGCCAGACGTCCAGAATTGGGATTCCTGGGTCTGCGGCGCTTTGGAGCAGGGGTTTGAGCTTGATGGTGGAGCCAGGTACCTGCCTCTACTGGGAGTAGCTGCCCTCTCCTCCAGGCCCCATCCCTGACTCTGTGGCGTGGCCCATCATCCCATAGCTTCCCAAACAACCTGTTGCCATGGCAACTGGGTGCCAGCTGTAGGGGAAGAATTGAGGTTGGGCTGTGACAGGGACGGACGGGTGGTTGAGGACAGGGCTGAGCAGTGTGTGGGCAAGTGTGAGCATAGTGCCCAGCTGGTCTGGATCCCCTTTCAGAGCCCAGGCACCTTCTCCTGGAGGCAGCTTGGCCCGTGTCAGAGGCATGTAGACAGATTCAAGTTCATCCTCTGCTTCTTACAATGGCGTGAGCAACTTTAGACAAGAGATGTCTCTTCTCCAAATCTTAGTTTCCTCCTCTATGAAATGGGGGAATCGACTAGGTCCCAGAACTGCTGGGAATCTGGCATGAGAGGCTGGGCTGTGTTGTACTTTTTTGGTTTGAGATAGTGACTCTTGGAGGGGGTTGGGGAGGTTGATTGAAACACCGTTTTCTTTTCTCTCCTGAGCCCCACGATGGCCAGTGAGGTCTGGAGCCACTTCGTGGATAGGATAACCGCTCTGCCAATGGCCCCTGCCCTGCCCATCACGGCTCCAGAGGCACACAACTCTCCCAGCCCCACCTAGGCTCCCAGCGTCAGGTACTCTGTCTGCAGCTGCAAAGTGTCAGGAGGTGTGCGAGGGAAGAACATGTTGGCAGCAGATGGACAGCCTAAGATTAGTCCTTTTAAGTGCTTACTGTATACTGGGAGCTTCACATAGGTCATCATCTCATATTTAATCCTCACAATAGCGTGAAAAGTCAGTGTCAATACCCTTGTTTTGCTGATTAAGAAAACTGGGATTCAGAGAAGTAAAGTAACTTACTCAAGGTCACACAGCAAGGAAGTGGTGGAGTCAGGATTTGAATCCAGGCCTGTTCAATTCTAGTTTATGCTCTGAGCCAGGTTAAAGGCCTGGCTACGGGATTTAGATTTTTATGGGACTTTATTTGTTCAACGAGCAGGGGGAGTCCTCCAGGATCTCAAAGTCCAGTAGGGAGGAGACAAACAAGTAACCAGAGTTAAGAGACAGATTGGGAGTTCCCGTCGTGGCGCAGTGGTTAACGAATCGACTTGGAACCATGAGGTTGTGGGTTCGGTCCCTGCCCTTGCTCAGTGGGTTAACGATCCGTGAGCCTGCGGCTCGGATCCCGCGTTGCTGTGGCTCTGGCGTAGGCCAGTTGCTACAGCTCCGATTCAACCCCTAGCCTGGGAACCTCCATATGCTGAGGGAGTGGCCCAAGGAATAGCAAAAAGACAAAAAAAAAAAAAAAAAAAAAAAGAGAGACAGATTGAAGCCTAGCAGATCCTGGATACCCAGAGGGCAATTGAGTGTTCCTTGGGGAGGGCTGGGGGGCAGGGCTTAGGGGTGGGGTAGGGCAGGGGAGGGAGCTGGGTCTAGGCAAAGGAAGTGGGTGTTCAGCAGGTAGGAAGGGCATACTAGGAAGAAGGCAGGAGTTCCCGTCGTGGCGCAGTGGTTAACGAACCCGACTAGGAACCATGAGGTTGCAGGTTCGGTCCCTGCCCTTGCTCAGTGGGTTAACGATCCGGCGTTGCCGTGAGCTGTGGTGTAGGTTGCAGACGCGGCTCGGATCCTGAATTGCTGTGGCTCTGGCGTGGGCCGGTGGCTGCAGCTCTGATTAGACCCCTAGCCTGGGAACCTCCATATGCCGCGGGAGCGGCCCAAGAAATAGCAAAAAAAAAAAAAAAAAAAAAAAAAGACCAAAAAAAAAGGAAGAAGGCAGAGCACATGCCAAAGTACAGAAGCACCAAGCAGCTTGGTGCATTGCATGAGTGGAGCAGTAGGTGGGGTAGGGTCAAGAGAGGAGGAGGGAGGCGTTCCCATGGTGGCTCAGCAGAAACGAATCTGATTAGTATCCACGAAGACGCAGGTTCGATCGCTGGCCTCACTCAGTGGGTTAAGGATCTGGTGTTGCTGTGAGCTGTGGTGTAGGTCACAGATGTGGCTCAGATCTGGCTGTGGTATAGGCCAATGGCTACAGCTCCAATTGGACCCCTAGCCTGGGAACCTCCATATGCCGCAGGTATGGCCCTAAAAAGACAAAAAAAAAAAAAGCAGGGACATGGGAGAGGACAACGTTGCTTAAATGGAAATGAAGAGACTGAAGTGTGGTCAGGTATCAGCAGGGAATCTCTTAAGGGCAGGAGCCAAGGAATCTCAACAACAGGAGCATTTACAGAGAGAGCTGGCTGTGTTCCAGGCACTGTTCTAAGAGCCTTGAATAATGAAAATGATCCTTGCATTAACACTGTGAAGTGGATACTGGTATTATCCCCGTTTTACTGATGAGAAAACTGAGGCACGGAAAGGTTAGGTAACTTTCCCAAGATAACACAGATCCTAAGTGTTGACGGCAAGTATCCTGCTGCATGAATATGCCACAATTTATTTCTTCCTTGACTCCATGTGGACATTTGGGTTGTTTGCAGTTTTTTGCTATTACACATGGTGCTGCTATGATGAATAGCTGTGTATGGTGCATTTGGGCAAGAGTGCCTCCATGGAAGATTCCTGGGAGTGGAATTGCTAGGTTTTAGGGTCTACACATCTTCAGCTTTATTTATACAGTGCCAGTTTTCTAAAATGTTTGAAAACCCTTTACACTCCCATCAGCAAAATTCCAGTAACTCCACATCTTCACCAACATTTGATACTACCAGACTTCCATTTTTTGCCAAAGTGGGGATGTGCTTTGCGGTCTCAGTGTTGGTTTTTTTTTTTGTTTTGTTTTTTGTTTTGGCCACACCCATGACATGCAGAAGTTCCTGGGCCAAGGATTGAATCCACGTCACTGCAGTGCCCAGAGCAAGAGCCTGACAATGCTGATCCTTAACCCACTGAGCCACCAGGGAACTCTCTCAGTGTTGTCTTAATGTTCACTTCTGTATTACGAAGGAGAATCTTCACATATATTCAGGTAATTTCTGTTAAATCTTTTGCCAAAAAAAATATTTTTGGTTGTTTTAACTTTTCCTTATGCTCTGTAGGAGTTCTCTATATAGTCTAGATACCATTCCTTTGTCAGTTATATGTTTTGCAAATATATTCTCCCAAAATGTGTCTCATATTTTGCTTTCCTTATGGCGTCTATTGATGGGTAGAAATTCTTAATAGTTTAAAATTGTTATTGTGGTAAAGTATGAAACATGACAAAAAATTTATCTTTTTAACTATGTTTAAGTGTACGGTTCAGTGGCATTAAGTGCATTCACATTGTTGTGCAGTCATCACCACCATCCAGTCTCCAGAACTTTTTTCTTCTTCCCAAGCTGAAATTCTGTGCCCATTAAACCATAAACACTCCTTGTCCCCCTCCCCTAGCCCTTGCTAACCTCTGTTCTACTTCTGCCTCTATGAATTTGACTGTTCTTGGTATCTCAGTGGATATCGTACAATATTTGTTTTTGTGTGTGTCTGGCTTATTTCATTTAGCATATCGTCAAGTTCCATGCTGTGGCATGTGTCACAATGTCATTCCTCTTTAAGGCTGTGCTTACCACGTTTTTTTTAGCCATGCACCTGTTGATGGACATTTAGGTTATTTCCACCTTTTAGCCACTGTAAATAATGCTGCTGTGAACATTGGTGTACAAATATCTATTCAAGTCCCTGCTTTCAAAGCTTTTGTGGCTACACCCAGAAGTGGAAATTGAATTGAAGCAGAATTAGAAAGAGGCAGAACTGGAGTTCCCCTCGTGTCTCAGTGGTTATTGAATCCGACTAGGAACCATGAGGTTGTGGGTTCGATCCATGGCCTTGCTCAGTGGGTTAAGGATCCGGCGTTGCTGTGAGCTGTGGTGTAGGTTGCAGACACGGCTCAGATCCTGCGTTGCTGTGGCTCTGGTGTAGGCTGGTGGCTACAGCTCCGATTAGACCCCTAGCCTGGGAACCTCCATATTCCGTGGGTGTGGCCCTAGGAAAGACCAAAAAAAAAAAAAGGCAGAATTTCAGAAAAACTCTTAATTTTAATTTATCCTTTAAAAGATTATCTATGTATGTATATATAATAATATTTTTAAGAAATTCCTTTCCATTCTCAAGGTCAGGAAGATGTTCTTGTTTGTTTGTTTGTTTTGTTTGTTGTTGTTGTTGTTGCTATTTCTTGGGCCGCTCCCGCGGCATATGGAGGTTCCCAGGCTAGGGGTCGAATCGGAGCTGCAGCCACCAGCCTACGCCAGAGCCACAGCAACGCGGGATCCGAGCCGCGTCTGCAACCTACACCACAGCTCACGGCAACGCCGGATCGTTAACCCACTGAGCAGGGGCAGGGACCGAACCCGCGACCTCATGGTTCCTAGTCGGATTCGTTAACCACTGCGCCACGACGGGAACTCCCAGGAAGATGTTCTTTTACATTGCGTTATTTTGCCTTTCACACTTTGGTCTATAATCTACCTGGAATTGATGTTTGTGAATGATACGGGGTATATTGTTCTTTTATATGGATGCTCAATTGTTTTAACATCATTTGCTGAAAAGTCTGTCCTTCCACAGTTCTAGGCAATGCCAGCTCTGTCATAAATCAAGCCTCCATACATGTGGGATTGGTTTTGGTCTCCCTGTTCTCACTTGACTTAAAATTTCTTTCCTTATGCTAAAATTATATATTAATTATAGCAGCTTATTAATAATTCTTGATATATGGTAAGAAAAGTCTCCCAACTTTGTTTTCAGAAGGATCTTTACTCTTACATTTTTTTGCTCTTTCACGTGAATATTATAATCAGCCTATCAGTTTCCACACTTAAAAATAACTGTTGGGGGTAGTTCCCATTGTGGCTCAGCGGTAACGAACCTGACTAGTATCCGCGCGGTGCAAGCTCAGGTGTAGGTCGCAGACGTGGCTCAGATCAGGTGTTGCTGTGGCTGGGGCGTAGGCTGGCAGCTGTAGCTCTGATTCAACCCCTAGCTTGGGAATTTCCATATGCCACAGGTGTGACCGCTAAAAGCAAACAAACAAACAAAAAAAAACGGTTGGGATTTTAATGAGAAATATGGTGAACCTGTAAATCATTTTAGGGAGAACTAATGTCTTTACAATACTGAGTCCTTCCAGTCCACGAACATAGTATATTCCTCCATTTATTTTGAACATTTTTATTGCTTTTCAAAAAGTTTTATACTTTCTCCATAAAAGCCTTGCATATCTTTTTCATATTTATGCCTACATATTATATACATAACTTTTTGTTATGGAAAATTCCAAATATATGTAAAAGTAGATCGAATTGTAGGCAGGGGTTGGCAAATCATGGCCCGCACTTTGGTCCTCTCACCTGGTTTAGTGTATAAAATTTTATTGGAGCACAGGCACAACTATTTGTAACATATTGTCCATTACAATGGCAGGTTGAGTGATTGCAATGGAGAACTTAAGTCTAAGGTATTATCTCTCTGGTTCTTTACAGAAAAAAATTGCTGGTCCCTCACATGAGATCACTTATACTCATCCCCCAGCTTTACCAACCATACATTATTAGGTTGACCATAATTCCTTAATATCATCAAACATTCACTTAGTATTCAAATTTCCGATAGTCTCATAGAGATGATAATTTATTTTTGAACTTTGTCCTTTTAGTCAAGATCTAAATAAAATTCACACACTGCAGTTGGTTGATAAGCCTTTTAAGCCTCTTTTAATCTGTAGGTTTCGTAACGATCTGGTTTTTCTTGTGGTTTATTTTTTTCTTGTGTGTTCTGTAGCTTATTGCATCTCTGTGATACAGTGAAACCTGTCCCTCTGTCTTCTGCATTTTCTGTTGGTGGTTGGTGGTTGAACCTGGAGCTTAGATTAGATTTGGATTCAGAGTTTTGGGGCTGACTACTTTGTAATTGGTTGTGTGGTCTTTCTATCCTAAAGCACATGTCTGATTTTATTTCTTTATATTTTTTGATGTATTCTAAAATAGTAACCTTTTAAAATTGCAGTTTCTAACTTCTGATGGCATATAAAATGCAATGGATTTTTCGGAAATCTTGAATTCATCTAGTTTATCTATTAGGATTTTCTTTTCTATGTAGATAATCATACAATCTGAAAATAATTACCATTTTGTTATTTCCTTTCCAATTCTTACGTCTCCCCACCCCCTTTCTTTACTGTGCCAGCTAAGACTTTTAGTATAATATTGAATAGAAGTGGTGAGAGCAGGGATGCTTGTCTTGTTCTGGACTGTGAAGGGAATGTGCTCATTATTTCACCATGAGTATGATGTTTGCTATATTTTTATATAGACACCTTATCAAGGTAAGGAGGCTCCCTTCTATTCCTGATTTGCTTGTTATTCTGAATGGACATTACATGTTAACACATGTATTTTCTGCATTTTCAAGATGACATCATTTATATTCTCTTACTAATAAAAGTCAATTTATTGAGTTGGGTTTGTAAAATATTGGTCAATCTTGCATTTCTGGAATAAACCCAAATTGATCATGGTATATCTTTTTTATGTTTTCTGGATTCATTTCAACAGTATTTGGTTTGGAAATTTTGTACTTCTCTTGATGAGTTAACTGGCCTGAAATGATTTGTTCTCATACAATACTTGTAAGGTTTGGTATCCAGGTTTTGCAGCCTCCTAGAATGAATTGTTTTCTCTTTTTCTGTTTGCTGCAGTAATTTGTATAAAATTGGAGTTATTTGTTCTTTGAACATTTTGGTAGAATCGCTGGGTTTAAAAAAGTCTGGACTTGTATGTTTTCTCTAGGGAAGATGATTCCTTCTATACTGATTGTTTATTCTATGGGTATAGGTTTATTCTGTTTTTTAAAAAATTTTACTTGAGTCAGTCTTGGTAAGTTATATTTGTCTGAGTTTTCCAATTTATTGGCATGTTGGCATAAAGTATTTCATAATAGCCTCTTATTTTTTTAAGATCTGCGCACTCATGATGGCTTATTCTAAACCTTGTCTAGTTGTATCTTCCCTCTTTCCCTTAATCTTGCCAGAAAATTGTCTGTTTTTCTAGTCTTTTCAGAGGACCAATTTAAAAAAACTTTTATTCAAATGCAGTTGACTCAGAAAGCTGTCTTAATTAAAGGCATACAGCAAAGTAAATCATTATACATATACACATATCCATTCCTTTTTCCATATAGGTTGCCACACACTACTGAGTAAATTTCTCTGTGCTGTACAGTCGGTTCTCCTGACCTGTCTATTCTGTATATAAGAGTGTGTATATATCAGTCCCATCTCCATAATTTATCCCCCTCCAGTCGTTTCCCCTTTGATCAACATGAGTTTGGTTTCAAAATCTTTTTTTTTTTTTTTTGTCTTTCATCTTTTTAGGGCCGCACCCATGGCATATGGAGGTTCCCAGGCTAGGGGTTGAATCAGAGCTACAGCTGCCGGCCTACCCCACAGCCACAGCAATGCCAGATCCGAGCCATGTCTGTGACCTACATCAGAGCTCAAGGCAATGCCGGATCCTTAACCCACTGAGCTAGGCCAGGGATCGAATCCACAACCTCATGGTTCCTAGTTCGATTTGTTTCCGCTGCGCCAAGATGGGAACTCCTGATTTCACAATCTTTGAGTCTGTTTCTGTTTTGTAACTACTATTGTATCATTTCTATTAGTTTCCACATATTGGTGATCTCGTATGATATTTGTCTCTCTCTGATTTACTTCACTTAGTATGATAATTTCTAGGTCCATCCATGTTGCTGCAAACAATACTATTTTATGCTTTTTTATGGATGAGTAATACTCCATTGTATCTATATACCACGGTTCTTTCAATCCTGTTGATGGATATTTTGGTTGCTTCCATGTCTTGGCTATTGTAAATAGCGCTGCAGTGGACATTGGGGTGCATATATCTTTCCAAATTATGGTTTTCTCTGAATATATGCCTAGGAGTGGGATTGCTGGATCATATGGTAGTTCTATATTTAATTTTTTAAGGAACATCCATGCTGTCAGAGAACCAGTTTTTGGTTTTGTTGCGCTTCTCCATTGTATGTTTGTTTTCAGCATCATCTTTCTATTTATTCTATTATTTTCATTTTTAAAAATTTTATGTATTTATTTATTTTTAGGGACATACCGCAGCATATCGAAGTTCCCAGGCTGGAGGTCGAACCAGAGCTACAGCTGTAAGCCTACACCACAGCCTCAGCAACACAGGATCCGAGCTGCATCTGCAACCTACACCACAGCTCATGGCAATGCTGGATCCTGGACCCATTGAGCAAGGCCAGGGATGGAACCTGCATCCTCATGGAAACTAGTTGGATTCGTTTCCACTGAGCCACAGTGGGAAATCTCTATTCTCTTATTTTTATACTATCTTAAGAATGAGGGGGTTTCCCCCTGTTACAATTTACAGCTGCCTGCCTACTCCACAGACATGGCAACACAGGATCCAAGCCACATCTGCGACCTACACCACAGCTCACAGCAATGCCAGATCCTTAACCCACTGAGCAAGGCCAGGGATTGAACCCTTGTCCTCATGGATACTAGTCGGGTTCGTTACTGCTGTGCCACTGTGGGAACTCCCATTCACATATTACTCCATGTTTTTCTGTTAGATTTTTTTTGCATTGTTGTTTTAGAAATAGATTTTATAAATATCTTCTAATTGGATTTTCTTTTTTTAAAGGTCTGATAATTTTTATTCATCTGAACTATTAGTCCATTTACATTTGTTATAGTTACTGACTTATTTGAATCTATTCCAACTGTCTTATTTTGTGCTTTGCATATATCCTACATTTTCTTTACACTTTCTCCCTTATTACTTTCTTTTAGATTGATTACTTTTTCTTGCTCCTTTTCACCCCTCTAGTAGTTTGGAAATTTTCCATGTCCTGTTTGTATTCTCTTGGTGGCTGTCTTAGAAATATTAACACAGGAGTTCCCATCGTGGTGCAGTGGAAATGAATCTGACTAGGAACCATGAGGTTGTGGGTTTGGTCCTTGGCCTCGCTCAGTGGGTTAAGGATCTAGTGTTGCTGTGAGCTGTGGTGTAGGTTGCAGATGAGGCTCAGATCTGGTGTTGCTGTGGCTATGGTGTAGGCTGGCAGCTATGGCTCTGATTCGACCCCTAGCCTGGGAACCTACATATGCTGTGGGTGCAGCAAAAAAAAAAAAAAAAGAAAAAAGAAAAAGAAAAAGAAAGAAAAGAAAAGAAATATTAACACAAATACCTAACCTATCAAAGTATAAGGGTAGTTACTGTCTTTATCTTTCCCTGAAATAATAAGAGGATCTTGGAATGCTTTAATTCCAAGCATGCACCTTCCTGATTTATGTGCTGTCGTTATCTAGTAGGTTGGTCCCAAGTTAATTTTTTAATCCCACAAATTACAAAAATATTATAGTTTCATATAGTCAGTGTTTGTATAGATTTAACAGCCTATTTATAATTTTATTTTCTTTGAATTCCTCTTTGGGAGTTCTTTGGTGGCTCAGTGGGTTAAGGATCCAGCATTGTCGCTATTGTGGCCTGGGTTCCATCCCCAGCCTGGGAACTTGGTGCATGCTTCAGGCACAGCCAAAAACAAAGAAACAAAAATCTCCTTTTATTTCTTTACACATATTATAGGTACATATGTTGTATTATAGTCTGCTAAGTCTAGTGTCTCATCTTTGTTGCTCTGATTTTGCTGCCTGTTGTTTCGGAGCCTCATAATGGCCCTGAGAACAGGGCCCAGCAGAAAGGTTTTAAACTGTGAAGGACCACTCTGAATCTCTTTCCTGTTTTCCTTCCCAGATGTCCCGTTTTCTCTTTTTTCCCCCTCTTTCTCAATTTGCTTTTTTGAAAGGCTGATTCATTCCCAACATTAAAAAAAAAAAAAAAGAAAGAAAGAAAGGTCTCCTTCCCAGCTCCCAGGCTCTCTCCTGCTGGAAGCTTCTGTTATTAGGTTCTTGTGGATACTTTTAGAGCTATTTTATGCAGATACAAATTAAAAATTCTTTCTCTCTTTTTAAAGCAAATGGTCGCACACTACACATTGTTCTGAACTTGTTTTTTAATTTAAGGAATGTGTTTCTGATTGTTAAAAGAAACACATGCTCATTCTGAATAACATAAATACCCAAGTGTCTACAAGTAGGAATGAAAATCCCCATGGAATTTCATTCCCCAGAGGCAGCCTCTATTACGCATCTATAAATATATATTTACATAAATGGGCTTATGCAACAGATACTGCTCCGTAACCTATTTTTTCCATTTTCTCCAAACAATACAGCTTGACATCTTTCCATGAATCTTTCCACATCTGCCAGTGTTCTCCGCGTAGCCTGGAAGTTCAGTGCCTGGCTTTAGGGTCAGACACAACTAGGACCTAATCCTGGCTCTGGCCCTTAGTAGCTATGGCACTTTTCAGAGCCTCTCTGAGCCTCAGTTTCCTCATCTGTAAAATGGGGATCGAAACAGTACCTAGTTCGTGACGTTGTTCTGAGACCTTAATAAGATCATGTATATGACAGCCAGCTGTTTTATAAGCTCCCGGTGAATGGTAGTTTTTATTACAACTCACTCTTTTTTTTTTTTTTTTTTTCTTTTTGCAGCTGCAACTGTGGTCTATGGGAGTTCCCAGGCTAAGGGTCAAATCAGAGCTACAGCTGCCAGCCTACGCCACAGCCACAGCAACTCGGGTTCTGAGCCGTATCCTCGACCTATGCCACAGCTTGTGGCTATGCTGGATCCTTAACTCACTGAGCGAGGCCAGGGATTGAACCCGCATCTCACAGACACTATGTCAGGCTCTTAACCCACTGAGCTGCAGTGGGAACTCCTGCAACTCACTCTTTGTAATGACCACTTACAATCCATGGTATGATGTGTCACCACTTATTTATCATCCCTTTTGATGGACATTGGATTGTGCCCAGTTTTTTGTTGTTGTTGTTATAAATGCCAACACAGTGAACCCTGAACATACATCTTTCATCTTTGTATGCGTGTCAACCTGAGAATTCCCTGTGGTGGGGTCACTGAGTCCTCTGAATTCTAACCTCTGTATCCTCTTTCTCTCCAAGGAGGCAATGAAAATGGCCTATGGGGTGAAGCATGTGTGCTATGTAGGTTTTTGATTTTTCTTACTGTTGTTCTTCTTCCTTCTCCTAAGGTCTGGTGGGGTGGGAGGGGTCCTCCCCAGAGACGATCCCAGCCCCCCAGCCTGCCCTCCTCCAGAGCTTCCTAGTATTCCCCACTCCCAGTGATGCTGAATCTCAGAGTTCCAAGTTTTCCCCAAAGCTCAGAACCTGACCATTCATGATGCTTCATTCAAGGATTAGTTTTCAGACCCACTTGCTTTCAAAACAATCTCCCGTGGTTTGTAATAAATCGAAAGAATCAAAACACCCTTAAATGGGATAAAAGCCTAAAGAAAGTGAGAAAGGGGGAAGGAGAAGGGGAAATCTTGTTACAACAACCCCTTACCCTCTATCAATCCTGGAAAAGTACAGGCTCAAAGTTAATACTAAGCGTCCTGGCAGCCAAAGTGGAAAGGGGAACAGGATAGATTCTAGAGCTCATTAGAAGACCCCAAACCTGGAGTTCCCGTGGTGGTGCAGTGGTTAACGAATTGGACCAGGAACCATGAGGTTGTAGGTTCGATCCCTGGCCTTGCTCAGTGGGTTAAGGATCCGGTGTTGCCGTGAGCTGTGGTGTAGGTTGCAGACACGGCTCGGATCCCGCGTTGCTGTGGCTCTGGCTTAGGCTGGTGGACTACAGCTCCGATTCAACCCCTAGCCTGGGAACCTCCATATGCCGCGGGAAGTAGCCCGCAAAAAGACAAAAAAAAAAAAAAAAGAAGAAGAAGACCCCAAACCACTTTGCATCTTGAAATGGTCAGGGGCGAGAGAGGGGTGATAGGCAGCCTTTCAGAGGGCATGATGGACATATTCGCCCTTCAGGGGCAAATAGCAAGTTAGCACTCCCGAAAAGGGGCCTTACAGAGCTTTGAGTAAGAGAAGGTGGCCTTGGAACAAGATATGTCCCCCTGATAAGATGCATTTCTGGCCAGAGGGTGAGAAGTTTCTCAGTAAGGGTCCGGGTATCTCTGACCATGGCTGGGAGTGAGAAGGGAAGCCAAGAGGATGGGAATAAAGACAGGTTCCTCTCCTGGGGCAGAAGCCAGGCAGTCAGCAAACATTTAGTGAACTCTACGTGTGCCAGACCCTTTCTAGGTATTGGGGCTACAGTGGGGGCCAAAACATGCATGCTTCCTGTCCTCATGGAGCTTCCAGTAAAGAGTCACAGGCGAGGTGAGTGCTCTGAAGGGCTCTTGTCCCCCGGCAGGTTGGTTCCACGGCAGTGATCCACCTCCTGGGGGGCATCCGCGACGGCCAGGCAGGGGACTCACTGTCTCCAAAGCTGGAGGTTCTGGAGGACATGATGGAAATCAGCTCAGCCTCACCTGCGCAGAGGCCCAGAAGGAAGGACAGGCCCATGATCCAGGGCCCCAAGGGGAACCAGGTAAACTGACATGTCAGTGCGGTCTTTACACTGACATGTCACTTCATCCTGCTGGGAGAGACACGTGCACACCTGATTCACAGAGATGGTGCTGCAGCCCAGAGAGATGTGTGACTTGCACGTGGCCACATAGAATAATAGCCAGAGGCAGGGAGGTCTCCTACTGGCTGGCCGGCAGGGGTCTGTGTGCTCCCTCTGTGCACCCCTGAGTTCTGGAGCTTGACTGGGGCAAGGAAGAAAGGGAGGGGCTGGGCCTCCACGCTTTGTAGGAGAGAGCAGTCGCTGACCTTTGTTCCTGGACGGCCAGCATGTCCCACCATCCCAGGATCCTCTAGCCACCTCCCTCAAGGGGGACAGCATGGGGCTCTGGTGGCCTCCTTGACCCCCGAGGACCCCTCTTCTTTTCCACATCCTTGTTCTGCTGCAGGAGGAGGTTCCTGTCCAGGAGGCTGGGGCTGAGTGTCTGGGGGCGAGGGCCGCTGCTGTGGCCACACGGCCTCCCTCACTGGAGCAAGGGTCAGGGAGAACGTGGGAGTGGGGAGGCACCTGGGGACGCAGTGTCCCCCCTGGGGCCGGGAGGCTCCGCCCAGGGATAAAGCCTCAGCTCCTTGCCCCGCCTCCACAGTGCAGCCCAGTGGAGGGCGAAGAGAAGCCTGATGAACAAAATGGGGCAGAGGACTCAGGTGAGGGGCCTTGGGGGGTGCCCCTCAGCAGCCATCTGTCTTCCAGGAACTCCTGGGATGCTGGGGGCTCCTGCCCAGCTCCTGGCCCTGGCCCCTGCTGGGATTTTTGTTCCCCTGCTGCAGTCAGCCTCCAGTCCTTCCCCAAAGGGGTGGGGGCTGCTGGCCGCCTGGGCTCTACTTTCAGAATTCTAGGCATCCTGGGTTCCCAAGGGTGGGATGCCTCCCTTTTCTGCCCAAGCATTGAGTGGCCCCTCCCCAAGGCCTTCAGCACCCTCTGGGAGCTAGTGACTCTCTCCCCACAGCTCAGCTCTGGCCCCAGCAGGAAAAGCTACCCCTGGATGCTGGGGTACGGAGCACCGTGGTCCGTGCCATGCGGGAGGTGCTGTGGAGTCGGTAAGACCTTGGCCCGCGTTCCCTGACCTCTGGGATGTCCTGAAGGGCTGCCCTCACCTACATCCCTTCCCACAGCTGCGCTGTGTTCTAAGGGCTTCTGTGTGTACAGCTCACCCCATTTTGTAGCCCTGAGGCCATTTGCCCACACAACAAGTCAGAGAAGTGCTGAATTTGAACCTGGGTCTCAGGGTTCAAGGTCATGCTTTCCCATTCCTCTGCTGCAGGCTTGGTGTCTGCTGAGGTCCTTGTGGATATCAGCAGGGTGCTTTCAGACACAATGAGACTCTGTGTCTCAGTGATCAGAGCTGGAGCGCTCATTTACTAATGGTTAGACCGAGGCCCAGAAAGGGCAGGATTTTGCAAAGGCTGCACAGCAAGTCAGTGGCAGATTCCAGGTTACATCCAGGACTGGGGTTTAGACCCCTGCCCTGACCAATGCTTTCCCCCTGCCCCTCCAGGCTTCTTCCCGTCCGTCTATAGCCAAGTTCACTGGCCAGGGATAGAGCAGAGGCTGAGCAAGCCTGTCTTGCTTTCTACTGATTGCATGGCCTCGGGCAAGCCCTTCATCTTCTTTGAGCCTCAGTCAGCCCATCTGTAAATGGAGAAGGATAGCACTTCTGCCTCCCAGAGTTGGGGTGAGAATAAATGGGTTCAGGTAGGAAAATATTCAGAGTAGAAACCAGAGTTGGCCCAGACCTTGCTCTCCAGCCATGTCTCCATCTGGGGCTGAGTGCCTGGATACCCTCCCGGGCTCAATGCCACGGCCCTGCCCTTGTTCCCCAAAGCCTTCAGGAGCTCCCAGACCTGGTGCTGAGTGAGGGGGCTGTGGAGGGCCTCGCTGCTGGCATCGAGGCTGCCCTCTTCGACCTGACACATGCCACCAACGGCCACTACAGGACCAAGTACCGCAGCCTGCTCTTCAATCTTCGGGACCCCAGGAACCCAGTGAGTAGGGCATTGGGCTGGGCTGGTCCCCCTCAGAGGTGCGAAGCCCTCACAGGGTGTTGAGGGGTGGGCTCTCCAGGCGGCATGGTAGAGCCCCTGTCTCTGCAGGACCTGTTTCTCAAAGTGATTCATGGAGATGTCACCCCCCAAGGCCTGGTGCGGATGAACTCAGTGCAACTGGCCCCCCAAGAGCTGGCCCGCTGGCGGGACCAGGAGGAGAAGAGGGTGAGCCACTGGGTCAAGTCAGGACGTGGGGGAGGGGTTGGGGGAGGGAGGGGCCCAAGGATGGAGCTGGAGAGACAGAGACAAAGAGTGAGGAAGAGGTAGTGAGACGCGGAGTACAGGACGGACAGAAATAGAAACGAGGAAACAGATCAGGCAGACAGAGTCAGAGAGATGCTCCCCATCAAAAACAAAAACAAAAACAAAGGAAAAGAAGTGAAAATGAAGGGAGTTGGGTGGGAGAGCTTGGTGGAGAGGTGACATCCCCAGGAGGTGTTTTCTTACACTCGCTTCTCTCCGGGCCTGGGAGGTAGAAGGCACTGGGGATAAGCGTCTGGAGCCTGGAGTCCAGGGTTGTCATCACCATCCACGGCAGGAGGCGGATCCAGGGCGGTGTTCCTGCTCCCATCCCAGCCCCGGAAGTCCCAGAAAAGGCCCAAAGCCTTCCTGGTGCCCCAGGCTGGGGGAGGGACCCCATGGCTCCCGCATTCACTGTTTCACCTTATGTACCCTATGTCCCTGGATCGCTCCCTCCCTGGGAACTGCTCGGGGCAAGGGAGGTGTGGGCCCTGAGCTTTGGGAGATGCTCGTGTCCCGGTGGTTGTTGGTTCAATAAGAAAGGGAGGGACTGGAGTTCCTGGTCGTGGCGCAGTGGTTAATGAATCCGACTAGGAACCACGAGGTTGCGGGTTCGATCCCTGGCCTTGCTCAGTGGATTAAGGATCCGGTGTTGCCGTGACCTGTAGTGTGGGCCAGCAGCTACAGCTCTGATTCGACCCCTAGCCTGGGAACCTCCTGGCCTGGGAACCTGGGAAACCTCCAAGAAAAGGCAAAAAGACAGAAAAAGGGAGGGATTGATGGAGGGAGTGGGCCCTGTGGGATGGGGTGGGGGCAGCACTAAGACCCTTGTTCCGGCAAACACTGGGCTGATTGGAATAATAACTGAAATCCATTAGGTGAATCCACCCACAGTAGGCTTGGCTTCTGTCTGGGCACTGTGGGGGACCAGGGAACAGGACTCGCTATGTAATTTGTGAGGCCAGTGCAGAATGAAGATGCAGGTGCTTTGGTCAGTGATTAAGAATTTCAAGATGACGTTAAGCATTGGGGCTCTTCTAGGTTCAGGGTCCTATGAAGCCAGCTTTGCAACTCTGCTGGCAGGACAGGACAGGACAGGGCTGCTGTTTAATATGATGCCCTTAATTTCATTTCTAGAGAATAGATCAGCTGAGATGTAGAGTGGTGAAGGGCTCGCCTAAGCCATACCACCTTGTGCGTCTTTATTAACAGCTGCTGGTGCTCCAGAGCCTGCACTCTTTTGATGACACCACATTCTTCCCAGGACAGAGGGTGGATGGGGGACACTCAGGGTCAGATTTGACTCGTGGGAGAAGGTGAAGTTCAGGAAGGCTTCCTGGAGGAGGCAGGGCTTGAGTTGGAGGGTGAATGAGCAGAACATGGAGAGGTAAGGCTGAGGGGGAGAGCCCTCCAGGTGAGGGACTGGCAGAAGCTGAGTGTGGAGGAAGGGAAAGTGCTAGGACGGAAGGGGAGCCCCCTTGGAGGGACCTCAGTGGAGGAAAGGGAGCATGAGCTCTTGGTGGCCAGTGTCCCCCAAACCCAGCTGAGCTGGGGATGCTCCACCCCTCAGGGCCTGGAGATCATTGAGCAGCTCCAGAAGGAGCCATGCAGCCTCCCAGCCTCCAAACTGACCCACAAGGGGGAAGTCGAGATCCCGCGGGACGTGGACCAGACGCTGATCCTGGAGGATCTGGTGGTAAGTGAGAGCCCGTCTTGGTGGCCATGGGTGAGCTTGGGGCAAGACAGCCACTGGCACAGAACCTGTGGACATCATCTCAGTGCTGCTCCCCTTGTTTTGGCCCAACCCCGAGGCACCCCATGTGAGGGGGTAGTGAGTCCTGTATCTCCACAGTTTCCCCCAGTCCTCAGACATTCTGGCCAGATCCCAGACTGGTTGGGAAGCAGGAGGGCCACACTGAGGCAGTGACTTTTTGGGTGTAAGGAGCAGAGACTTGCTCGATTCAGTGGAAGGACTTAGGGATGGTCCAGCAGGGGACCAGGGTGGTTTGTGGAGAGTGTCCTTTTGCCTCGGGTGATCCCTCCTTCCTCCTGCCCTTCCTGCTCCTTCCTCCCTTGTGGCTCCTCCCCTGGCACATGGCCAGGCTTGGCAGCCCAGCAGCCCTCCAATCAATGAACCCATCCCCTCAGCCTCCTGCAGCCAATCAGAGCGTCCCCTTTGGCTCACTGCAGTCACTCTCTGAAGAAGGCTGCTCTGGCGTTCTTTGCCTGGGTGTTCCATGGGTCAGTATTCACCCTGGTCTAACCAGCTGTGTGTCCAGCATGGGGGGGTGCCCTTGAGCCCTGTTTGCTAGGGAAATGGCCATGACCATGACAGACAAAAATCCGTGCTCTTCCCCACCAGTGTCCAACAACCAGAACCGCTGGCCATGCAGAGAGGCTCTCTAAGTGGGTGTGGCTGCTCGCCAACCGCACATCAAACTGTATTCCCAAGTGAATTGAATGTAAAAGTAGGGGGAGGAGCCAGAGGGTGGCAGAGTAGGGGGGCAGGGAGAAATAACACAAAATAGCAATCTTTACTCCTGTTGAACACCTCCTGTGTGGCCCTTTACAAATAGTGCCTCAGAGTTCCCATCATGGCTCCGTGGTTAACAAATCCGACTAGGAACCATGAGGTTGCGGGTTTGATCCCTGGCCTTGCTCAGTGGGTTAAGGATCCGGTGTTGCCGTGAGCTGTGGTGTAGGTCGCAGACTCGGCTCGGATCCCATGTTGCTGTGGCTCTGGCATAGGCCGGCGGCTACAGCTCCGATTAGACCCCTAGCCTGGGAACCCCCATATGCCTCGGGAGCGGCCCAAGAAATGGCAAAAAAAAAAAAAAAAAAAAAAAAAATGCAAATAGTGCCTCATTTAGGTGATGCCAGTTTCCTGGATGAGGAACCTGAAGCCATGAGCCCAAGGTCACTTAGTTGGCAGTGGGGGAGATTGGACCCCAGGCTGTCTGACTCCAAAGCCTGTGCCTTGTCACAGGTATGGAGATGGTTTTAAGGCAAGCATAGTTTCAAGATCTTTTCAAATCTTCCTGAAGCAATCTTTAATCTTGTTTTATGATGAAGCCTCTTTCTATTATGAGGGAAAAGGTTGTTTTGGCAATGGGCATCAAAAATCTTTCAAGTTTATTCTCCCTGATATGGTCCCAAGGAGATAATTGAAAGTTTAGGAAAATACTTTCTGCGCAAGGAGGTCCGCAGTGTTATTTGTAACAGTGAGAGCCTGGCAGTGACCCAGTTGTCTAGCA
Source organism: Sus scrofa (assembly GCF_054392235.1). Taxonomy (NCBI): domain Eukaryota; kingdom Metazoa; phylum Chordata; class Mammalia; order Artiodactyla; family Suidae; genus Sus; species Sus scrofa. The sequence goes on along the minus strand of NC_139388.1, from coordinate 92,793,010 downwards.
GCAGAGGTGATGTGTTCACTCCAGTCCCCCCCATCAGTGCCGTGTCTCCAGGGACGGTATAACACAGCAGATGCCTCTGCAGTGGTTCGTGGACAAAATAAAGAGACAAGCTTGAGTATTTGATCACAGCTGTTTTAGTAAAAGGATCCCCAAAACTCTGTGTATAGCAAAACAATTATAAAGAAATACCCAGAATATCAACAATTGAGTGGTGGGAGAAGGGATGATTTTTTTTTTTCAAATTTTCTGTATTTTCCAAATTTCCTATAAGAAGTTCACAGTACTCTTGTAATAAAAGAATATATTATTGTGAGTTAAGGATCCAGCGTTGTCACTGCAATGGCTTGGGTTGCTGCTGTGGCCTGGGTTTGATCCCTGGCCCCGGAACTTCTACATGCCATAGGCATAGCCAAAAAAAAAAAAAAAAGAAAAAAAAAAAGAATATATTAGGAGTTCCTGCTGTAGCTCAGTGAGTTAAGGATCTGGTATTGTCTCTGCTATGGCGCAGGTTCAATCCTTGGCCCAACACAGTGGGTGAAAGGATCTGGTGTTGCCGCAGCTGCAGCATAGGTCAAAGCTGCGGCTTGGATTTGATTCCTGGCCCATGAACTTTTCATATGCCATGGGTGCACTCACAAGAAGAAAAAAAAAAAAAAGAATATATTACTTAGAAAAATAAGACCACATCCCGAGGCCCCCTGCTCCTGGCAGGCTGCTGACTTCCTCGGCTGCCTCCCCAGCCCGTTTCCTCCTGCGATTCCCAGGGATCCATGGTGTCTGTCGACTGCGGCCCACTGGCCCCACCTGCCACATCCAAGGACACCACAGAGCAGCACGAGGACACCACGGAGCAACACAAACACCACTTCCAAGACTCCAGCTGCCGCATCTGCATGGGTGGGAAGGAGACATGGGAGGGGCTCAGGGATGAGGGGCCGGGGCTGGGCGTGGGGTTCAATGACAACAGGGGTTCTGGGCTTGGGGAGAAGGTGGCAGGGTGGGAGTACCAGTGCCCCAGGTTGCCTCCAAAAGGATCTGTTCAAATTCCATTGCAAAGCCCCTAGGCTGGATTCAGCCTAGCTGCTGGCCCCCGTCTCAGCTCCTGCCTCTACTCTGCAGGCTGGAAGCCCTCGTGTGAGCTACCATCCTCCAAAACTGCCACAGGGATGGGGGACAGTGCCTTCCAGAGAGCCCCAAGCCTAGTCCCTGCGGCCTCTCCAGAGATGCCCCAAGCCAGGGAGAAGTCTCCCATGGAGTCCCAGGACAGGTGTGGGGCAGGGGCCAGGGAGGTGGGCAAGCCGGCAAGTGGGTGGGGGAGGCCCACCTCTGGGGCAGCAGACACAGCCTGGGCTTTTCCATATGGTCTTGGGTAAATCCCAATCTCTTGTGTGGGCCTCAGTTTCCCCATCTGTGCAGTGGAATCTATCACCCTGCCTACTGTCTCTGCCGCAGAAGGCCATACTTGGACCAGTGTTTGGGCACCCACAGTGGGGACACACAGGACTTCTGAAAACTAAGGAGCTTCTGGGGGAAGCTCTGATGACCTGCTCTGCCTGACCCTGTCTCTCTGTCCCTCCTTCTAGGCTCCAGATGCCTCCTGGGCCCACAAAGGTTCTGTCCAACCAGCTGCCCTGGGAAGGGTCTCTGGACATGTTCTCCATCAAGCGGTTCCGGGTCAGGGCCCAGCTGGTTTCGGGACACAGCTGTCAGCTCATCCAGGTACTCCTGTCCTGCTCGCCAGGGACTCCGTTGCACACTGACCAGCCCTGTCAGCTACACACCCCTTATTCGTTCATTCACGCACTCACTCATTCTGAAACAAATCACTGGTACCCTCTCTGTGTCTGGCCCTGTGCTAGGCATGGGGGCAAATAAGATGCCAGCCCCACTCCTGCAGAAACACAGAAAGGTTTTAGGAGTCATCGTTGAGTGAGTGTATGATTAGCTAATGCGCTGGGTCAGGGAGAGGGGTAGGGGAGGGAGTGAGAGGCTTCTGAGAAGTTGTAGGAGATTGATCAGGACAGGCCGTAGGTCTCTGGGGACAATTAGGGCTTCCCAGCAGCCATGGAGGGTCCTGATATACTGCCTGCCATCCTCTTGGCCACAGACTGTGGCTTCCAGGTAGCTGATATTGAGTCTGCCTCAGTGGCTGGGAAGCTGGAAGGCTGACTGGCCATCCTACCTGCCCCCAGGCCCTGCCCCAGGTGATCCGCTCCGCAGGCTGCATCCCCCCTAACACTGTCTGGGACTTTCTGGCCAGCGTCTGTCCAGCCAAGGCCAAGGTAATCACCCACCCTTGGGCACCACTTCTGCTCCTAGCACCAGACCCGTAGGCCTGAGCTGTCTTAGCTCCAGCTCTGGAGCAGAGGCCTGGTTTAAGATATCTGGGTCCATGGAGTTTCCATTGTGGCTTAGCAGTAATGAACCTGACAGTTTCCCTGGCCTCGCTCAGTGGGTTAAGGATCCAGCGTTGCTGTGGCGGTGGTGTACGCGAGCAGCTGCAGTTCCAGTTCAGTCCTTAGCCTGGGAACTTCCATATGCTACAGGTGTGGCCCTAAAAAGACCAAAAAAAAAAAAAAAAAAAAAAAGATATCCAGGTCCAGTTCTCCCCAAGAATGCAGACTCACTGTGAGACCCTGGGCAGGTCCCTCTGTTTCCACCTCTGGAAAACGGGGGGCGCTCTTCCTCACAGGGTTCTCAAGGTTCAGATGAGACCTGGGGTGTTCACAGGAGCCAAGAATGACTGTGTCTAAATCTGCTCTCCTTCCTGCAACTGCAGGATGTCTGCGTGGTCAGACTGTGCCCACAGGGCTCTCCGGACACCCAGAACTGCCACCTGCTCTATTCCTATCTCAACAACAAGCAACGCCATGGCCTGGTGGCTGTGGAACAGGTGGGGGTGGTCCTGCTGCCCCTGCCTGCCTTCCAGCCTCTGCCCTCCAGGCTGCGCCCTCTTGGAGGCCCAGGTGAGTGCCCAATGCCCATCCTAGACCCTGCCTGTGCTCACTTGGTGACCAGATGGGGCATCATTGACAGAGTCATCCCTGTCTCTGTGGAGGTAGGCACATATCAGAAGGTAACTCCTGAGATGGGCAAATGTTAGAACAAAAAGAAGAATGGCTCAGACTTGTATATTGCTTATGTAGCCAGACAGCATTCTGAAAACTTTTCTTATATTAATTCATTTAGTTCTCAAAATAACCCCATCGGAATGGTAATAGTAGTTTCCTAATTTCATAGATGAGGAAACTGAGGTCAGGAGAAAGTGAGTGGCTTGTCCAGAGTCACAGAGCCAGTCAGTAGCAGAATCTGGGCTCTAACCACCACACATACAGCCTCTTCAAGCAGACACTCTGATGAGAAACTCATGGCACAGTCACACTTGACCCAATCATGGCAGGACAAAGGCAATACCCACCAAAAATGGGCTGAAAGCCTGACCTAAATAAAAGAGGAAGGAAGGAAGGATATTTTCACCACAGCTATCTTGGGCCAAGCTTGGCTTTTGTGCATGAACAGTCTCTGGGGGAGCATGGGAGGAGGGTGGGGGGAAGCGATCAGGGGGTGAACTGTACCTATTCCTGAGCAGAGCGTTTGCTCTTTCTGGGCTGCCTGTCCTGGGGACAGTGTGGTAGACTCTGAGTCATACAGTCTTGAGATCAAACCATCCGTGCTTGCCTTACCCTTTCCTACACAGTGAGAGCAAATTTTACGCCCTCCCATTTACTTTTCCCAGCATCTCTTGGGCTGCATCTCACTGCTGGGAAGCTCTTCTTGGGGTCTAACCTCCAGATCTCTTGCCACAGCCAGAATGCAGATTCTGGGGACTATGTGTTCTGTCTGTCCAGGCCTTTGGTCTCTTCCCCGCTCTTTTCTCCAGGTCTGGAAGCCACTCACCCAAGCCTGCTGCTGGCTGTGCTGTTCCCCAAGGCAGGGCTTCCAGCCACAGCAGAGTACAGCCCCTTGACGGGGAAGGTTCGCAGAATGACCTCCTTCAACAGAAAGGTGGAGATGAAATGTTACCAGCTGGAGGACAGGAGGCCAAATGTGGCTCTGAAGGGCTCTTCTTGCCTAGGAGGTGCCCTGCAGCAGAGTCAGGGAAAAGGCAGCCTGGCTCCAAGGGGAATTTGTACTTGGCAGAGTGCCCCCAGAGGCAGGGGGAGGCTGTCGGGAGAGCCTGAAACCTGGCAGGGTGTTGGGCGAGGGCAGCGGCCTCCAAAACCAGACTGGTGCCAGTCTTGGCATCCCTATGCAGCAGTACCAGCTGGCCGTGGCCAGCACCTCCACAGTGCTTCTTGTCCCCACCAAAAGCTGCTCCAGCATCTGGAATCTTTGGTGGCCATGAGCCACCAGCTCCAAGCCTCCCTGAGGTCCCCAGGCCAGGAACAACTTCTCCAACCCCCTGTCCAGTCTTCTGCAGGTGCTGGAGTTCTTGGTCTCCTCTGCAAGCCCCCTGCAGCTCCAGAGCCCCCTGGGCTAGCCCCTAACTCCTCCTTGGGCCCTACAGATGGAGCTGACTCTGAATGTCCCCTTCCTGGAGAGACCTGACCCTTGTTACCCACGAGAAGAGGATCTTTAATTTCCTCACCAGTGCTGACTCTTAAGTGGTTCCAGGGAGAGCATCGGGGCAGAGGAGGGGGAGAGTCAGCTGTTCGACTTTCCTGTTCTGCAGTTTGCTTGGTGTTGATTTTTGGTTTAATAAAGAATTTGGCAAAGTTGAGACTTCATCTGTTGGCTGGACAGGAGGGACCGTGGACCTGGCCAGGTGTGGGTTGGGGTGAGTGTGTTTAGGAATTCCTTTCTTTCTTTCTCTCCTTTCTTTCTCTTTTCTTTCTTTCTTTCTTTCTTTCTTTCTTTCTTTCTTTCTTTCTTTCTTTCTTTCTTTCTTTCCTTCCTTCCTTCCTTCCTTCCTTCCTTCCTTCCTTCCTTCCTTCCTTCCTTCCTTCCCTTCCTTCCTTCCTTCCTTCCTTCCTTCCTTCCTTCCTTCCTTCCTTCCTTCTCTCTCTCTCTCTCTCTCTCTCTCCTGCATCCACCCCATATGGAAATTCCCAGAGCAGAGTTTGAATCCAAGCCACAACGCTGTATCCTTTAACTCACTGCGCTGGGCTGGAGATTGAACTGGTGTCACCACAGAGACAAGGTGGATCATTAACCCGCTGCGGCACAGCAGGAACGCCTGTCTGGGAGTTTCTGTGCACAGATGTAGCAGAGCTGAAGTGCTGGGGCTGGAGGGGACAGCCTTGCCAGTTGCTTGTCTGAGGTCCCGAGCCATCCCTGTGCCTTCAGGTTCAGCTCTTGCCTCAGTGGGCTCTGGAAGTGTTTTGCAAGTGTTTTGAACTGGGTGGAAGAAGAGGTGATGGGAGAGAAAGCAGTTCCAGTTTGGGGGGAGAGAGAGAAATGAGGCTTTTGAGGGGGCATAGACACTTAGAGAAAAAGGAGGGCAAATTGCAATGGTTTTTAAATTTTTTAGTCACCAAGATTTTTTTTTCCTTTGGATAGTTGGGGGTTACTGCCGTAATCCGTGTGTGCGTGTGCCTTTGAGCATGTGTGGGTCATCGCATGTCTGCGTGTAGGTCTCTGTTGAAGTTGAAAGGTCTTTTAAGGATGACTCCTTTCTGTTCCTCTTGCTAGCTTGCGGGGACTGATACTAGAGAAAGCCAAAGGTCTTGGCCTGGGCGGTGGACACTCAGGGTGGGGCTAGAAGCTGATGTTATGGTGGGATGGTGCTCCTTTGCCTGGAGTGAGCTGCTAACGCTTAAATTGTAAGGCATCTCTTTGTGTACCTCTTGAGAGCTGAGTCTAGGCACTGCCTCCTGGCTGCCTCACCCACGGCCCAGAAGTAGGGCCTGGCTTGGAGGAGAGAACTTCTGGCAGGACCCCATCCTTCACCCCCTGTCCCAACCTGAATGGGTGAACCCCTTTCCACCCCTTCTAGAAGTGTCCCGATGTATCAGCATCGCCCTGGCCTGGGAAGGATGGGGTAATAGATGAGGGAGTCCCACCTCTCTGCCCCATGAACTCTGCTGCTGCCCTACCCACGGCCGACAGCAGAGGGGGCCCTCGGCCTTGGGATGGCGGTCGGGGCTGGCAGGACTGGAGGCGAAGTTGGGGGCGGGACGAAAAGTGTGGGAATTTAGCTGTAGGGAATGGAAGTGGGTTCGGGGCTGGGCTGCGGGGGATGGGACAGGGGAAGAGCACTGGACAGGTGAACTGAGGAGGAGGCAGGGCTCCGAGCAGCTTGTGAGGGTCCGTGCTGTATGCAAATTACGCAAATTACCATGCAACCTACGGCTATTCTGAGTTGACAGCAGTTTGGGTCATTTTCTTAACATGGGGGAGCGGGGTGGGGGCGTGGCACGGCTGTGCGCCCCCTCCCTCCAGGCTCAGGGCTTCCTCCCAGGGAGACGGGAACGTTTGCTGCCTTCCCAAGCCCTCAGGAAAGAAGCGGCTCCATACTCTGGGCTGGGGCTTCGTTTTTGAGCGTCAGTTTTCCCCTCTGTAAATGGGGAGTGATAATGCGGCCCTCGAGCACCCGTCCCGCGGAAAGGGCTGTGAGTGAACACCGAAATCCTCAACCTGCTTCGAGGCTGGGGGCTGGATTGCATGACATCCGTCCACCTTTTGGCCCTAGTCCATAAGCCCCTAGCCTTTCTTTTGGCAGAGGAGGCCGGAACGCGGACCAGGCGAGCTGTTGCTAGGGGGCGTGGCCGAAGGTTGCTAGGCTCGAGGGACGTTGCTAAGCAACGCGGGGCGGGGCTCATGTTGCTAGGCCTGAGTTGGAGTCACCCGGGACCACCTAGCTTCCCTCGGTTTTGGTGGAAGGCGCCCCACGACGCTGCACTCCCCGCCACTTTCTCCTGGCCTTAGCTTCCCCCAGGCGGGACGGCGTCTCTGAGGGTCCTTCCGGTCACACCCTCCGCGACTCCGTGGTCCTCTGAGCTCAGGAGGGAGGGACCCTGGGTCTTTGTGCACGTGTCTGTGCACCAGCTTGTGCGGTGGGGGGAAGGGGTTGCTTTTGGGTTTCCATAGCAACCGCTCCGGTGTCATCCCATTGCTCCCAAAGGTTTGAGCGGTTGCGTGTGCACATTTACATATATCTGCATGTGATTAACATAGAGGCGGGGCCGGAACTTGTTTGGGCAACTATCCTTGGACAGTTCCGTTTGCTTCTCTCTCTACCCCCTCTGATGGGGACGTGGGCCGCGCATGCGTGAGTGTTTTGCTTGCTAATGTTCCCACATCTGGGGTGGGTGGGTGAACTGTATTAGTGACCACCGGGCCCCGGGTCCTCTCCCCCCCACGCCCCCCTTCCCAGTCATCTTATAGAGCCATTTGCATGAATCTGTCCAGGTCCCCCCGACTAAACACCCAGTCCCACCAGGTAATGCCAGGCCTGGTTGGAATCCCAGTTCTGCCCTTTCCCGTCTGTGTGACCTTGGGCAAGTTTAGTTGCCCGGTCTAAGGCTCAGCTTTCTTCTCTGTGAATTGGCTAGTGAATAGGAATGCTAATCCATAATTCATCAGGTTATGTGACGGTTTGGTGAGATGCCAGCTTTACATATGCTTGCTGCTTCTGGCATACAGTAGGCACTTAATGGTAGCTCTGTCCCTCCCTGCAAGGAGCCTAGCTCCTCTCAGGCCCCAGACAAAGCAAATGGACTTCCTTTGCCGCTCAAGTCATGACAACTAAACACCAGAAAGAACTTCCAGATGTCAGGGCAGGATAGATTTGAGGCACGGGATGAGGACTATTGGTTTGTCCGTTTGTCCTCCTTGGAGGCTAGAAGCCAGTCTAGTGAAACATGGACCCTCCCTATCACCACACACACGCACACGCACATGCACACACACCCTTACATCCTTGTCTCTCTCAGGGGACAAGATTTCCAGAAACCTTGTACTTCTGTCTCAAAGTGGCTGCAACAGTGTGGTTGAGAGGCTTGAGAACCAGAGCTGAGGTGAGCAAGAAATTACTCTCCAGCAAAGAGATGCCTGGGGTGGAGCAGCATTCAGCACCAGGCTGAGGGTGGAAATTTTGCGTGAGGAGCCACATATCTGAGCCTTTACCAGAGAGGACTGGGGGATCCTGGGGCCACCGCTTTGCCCTTTCTCATCCAGTGGCCCCACTGTGGACAGTTGGGCCTCCTTTGCTGTGATTTGGGGCAGAGGGAGGAAGAAGTCAGCTCGGTATGGAGAACCTTCTCACTGCTGCAGCTGTGAGGCCCTGGAGGAAGTCAGTTCCCTGTTTGGGCTGTAAAAGCAGAGGCTGAGAGGGACCCCTTGAATGTGGATGGGATGGAGCAGATTTCCTCCAGGAAGTTCTTGATTTTTTTTTTTTTTTTTTTTTTTTGGCTGCAGCCGTGGTATATGGAGGTTCCCAGGCCAGGGAGCAAATCTGAGCCACAGCTGCGACCTACACCACAACTTCAGCTACATGGAATCCTTAACCTACTGCATCCAGCTGGGGATTGAACCTGTGCCTCAGCAGCGACCTAAGCTGCTGCAGAGACAACAAAGGATCCTTAACCCACTGTGCCACAGCTGGAACTCTCAGAAATTCTTGTTTTTACTTGGACTCTAATTAATCCAGATAGCCTCTTGAAAAGCTGGGAAGTCCTTCCTGGATCTGACCTCATCTCCCTTCTCTGGCAGAAGCTCCTTCTTGTCCTCCTTTCTCCCAGTGTCTCTGTAACCTTAACAGCCTTGACTGCCAGGGTCAGAGGGGAGGCAGAACAGGTGTTAGAGGAGAATCAGTTTCATTCTGTGTTGGTCTCTTAGTTCTCCACTAGGTTCAGACCATTAAAATAAGTGAGATTGGCACCTCTCTTGAGTAGAAGGTTGTTGGTGATGAAGAGTTTAGAAGCTGGACTCTGATTGGTTAGTCGGCTTCCTGGAGGAGGTGGAATTATGTGGGAGCCATACCCTGCCGTTGTCACTCTGACCGCTGTATGAGGACTGCTGTCTGCCAGCGAATGGCAGTGGGCCAACTCCTTCCCTCGTAGCCACCTGTGCTCCACAGGTAAGGGTTCTAGGGACAGGCTGAGAGCCTGGCAGTGCCCAGTTGGCCTGCTTGTGTCCCACTCTGGGGGCCAATTAAGTCTCCATCCCTAGCTGCGCCGATTAACAGTTAATAAGGCAGCAAACACCTGCAGCTATGGAGGGGAATTAAGAGCAACAGTCGGCATAATACACAACCCGATAAGTGAGCAATTAACAACCGGAGAAAGATTAATAGAAGCAATTACGTCCTACTTGGAGCTCTGTAAATATGACTGTCAGTAGCTGAGGGATTCAGTCCAGTCTCACCCAGCCCCACCCTAGGCTGCAGCCCTCTGCCGGAAGGGAGCCAGCCCAGCCAGCCTGTGGGTTCTGGACCACTGAGCCGTATATATGCGGGAAAGGCACATCTATGCAAATGTGAGGTAGATACACCTATAGAGACATACTCAGAGAGGCAGACCACAAAAGGCAGTCACACAGACACACACATCCCTGTGGTCACCCCCACTGACATTCATCCAAGTGGGTTCACAGAGCTACACATTGGTCCTGCCAGAAATACACAGACATCCACAGGAAAATACCCACACTGTCACAAAGAGACACTGCCCTGTTTCCCCCAGAGCTAGAGCCACACAGACTGCTAGACACAAACTTGGGTATGTAGATGCACGGCTCCACATTCATAGGGTCCCAGATACACATGGCATCTGCCTTCCTTTGGTGCCCCCCTTGCCAAGGATCGTGCCCCATGGGTGAGACCTGCAGCAGGGCATTGGACTGAGAGAGCCGGAGCGAGGACAGGAAGGGACAGAAAGCGTGTAAACACACATGCCAGCATGTCTTCGTGCATGTGACTCTAAGCATGTGTGTCCTTGCAAGAGTGTGTTTTACCAAGGTATGCACATGTTCCTGCGTGTAAGCACGCACATGTCTATACATCTATGTGCCTGTATGAGTGTTTGCACATCAGGATGTATGCATGGCTACGTGTACCCATGCTTGTGTCCGGCAGACCTGTGACTACACATGTGGTTTCTGGTTCATGTGTGGTGCTATGCCAGCCCCTAGGTTTGGTTAATTGTGTGACTCAGAGTGGCTTTATGTGTGTCCTGTCTTCGCTGGGGCAGATAAAGGAATTCTCTGTGGGATGCTTCCTGGGGAGCCTACGAGCTCTGATGATCCCAGGGTCCACCTCCTGGGGACAGGGCTCAAGGACAGTCAAGGATCCTCTAGGACTCCTTGGGCTGAGTTGGTTTCCCTCCGGGGGACCTTCGGACCCTCTAGTGGGACTCAGCACTGTTGGGCCTCACCCAGGTTGGAAGAGAGAAATGAGAACAGCTTCTAAAGAAATGGACTAGGAGGGCTTCCCTGGTGGCTCAGCAGGTCAAGGATTTGGCGTTGTCACTGCTGTGGCTCAGGCTGTGGTGTGGATTCAATCCCTGGCCCGGGAACCTCCCCATGCCACAGGTGTGGCCAAAAAAAGAGAAAGAAAGAAATGGATTTGAAAAAAAAAAAGGATGTTCCCGTGGTGGCTCAGTGGTTAACGAATCCGACTAGGAACCATGAGGTTGTGGGTTTGATCCCTGGCCCTGCTCAGTGGGTTAAGGATCTGGAGTTGCCATGAGCTGTGGTGTAGGTTGCAGACATGGCTCGGATCCCGCGTTGCTGTGGCTGTGCTCTGGCATAGGCTGGCAGCTACAGCTCTGATTTGACCCCTAGCCTGGGAACCTCCATATGCCGCGGGTGCGGCCCTAGAAAATACAAAAAAAAAAAAAAAGAAAGAAATGGATTTGGAAGTGAATTTCTCCAGATTGAAAGCTGAGCCAGGAGTTCACTGAGAATGAACATCTTCGTCTCCAGGCTGCAAGTCCAGGCTTCACTGGGCCTGAGCCCTTCCCATTCCTGCCTCCACCTTGGAACTTCCCATGGAAAAATGCCAGACCCCAAACCCATGCACTTAGCCCGCAGCCTGGGACATACACCATCAGACACAGAAACCCCAAACCACAAGGATACAATCATGCAGCTGCACAAACATAGACAGTCATGAATATAAACCTGTGAACTCCTCCTCACGGTCGCACCCAGACCTGTCTGCCCACACACACTCTCACCTCACACACAAAATCACACACACACACGGGCACACATGCAATGACGCCCATACACACTGGCATGTCCGCATGCCTACACTCCGACCCCTCTCTGAGATGAGCTTAATGCCAAACTCAAGGGCCCAGAGGGCTGTTCTGCGACAGGTTCCCCCTCTTCCCCCAACACTAGCCTGGCCAGATGGCAGAGGCTGCCAGGCCCCAGGAGAATTCTCCATCACTGCTAACCTGCCAGCCGAGAGGCCGGTGCACTGAGGCCTGGCAGTGCCAGAGTGGGGCACAGCTATAAGTAAGGAGGCAATCAGGCTCACCAACACCCACACCCCGACCCCAGCCCCGGGAGCAGCCTGCCCCGGGCCCTCTCTTTGGATAAGGAGGAGCTTCTGAGCAGAGACACACAGACACAGAAGCACACAGATTCACACAGAGCCATCCCCACACACGCAGACCTCCACAGGACACAAAAGGACCCAGATACCAGCAGTGTCCATCACTCCCCCTCTAGCACCCCTGGCAGAGGTGCCCCTTCCCCAGGCACAGGCCACTCACCACGGCCAGGGCTGGCCTTGCAGGGAGCCTGGCCAGGCCCCTCACGCCCCTCTCCGCCTCCTGCCATCTAATGAAAGCAGACAGGAAACAGATCTGGGGGCCAAAACATCCGCCTATCTCTCTCTCCTTCTGTCAGTCAATCCAGCCTTCTGTTTGCCTTTTATTTATCCAATCTTTGTTTTTCATTTGTTCCCTCATTCATTCAACCAATAAAGCCATTAAACAAATCATGGCTTTCAGTCTAATGCCCTGGCTGCCCTCCTGGCATCCTGGCCTAGAGGCACAGTAGCTGGGAAGGGAGAAAAGGGGGGTCTGGCTCTGAGGGAGGAGGGCAAGCCTGTGGACAGGTCTCCCCATCCCCTACTCCTTCCTCAGCCCTTCAACACGAACTAAGAGGTGGCTCTTTTGCAACTGGAGGAAAAAAGCCAAGTCCCAGGGTAATAGATAATAATAGCTAACACTTACAGGCTCTTACTCTGTGCCAGGCACGGTTCTAAGTGCTTTACATGAATTAACTCAGTTCGTTCTCTTAACCACTCTATGAGGCCCTTCCTATTATTAGCCCCACTTGGGGGCACAGGGAGGTTCAGTAACTTGCCCAAGGTCAAACAGCTTGTCAGAGTGACCCCAAGGGTTTCAAGAGCCTAGGGAAAGTCTACAAAGGGAGGCCTCTAGCCCTCCACCGGGTCCCCTTCTCTCCCATCCCTGGGATCCCTGCGGCAGCGTGAGCGCCCTTGTACGCATGCCTGTTGATGCCCCAACGCCAGAGTCCCTGCTTGCCACATTCTTAGCAAAGAGCCACTTTTCTGACACCATTGAGGCTTTTGGAGAAAGGATATGGGAAGAGGCCCCCTGGCCTTGGCAGCTGGCCTAGGGCTGTTTGGGGAAGGAATTCCAGGATCCTGGGTTGGGGTGTGGTCTGGAAGGGAGCTGGAGCTCCAGGTGAGCACAACCCTGTGGGCCTGTGGACCCTCGAATTCTTCAGTTCATGCAGAGGAGGCCCAAAGTGCGGTCCTCTAAAGTGGGGGACCCAGAGAAGACCATGACTTGAAAAAATACATGTGCTCCAATGTTCTTTGTAGTTCTACATTCAATAGCCAAGACATGGAAGCAACCTAAATGTCCATGATGGAGGAGTGGATAAAGAAGATGTGTATATACACAATGGAATATTACCCAGCCATAAAAAGGAATGAGATAATGTCATTTGCAGCTGCATGGATGGACCTAGAAATTATTCTGCCAAGTAAAGTTGGTCAGACTGTGAGACACCAACATCATATGCTATGACTTATATGTGGCATCTAAAAGGATGCAGTGAATTTCTCTGTAGAACAGATATTGACTCACAGACTTTGGAAAATCTTACGGTTTCCAAACGAGACAGGTTGGGGGTGAGGGGGCTGGGCTGGGGGTTTGGGATAGAAATGCTATAAAATTGGGTTGTGACAATCGTTGTATAACTATAAATGTAATAAAATTCATTGAGTTAAAAAAGAAAGAATTAGGAGTTCCCATCATGGTGCAGTGGTTAACAAATCCGACTAGGAACAATGAGGTTGCGGGTTCAATCCCTGCCCTTGCTCAGTGGGTTAACGATCCTGCGTTGCCATGACCTGTGGTGTAGGTCGCAGACTTGGCTCGGATCCTGCGTTGCTGTGGCTCTGGCGTAGGCTGGCAGCTACACCTCCGATTAGACCCCTAGCCTAGCCTGGGAACCTCCATATGCCGCGGGAGCGGCCCAAGAAATGGCAAAAAGACAAAAAAAAAAAAGAAAAGAAAAAAAAGAAAGAATTATATACCACAACCAAGTAAGATTTATCCCAAGAAAAAAATAAAATAAAATAAAGTGGGGGGTCCCAAGGCAAGGGCTTTGGTTGCCCAGGTCTGAGAGTGTTGGAGCTAGGAAACGGCAGACCCAGGGTGTGCTCACAGATTCTCTGGCTAGAATCTTAAAAGTCTGATGGAGGATGGAGTTCCCACTGTGGCACAGCGGAAACAAATGTGACTGGGAACCATGAGGTTGTGGGTTCAATCCCTGGCCTCGCTCAGTGGGTTAAGGATCTGGCGTTGCCGTGAGCTGTGGTGTAGGTCACAGACGCAGCTCAGATCTGGTGTTGCTGTGGCTGTGGCATAGGCTGGCAGCTGTAGCTCCGATTGGACCCCTAGCCTGGGAACTTCCACAAGCTGGAGTGCTGTGGCCCTAAAAAGCCAAAAAACAAAACAAAACAAAACAAAGCAAATAAAAAAAGAGTCTGATGGAGGCTAATGGAGGCAGGGAGCTGACTAGAGGGGCAAAGATTAGCTTACACTTACAGGCTCTTACTCTGTGCCAGGCACGGTTCTAAGTGCTTTACATGAATTAACTCAGTTCGTTCAATTAACTCAGTTCATTCTCTTAACCACTCTGTGAGGCACTTCCTATTATTAGCCCCACTTGGGGGCACAGGGAGGTTCAGTAACTTGCCCAAGGTCAAACAGCTTGTCAGAGTGACACCAAGGGTCACTCTTACCCACCCCCACTCCCAACTCTGCCCTGACAAATTCAGGCCATTCCCAGCATGGCAATGCTCTGTGCCCAGCTCCATCTAGGCACCTGGGCCCTCAAGGATGACTTGATCCTCGGTCTTGTAGCCTCTCCCACCCCACACCCATTGCTATCCCCACCCCTCCTGCAGCGGGGATTAGGGACGGAGAGGAGACTCCTGGGATTGAATGGGTAACATCCAGTAACATCCAGTTCCCAGCCTCTGCTTCCCTGGCCCCAGGATTCCTGCTGGTCTCTAGGGGCTTTTTCACATAATTACCCAGGCTAGGAATTTCGATCTCTGGTGCCAGCCAGGCCCTTGTTATGCAAATGTAGGCAAATGAGATGCAAACGGAGCAGTCCCAGATTAACAGAGAAATCCCCAGCAGCTGGAGGAGCCACCGCAAAGTCAGTTTACTGGAGCTTCCCCGAGCTCCCCTCCTCCAGTCTCTGTCCACCTGGGTTTGTCTGGTCTTTGTCACCACTCTTTCATCCCCTCTCAGGAGCTATTTGCTCAGACACAGGGACAGTCCGGATAAGAGGGGACATCAAGGCCCAGCCCCTTTATATCACCTTTTCCACTGAGGTCTGCCCTCTCCCCACTTTTTTTTTTTTTTTGGTTGCCCCATAGCATATGCAGTTCTGGGACCAGAGATCAGATCCCAGATGTAGTTGAGACCTAAACTGCAACTGCAACAATGCCAGATCCCTAACCCACTGTGCCAGGCTAGGGATCGAACCTGCGTCCCAGCACTGCCAAGACGCCGCCAATCCCCGTGCTCCACAGTGGGAACTCCACCCACTTTTAAGAGATCCAGACAGGGGATGAAAGTTAGGCGTAGGGTGGTGACTGGGGCTGGAGAGCAAGCAGAGAACTCTGCAGAAGAGAGAATACACACACACACACACACACACACACACACACACACACACACACACACACACACACACACACACAGGCCTGCAGAGCAGAGGGTTAGAGATGCCCCTAAGATGTACACACATATATGGTTGTTCAGACCCAAGCCTCACATGCACCATTACACAAACCTGGCCGAGGCAATTTCCCCCCGCCCCCGCCCTTTCTTCCCCAACACACCGTAAATTAAGCCACAGACATCAACAGGCAGGGGCTGGAAGTCAGGCTGTGTCTCCATTCCTGGGGCCTGGAGGTTTAGAGTCTAATGCTGGTAGAAGGACCCTGGTCAGTGTAAAGAGAGACAAGAATAGAAGAGCATGCCCAGGGCACGTCCCTGGGGAAGGAGGCTGGGGGCGTGTGGGCGTCTGGCTGGAGCAGTGCCCACCGGAACCCCCAGGGGTAGGGCCGAGGCTGGTCTATACCCTCAGGCACTTCCCCAGGGGAGCGCGGCCCTCAGGCCGGTCCAATCAGCCCAGGCCCAACTTCTAAAAATAAGAGTCGAGACTCGAAGCTCCCGGTTGGTTCTGCAGGAGCCTGTTGCCTTGGCAACCCCTTCTCCAAGGCCTCCCTCTCAGCTGCCCCGTTTGGCTGCTGGTCTCTGTGCCAGTCCCCTAGGCTGGCCCCTCTGTCCCGTCGTCCTCCTGGGGAGGGAAGGGGGGTGTGAGGCTGGGGTGGGACAGCCGGGAGGCCCTTGGGGACTCCAGCTGAGCACAATGACCTGAGTATGAGACCTGTCTGAGGCCCACGGTGTGGGAGGCTGTCTGACTGTGGGCGT
This sequence comes from Sus scrofa, assembly GCF_054392235.1. Classification (NCBI taxonomy): domain Eukaryota; kingdom Metazoa; phylum Chordata; class Mammalia; order Artiodactyla; family Suidae; genus Sus; species Sus scrofa. The sequence continues at coordinate 92,777,126 of NC_139388.1, read as the reverse complement.
GCAGCTGTGTGTGTGACAGGACCGGTGTCTGACAGCCTACGTTAGGCTGTGTCTCTGTGTGTGTCCCTGCCTGTGCCTTGACTCTCAGAGTCCCTGTGGGTGACTGTGTTCTCCGTGGCTCAAGGTCCCTGTGTGTATCTGTGTCCCGAGGGGAGGCTTAGCCTTGGCTTTTCTGTGTCTGCCCCGGTCCACGGCCCCCTCCTTGTGGGCTTCCCTTATCACCTTGCACACCCCACGTTCCAGAGCAGCAGGCTGGGAGCACACAGGCTCAGGGCTGCCCAGCGTGGGCCAGAGGTCCGGTGGTGACGGGGCCAACGTCAGCTTCTTATCTGCAGCCAAATATCGAACAAACCCCAAATCTGCTCCTTTTGGGGGAACGAGGGAGAAAGCCACTCCTGAAACAGTGCGAGCGGAATCTGCATGTGTGCATGTGTGCCCCGTCGTCACTGTCAGAGGCAGAGCCTCCCCTCCCCCAGCCCACCTCCCCTCTCCAATTAATCACCGAGTCCTGTCAAACCTCCTCATAATCGCTGCGCCAGCCACCCCTCCTCTCTTCCTCTCTGTCACCACCGCCCCGCCCAGGCCAACCCCCTTCCTCACCCAGATGATGCAACAGACTCCTAATGGCTCTCCCCATCTCTCCCACCCGATCCCCCAGGCTCCATCCCCTCTCCATTCTGTGGCCAAGGATGATCTTTCTAGAACACAACTTGGATCCTGTACTGGAACAACCCCCTGCTGAGGAGCATCCACTTTATTCTCGGGGCAAAGTGCCAGCTCCTCAACCTGTTTTCCTAGGTCTTCCCCAGCCTGGTCTCTACTCACAGACTGGGTTTACCTTTCGCTTCTTCATGCAGCTTCACCCAAGCTACTAAGTGCTTCCAAAAAAAGGTCAGGATCTCTCTTGCCTCTGTGCCTTTGCACGTACTGTTTCCCAGCCTAGAATTAATCCTCCCTCCTTTGGATAAAGCTTACTTTCTGCCACTCAGCGTAGGCATCACCTCCAGCAGGAAGCCTTCCCTGATTGCCGGGGCTGGGTTAGGAGTCTCTGTGTTCTGGTGACATCCTGGGCAGCCCCCCAACACACACATGCTCTGTGTGTATTTCTAATGACCTTTCCCCTCAAATTTTGTAGAAGATTTAGAAGACACAGGAAAGTATTGGTTGAAACCAAAAACCACTGCTAATCCTCTCAAAATGAACTGTTTATTTCCTTCCAGACTTTTCTTTAAATGAATGAAGTATTTTCTTTATAAAATTAAGAATATCCTAATATGTATCGTTTCTTTGCCTGCTTTGTTTCACTTATCATTATACAGTGAGCTTTTTCTCAGGTTATTAAAAATTCTTCAGGAACATGACTTTTAATGTTTGCATAATATGCTTATATATGGATCTATCATGATTTATTTAACCAACCCTCTATTGCTAGACATTTATGTGGTTGTGATTTTTCACAGTTATAAATAACGGCAATAAGCATCCTTATGTGTGGTTCTTTTTTAACATCTTCGGTTATTTCTTGGATCGAGATCCTAAAGTAGATTCAGAGAACCAAGGGGGTCTGTCTGTTTTAAACGCTCTTGAGGAGTTCTCATCACGGCTCAGTGGTTAGTGAACCCGACTAGCATCTATGCGGACATGAGTTCGATCCCTGGCCTCGCTCAGTGGGTTGAGGAGCCGGCCTTGCCGTGAGCTGTGGTGTGGGTCGCAGACATGGCTTGAATCCCCAGTTGCTGTGGCTGTGGTGTGTAGGCTGGCCGCTGCAGCTCGGATTGGACCCCTAGCCTGGGAAAACCACCATATGCCGCAGGTGCGGCCCTAAAAAGACAAAAAGACCAAAAAAAAAAAAAAAAAGCTCTTGACACTGCAGCCGGATGGCCTTTACCCTTCCACCAATGGAATCTGAGAGTGCCCCAGATTTTAGTTCTTATTAACACTGGTACAGTCTTAAAAAAAAAAGCAAACTATTAATTTCAGTAGGTAAAACTGCATCATATTGTTGTTTTAATTTGCATGTCTTTGATTACTGGTGAGGATAAACCTTTTGTATCTCCTCTTTTGTGTCAGGCACAGATCACACTGAGCTATAATTATCATCTTCCATCCCGTCTCTCCCTCACCAACCTCAGCACTTGAGGGCAGAGCCTGGTTGGGTCCAATTCTCTGTATCAGGAGCAGGCACGGAGGAGGTGTTCCCAGATGGATGGATGGAATTGAAGCCGACTTGGAGTCAAGTTTAACTCTGAGGATTGAACTTGGGCAAATTACTTCGCCTTTCTGGGCCTCAGTTTCCACATATGTTAAGTGGGTTTGCGGGAGGGTTAAACACGATGAGGAGTGTGAAGAGGTGTATAAAGGGCTGTGAGCGGTGGTTATTGTCTCAAGTCTGCTCACGTTCATGTTCAGGGAACTGAGGGAGGAAGGAACAAGTGGGAATGGCCGCCTCCCCCTCACAGAGACAAGAGGCTGCCCAGACACCTCTTGGTCCAGAGATGGGAAGGGAGCCCCGAGCAAAGAGTCCAGGTAAGACCTGGAAGGGCCATGGCAGGGGACAGGCCTGAGTTCAAGTTCAGCTGAGACAAGGAGGTTTGTGTCCTCAAATAAGTCTAAAGAGGAAGGGCTCTACTCACATCTGGCAGGGTTTGTGTGCTGTGGGCTGTTGCCTACACCACTGCCGGATATGGTTTAATCACCATCACCAGAGAGGGAGAGCACCTCTGCCCTGGTGGCACAGCATCTCTTCCTGAGATTGGCCCTCTGCCACACAGAGTGTCTTAAAGACAAACCCTTACTGGGGGCACCCTCACCCATTCTAGCTCAGGACATGTTCCAAGACAGACATGCACAATTTCTCCGAACATTACCAGCCTAATGATACTGTCATTTGGAGTCTGGAAATGAGGAGAAATCGGCTTTTTCTCAGCAATTAACGTGAGTGATGGGCCTTGAGATGGAGTGGCAACCCCCCCCCTTCAAGTGAGAACCAAGCTCTCAGGAAAGTTAGCCAGGTCATCCTGCTGCCTCTGGGAAGGTTTGTATATCCATTGCTGGCCTCTGCTTGTCTCCCTTGGAGAGGCCAAGACCCCTCACCCCTTCTCTTTTGTCATTCCTTTAGGTATCTCTTTAGGGGCTGAGCCCTGAGGGTCAGGAAGTTCCTCCTTGAGTCTACCAACAGTCTTTCATGCTGCAATTCAGTTTATTGTGCCATTGCCATCCTAAGAGCTGCCTTTATTTTAGGGGGTATGCTTGGCTTAGTAGGGGCTTTCTTTCCCCCATTTGTTGAAAGCAGAAGTGAAAACACCAGGTAAGAATGGGTGGAAGTGAGGTACTCCAAGTTTTATAAAGACATTCAAGGGAAAACAAAACAAAACCCCGAAGGGATGGGGGCAGGGCTCTTGGCTCTAGCAGACAGAAGGCTGAAAGCTGACTCAGCTTTCCTTTCTAAGTGAAGCATCACCAGATTCCTGAGCATTTCTCTGGGTCCCTGTCTCAGTTTCCCCACCACCCTCAGGGGAAAATGTTTTTATTATCCCTTCCTTTTGTCTTCTTTATTTGCTCATATTAGTGCTAAGGAAGGAAACACAGAGTAAATTAGCTCTAAGCCCTGCCCAGGAGCAGATCTGAGTCCAGTGGGACAGGCAGGCACTGCTGATACCAACAGCTCTGAAACAGAGTTTACTGTGTCACAGAAGAAGGAGGTTACAAAGGGAGCCCAGAGGAGAGACAAACCGGTGCTTTCTGGAGGAATCTGACAGGTAGAGGTTGGGACCTGGAAAGATGCATTTGCTAACGAGGAAGGGGTATTGGAAGAGCAAGCCAGGCAGCGGGAACAGCATGGTCCATGGCTGGGAGGTGAGAAAGAACCTGGCTCGATCAGAAAATGGGGTCTAGACCCTGGGACATGTGGAGGCAGGAAGAAAGGGAACGCTGCAAGGTCTACAGGGGTCAGATGGTAAAAGGCAGGGACTGCTGAGATGGGGAATTTGAACTTTATCCTGAGAGCACGGGGGAGCCATTGAAGGTTTAAGCGAAAGAGGAATATGGTTGGATTCATTCCTTAGCGTGATCGCTTGGGGAAAACATGGACAGAGGAGGAGGGACAGGACTGGCAGCTACAGTGTCTGTGGTCCTGAACAAGGACAGTGGGTTCCAGAGATGTTAAGAGGGGAGGGCAGATGGGACCACACAGCAGCTGTAGGCAAGATGGGTGGTTGCTGGTGGTCCAAGGTCAGGAACCCAGGAGTCTCAGCACAGTCTCCTCCTCCCACCCTGAGCCCCAATATCTCCCAATAGTCCTCCAGGAAAATGTTTCAGTTCCCTGGAAAGGCCTTCCCAGTCTGGCCCCACCTACCTCTGCAGCCTCAACTCCCCCCCCATGCAGGTACTCTGCCCCAGCTGACTTCTTCTCCATTTGTTGTTTTTGTTTTTGTTTTTCCTTTTTAGGGCCACACCCACAGCATATGGAAGTTCCCAGGCTAGGGGTCGAATCGGAGCTGCAGCTGCCAGCCTACACCACAGCCACAGCAACACCGGATCCTTAAACCACTGAGCGAAGCCAGGGATGGACCCGCCATCCTCATGGATACTAGTCAGGTTTGTAACCTGTTGAGCCACAACAGGAATTCCCTCTCCATTAGTCTGGAGCTCACATCCCCCATTCCAGCATCCAAGCCTTTGTTCATGTTCATTACTGCCCCTGCCCCTTGTCTTCCCTCCTCTCTGCCTCCCCAGATCCTCTGCCGCCTCCCCTGTCGGCCTCAGCTCCCCTCGGTCCCCACAACCCACCTGCCCTCCTCTCCTCTGTACCCTTCACTTTGCAAAGGCCTGGGCAGACCTTGTCATCTGCATAAACAGCTGCTCAAAGATCCTTAAAGGAGGACTGCAGGCTTTGGCTCAGGTCAGGGTGGAGAGCCGGCTTCCACCCCGCAGGGGCTCTGAGGGGGCCGGGCTGGCTGAGCAGTCATGTTTGCAGCTGTCTGCCTTGGCCAATGGAGTTGTCCTTATTGCTCCAAATTAGGCACCAATTTGCCCGTGTAATTGTTTGCTAATTGGCATGAAATCCTAATGTAATTAGTTGGGCCCCTTATCGGGGTGCCTGGGGAGCCAGAGGCAGTGGGGGGCCACTGGAGCAGGGAGGGTCTCGGAAGCTTGGGAAATGAGTCTGAGAGAGGAAGCCCTGAGCTGCCATCAGGGGCTGAGACAAGGAAAGGTAGAGATTGCAGAATCTCACAGCTGAAAGAGCCTTTGGCGAGGCCAGCACTTGCTGCCCTGTCTTACAGATGGGGAAACTGAAGACAGGTAGGAGGAGGAACTTCCTGGGAGCTGGTGGCAGAGCTGACCAGATATCTAGATGACCTGTCTACGGTGACCACAACGGCGGCCTCACTGTGGGTCCTTATGGCCTGGCTCTCTGGCTTCTGTTTCCAGGTAAAGGTGTCTTTTTGAAGGGGAAACAGAGAAAGTGGGGGAGGTCATAGGTACTGGCCTCTTTTTTATTCTCTCCTTTGTTTTTTAGGGCTGCACCTGTGGCATATGGAAGTTCCCAGGCTAGGGGTGGAATCAGAGCTGCAGCAGTGGGCCTATACCACAGCTGCAGCAATGTGGGATCCGAGCCACGTCTAAGACCTGCACCACAGCTCACAGCAATGCCAGTTCCTTAACCCACTGGGCGAGGCCAGGGATTAGACCTGGATCCCCATAGATACTAGTCGGGTTCTTAACCCACTGAGCCGCAACGGGAACTCCCAGTACCAGCCTCCTTTTGAGTAGGAAATGTGGTGGGTAGAGGGACTAGGAAGGCTGTCAAATGGTTAAAGTTGGAGCAATGCGGGCAGACAAGGGGCTCTGAGCTTCTCGCTGCGGAATGACTTAGGTGTTGAGAAGGAAGATGGGAAGGCTAGAAAGCCCGGCTCTTCTCCTTCCTCACCTACCAGCAGATATCCCCATGCTCCATCCCAGGCTTTTTGCCTCTTCCATCACTCTGGAAAGGGTCTGGCAAAGGTGCTGGAGCCTGCTCATACTGGCTTATGAGAGCCCATTGTTAAATGGTTAGGAATTTTGCTAACCAGTTGGCTTCATATTAGTAGTTGAAATTGGCATCGAGGGAGGATTTACACTAGGGAAATTGGCAAATGCTGCAAATCAAGGCCACACCTCCCCACTCCGTACCCAGAGCCAGTTTGAACTGTTACCAGCACACCACCGAAACCATCTGATATGTAATGGACGATATGTATTAGCCCTAGCCTAACATTCTAATCATATTAGGGCTAGAAGGTCCCTCCAAATCCCAGCACAAGGGACAACAGAGGCTCAGAGGCCACCTAGGAAGTCTGTGGCCTTCCAGACTCTCAGTCCCGTCTCCCCAACTCTCCCGGACGGAGAGCAACTGAGAGGGCTGCAGCGTTGCTTGAGGATTCAGCCTTGGGAGAGAGGAAGGAAGCGCTAAAGGCGGACAGGTTGGCTCTGATGGCCAAGACGGGACAGAGGGAGCCCAGGGGACCATAGGAGGTCGTGTTGAAAGAGGCTCCTGTCAACAACCCAACCTGGTTCCCCGGCTCTCCCAGGCAGCAGGGTAGTTTGGCACATGAGGAGAGGCTATGGGCTCCAGCAGGATCAGGAGGAGGGGCGGCTGGTATCAGGACCATTCGGCGGGGGGGAATGCCCTTTTAAGCACATGGTCCCCACCTCCATTCCCCATCCCTAGTAGCCAGTCTTCCCCAAATTGACGCTCTGCTTGTTCCCCATTCTCCTCCACGCAGTCTGTCCTTAATCTCTCCCACTGCATCAGCTCCCAAAGTTCCATTTTCGCTAATCCCTATCTTTACCCAAATCGCTCCTGTTTCCTGGTCACCATCCCCGAATGTCCTGAAGGCACCTCAATGCCGCGTGTCCAAAAGAGAAATTGTCGACTTCCCCCCAGGCTTCCCCCAACCGAGTAAATGGCACACTCGCCTCAGGGCCTTTGCACTTGCGGGTCCCCCAGTTGGGACAGCCCTTCCTCCAAATATCCCTCACCTCCTTCAGATCTCTGCTCAGATGTCACTTTCCCCAACCACCTTACCCCACATCCCTCCCCCCGCCTCCTCCCTCTCTCCTGCCTCTTTATTCTTTTGTTCTTACCAGCGCTCACATTCCATGTATTTATGCCTTTGTGTCTGCCTCCCTCCCCCACTGGAAGGTAAACTCCACATAAGCCCAGCAGTTACATGGTCAGGTTCTAAAAATTCCTTGAGATCCTAGATTAGATTGTGTCCATTTCACTCGCTCAGTGCCAGACACTTTTAGTTTTTTGGTCTTATTTTTAGGGCCGCACCTGCGGCATGTGGAAGTTCTCAGGCTGGGGGTCAAATCGGCGCTGCAGCTGCCGGCCTATGCCACAGCCACAGCAATTCGGGATCCGAGCCATGTCTGCGACCTATATTACCGCTCACAGCAACACTGGACCCTTAACCCACTGAGCGAGGCCTGGGATCGAACCCACATCCTCATGGATACTTGTCAGGTTCATAACCCGCTGAGCCACAATGGTAACTCCCAGACACTGTTGATAAGCACTCAATAAATATCTGTTGAATGATTGAATGAATGAACAATAGCATGAGCCTCTAACTAGTCGCCATTGTCTTTCTTTATGCAAACTTGATGGATTCTTTCCTGTCTAACACCCTTCATAGATCTCTGCTGCTTTCAGAATAAAATCTCTCTGCAGTTTAGCTTACAAGGTCTTTGGTGATGTATTTCCAGCCTAACCTCCAGTCTCACATGTCCTCCACCAAGCAGAACTGCACAACTGCACACACACACACACACACACACACACACACACACACACACACACCCTGGCACAGAGAGATGCACAGAATCTGGATATACTATTTCTGCCTCCCTCAGCCCTTAGGTGGTCCTCTGCTTTCTCCGACTCATTTGTTTCTTTTCATCATTTGGTCAGCAGTGCGTTTGGAGCAGCCCCTTAGTGTCAGGCCTCCTGCGGAGACCTACTGGGAAGAGCCAGCCCCACCCCTCCTCAAATTGCTCCCCATCTGTCGGGGAAGGAGGACCTGAAATCATCATCTCATCCCTCGCTCCTCTTTATTGTCCTTTGGGCATCATGACATCACCTTGCTGTGCCCCCCAGATCCCTGGAGGGCTCCCAGAGGTGGCAGCCCTCTAGCTCTTGTCTGTCTCAGGCTGTGGGACCACACAGTTCTGGGAAGGATCAGGCATACGTGGATTTGGGGTCTTTGTGCCCCCTCCCTGCCAGCTTTTGGAGGATAGGATGCAGGGTGAGGCCTCCATGTCAGGGCCCATCCTAGGACCTGATGGAGTAAAGGGCTCCCTCCCTTCTCTAGGACTTCTGAGCCTCAGCTTCGCCCCACAGGGTCCAACACCAGGGAGAGCTGAGATTTGTTTAAGGGAGTGAGATTTGTACACACACCTGCCTGTATCGGCGTGTGCATGCGTGGGCCGGCCCTCTGAGCCGGTGTCAGGGGCCTGTCGTACCACACTTCTGTCTGCATTGGGCGAGCATGGGAATGTGCCCAGACATGTCGGAGTTCAGACGAGTGTGTGCATGTGCCTGTTAGGAGCCTGCGCCGTCTTGGGTCCCTGGTGGTCCTTCCTGTGCTCTGGCTTGCGTCTCCAGTGCAGCCACAGGTCGTTGGAGATCTCACAGCCGCGCAGGCCCATCGCCCAAGAAGGATGAGCTGCCCTCGCACCCTCAAAAGAGCGCGAGCGTGAAACAGGCGCCGCTCCGCCCTTCAGGCTAATGGCTCATCCTCTCCAGCCATTGCCTCCAAGTGCCTTTTGAGCACCCGTGGATCAGTGGGCCGGGCAGCTGCAGGGAGGAGAGGGGTGGGCTGTGTCCCGGGCTGGTGCTGGCCCTGGGTCCCTTGGACCTGGAGAGGCCCAGCGGCTGCACAGAGGACACAGCGCTGGGGGCGCCAGGAACCTTGGCAGGGGCGTGGGCCTGCTCCCCAGCTTACTGTGCCCCCAGCACACGCCCACGGACAGCTCCCCACCCCGCCTCCGCACCCTCGCAAGACACACCGACACTAGTGGGCGCCAACACCGACAGAGACACAATGACCCAGACACCCAAGGGCACAAAAGCAAGGACATGATCACAGCCTCGTGCGGGGGCTGAACACAGACACATGGACAGACACGCTCAGACAGACTCCTTCCTACACACACCCGCCACGCAGATTCACCAGTGCCAACGCTTGTCCACATATGTGTGCAGACACACCAACACACCCTCAGTGACCTAGTCAGCACCCAGACGCACTGGCACACTCGCAGACACACGCAGGACTGGGAACACAGACACACACAGACACAGACACTCTCTGGTGAACTCGTCTTGGAAACGCACACTCACACCCCCAGTGCGCGCAAACACACGACCACTCCCATGAATGTTCGCACAGTGATGGAGACCCTGACACCTTGGCTCTTGACCACTTGCTTGCTCGCAGCCCACGTGGGGCTCACCTCGGCCCTGCAGAGGCCCAGTCACAAGGCACATCCATCCAGACACACGCCACACACGCAGGCGCGCGTGAGCAGACACACCACTGCCGCACACACAATTGCACAACGCGATTGGGCCCCAGCTGCCTTTGAAATTCAAATCCGTGCTGCATGCCTCTTGCCTGTGCCAGGCTAGGCGGCGACCCTGCGGCCTGACACCCCCACCGCCACTGCCACCAGAGGCTCCAGACTCTCCTTACACCACCCCCCCAAGCGGAAATTAAAATTCATTTCAGGGGAGACCTGAGTGGGGCACCCAGCTCATGCCAGCCTCGGCGGGAGTGCCCTCCGTGAGCAGAGAGGTGCGCCCTCCGGAGGAGAAGGTTCCCCTGCTCCTCCTGCTATGTGACCTTGACCTGGTGGCTGGCAGTTTCTGGGTACCCTTAGGAGGCCCCCAAAGGCAGGCACAGGGATGGCAAAGTTGGTTGGGAGTGAGGAGCATCCTCAAGGCCTCAGCCCAAGAGTGTGTGTGTGTGTGTGTGTGTGTGTGTGTGTGTGTGTGTGTGTGTGTGTCCCTAGGGACCTCTTGGAAAGAATTAGTTCAAAAAGTCCCCACAGACCAGAATCACCAAGTCACAAGTACAGATTTGCAGACACACACAACACACTAATCCACACTCCTCACCTAGGCACATATTACAACAAACACCCAGGCCCACAGCCACCCACAGACACACATCAAGTAGTATCTCTCAACACACACACACACACACACACACACACACCCCACTGGGAAATTGAAGGCCTGCCAACAGCCCCAAGCACACACAGGAACACACACCACAGGCTGGCACAGACACATGCCAAACACTGACACACACAAACACATACACACAGACTTGCAAATTCCCCACACCCTGATTCACGCGCCACCCCTAGAGCACAGATGCACACAGGCCTGACACACAGGTACACACACACAGGCTCAAGGACACCCTGAACACAAAGACCACACCACCCTCTGCTTGCACACAAACTCTAACACCACAAAACACTGCCCTGTCAGCAGCCCCCATGAGCATGCAGACACTGACTGGGTCCATGAGCCCCAGTGTCACACACAGGTCCGCCTTCCACACCGTACACACACCCAAACAGAGAAATCAGTGTGCGAAAACGCCACACTCTCTGCTTGCAAAGACACACACACAGAGCAGAGATCCCCAGAGCCAGGCCCAGACTTGTGACGTACAAGGCCTAGGCAGACACACAAAACCTGGCGCAGGCACATCACATACACACACACAGACTCTCCCCCCACGCACTGACGCACACAACCACCCACACGTGTACCCGAGCTCAGCCCCACTCACTCCCACTCTGACTTGCAGAACACTGGCTCGCGATGCACCCCAGGCCTCTCCCCTCCAACCACAACACTCTGGAACCTTCTCCCCACCTTGCCCACCCTCCGCCCTCTGCCTGAGCCACAGGCCTCGCCTGAAGCCTGAGACCCGCTGAGGTCAGAGTTGCCAGGGGTGGCAGTGAGACAGGCCCTTGCCTCCCCCGGCAGTGACGGCAGTGACGGCTTTCCTGCCAGCAGGAGGGATGTCCCCTAGGGTGTGCCCACCCCCGGTTGGCATCTGTGGGGACTGTGGTCATGCCTGCCAGGGAGGTGTGTAGGTGTCAGCGGGCCTGCGCCATGTCCTTCCCCAGACCCTCAGCAACTCTGGTGGCCTCGCCCAGATCCCTGTGTCCAGCTCCAGCCTCTCCTTTCAGGGGCCAGGCCCGGGGAGTCAGACCGCCCCTCAGATCGCTCACCCTGAGGGAGCTGGTCTTCTCTGGAAGATCAGCTCTAATCCTGAAATAAATAATTTCCCACAGCTGGCGCTTGGTCTGTCCTCAGCGGGAGGGGCAGAAACAAGGAGGCTCCGGACAAGGCAGGACCAGGGCAGGGTCTTGCTGAGTGAGAGGAGGCTCTCTGTCTCTCCATTTCCTCATCTGTGAAGTGGGGGTGACCCTGCCAGTGTAAGGGGTTGTCCCAGGGGCTAATGGTGACAATAATTAGCCAGCACAGTGTCAGGTGCACAGAGGGGTTTCGCAGGATGAGTCGGTCCCTCTAGACCTCTAGGTCACCCCTGCTCTGCCGGCTACATTCCTTGCGTCCAGCTTGGCACAAGCCCAGTTGGGTAGGAGCTAGGTGGCACAGAGCCTACCTGGGCCCGGGGGCATGGAGGGGCGGTGGAGAACCTGGGGTGAACCCCAGGTTCACCCCATCTCCCCATGGAGATGACCTCAGAACCCAGAACAGCACACAGCCTTAAGTCTGAAAGGGGCCCACGTGCATGCAGAGGATAGGTCCCTGCATCTGGACCCCTTGACTATCAGTGTGTCGCATGCCTGCCAAGGGTCCCAGGCCCTCCCAGAGGGATTCCCCTTCACCCCCTAGGGTGGGTTCCAGGGCTCCTTGTCCCCAAGGTCTGCAGAGGGGCAGGTTTGGGATTAGACTGCAGGGAGAATCTTCCAAGGGAAGTGCGTGGGCTGCCGCCTGTCAACCAGGAGAGATTGTGTCTGACCTCAGCCTAGAGCAGGAGGTGACAGGACTGACAGATAAGCCAGACAGGTCCCTGCTGCACCAGAGAAATGGAGGGGGTCGTGTCCTGGCATTGGGCGTGTGAGGTTAATTATATACCTGTGTACCCTGGTCAAGTGTGTATAGCTGTGACTGTGTAAGGGTGTGGATCTAAGTTTGCAGTTTATGCATCTGTGTGTGTGTGTGTGTTTACACAAACAAGGATGGCAGAAAAGGAGATGCTGCAGAGAAGTGGATCTGGATTTGGTTTCTCTGCAGGGATCACACCACGCACTGTCCTGGTCACACCTTGACTCTGCTTCAGTGATATGAGCAGACAAGAACTCCAGCTGGTGCGGGGTGGGGGAAGCAGACAGTGGGAAGGCCTCAAGGTCAGGACCCCATTCTGAGTCATCTCCATGACCTCTGAACCTAGAACGACTTCAGCCTTCAGTCTGAAAGGGGCCCGCATTCATGCAGAGGACACGTCTCTGCATCAGGCACTGTGTGGGGCACTTCGTCTCTGCTGTCTCACGTGACTTGCTTCAGCTCTGCCAGGTTGGGATCATCATGTCCATTTTACAGAAGAGACAACTGAGGCTTGGAGAGTATAAGTGACTTGTTCAAGGTCACACGATCGGCGAAGAACAGAGGCAGAAGTCCCGATCTGTGTGATCCCAGGACCTAAACGCTTTCTGGTTCATCATGTGGGAAAACGTAAAACACTGTTTTATTGAACAAATACGAATCGAGGATCACATGCTGGAAATTCCATGAGGGCAGGGGCTATGCTTGCCCTCTCACCATCCATCCCTTCAACAAACACTTACTGAGTACGTACGTGGCCCAGTGCTTCATGCCAGGGGGCCCAGTGGTGAATGGATGGGCAAGGTCCCTGCCTTTAGAGAACTTGCAGTCCAGTGGGGGAAACAGAAGACATGGGTGTCAATGGACAGTATATTTTCAGAGAAATGAGTGCTATGAAGGAAATACAATAAGGCCATGGATGGAGTGACTGGGTGGGGGGTGGGGGGCTGCTTGAGAAGTGTCATCGGGGGAGGCCTCCAAGAGGAGGTGATATTGGAACTGAGACTTCCTGATGAGGAGTCAGCCATGGATAGTGCTGGGGGAAGGAGGGTTTGGAGTTTTCCAGGAACAGCAAGGAGACCTGTGTTTTTACCTGAGTGTAGTGTGCAGGTGGGGTGGGATGGGGGTGGGGTAGTGGCTCTGGAGGGGCTGGTATGGGCCAGGCCATGCAGGGCTTGGAAGGACACAGTGCTAAGTGCAGTGGGAAGCCATTGGAGGCCTTAAGAAGGGATGCTCTGATTTACATGTTGAAAAGATGGCTCTTGGAGTTCTCTGGTGGCTTAGTGGTTAGGGATTTGGCATTGTCACTGCTGTGGCTTAGATTTGATCCCTGGCCCAGAATGTTCCCATGACCTGGAAAAAAAACCCAAAAAGATGGCTCAGTAGGCTTCAGAAGAATGGGCTGGGATGGGGAAGCAGAAGTGGGAGCCTGGAGATTAAATAGAGTCCAGGCACCAGATGTTGGTGGCTTGGACCCTGGGGTTGGCAGTGGGGATGTGAAGAGTGAAGAGATTTGGGATATTTGGGGAAGTAGAAGCAATGGGACTTGCTATTGACCTGGATCCCGGTGCCTAGAACATAGCAAACATTTGATAAATATTTGTTGAATGAGTGGGAATTCCTGTCGTGGCTCAGTGGTAACGAACCCGACTAGCATCCATGAGGATGTGGGTTTGATCCCTGGCTCTGCTCAGTGAGTTAAGGATCTGGTGTTGCCTGGAGCTTGCAGAAGCAGCTTGGATCTGGTGTTGCTGTGGCTGTGGTATAGGCCGGCCCCTGTAGCTCCGATGAGACCCCTAGCCTGGGAACTTCCAGATGTTGCACCTGCAGTAAGAAAGGAAGGAAGGAAGAAAGAAAGAAAGAAAAGCCTGTTGAATGAGTGAAGTCATGTTGTACACAGACTCCAGTCTAAGACATGTGTGTAAAGATCACTTAGGACCCTAAAGTTCTTCTCTATCCTCTGCCCCAGGGTCCAGAGGCCCAAGAAGGCAGGCACTGCCCCCAGGGCTCTACAGAAGGGGCACTAACCTGGGAAGATTTAGCTAGGGAGCAACCAATCCCCCTCCACCCTAATTTATAGCACCAGGAAAATGACAAACACCCAGCCTGGGTTGCCCCAGGCTCCTAGCCCATTTGGCATCTGCAGTGGAAGAGGGACATGCAAGACTTCCTGCTGTCAGACAGGGCAGGCCAGTCCATCTTTCCCAGGATACCCCATCAGGGTCCATGACAGCCAGAGCACTCAGCTATTTGTCATATGAGCTCTGGGGCAGATCCTGGTAGAAGACATGTCACATGGATTGGGGAGTCTTTGGGGACATGTTATGAGCTCCTGATAGGTGTCTGGGGTGGGGGCTGGAAGGAGACCCTGGTACCCAGAGCTTTGGGTTGCTGTAGATACTTGGCTGGGTTGCACTGGAGGGCAGGGGCTGAGGGAGGGGTGCTTTTAGGTCCCACTGGCTGGAAGGAAACCTGTCCAGGCTCTGGGCCAAATAAATCATTGGGAAGGGAAGAAGAACATTTTCTCATCTGTTTAAAGGGCAACGAAGCATAGCGGTGGCTGGCCCAGCGGGAGGCAGGGCTGAGGCCAAGCAGGCAAGGCTGCGTTGCTTCCCTGCTGGACCCACTATCTTCCCATGTGCAGCCCCACTAAGGGCTGTGCTGCCTCCTGCCTGGGCCACTGGTGATGGTAACTGGTAACAAAAATGCGACTCAATTGGTAATAAAATCACTATTTTAAAAAGGCCCTTTTGGAGTTCCTGTTATGGCTCAGCAGGTTACAAACCTATTACCCATATGAGGATGTGGGTTCGATCCCTGACCTGGCTCAGCAGGTTAAGGATCTGGCATTGCTGTGAGTTGTGGTGCCGGTTGCAGACGTGGCTCGGGTCTTGCATTGCTGTGACTGTGGTGTAGGCCGGCAGCTGCAGCTCCTATTTGACCCCTAGCCTGGGAAATTCCATATGCTGCAAGTGCAGCCCTAGAAAGAGAGAGAGAGAGAAAAAAAAAAAAAAAAAAAAGGCCCTTTTCAGGGGCATAGCTCTTGCTAATACATAGCTCTTGCTAATCCATGGCTGTTATCTTACTGGAGCCCAGGTAAGGTCATTTATACCATTTCACAGATAAGGAAGCAGTGGCTCAGAAAGCTGAAGGACCTTTCTCAAGGTCCTGGACTTTCTCAAGAGGCTGGTTTCTAGTTGCCCTCCTCCATCCCATCCGAGGTCCAAGAAGGGACCCCAGTGGGACTAAAGGGCTGGAGCCATTGTCCTTGTCACAGTCTGTGGGGTGGGGGCTGGCGGCTGGGGGATGTCTCTTCTCTCTGCACCAGCCCTCTGAGCTCAAGCTCTGGCCAGTGCCCGTTGTCTTGCCCAGCTTCGGCCCCAGGCTCCCTGGAGGCTCTTCCTGGGGCTAAGACTTGTTCTTCCCACCCTCTCCTGGGCTGTCAGAGAAGTAATTTCTCTTCAACCAGCTGGATTTGAATATGGAAATGATTTGTAATTACTCCAAGTCCTCCTGGGCAGCATTATCACCAGAGTGAGTCTGGAAGGGCAGGGGCTCCTGGGAAAGGAGGTGGGGAAGCCCCAGAGCAGGGAGGCACCTCGGGGAGAGGCTTCCAGAGGTTCAACTTAATCTAGCCTGTTTCTGCACAACCCCTGGGAGGTCCTGCTCTCTCCTCCCAGCTCCCACAGCCCCTCCTGCCTTGCTGATCTCCCCGTCCTGTCCCAGTGAGCCCCCAGGCATGGGGTTCCATCTCTGTCAGTCCCTCATTCTGTCTGACCACCTGTCTTTCCTCGGGCGGAAAAAATGAGGTCAAGAAGTCTGAGGGCTGGAGTTCCCGTCGTGGCTCAGTGGTTAATGAATCTGACTAGGAACCATGAGGTTGTGGGTTCAATCCCTGGCCTTGCTCAGTGGGTTAAGGATCCAGCATTGCTGTGAGCTGTGGTGTAGGCAGGGGGGGGGGCTGGACCCCTAGCCTGGGAACCTCCACATGCCGTGGGTGCGGCCCTAGAAAAGACAAAAAAAAAAAAAAAAAAAAAAGAAGAAGTATGAGGAATACCACAGAACACAGAAACAGACAAAACTCTGCTGTCTATGCAGAACCAGCCCTCCCATTACCTTGCACCCAGCTGGATCCTGGAGGGGTGGGGATGTGCGGGGGAAGGGCCTCAGGGATCCAGCTGCATCACATCTGCAAGAGACCTGCCTGGGTTTCTCAGGGCTCTGGGTCTCTGGTATGCTAAAGTCATGAATATTCATAGAGAGGAAGGCAGGCTCCCTGTAGGAGTGGAAGAAGCTGCAGCTGTGGAGGACAGGGTCCCGGAAGCTTCTGAGGGCCTGTCTTTACATCCTTGTGGGTATCCCACGTCTTGGCCATTCTCCTCGCCTTTGCTCACCTCTTCATGAATCCCACTGCCCCCTGAAATGCCCAAGTAAGGAGGCTCAGGATCTCCCACTGCCCTTGGGGGGGCTCTGAACACACCAGACAGAGGGCAAGGCCCACCTGCTTTGGCTTTCATAGCAGCAGCTGAGCCTCAAACCCAGAGACCTGGGGGTGTGCTTAAGGGTGCCCAGCAAGAACCTAGGAGCCCTGCCTGCCAGTGCCAGACCCAGGGCACAGGCCTCCTTGGGCTCCTGCTGGGAAAGGAAAGGTGCCAGCCCTCCTCCCTGCCTCATACAGCCTCATAAATTCTCTTAAGGTGACGGGCGAGATTCCTTCATCGCCCCTTATTACCTCCTTCCATTAAAGTCGATAATCTCTCACAATCACTCACGACAAATGTCACCGGGACTGCTGGAGAGGGGAGGGACAGAGGGAACACGGCGCGTTTTCTCTCATGGGTACTGCCCCTGGTGAGAGGTGGTCTTATCTTGCCCCTCTCTCCCAGGAGACACAACTCAAGTGGCCTCAGTGGAGGGGTGGGGTTGGGATTGGGGGGGTTGGGGACCTCCTTGCTCCCCAGGTTTGGCACCCTCCTGGCCAGAGAACCTTCGGAAAGTAGGGTTCCTGAAACCATCCCACCCTCACTGCAAAGCTGCCCCCTGCTGGCTCCTCCTCTGACCAGAGCCATCAGATTAACCTACTTGTCTTTGGCGGAAGTGGTGTGTCCTGGTCTACCCACCTTTCTGGTGGCAACATGGTCAGGCCACAAACCACCCACCGGACCAGAGGCCGGAGCCAAAGGCATCTCCCTGAGTGCCGCCTTTACCGTGTGGGCTCTGGCCCCACCCAAATGTCCCTGAGCACGCTGGCTGCCAGGATGGGGAGGGGGCAGGCCTATATCTTTCTGCTGCTTCTACACAAACAGATGCAACATGGGGGCGCCCCTGGCACACGGAAAGGCACTTGTGGGAATAGACAGCCGCTCAGGAAAACATGAAACACCCTGCACACGTGTAGCTTCCCTGTGCCTACCGACATGCAACGCTGCCGAGTTTACGAGAGTATGCACCAAATATATCACACTGCAGTGTACATATGTACACTGACGTACAGCCTTCAGCACATATGTGGCACTTGTAAGCTTGCACATCTATAGCATCCCTACCCACAGGAACAAGCAACATGCATTCTGGACCTGAGCACACATTAACGCACTGTGCATGTGTGCAGCAGTTGCATGCACAGAGTCAGGCAACATTGCAGTGCACACCCAGGGCACCTGTATGCATAAGCATGTGCAAAGTTCAGCGCACACGAATGGCACCTGCATGCACAAGGATATGCAATTTGTAGCGCACATGGGGGAGGGGGAGCAAATGCTTCAGCCCTCGGGGCCCCGGAGACCCCGGATGCGCAGGATGCCTTCGGTTTGGGGTATCTCCGGAGGGGCGCCGCGGATCTTCTCATGCTGCGGTCCAGGAGGCTGAGGGAGGGGCGGGGGCTTACCCGGGGCTTCTCCCGCGCCGGCGCCTGGGGCCCAGGGCGGGGAGGGGGAGGGTGCGCTTGGCTCGGCTGGCGCTGCTCCCCCTTTAACAGGAGGCGGCGCGCGTCGCCCCCGCCCCCCCGCCCCTTCTCCCGCGGCTCCTCGCGCCCAGCCCGGCGCGCGCCCCCTCCCGGGCCTGGCCCGCGCAGGCGCCGCGTCCCGCCTCGGCCGTCACTCGGCCCGGCGCGCGCTGCGGGCAGCGGCCGGAGCGGCCGGAGGAACCCGGTTTGGCGGCGGCGGTGGCGGCGACGGCGCGCGGAGACCGAGGAGGATGCGGCGCCGGCTTTTAGAGCCCGGGGCTGCGGCCGCCGCCCGCGAATAGGAGGCGGCGAGCAGCGCGGGCGGTGCTCGGGGGCGGGGGAGCGGGGGGGGGCGGTGGGGGCGGCGTGGCGAGGAGGCGGTGGCAGGAGCCCGCGCCCGGCCCGGCGCCCGCCCGCCCCGCGCTGCTCCGCGGCGCCTTTTCTGCACCCGCCGCTCCGCGGAGCGGGAGCTTCGGCCCTCCGCGCGGCTGCAGCGAGCTGCCCCGCGCCCGGCCAAGCCCCCGCCTTAGGGATGGCAAACTTGCGCCCCGTGGCCGCCTCCGCCAGCGCCGGCCCCCGCTCCTGCTGCTGACGGCGCCCAGGTGAGTGCTCGGCCCCAGACCCCGACCCGGCCCCCTCACCGAGCCCTCCCGGCGCGGTCCCGAGTTTCCGCACCGGCCCGGACTGGGGCGCTCCCCCAGCCCGCCTCTGCTAAATTCTCCCCCGCCCGAACTGAGTTCGTTCAGCATCTACCCACTCCCATCTTTTGGGGAACTTACAAGCCTGGGGCCGAGGTCCCCTTCATCTCTGGTGAGTCCCTTTTCTGCCACCCCCCCATCCATCTCTGCCATAGCCCCTCGCCCCACCCCCGGTCCTGACCCAGACCGACTCGCATCGCTGTCTCTGTTCTCTCCCAATCTAAGCCTGGATCCGGAGGTGCGACCACCACCCTTGATTAGAGCCCCTCTGTCCAACCTGCAGCTTACTGTGTCTCCCCCATCTCCCAATCCTCGTCTGGATGCCGGACCCTGCACCTCCCCTCCACTTCATCTCTCCACGGAGTCCTTCCTGTCCCCATCCATGTCTGCCCCGTAGTTACTGCCTTTCCCCGCGTCGGTACGCGGACCATGCTTCCCCTCTTATTTCTGTCCTGATTGCCCCCTCCCCCATATCTGTCCGGAGTCCCGCTATCCCTTGCCAGTCTCTGCTGCAAGTCCCCTCCCCCTCAGCCTGGACTTGGGGCCGTGTCCCCCATGTCTGGTCCGAGCCCCCTCCCCTTCAGCCGGGATCTCGACTGGCCCCACATCCCTGCCTTCCTTGTTCATCTTTGGTCGGAGTCTCTGTCCATCCCCCATTCCTCTCCTCCCACCCCTGGGTATGGAGCCGGGCACCAAACGCACCCTCCCGCAGCCCCGGGGGCTGGCGTGATGGGGGGAGGTGGGATGTAGGCTGTGAAGTTGGTGGCCACTCCCGCAGTCTGCTGGGTCCGAGGGAAGTCCTCCGCGCCACGGCCGGTGCAGAGCAGGCGAAGGGTCTGGTGCCTGCGGGGGGAGGGGCTCCCGGGCCGAGAGATGCTGCCCGCCTGCCCGCCTCGCCAGCTGCCGGCCGGGCCCCTGGGCGTCCTCTGGCGCCCCCTGCCCGCAGCCTTGGACCCGCCGCTCCTTTTCCTCCCGCGGGCAACCCTAGGTTTCCGCAGCCCGGGCAACAGCGGTGGCTGCGGGACTGGCGCTGGCAAGTCCCTGGAGAGAGGAGATTGGTGGGCGAGGCCGGGTGCCCCCTCGTGCTAACCATGCCAGAACAGCCTTGGTTGTCTGGCCATATACTCTGGGGATGGGGTGGAGGGTGGGGGTGGAGGGCTTATCCCAGCAACAATTTAGGAGCCCTTTGAGCCATAAGGCACAGATCAGTAGGACTGGTCCCTGGATTTGAGATGGTCTGGCTGGGCAAGTGTCCCCAGGGATTTTATCTGTCTGTCTCATGGCAGAACCCACTAGGTGGGGGTGGGGTGGGGGCAAAAGTGGTCTCTGGCTGGCTTGGGCATGAAGTAGGCAGTGGGGGAGTCTACCTGGCCCTGGGACCTCGGGAGCATTTCCCCATCTGCCACAGGGGTGAGGGTCGGTGTGGACTGTGCAGGGTATGCCCTGGTTGTGATGGGGGCATGGGGAAGGGTCATGATTGCCAGAGATTTCCCCCACTTCTTCTCTTCTCTGCCTCTTCTTTCCCCCTCCCCCATCATTCTTCAGAAAACCATAGGTCCAGCCAGGAATGGATGTGTGTGTAACCCAAAGTGAGGTCCAGCTACTCTCTGCCCCCCACCCTCCTTCCCAACCTCCAGGTAATGGAGCTGAGTAAATAGTTAGGAACTCAGCTTTTGATTGGATGACCTAGGTTGGCAAGCTGTGTGACCTGGGCAAGCTGCATAACCTTTTTGAACCTCAGCTGGCCCTCCATAAAATAATGGGTCAGTGATACCTGCCTCATATAGTTGCTTGGAGAAATGATACTAGGTTGTTTGTATAGAGTGTCTGGCACCTAGTGATGCTCAACAATGACAGGTGTGTTGGGCTGTTTCTCTTCAAGATCAGACCCCCCTCTCCAGTCTGCTCCTAACCCCAGAGTGAAAATGCAGAACAGGTTCTAGTGCCATCGCTCCAACCTCCAGGATAATAAAGTCAGAAGATAGCTTCAGACCTAGAATGGGTCCAGGGAGCCAGCAACTGTTAGTCTCCTGCCTCCCTTACCCATCCTTCGACACCCCACTGGACTGCTCTGGGATCAGCCCTGGCCAGAGGGGCATCAGTAAAAGGCCAAGGCCTCTGAGATCCTGGTTCAAGTGTAGAGGCTGGGGAGGTGGAGGAACTCTGGTCAAGGTCCTCAAAGGTAGGCTCCCTTTTAGGGGGGACTCAGTTGGGAAATCCCAGAGGAGCACATGGGGCATACAAGAGCCTCCATCTTCCCCCCAGGAGGCGAGCCATCAGGAACTTTCCAGGGCACTTAGTGCTCCAGGTCAGAGTTAGGGGGTGACTTGGCAGAGGGCCCCAAGAGTTTGAAGAAACCTGGCTTTGGCGGGCAAAAGGGGGAGAGGAGGCTCGAATTAGTGGCATTCTGCTGGCCTGGAAGTCCTTTGAGCAGTGTGGCTGGGCCTGGGTCCCAGGGGGGAGTGGTAGCCTCCCAGCCTCCCGCTGCCTGCCGGGGCAGCCCTGACATTGGGGAACAAAAGCTTTCGGTTCCTGTAGCAACGGGGCTCCAGCTGCTGCAAAGTTCCGGGGAGGCGGGCGGAGGGCGGCTGAGTCACCGCCCCGCGCGGCACCCCCCCCCCTCCACGCTGGTGGCTGGAGGCTGCATACTTGTGGCTTGCGGGAGGCTCCAGGAGTCCCCTCCCCAGACAGAGGGACACTCTGCAAGTCGGAGAGGGAGGGGTCGCCATGGGGGAGGGTCACCCCGGGGGAGGGTCGTCCCCTCCCCTCGGCCTGGCCCACTGCTCGGTGGAGGGCGTGCGTTCTGTTGGGTGCCAGCGCTCCCGGCGGAGGGGTTCTTGAGGACCCCGCGCCCCCATCAGCCGGTGTAAGGGCGGGGGGTCCTTGAGGCCCTGCGTAGGGGTCCCCGCCCGCAGGTCTGCCTGGGCTCCGCCGCTCAGCGAGCCCCCGGGAGGCGGAGGGTGAGTGACGGGCAGGCGAATTGGAGCTGCCAGGTGGATAAACGCGACGGATGTGCGCACCGACGCGCCCCGCCCCCGCCCCTCCCCCGCCCGCGGCCGGGGGCTCCTCGCCCGAGGGAGGATCGGGAGGAGCCGGTCGACCCCGGAGACCCAGACCTTGCCCTGAGGTACCCCTCCCCGCCGCTCTGCGCTCCAGGCCCCCTCTAGCCCTCGTCTTGACCCTTCCAGCTGCTGGAAAGCCTTGGATTCCCTCACTGGTGCAAAAAGGGAAGCCCAGCCTCTGGGGTCTGGGAGGAAGGTGGCCTGAGTGAGCTTGGGCGGAGGGTGGGATTCTCAGGTTGGGGTGGGGGAGGCATGAGGTGAAGGGCCCGGGTGGCGGGAGGAGGGGGGTCCCTGAGACTGAGATTACTTCAACCTGCTCCTCACCCTTCTCAGCCTAGAGAGGTCCTGAGGAAGGTGGCCTTGTGATTAGCCTCTCCATCTGCCTCCTGACCCAGGAAGTTCTTCCTCAGAGCTGATGTGGTACCCCTCCTCTCTAGCTCTGCGTGGAGTTTGCCGTCTTCCTGGGCTTGCAGGTGGTAAAGCTATTCTGAGGTTTAACCCAGAGAGTCTTCAGAGGCAGCGACCACAACCTCAGCAGGAAAGGGGAGAGACTTCGTGAGGTTCTAAGAAAGGGGGGAGGGAAAAGGGTGATGCGAAGGCTCTCCCTGTGCCAGACTCTGTGCTGGGAACTCACCAGGAGATGGAATGAGAAGGCGTATACAATCCCCCTGGCGGGATCGGGGTCTCCACTTCACAGAGGGGGAAGCTGAGGCTTAGGGAGGCTAATCACAGCTAATAATCCCCTGAGCTGCCTGAAAGGCAAGGATCCCTCTAGGTCCCTCTCCAGGGGAGCCTGTCTCTGACCCAGCATGGAATTGGGCTCCTTGCCTTATTTTGTGGATGAGGAGTGATTTGTAAAGAGGCCCCTAAAAGGTCTTATGTCACAGCAGGAACCATGCGCGTCATACACACTCGGGAAGAAATTCCAGAATTGCAGGGGGGGAGGTGCTTCTGAAGGAGAGGTCGTTGTAGAGGAAGGGGCTTGGGTAGAGTTTAGAGGTGGCTCAGTTCTGGAGAAGCCAGGCTGTGGCTCTGAACGATATGGACCTAGAGCTTCTTCCTGGTGGGTTGGAGCCATGGACTAGGGAGCAACGGAGGCTCAGGAGGTAGGGCCCGGGGTTCCACGTCCTCAGTTTTACCAAGGAAGGAGCAGCGAGTCAGATCCTGCCTGATACTGAGCCGTCATACGCTGAGCTTCAAAGAACCAAATACCTGTGTGTGCGTGTTCACACTAGAGAGTACATTTGCATCTCAGCGCATGTGTACGAGCATCTGGCTCTTTATAGCCTTGTACCAGTGAGTATGTGCATTTCCCATGCATGGGGTTCACTCATCTGATTTACTCCCATCTTTGTGCCTGTCTGTGTGCACGCGCAACTCTTTACGTGCAGAACGCCTGGCTCCACATGTGTCTGTGCATACATGCTTTTGTATCTGCAGGCCACAGGGATGTCCATGCCCACACGTGCTGGTGTGTTTGTGTGTGGAGATTCCCTGCCCTGCTCTAAGTGGGGGAGGCCAGGCCAGTTATAATGAGCCCCCTCTTCCCCTCTGCTGAGCCAGAGCCATGGCCTGAATTTTGCAGCCTGCTTAAAAATAATTGGGGGCAGCGGGGGGATTGGATGTCACTCATCATCAGCTGCTGGCTTGGCTGGTGCCGCAGCAGGCTTGGCGGGCCGATCAGTTTGGGTCAAGCCTGTGAGGCGGGGAAGGCCAGGGGTCTAGTCCCTCTGGGAATGGGGGAGCAGTGGAGACTCAGCTATCCTGGTTTCTGTAGGATAACTCCAGGAGGACCTTTGGAGGGTGGTGGGTTGGCTCCTCCCCAGTAAATGGCCTTGAGCCTGCCCCCCCTAACCCCCCTGTAGACAGGAGGGGCAAGTGTGTTTGTGGTTGGGGCTTGGGCCTGGCTCAGAATGGCAGCACGTGGGGTCTGGGGCAGTGAGGCATTCCCCTCCGTGCTGCATGGGGATTGGAATTCTGGGGTTTTAATTCCTGTCCCTCCCTCCCTGCTTCTGGCCACTGTTTAGACTCCTGAACAGCCCCAGGGAAACCTGTACCCAGGGAGCAGCTGGGTCTTGGGGCAGTCTAGCCACACCTGTGAATTAGCCTATGTTTGTGATTCAGTTCCCAGAGCTAAGAGCTTGTCCCTCTGGCCTGAAGCATGAGTAGCAAGGAAGGGGATGGAGCAGGAGGCTCTGGGTGGATGAGGGAGAAATTGGGCTGGGGCCTCAGGTCCCGGACTCCAGCCCTAGCCTGGCTTCTCTGTGGTCATCTTGAGCAGATTGCCTCCCCTCTTGGAGTCTCATCCTTTCTCCTCTAATGTGGAACAACCAGGCTCAAGGGGCCCATCAGTTCTGTGGGCTCTGCCTTGGGCATGGAGGAAGGAGGCGGTGTGGATCCTCCTTCCCCTGGGGGCAGGGAGTGGGTCCGAGCCAGCCCAGGCATCCCTCTCCGCTGTCTGGGATGGAGGCTGT
The DNA here is from genome assembly GCF_054392235.1 of Sus scrofa. Lineage (NCBI taxonomy): Eukaryota > Metazoa > Chordata > Mammalia > Artiodactyla > Suidae > Sus > Sus scrofa. The sequence continues at coordinate 92,752,812 of NC_139388.1, read as the reverse complement.
GGGCAGGTGTTCTGCCCTGGCCTGGTAGGTAGTAGGGCACCTACAATCCCCTCCCCCCTCCCCCAAATCCCTTGACCACTCTGGCCTGACTGCCTTGTGTGTCCGTCAAAGTAGGGCTTGGGTCCTAGTTGTCCTCCTGCACCTGGACCACAGTCACACCTGCTGGGAGCGCCGCTTAGTGCTTTGGAGGGAGGTAGAAATCAACGGGCTTTGGTCTCCACTCAGGAGCCTGAAGGCTCAGATGAGTGAGGCAGCCCTGGAGAGACAGCAAAGGAGAGAGGCGATGATTGGATGATGCAGACTTTCAGGCAGGGGCTGTGGGAGCTACGGGCAGGGAGATGACTTGGTGGCCTCCCTGGGGATAGCAGGCCTGCAGCCAGACCTTGGAGGATAACCTCATGGTGGGAGGGGAAGAGGGGTTAGAGGGGAACAACTGCACCCCTCTGGCCTCTCCGCCTCCTTTCTGGCCGGAAGTCCACAGCAGCCACAGTCATGGCGTTCACGGGCATGGCTCCGGCTGGGCGCAGTCCCTGGCCCACAGGCGGTAACTCCTCCCCTTTCTCCCCCCACTCAGTAAAGCGAGTGAGTGAGAATGACATTGTTGTGGGAATAACCTTGAATTGCTCTGATTTATAAAAAAGCAAATCATTGTCAAACATCGCTACTTTGACAATTACCGCTGGATTATGTGTGACATGCCTCACAGCTGATCAGGACACCTTGCAACTCAGAGCAACAGTTCGGGAGCATACGAGTTGGGTGGTGGGGTTGGGGCTGGATCCAAATGTCAGGCTGAGATGCTGGAGGTTGTTGGGACTGACGGAGGAGCCATAGGATCACAGTCCCAACTAACGTTTCTGAAGGGCTCATAAGATGCCAGATGCTCCTCTGAGTGCCTTGATTTAACTTGGGGCTCAGAGCGGTCCGGTCCCTAGTCTCTGATCATACGGGAAGGCCTGGGTGGCTTAAAAGAGCGGGGTCCTAACCGCGAGGCCCATGACCTGCAGCTAGTCAGTCACAGGAGATGCAGAGCCCCGCGCTGGCCGTGCCTGGGGCCACTGACCACTGTCTCTCTCCACAGGGCAAGGGACATAGGATGACCCCAGCCTGTCCCCTCTTACTATCTGTGATTCTGTCCCTGCGCCTGGCCGCCGCCTTCGACCCTGCCCCCAGCGCCTGCTCCGCCCTGGCCTCGGGTGTGCTCTACGGGGCCTTCTCACTGCAGGACCTCTTTCCTACCATCGCCTCGGGCTGCTCCTGGACCCTGGAGAACCCGGACCCGACCAAGTACTCCCTCTACCTGCGCTTCAACCGCCAGGAGCAGGTGTGCGCCCACTTTGCCCCCCGCCTGCTGCCCCTGGACCACTACCTGGTCAACTTTACCTGCCTGCGGCCCAGCCCCGAGGAGGCGGAGGCCCCGGCGGAGTCGGAGGTGGGGCGACCGGAGGAGGAAGAGGAGGCCGCAGGGTTGGAGCTGTGCGGCGGCTCAGGCCCCTTCACCTTCCTGCACTTCGACAAGAACTTTGTGCAGCTGTGCCTGTCGGCCGAGCCCTCGGAGGCCCCGCGCCTGCTGGCGCCCGCGGCCCTGGCCTTCCGATTCGTCGAGGTCTTGCTCATCAACAACAACAACTCCAGCCAGTTCACCTGTGGCGTGCTCTGCCGCTGGAGCGAGGAGTGCGGCCGCGCAGCTGGCAGGGCCTGCGGCTTTGCCCAGCCGGGCTGCAGCTGCCCTGGAGAGGCAGGGGCCACCACGCCTCCAGGTCCTCCCGCGGCACACACCCTGTCCAATGCCCTGGTGCCCGGGGGCCCAGCCCCACCTGCCGAGGCCGATTTGCACTCGGGGAGCAGCAATGACCTATTCACCACGGAGATGAGATATGGTGAGCCTGAGCAGGGCCCAGGGTGTGCGTCTGTGTTTGTGCGTGTGTGCACGTGTGCCCATCTTGGCAGATCCTGGGGCATTCGTGTAGTTGTTTGCTGGTGTTTCCTCCGGGTCCAGCCTTGTCCGGGCGTTGGGGTCACCACAGTGGATTGGGGTCAGACCTTACTCTTGAAAGAGTTTGCAGTCTGGGTGGATGCATGGGGGGATAGATCAGACAATGCCTTGGGAGAAACCCAGGGAGGGCACCCCCTAGCGAGGGCAGTCAGGGAAGGCTTCCTAAAGGAAATGGTACGGAGCAGAGATCAGAAGGCCAACCGGAAGCAAGCCAAGGCAGAGGGCATTCCAGGCAGAGGAAGCAGGATGTACAAAGGCCCCAAGCTGGGAATGACCGCGGCAGGCCCTGGCACTGCAAGCTGACGAGTTTGCCTGGAGGCTGGAGTGAGCAGGGGAGCAGGGACTTCTTCTGGCCCACACGGGTCAGTGATTTTTGGCTGTGGCCCCAGGGTCAGGGCAGAGGGGGGCGCAGAAGAACGTGAGTGAAGAGGCCTGAGCTTTGAGGCTGTCTGGGAGGGCTGGCCTGGCTCGGCTCCCAGCATCTCCTGTCTCCCCGCCTCTGGGCCCACGTCTTCTGGGACCAAGGCCGCCAGCTGCTAGAGCTTCCTGCTGACTGGGCAAAAGCTCACGAAGCCCTTGAGTCCTGCCTGCTCCCGCTCCCACCCCGGCTCCCTCAGCCACGGCCACCTTCTGCCGACCCTCCTTCCTGTGGCTTCAAGGCCCTAAGTCCCCCAGCTGGCTGCTGCGTGCCTGTTGAATAGGATTGGGCCAGGGACTGGCCTGGGGGTCCAGGGCGTGGGGGTGGGAGGGCGGCAGAGATTTGGGATCTGGTTTCCAGCGCTGGTACTAACACCCCCTTTCTGGGCCTCAGTTTACCCTTTGGGGATACTAGGTGCTGGTCTACCATCGTGAGGTTGTCACGGAGGGAAGTTGGAGGGGGCATCTGGTTCGGACTGGGAGTGATTACAAGGAGATGGGTCTCGTGATGGCTGCGAGGAGTACGATCTGTTCCCATCCCTGCTTTGGAGATGAAGCCCTAAAGTTGGGAACCGCCTTTGTTACACTGAATAGATCCTCTTTTTTTTTTTTTTTTTTTTTTGGCAGCAGGTTTCTTGGTCTGTAAAATGGGGAGATGGCCCTGGTCTAATTCAAGGGGTGTTTATGATGACAGTAGCCTCTCCCATGGCTTTGGGGGAGCGGCTTCTCAGCCTCCCCCACGAGACATCTGGCATCATGCCCATCCATGGCAAGGGCCCAGTGGCCTTGCTCTGGCCTCTCCCCTAGGCCAGCTTGGCCTTTAACAGCGGTCGATGAAGCTGTCCCAGTGACAGCCAGGCCGTGGGCAGGCCACGGGCCCTGGAGGCTGGCCTGGGATTTAGTGCCTGCAGGAAGAAATTGAATTTCGCTTCTTTGTCGAACATCGGCGGAGAGCGCCAGGCGTATATCAGGAGGTTTATGGCTCTTCTTGCCTGGCCGCCACTGCCCGTCACTCCATGGGGGCCTCCCCCATTGTGCTCGGCAAAGGGTGGGTTCTCTTGTCTGGTTTCCCCTGGGGTCCAGCAGCCCAGTGGTCTGCAGTGGGATTGAGTGAGGCTCTGCCCTCTTGGGCGGGCACCATCTGGGCAAGCTGCCATGTGGAGCGCAGAGCCAGGAGCAGCCAGCTGGGCTTGGCTGAAGCCGGAAGCAGGAGTTGGTTGGTAGCTGGGTGTCTTTAGGGGTCAGAGAGGGCCCGTGATGGGAAGGGCACCATCGTTCCCACCATCATCAGAGCCGCCGCAGGGATCTGATGGGACTGAGGATGGATGGAGAATGGATGCCAATTGTCCCTGGGCACGAGGGCTGGTATCTTTTCTGAGTAGGGAGCCCTCCCAGCTTATGCCCCTTGTCCTGCTCGGCATGTTTCCAGGCCACTCCCTGGGGTTGCCTGCAAGGAAGGTTCTGGTGGGGAGTTGGGGTGGGGGGTGATGTGGCATCAGCCATAAGTGGGCTCACAAGGCACACTGGTGCCCAGAGCTGGGCTGGCACAACTCCTTCATTTCCCTTGGCAGCAAGAGGCTCTTCTTCTTTGCCACCTCCTCCCTTCTGCCCACCTTCTCTGGGGCCAGAGATGAAGGGCACACGACTCAGTTTGTTCTATGCAGCAGGGGGCATCTGAGGGCCAGTGGCATCATCAGAGCCCGGAGCACACTGTGCCTGGTGGCAGCAGCACCTTGGCCAAGCCCTTGGCCTCACCTCCATGCTTCCCTCCCCCACCTCACCATGGGGCCTGTTGGACACATATACCGGCTGCAGGAGGACTGGATGCCACGTGGAGCTGCCAGCCTGAGGACGAGATTGGTGGGATGGTGGTGAACAGGGAGAGTGAGGCCTTTGACCCAGCCCCTCTGCCAGGTCCCGGGGCAAGGGAGCAGTGCTTCTTGGGGTAGAATCAATGGCCTACCTCGGGGTAGGATGCCAGGTAGGATCAACAGCCAGGCCAAGCGGGGTGGAGCTGGGTTCGTAATGAAAGAGCGATGAGGCCGGGTGTGGAGTGCCAGGCCCGCCTCAGAGCCCCTTGCGTTCGACAAGAGGGTACAGGCGCCTGTTAATTTCACGCAAACTGCCTTTGATAGATCTCTTGTTATTTTTGGTGAGTTGAGCCATAAATTTGTGCCATCTTGCTGCCGCAATCTGTTAAGTGGGGGGAGAGGAAGAAAGGGAAGGCAGGCAGGAAGGAGCTCGGCGGAGGACGGGCACGGAGGCTGGCTGAGGCCAGGCAGGAAGGCGGGTGGTAGAAGTGGTACCGGCTGCAGAGCCCAGTTCCCAGGGGGTCAGTCGCCAGCCTGTCGTTCCTGCCCACTGGCCCTCCAATCCTGAGGTGTGGCTGGGTGGGGTGACACCTGGGAGAAAAGTGTCTTTCCCTCTTGTAGCCCCTCCCTCCTCTGCCATACTCCTGACCTCTCCCCAGGGGCACCATCTGCCTTTGGCTGGCTGCTGCTAGCCCACCCTCCCCATCATCCAGCTCCATTCTCGAGGACTGGCCACCTGCTGAGCCTGCTGTCCCTTGAGTCTTGAGCTTGGGAGGCAAGAGTGGGCTCAGATCCACCCCTACCCCCACTGCTGCTGCTGCTGTGGGACCCGGACAAGGTGCTGCCCCACTGGGGCCTCAGGACCCCCAATTCTCTGGGTGTCACCTCCCTGATTCATCCCCCAGTGACTCCCCTTAGTGGCCCAGACTCCTCAGCCTGGCATTCCAGCTCCACCCCTGATCCAGCTGCCACCTGCTTTCCCTCTAACTTGATCCCATCCTTTCCACTGGGCTCCTGCTTTCTGCTTCCCTGCCGCCCCCCCCGCCAACTTTTCTTTATCTTTTTTTCTAGGGCTGCACCTGCAGCATATGGAAATTCCCAGGCTATGGGTTGAATCAGAACTGCAGCTGCAGGCCTACACCACAGCCACAGCAACGCCAGATGCGAGCTGTATCCACAACCTACACCACAGCTCACAGCAACACCGGATCCTTAACCCACTGAGCGAGGCCAGGGATCAAACCCGCGTCCTCATGGGTACTAGTTGGGTTCATTACCCCTGAGCCATGACAGGAACTCCTGGCTTCCCTGCCTTTGGCTGGGCTGTTTCCTTCACCTGAAATGCCCTTTGCCCTGCCCTGGGTTATCCTGTGCCTCATCCTTCCAAGCACAGCTGGAGCCCTGTCTCTGTGGGAAGCTGCCTCTGACCTGCCCAACCCAGTCCTGGATTGTCTTTCTCCTCAGTGCTCAGGCGGGGCCCTGCCTGCCTGTTTGGGGCGCAGACATCAGGGAGGCCGGGCCTCTCTCGGAGTGGGGTGTGGGGAGATGTAGCACACGTGATAACGTTTCCTGGGAGATGCTTCCAGGCCAGATCTCTGCTGCCGGAAGTCTGTGTGCTCCATCATGGGACAGGGAGTGGGGCACAGACTCCCCCAGACACCTCAGAGGGGACTGAGTCCCGGCCCATCCAGCACATGTCTTCATGCCGGTATCAGAGTGGAGTTGGTGCCAGGCCTTGGACCAGCTCTGGTGAATGAGATCCAAGGTGAAGCAGGCACACCTCCTGCCCTCTGGTCGGGGAGGAGGACCACTGGTGTATGGTGGGGGTCCAGTCCACACACAGGCCAACCAGCTGTGTGACCATGGGCAAGCTTCCTCATCCCTGTATCGTGACCTATAAAATGGGGGCAGGGGAGCTATGTTAAAGAGTAATGGTGAGGATTAAGCGAGAGGATGTGGGTAAGTGTTTAGCACAGTGCTTGGCACATGGTAAATTCCTAATAAATAATTGTGTGTTATCATAGTTTCATGTAATAGGTATGATGCATGTGCCAGATGTCAAGGGAGGAGGAAGAGTGAGGGATTAAACCACAAAGCAGTGGGAAGGTCATCTAAAGAAGGTGATGCTGGAGTTCTTTTGTGGCACAGTATGAAGGACCTGGTGTTGTCACTGCCTTGGCTTGGGTCGCCGCTATGGTCCAGGTTTGATCCCTGGCCTGGGAACTTCCACAATGCTGCGGTCACAGCCCCACCAAAAAGGTGATTCTGAGTTGGGTTTTGAGGAGTGAATAGGAGTTCAGTAGCGTGTGGAATTTTTTTTCTGTCAATTGAATTGCTTTTTATTTGTATTTTTTATTTGTATTTTTTTGTCTTTTCTGTCTTTTTAGGGCCACACCCGTGGCATATGGAGGTTCCCAGGCTAGGGGTCTAATCAGAGCTACAGCTGCCGGGCCTACGCCACAGCCACAGCAACATGGGATCCAAGCCGCGTCTGCGACCTACACCACAGCTCACAGCAACGCTGGATCCTTAACCCACTGAGTGTGAGGCCAGGGATTGAGCCCGAAACTTCATGCTTCCTAGTCAGATTCGTTTCCGCTGTGTCACAGTGGGAACTCCCAATTGAATTGCTTTTTAAATTTAATATATTAAAAAGAAATTCTATATCTTCAGTGGGAAAGTTTCACTTATCTGAAATAGAAGGTAACCAAAGAAACAACCACCGTGAGAAACATTATTCTAGTTAGATGCTCACCCCTCCTCTCAATTTGTTAGAAAGAGAAATTAACACTTGCTGGGAGTGTGTTAAAGTCTCTGGCTACGCAGAGACTCTCTCATGCATTTGGAAGGATTAAGAGTAAGGTGGCCATGTCATTTATCATCTGAACCAGGACATTTTGGAGATTGTAAATGGGGGGAGGGGCACTCTTAATTACATGGGTGGCAGGTGCAAACTGGACTATCACCGTCAAGACTGGCAAACAGTCCCTCTACCGAGAAAGAGACCTAGAAAAGAGATCACTTCCTGTGTCTGTGACCCATTGTTATTTCATGGCATATCAGCGAGCCTCCCCCAGGTGAGGTCCAGTGCAGGGGGAAGGGCTTTAGAGGTAGAGGGAGCAGCAGCCCATGCAAAGGTGTGGCGTGTGCCCAGGCCAGGTACAGGGAGCTGTGGCAGACTGGCAGTGTTTCCTCGACGGTTTCCCAGTGGTGGGAGGTGGGGCCAAGGCTCTGACTCCCCCAACCAGTGGGACCTCCCTCTGTTGACCAAGGGCTTTAAGACAGCAAGAAATTGGATTGTGGGGGAGGCAGGATGAGTCAGATGGTCCCTGATCTTGAGGAGCTCCTGGGCACGCGGGGGAGGTGGTAGGGACCCAGCTAGCTCTGTTGGGAGGCTGGACAGATCGGCCAGAGGTCATCGGAGGAGGACTGCATTCTGGCTAGGCGTACCCAGGTGCACTGGGCTTGCAGAGGTACAGCCTGGAATTTGCAAGAGCCACCTTCCTCTGCCCTGCGCTGCCCCCCTGCCCCCCAGGATGCAAAGCACTGCTGTGGAGTGGGAGCCATGAAGGCCAGGACAGAACGGTGTTTCAGGAAAATCAATTGGTACCCACTTGGGGCTCTGGGGCCAGCCTCAGGGAGGAGGCAGAGAGCCTGAGGGAAGGGAGGACTGCTTTGTAAATTGCTCTGCGCTCTCCCTGTGGAAGTGATGATTATCGTGGTTATTTTTAACACATTCACGACAAAGGCTGAGGGGGCTGGACTGTGTGGCGTTTGGGGGCCAGGGTCTGTGGAGCGCGGTGTAGCAGGTATGTGCAGTCCTGCTCAGGTGGCAGAGCGCCTGTGACAGGGGTGAAGCTAGGGTGGCCCCTGGGGGTTGGGGCAGAAGAGCCCTCAGAGGTATCTGGTTCATGTTTGCTAAATGCCCATCTCGTGTCTGGCAGCTCAGAGCTGGGCTGCCTGTGCAAATAGGTCAAAGGAGACTGAGACCCTCCCTCGGGGCCCAAGAGAGAGACGAGGTCAGGATACTCACAGCTGCAGCCGGAAAAGGGACCCCCAGCACATTCAAACCTCTCTGTGGTCAGCCTGGGGAGGCTTCCTGGAGGTGGCATTTGACATCTAGAAGATATTGACAGATAAAACACATTCCAAGAGGAGGGAAACACCATTAACAGATGAGCAGAAGGAGGAAAGCATTTGCATGTCCAAAGGTAACAAGCAGGAGGTGGCAGCACCTTTGCAGTGAGAGCTTATGCTCCAGGTGGTCCATATCTCTCATCATTTAGTTTTCTTGATGACCCTGTGGGAAGAAGAATCATCTCTATTTTCAGTTGGAAATTTATTTTTATTTTTTTATTTTTTGCTTTTTAGGGCCAAACTCCTTCATATGGAGGTTCCCAGGCTAGGGGTCGAATCAGAGCTACAGCTGCCGGCCTACACCACAGCCACAGCAACACGGGATCCGAGCCATGTCTGCGACCTACACCACAGCTCACAGCAATGCTCGATCCTTAACCCACTGAGAGAGGTCAGGGATCGAACCTGCAACCTCATGGTTCCTGGTCGGATTCATTTCCGTTGCACCACGACGGGAACTCCTCAGTTGGAAAATTTTAAGCTCAGAGAAGCGAGGCGACTTGCCCAGGGGCACACAGCAAGCCTGTGCAGACTCGGGAATCAGACCTTCATCTCTCCGGCTCCCAAATCTGGGTCCTTCCCACTGGCCCGCATGGCCTCACAGTGTGCTACCTGGTGGGGAGGGGAAAACAGGACTGGACAGGTTGGCAGGGGCTGGGGCATGCCAGGCTGAGGTTTACACTGTGGGCTTCCAGAGGATCACTTTGGAGGCTACAGAGAATTGGGCTCACTGGCTGGGGAGCAGGTGCAAAGGAACAATTAGAAAATGGTGTGAAAACAGGATAATAGAGGCAAGTTTGGGGGGCCTTGTGGGGGCGGGGGGAGTAACGCAGGGTCCCATGGGAATTAGGGACGGTTTCTCTGAGGTCCAAGTTGAGTTGTATTTTGTCAGAGCCAGTGGAGTTCAGTGGAAAGTGGCCTCTGGAATCTGGAAGGCCAGGGTTCGAATCCCACAGCAGCCTCTCTCCAGGATGAGCCCTTGGAGCCTCGAACCTCTTAGGAGAATGGGAGAACCTGTCCTGATAAGGATTGAATGAGGTGATGTAGTGTGGGCTGTGACTGGCCCACAGGAGCTGTGTAGTAAATGATCCACTACCAGGTTATTTAAAACAAAACAGAGCAGGAGTTCCCATCGTGGCTCAGTGGAAACAAATCTGACCAGTATCCATGAGGATGCAGGTTTCAATCCCTGGCCTTGCCCAGTGGGTTAAGGATCTGGCATTGCCCTGAGCTGTGGTGTAGGTTGCAGACTTGGCTTGGATCCTGCGTTGCTGTGGCTGTGGCGTAGGCCAACGACTACAGCTCCGATTTGACCGCTAGCCTGGGAACCTCCATGTGCCATGGGTGTGACCTCCCCCCAAAAGAGAGCAGTTAAGAGATCACTGGGGCTGAGCAGGGAAGCGGGTCCCAGGTGCAGCCAGGTGGGAAAGTGGGTAGCTTGTAGCACCGTCAGCCATAGAGCCCCTGGTCCAGTCGCTCTCAGCACTCACTGAGTAGGACGCTTGGGAGGTCTGGGGGTGCTTACATCCTTCCCCTCCTCTTGGCCCAGCTTCCTCTCACACTCACTGGTCGGAGCCCGGAGCCGCATAATGTGTGTTTCAGTGGCTGCCACCTCTGGTCTTATCTGTCTTCTCGCCCCTCAGGGAGCACTGGCCTTCACCGCCGGCAAAGAAACTGCTGGCCTCGCCTCTGAGGGTGGTGGGGAGGGCAGGGTGGTCAGTGCAAGCCCCTGCCCCTGTCTGGCCCAGCCTAGGAGGCGAGGCTAGGAGAGGGGCTCGAGAGCTGGACCTGGCCTGGCACATGGCGTGGATTCGAGAAACCACCAATAGCAGCTCTGATTATACTGTGGGGCTGGCTGCAAACGGGCAGTGAGTGGTTGGTGGAGGATGTGGACACCACAGGAAGCAGTGTGAGTCCATGACAAGTCAGGTTGCTCTCTCCCATGGCCCTGTTTGATGGGCTTACTGGATGCCAGGCTGGGGACAGGAGGAGGGGTGCCACACCCAACAGTAATGGCCAAGATGCCAAAAAAGGAGCTGGACGAGAAAACTCTTGGCTGGATTGGCAACACGCGGAATGGCACCTCCAGAATGTTAATTAATAAATGGATGTCAGGCTGGGGGTGCTCTAGGTAGAGGGCTGCAGGGCAGAGCTGATACCTAAGATGACAAATGACCATTTCCAGTGTCCCTCCATGGGGGTTGGGGGGGAAGCTAGGAGTAGTGTGTTCACTGGTGTTTACTGCTACTTCTCTGGGCCCGATTCTGTGCTTGTGTTCACTGTGGTTAGGGAGATGGTTCACAAACAGCCTCCTTTCAAAGGGTCGATGGGTGGGGGAAATTAAGACAGTCAGAAGATGGAGTCATCTGGGATGAGAAAGCACGTACAAGAGGGGCAGTCAACTCTGCTTGGGGAGTGAGGGATTAGGAAGACTTCACATTTAAGAGGTCATTTGAGGTGGGTTTTGAAGGTCAAGTAGGAGTTTTCCAGATGAAGAAGGCGGAGAACAAGCAGACTTGAGGGATGTGAGAGGAGAAGATGATTCTATTTTGGACATGCCGAGTTTGAGGACACCCCCCCACACACACACACACCATGGGATCTGTTCAGGAGGCAGGAAGCTGTACAGGAGTGAAGCACAGGGCAGCGGGGGACAATGCCTTGGGAGCAGCCATTCAGAGGTGGTTAATTAAGTCTGGGGGAGAAGGTGTTGTACTGTGCAAACAAGGACAAAGCATGGATGCCTGATGTTGGAAGCAGCCGGAAGTGAGACTGGTCAAGGAGGCTGGGAAGAGGAGCCAGAGAGGTAGCAGGAAGCCAGGAGTGTCAGGGAGGGGACCGTTTCAGGCTGGCAAGTCAGCAGGGCCAATTGCTGCCCAAGGGTCAAGCAGGACAAGGCCTGCAAAGTGTCCATAGGATTTAGCAATGAAGAGGGCGCGGAGGACTCTGTCAAGAACAGTTTCAGCCGAAAGATGTGGTTGGGAGCCAGACTGCAGTGGATTACCAAGCGAGGTGACATTTGAGCCAGGACGTGAGTGGCAGGTGAGAAACTGGAGTGCCAGCTGTGGACCACTCGTTAATGGCAAAGAGAAGTTGAGGGCAGCGGCCAGAGAAGGCAGGGAGGTCAAAGGAGGGCTCCCCCCACCACCAACGGAAGAGACCGAGACTGGGAGCGTTCCTGAGCTGCGAGCGTTCCTGAGCTGCCATGAGAAGAATGCTGTCGAAATGCTGATGAGAGCGGGGATAATGGATGCTCCTGCGAAGGCGAAAGGAATAGGATGCAGCGCCGGCTGAGAGGCTGGCCTTTGTGAGGAGAAGGGCTGCAGGGAGGCTGGGAGTTGGAGAGGTGGGGCAAGAAGTCAGTGGAGGTTGGGGCGGGGGTGCTCTGGTGTTTTAGCTTCTGCTTTCTCGGTAAAGGATTTTGTTGCGGGGTGGGGGGGTTGGAGATGGGCTTGAGGATGGAGGTCAAGGTCTGGCACAGCCTGTGAGCTGGGGAATGGGGAAGGAAGGGAGCCCCGCGTGCCCGGCAGATTGCAGCCCTGAGTCTTTTGTGGTGCCGGTTGGCACAGCTGTAGGTTTCTTCAGCAGCCTGGGGGTGGGCGTGGAGAAGGCAGTTTGTCACAAGACTCCGGGGCTGGGGACTGGCTGAGCGGGTGTGGTGGCAGGGCTGGGTGAGGGGATTCGGGAGCTGCCGGGCTTGGCACCAGCGCCTTCTCTGTGATCCTGGCAGAGGCAGGGCCCAAAGTGGGGCCAGGAGGGATGGCAGAGGCTGTTCAAAGGGAGGAGGCCCCAGCAGCTGAAAGGTGGTGGCACATGAGGGCACAGAAGGGGTGGAGGTGGTCAGGGGAGGGGAGCTGGTGAAATCAACCAGGTAGTGACTGACTTCTGAACATTCTCTACATCTAAGCAGAGTGCTGAGGGCTCCACGGCCTCCTGTCTGGAGGCCTCAAGGTAGGGGGTATTTTGAGTATTGTCCTACAGAAGTCAGTAAACAGGGTCAGAGAGGCAGGGACATTTGCCCAAGGTCACACAGCTGGTCAGTGTCCATGCCCCATTTGGGACCAGGGTTGCCTGACTCGGAAGCTGTCCTGCGGGGGAGGTGGTGGTGAGGATCAGGGTTTCAGGGGTCGTGGAGGTTTCAGGGATGATGAAGATCAGGGCCTGGGACTGGTGGCTGGGGTGAAGGCAAGGGCGCAGAAGTGGATGAGACCAGAAGCTTGGCTGAGTGGCAGCTCAGGCCCCCCCCCCGCTGGACAGCAGGTTTGCTCAGAGTGGCCACTCTTCATGCCGGGTCAGGAAGAATGTTCTCTCAGACGCAGAGCCTGGTCTGGGCGGCAGGGGGCAGAAGGAGTACAGCCAGCCTTCTTGGGTTCCTTCAAACACAAAGTGCCTGTCTGGTGTGGACCTGGCTTCCAGAAACAGGAAGAGTGCCTGGAGGTGGGGGAGAGGAGTACCTTTTAGTCTGGGGACAGCACAAGCTGAGCCCTGTCCCAAAATGCTGTTCCGGGCCCACCTGCCCAGCTGCCTCTGCACGGGCTGGGTCTTCCTCTTCTGCACTCACGTCTGCCCTCATTCCTGCTACCCAGCCTATGGGAGAGGGCCTGATGAGCTCATGTCTGAGCACGAGGGCCTGGCTTTGGAGAATGGGAGCTCCCAGCCCCTCCTCCAGGGCTGGCGGTGCTTCCCATGCCTAGACCAGACACATCCATCAGGGCAGCCAAGAGCCCGGTGAGGTGGGGGCTGAGGCTGCAGCAGCAGATCCCAGAACACCTGCAGCTCCCCGGCCACAGAGTGGTGGGGAGTAGGGTCTGTTGGATGGAGGCACCTACATTCTGCATTCTGGCCTGTGCCTCTAGGTCATAATCTAGTGCTGCTTGGAGAGCAGAATCCAGGCCCCAGGCCCTGCCCCTGGCTTAGGCGGTGGTCGCAGCTGCTTATCTTGGCTGTTTGTCTGCCCTGGCAGTTAGCCCTGTGAGTGGAAAGAGCCTGGACTTCAGGCTTACCAAGCTGTGTGATCTTAGGTTACGTCCCCTCTCTGGTCCTCAGCTTTCTCATCTTTAAACAGAGCTTCCTACTTCCCAGGGGAGGGTTAAGGAGATCGGTATGGACAGCACTCAGCAGGAAGGCCTCTCAGAGCTCATTGATATGAGCGGCCACTCCTCTCCAGTGTCCCCCAGTCTGGCCGCGGAAAAGATGAAAAGGTGGTCGTGCGGCCGTGGGCGAGCCCTGCATGGCTTTCCGAGCTTCAGCTTCCTTATCCGTAGGATGGTGGGGCAGGGGCAGGACATGGTGTTCTCTCAGCGTCACCTGCAGTTGGTTCCGGACCCTCGGGCTGAGGGCGAGCAAGGCTGTCCGCTCTGTGCCACTCTGGCAGGATGGAGCTGGCCTCTGCTGAGCCCCTGCCACCACCTCCGTGTTCCAGGTGAGGAGCCGGAAGAGGAACCGAAGGTGAAAACGCAGTGGCCAAGGTCTGCAGATGAGCCTGGGCTATACATGGCACAGACAGGTAACCCGGGCCCGCCTCCCTTCCTCTGCGGCGGGGCCCGACTTTGTGGCATCTGGTGGCATGTGTGTTTGGTGTGTCTGTGTCTATGTCCTGGAGCTCAGTCGTGTTTCTCTGCCATGTGAGGCCTGGGGGCAGGGCTGGGTTGCCTCCGGAAGAGCCTCTCACTCGGGGTCAGGGTAGGAGGAGTCCCGTGAGACCGAGTCCCTGGGAGATGCCCCCTGCCGCCGACGCTGTCCCTCTCTCGTAGGCGACCCGGCGGCTGAGGAGTGGTCCCCGTGGAGCGTGTGTTCCCTGACGTGTGGGCAGGGCCTGCAGGTGCGGACCCGCTCCTGCGTGTCCTCCCCCTATGGGACCCTGTGCAGCGGGCCCCTGCGGGAGACCCGGCCCTGCAACAATTCAGCTACCTGCCCAGGTATGCCCATCCTCCCCGCCCCGTCTGCCTGCAGGGTTGTCCTGCCTGAGCCTTGGGCAGGTTCATCTTCCAAAGATGGTCGGTTGCCTCCTTCTTTCAGCAAACTTGACGGGCCCCCACAGCATGCCCAGCCGTGCACAGGGCACTGGCGACACAGATGAATCAGACCCAGTCCGGCACCGGCTGGCTTGGTTCTGGGCCTGTGTAGTACATCCTGGTAATCAAGGCGGCGTCTTTCTTTTTCCCCTCGACGCCTGCGGGGTTCCCCATGTTCTGGCCACACCAGCACCTCTTGCGCTTTCCCACTGCTCTGCACTTTGTTCTCCTGTCTCTTCCACCTCCACTTTGGATATTTGAATTCAGCCTGTCCTTCAAGATCTAAGACAAAAGCCACTTTTTAAAAAATGCAACTTTCTCTGGCCATCCCCTTCCTCCTCTGACTCCGTATCCCACTCCCCAGGGAGCCTGCCCTAGACCCTGAAGCCTTTCTCAGTTGGCATGGAGTTGTTGAGAATGCGCATGTGCCTGCGGGGTGGGGGGACAGCCGGTCCTGCCCCTTGTGCCTAAGGGAGTGAAGTGGGGCCCAGACCAGACCAGCTCCTCGCTGGGAATTTAGAGTAGGACTACTTGGGAAGGGGTCTTGGCAACTGGGGGTGTGCCCAGAGCTTGCAAAGGCTGGGGCAAAGCTGTGTTTCAGAACGTGAGCTCTGTGTCAGTGTCTATGTAGAGGGTCATGTCTGTCTGTCTGTCCATCCGCTTGGGGTTGGGAGGGGCATTCTTTTGCCCCAGGCCTGCCATGTTGGATTTTTGCTCTGGGTCTGGGGGTGGGGAGGGTGGGGGTGGGGCAAAGGGAAATATTAATTTCCTGGGCTTTCCTGTGCCCCCAGGAGAGGAGGACCCCTGGCTCCCCTCCTGGGTTGATTCTAATCTCCCAGTCCGGTATCCACAGGTGGTATCCTGTGTGAGTTGGGACTTGAAGTCTGTGTCTTCAGCATCTCCTTAAAGGGCGGAGTCCTGGGGTCCAGGGCAGAGCCAATGAGGAGCAGCGGCAGAGCTGCCGGAGCTCCTGGTTGGTGGGTGGATGGGCAGTGGGCGGGGCCGAGGTGCCGCCCAGCCACAGGCCACGTGCTTCCTTGCAGTGCACGGCGTGTGGGAGGAGTGGGGGTCCTGGAGCCTGTGCTCCCGCAGCTGCGGGCGGGGGTCCCGGAGCCGGATGCGGACCTGCGTGCCCCCCCAGCACGGCGGCAAGGCCTGCGAGGGTCCCGAGCTGCAGACTAAGCTCTGCAGCATGGCTGCCTGCCCGGGTCAGTAGCACCCGTGGGCTTCCAGGCGGGCTGTCTAGCCGGGTGGGGTTGGGAGAGGGGCGGAAGTCAGGTCCAGTGCCCTGCCCCTGGGGGGGGGGGCATGAACTTTGACCAAGCATGGGGAGACTGACAAAGTCTACCTTTGGGCGTGGGAGGTGACTTGGCCCAGTTTATCCTTGGAGTTGGCACCTGAGACCCATCCAAAGGGGGTTGCTTGCCAGTGCCCCTTCCCCTGAGCCTTTGCTTGTTGTTCATAAGACTTTCCTGCTCATGGCCAGCTGGCCTGTGAAGGGACACAAAGCTGGGCTTACCTGTGGGCAAAGATCAGAAGGTGGCCCCAGGCCCATTTCCCTAGACAGAAGAGAGCGTGTGCCTCCATGCCAAGTGGAGAGGGGTTCTGTATTCCTGGAGCTGGTGGCGGGCAGGGAGGCCCAGGCACCACCAGCTCCCTTAGCCCCCCTTCAGCCACCCCTCTCCAGTGGGTCTGGCCTTGTTCAGGTCTGAATGCCTAGCAGGCTCTGACATCTCCTTGCAGTGCCCTGCCCCACCTGTCCCCACACACCCCTTGCTCAACAGCCACCCCTGCTTGTGTCTCCCCATGCAGTGGAAGGCCAGTGGCTAGAATGGGGTCCCTGGGGCCCATGTTCCACGTCCTGTGCCAACGGGACCCAGCAACGCAGCAGGAAGTGCAGTGTGGCGGGCCCAGCGTGGGCCACGTGTACCGGGGCCCTCACTGACACCCGCGAGTGTGGCAACCTTGAGTGCCCGGGTGAGTGAGTGCGCAGCGCAGGGTGGGCAGGTGGCAGCCCTGGCCCAAGGGGCGCCTGGGGCCACTCACGCCCCTCCTCTCCGCAGCCACAGATGGCAAGTGGGGGCCGTGGAATGCGTGGAGCCTGTGTTCCAAGACATGTGACACAGGTTGGCAGCGCCGCTTCCGCATGTGCCAGGCCACGGGTGCTCAGGGCTACCCCTGCGAGGGCACCGGGGAGGAGGTGAAGCCCTGCAGTGAGAAGAGGTGTCCAGGTATGGCCCACTGGACCCTGGGGCTTGGGGGGCAAGTGCGTGGGCCTGGCTGAGCCCGTCCGCCGTACCCACAGCCTTCCATGAGATGTGCAGGGACGAGTACGTGATGCTGATGACGTGGAAGAAGGCGGCTGCTGGCGAGATCATCTACAACAAGTGCCCCCCCAACGCCTCAGGTGAGGGGCAGGTGGATCCCCCACCCCTGCCATGCTTGCTGCCCCCTACTGGGCCCCCAGTCTCTTTGAGCCTCCATCCTGAAGAGTGGAGTGGAGGAGAGCTTGGCCCTGACACCCCTCCCTCGGTCCTGTCCCCCTGCAGGCTCTGCCAGCCGTCGCTGTCTCCTCAGTGCCCAGGGTGTGGCCTACTGGGGGCTGCCCAGCTTTGCCCGCTGCATCTCTCACGAGTACCGCTACCTGTATCTGTCAGTGAGTGCATCCTACTGAGCTGGAGGCGGGGAGACACGGGGTCTGTCCCAGACTCCAGTGGGAGTTAGGGGAGCTTGATTCTTGCCCGTGTGCCTTGGCATGCATACTCTGCCCACTTTTGCCTGGCCATGCCTCTCCTTGTCTGGCAAACTCCTACACATCCCTCAGGGCCCGACTCTGGCGTGTCTTCCCTTATCCCTGGGACCTGCCTCTGTGCTCCTCTAGCTCCTGGAGCTTCTCAGTCATTAGGTGATCTGAGTCCTCATCACAATATCTGTCCTGTTAGACTGGGAAGCTCCTTGAAGGCAGGGACAAAGTTGAAATTATTTCTACGTCCCCAGGCCCTAGCTCAGGGCCTGCTGTGGGGTAAGAATGCTGCCAGCAAATGTGGCCTGTGTGTACTTGTCTGAATGTAACTGGTATTTGCTGTGTTTGTGCTTGGAGCTTGTGTTTGAGAACGAGAGAGAGAGAGAGAGACAGAGACAGAGAGGACGCATTACTTTCTGGCGTGTCATGACCCCCCTGGATTAGGGAGGTGCCTTGTCCCCGAACTGTGCTTATCATCTTTGATATGTATATCTGAGCTCCTTTCTTCTCTAGCTGTTTCTATTTCGGTCTTTTTGTAAGTATCTTTGGGGATTCTCTCTCTTCATGGGCCTCTTTCTTAGATTCTGTCTCCCTCTGAGCCCTTTTGAGCATCTCTGTCTGACCTTTTCCCTCTGGATGCAAGGGGTGGGTGGATTGGAGTGGGATGGGCCAGGGACTGGTTCCAGCTCTTGACACTTTGGTAACAGCAGGCCTCCTGTCACCTGCAGCTTCGGGAGCACCTGGCCAAAGGGCAGCGCATGCTGGCGGGCGAGGGCATGTCGCAAGTGGTGCGCAGCCTGCAGGAGCTCCTGGCCCGGCGCACCTACTACAGTGGGGACCTGCTTTTCTCCGTGGACATTCTGAGGAATGTCACCGACACCTTCAAGAGGGCCACCTATGTGCCCTCGGCTGATGATGTGCAGGTACCATTCTGCCCCATCAAGAGGAAGGAGGGCTGAAGGTTCAGAAGCCCTGGATTGAAGCCAGAGGCCAGGCTCCCATCGCAGAGTCTGCTGGGGGCAGCAAGTGGGGCTGTGGTGGGGAAGGAAGCTACTGTCCCTGGGTCTGGGACCTCCCGACACCCACTGCTCTCTCCCCAGCGCTTCTTCCAGGTAGTGAGCTTCATGGTGGATGCAGAGAACAAGGACAAGTGGGACGATGCTCAGCAGGTGAGAGGCTGGGCTTCCAGGCTTCCTCCCCCATGACCCACTCCTGCCTTGGCCCCTTACATGTTCTCTGTCCCCAGGTGTCCCCTGGCTCTGTGCACCTGCTCCGTGTCGTGGAGGACTTCATTCACCTGGTGGGCGATGCTCTCAAGGCCTTCCAGAGCTCTCTGATTGTCACGGATAACCTGGGTACAAGGAGGCAGGCAGGGGAGGGCTGCTGGAGGTGGCCAAACCCGGGCTCCCATGGAAGAGGGATGATTTCTGAGGGCTCTTCCTCTTTTCCTCTCTCTCCTTCTCTGGGCCCTGTCTCTCCTCTTCTAACCCCTTCTTTGTGTCCCTCTCTCCGTGTCTCTCCCTGTACCCACCTCTGTGTTTGTACCAACCTTGGTGTCTGCACCTGCCTTCCTGCTGACTACCCGACACCTCTCTCTTCCCCCGTGACTGTCCCCTCTGTTTCTGCCTCCGTCTCACCCCTGCAGTGATCAGCATTCAGCGCGAGCCCGTCTCGGCTGTGTCCAGCGACATCACGTTCCCCATGCGGGGCCGCCGGGGCATGAAGGATTGGGTGAGGCACTCAGAGGACCGCCTCTTCCTCCCCAAGGAGGTGCTCAGCCTCTCCTCCCCAGGGAAGCCGGCCGCATCTGCGTCAGGGGCAGCAGGCAGCCTGGGCAGGGGGAGAGGCCCGGGAACCGTGCCTCCTGGCCCAGGCCACTCCCACCAGCGCCTCCTCCCTGCGGACCCCGAAGAGGCCTCCTCCTACTTTGTGATCGGTGCTGTGCTCTACCGCACCCTCGGCCTCATCCTGCCCCCGCCCAGGTGAGTCCCTGGGAGGGGTGGATGGGGGGCAGCTGAGGGTCCCGGGAGGCCTGGGTAAGGGAAGGAGGGCTGGACCTGAGCTGACCACGGAGAGATCCATCTGCAGCCTCGGGGACCCCCTTGCCTGGCTCTGGACACAGGCGCTTCTCAAAGACCTGTGCGCAGCTCTTAGAGGCCCAGGGGAGATCCTGGGGGTATTGGCCTGAGCTCTGGACCTCACCCAATGTCCTGGGCCCCACTGAACTCTAGGCCTTCCCTGGCCTTGGTCCCACGGTAGCCTCCTCCTCCCGATCCAAAAGCACCTTCAGGGTTCCTGACTGGGTCCGAGCACCTGCTGGCAGGAGCTGACCTCAGGTTCTGTCCCCCAGGCCCCCGCTGGCTGTCACATCCAGGGTGATGACAGTGACCGTGCGGCCCCCCACGCAGCCGCCAGCTGAGCCCCTCATCACAGTGGAGCTCTCCTACATCATCAACGTGAGTGGGGGCCCTGGGTAGACCCCAGCAAGGGCAGCCAAAGGCCTCTCTGAGGGGGAGGTCGTCTGCCCTGACAGTAGGCTGACCTGGGCGGGGCCTGCCATGGCAGGCAGGTCAGATGATGGCCAGAGGCTGAGCGCCCCACTGCCCACTGCACCCACGTCTTCTGTTCCCCAGGGCACCACGGATCCCCACTGTGCCAGCTGGGACTACTCCAGAGCGTGAGTTGGGCAAGGGCTCTCTGTGGGAAAGGGCTGATCCTTCAGGAGGGGACGTTCTGCCTGGAAGCCCAGAGGGAGGGTTCCTTGTCACTATCCTTGGCCTGAGGGATCCAGGGCAAGTCCTGGGCCTCACATGGCCTGTCTCTTGGTTGTGGCCTTGCCCTGGGTCTCACCAGTCCCTGGGAAGTGGCCAGCACTGGGGGTAGGGCTGCAGAGCTGGGCTGGGGCTCACTCCCCCTCTTCCCCTACCCAAGAGACGCCAGCTCAGGGGACTGGGACACCGAGAGCTGCCAGACCCTGGAGACCCAGGCAGCCCACACCCGCTGCCAATGCCAGCACCTGTCCACATTTGCTGTGCTGGCCCAGCCACCCAAGGACCTGGTGAGTGGGAGGGAAGGGCCGGGCTGGGCAGGAGAGGGGGCGCCTGGATTGCCAGCGGCCATCTGCGATGGTGTTGGCGGGGACCTAGGTGGTCCCACGTGGCGTCTGAGTAGGTGTACTTGTGGGCTTGCACGTGGAAGTCTGTGCCCCCTGGGATGGTGCTCTCAGCGATGACATGCAGGGGTGTGTGGCAGCAGGTGATTGCATGCACGTACGCACACATGTGTGGCTACTTGTGTGCAGAAGAATGTGGGTGACAGCATAAATATGCATCCATGTATGTGACTGAGTCTGCTCCTCGCGTGTGTGAATGCCATCATGGTGAGTCCCTTTCTGTGCATGAGTGTGAGACAGGGGCAGGTGCAGTCTTTCCTAGACAGGATGCGGGGAGGGCGAGGGCACCCCTGCAGTTGCCCTCTCCCAATAACTCTCTGACCCTCTACCCCAGACCCTGGAGCTGGCCGGCTCCCCCTCTGTCCCCCTTGTGATCGGCTGTGCTGTGTCCTGCATGGCGCTGCTCACTCTCCTTGCCATCTATGCTGCCTTCTGGAGGTAGGTGGGATGCCTGGTGCGGGGGAGGGCCAGGCGGGAGGTGGCCGGCCACCACAGATTGGGCAGGACAGCCAGCTCCTCTGTCTCTGCCCACCGTGCCCTCCCAGGTTCATAAAATCTGAACGCTCCATCATCTTGCTGAACTTCTGCCTGTCCATTCTGGCATCCAACATCCTGATCCTTGTGGGCCAGTCGCGGGTGCTGAGCAAGGCAGGTGCAGGCTCACAGGGGTGCCGGGGTGTGAGACTGGGGCGAAGGCGGGAGGGCAGAGGGTGTTTGCAGGTGCCAGTGCGTGTATTCGTGTGTATGAAACTTAGGTGACAATGTGTGTCGGCGCCGGAGCCGGGTGTTGGGTGAGGGTGTGCGGGGGCGACTGTGTGTGTGAGCACACACGAGGGCATTGGGAGGGGGCATGTGTACTCCAGTGACGGATGTCTGTGTACATCTGTGAGCGTGTACGTGAGCCGAGCGCCTGTGTTCACACGTGTTGGGTGGCATCTGCAGCCACGTGGGAGCCCGAGCAAAGCCTCTTGCCTGTGTCTGATCTAACAGTGCTGGCTGTGCCTTGTGCGCCTTCGGCCTTCCGTGCATAGTGCCAGGTGCCAGGCGCCAGGCCTGCCCGGCCGTGACGTAGCAGGTGCTCTAGTTTGCCCCCTCCCTGCCAGCCCCGTCTGCGCGTGGGCAGCCTGCCCGCCCGCCTCCTGGATGCCGAATGCCATGTGCATGTCACCGGGCCTGTGTCGTGCTGTGTGTGGGTGCAGGAAGATGGGGGTGCCTGGCAGGGCTCTGTAGGGGGCGGAGCTCGGGTGGGCAGCCGTGGCAGCGCCCAGCGGCGGGCGTGGGAAGCCTGGCGCCTCCTCCCGGGGCAGCTGCTCAGGGCCACGCCCGCCCTCTCCCTCTCCCTGCAGGGCGTGTGCACCATGACAGCCGCCTTCCTGCACTTCTTCTTCCTCTCGTCCTTTTGCTGGGTGCTCACGGAGGCCTGGCAGTCCTACCTGGCTGTTATTGGACGGATGCGCACCCGCCTTGTCCGCAAGCGCTTTCTCTGCCTGGGCTGGGGTGAGCAGGGCCCAGGCTGGACCCTGTCACTGGGCCTTGGGGGGCAGGGGAAGACAGTAGACATTCATCTTTGGCCCTGGTCCCACTCTTTGGGCACAGGGGTCAGCTGGGCTGGGGGTCTGGGAGGATGAGGGACCCCGAGGACAGGCGGCCATCTCACTCTGGCTCCTCCGCTCCCCCAGGTCTGCCTGCCCTGGTGGTGGCCGTGTCTGTCGGCTTTACCCGCACCAAAGGATACGGTACATCCAGCTAGTACGTGGGCCTCCCGGGGAGAGCAGGGGTTGGGGGGTGGTTAGTGGACCTGATAGGGCTCTGGGCTTCTCAGCCTGCCCTCCTGGCCCATGCCTGCTGTGGGACTTTGGGCAAATTCTCCCCGTCTCTGAGTCTCAGTTTCCCTGATTGTAAACGGATGTGTTGGGATTGGATAGTCTCAGAACCATTTAGCTCAGGGATCAGCCTTATTTGACCCCGGGGATAGCCCCAGGGCTTGGGTCAGAGGGGAGATGGAGGCGGGGTGGGACCTGGTCGCTCAGGGAGCACCGAGGGATGGAGTTTGAGGGTGAGAGCGCGCCCACTGGGAGTCTGATACCCCGTTTCCCCCCACCCCAGCTGCTGGCTCTCTCTGGAGGGTGGCCTGCTTTATGCCTTTGTGGGCCCTGCGGCTGTCATTGTCCTGGTATGTGCCCCTTCGGTGTCCTGGGAGGGGCGGGGCCAAGGGGAGGGGCATCTGCCTCCTCCCCCGGGGCTTCCCCTGCCAGGAGGGCCCCTGGTGATCCTGTTCCCCACCCCGCCCCGCCCCCTTCACCCGCCCCAGGTGAACATGCTCATTGGAATCATCGTCTTCAACAAGCTCATGGCTCGCGATGGCATCTCAGACAAGTCCAAGAAGCAGAGGGCCGGGTAAGGGGACAGGGGTCTCTGTGACGCGGCCTCATGGGACGTGATGTAGGGAGGGAGGGCCGAGGCCACTCTTGGAGGCTCAGGGCCTGATGGTGCAACCGGGGCTCCCTGACCTCGGTGCATCAAGGGTGCAGGCAAGGTGGGCACCTGGTGTGCTCGGCTGCAGCCCCTCGCCCACCCTAACCCGCCTCTCTCTCTCTCATCTGCCCTCCCCCTCCCACCCCACTCGGGGCTCATGCTGCCCCATCTCCTCCCACTTCCCATGTGTCTCCCCCCTTCTCCCATGTCTGTGGCGCCCCCCCGAGGTCGGAGCGGTGCCCCTGGGCCAGCCTGCTCCTCCCCTGCTCAGCGTGTGGAGCGGTCCCCAGCCCCCTGCTCAGCTCAGCCTCGGCCAGGAACGCCATGTTAGTTGTGCCCCCGCGGGGAAAGGGGGGGCGGGCAGGGGCTAAAGAAGGGGGGGCAGTGGCTGTGGTGGGGGGAGGAGGGATGTCAGCCCAGAGTCCGGAGAGCTGGCCCTGCCCACTGCCACGCGCTCTCAAGGGCTGGGCATTGTGGTGGCGAAGGGGCCCCAGGGAGCGAATGTCTGTGCCTTTCGGAAAATGCTAGATTCCTGTGCCCACCCCTTGCTCCCCGTCCCGTTTCCCCCCCACCCCCACCCCGGCTTATGTTTTATCCAGGCACAGCCATGCACTCCTTCCTCCAGCCCCAGCCTACAGAGGCTCATAGAATCTTCAGCCCTTAGAATTTTCGAGCCCATAGAACCTTAGAATTAGAACGATAGAATCTTAGAATAAGACAATCAGAAGCTAAGAATGTTAGAATGAGTGAATCATAGAGTCTTGTCATCTGTCATAGAATCTGAGACGTAGAATTTCAGAGGCATTGAATCTCACAATCAGTTGGAGGACAGAATCTTGGAGGTAGGGAATTATTTCACCGAGATGTCCCCTGGCAGCTGCGACTCTTAAAATCCCAGACGCACAAGAGTAGAATGAATGCGTGAACCCACCAAGGCTTCAGGCCCAACCGTCCCCACTTCCACAGGGCCGGAAAGCCATCTGAGCCTCCCTGACCCAGTGGGGGCCCAGCTTCGTCTTGCACACCTCTAGAGTCAGGGAGCTCCCTGCCTTGGGGAGGCAGCTGGCCCCATCTCTGGAAGCTCCACGTGGGCGAACGCTCCCTCGCACTTGGGCTGCCGTCTGCCTCTGACCCAGTCTCTCAGGGCGAGCAGTTAGGAGCTTGGTCTCAAGAGGTGGCCAGGTTGGGTTTGCATCCCGCTCTGTCTCTGTCTGTGCAGCTGGGCACACTAACGTCCTCATCTGTGAATTGGGGTAATAATCCCCATGCCTGTTTGTTGGAGTTGTTTTGGTCACAGTGTGACTAATGTGTGTAAAGTGTTCGCTGTGGGGCCTGGCAGAGGATTGGTGGCTAATCTTTGGTAGCTCTTCTGACTGTCGTGAGGTCCTCTCTTTAGTCTTGGCTCTGCCCCCAGGGCCGGTGGAGACCACTGTGCCTGCCTCCTGCCAGGCTCAACAGCCCCAGACCGCTCTTCTGAGGGCAGATCTTGGCCCCCTGCCTGTGTCTCTGCCTTGTCCAGAGCTGTGCAAACCCCCGTCTGACTCTCCCACTGGCAGTGTTCATGAGACAGGGTGGGTTGGGTGTGGCACCTGGCCCAGTAGGGCAAGGCTGCCTTACTGTGCCCTCGTGGGTTGGCACTGGTACACGGATGCCAGGGCCTCTCTGCCTTTTTTCCTCTGTCCTCCCTTGTCAAGGAGGCAGGGGATGTGTGGGTTTGGCCCTGACCCTGGCTTTGAGCGTCTGCCCCAGCCACAATCTTTCTGCCCAGGGGCTCTGAGCAGCCCCTGGGAGCTTGGCATCTCCTCCTTGGGCAGCCAAGGGGGAGGAGCCTCTGCCGCCGTGGCCCCCATCTTCTCCCTAAAGATTTGTGCTTTGTGATGTGTGTCCTCCGTCCTCTCTGCCTGTTTAATCTTCCTGTGCGTCTCTGCCCATCTCATTCCCTCTCGCCATGTCTGTCGTCTCCCTTCGTCTCTCTCCCTCTCCTCCCCTCCCAGAGTCTCGGGGGAGGCAGCCCCGGCCTGTGCTTCTGTGCACATTGGGGCTGAAACTCACAGCATCTGTAGCTGTCTGCCTCCTCCTCTCCCACTGTTTCTTTCCACCTTCTCCATCTCTGCCCCCTGATGCTGCCTCTGGCTCTCCCACTGTGTCCGTGTCTGTCCCTCCCATTTCTCCTGGTCCCCCAGTTTTTTGCTGTCTGTCTTCGTTCTGTTTCTCTGCCTCCCGCACCTCAGCCCCTCTCTGCTTGGGGACATTACTGAGGTCTTGACATTTGGGGCCCTGCCGGGTTGGGGCAGCTTCAGGGCCCCCGACTGCCTGCAGGCCCAGGCTCAGCCCTGTCCCCTGGAGCCACCCTGACAGACCCTCTGCCTCATCCGCAGGGCCTCGCTCTGGAGCTCCTGCGTGGTGCTGCCCCTGCTGGCGCTCACCTGGATGTCCGCCGTCCTGGCCATGACAGACCGCCGCTCCGTCCTCTTCCAGGCCCTCTTTGCTGTCTTCAACTCTGCGCAGGGCTTTGTCATCACGGCTGTGCACTGCTTCCTGCGCCGAGAGGTGGGCTGGGCCTCTCCTGCCCCTGTCCGCCCCCAACCACGCCGGTCCCTCGCTTCTCCCCACTGCACAGATGGGGAAGATTGAGGCCCCGACCAGGCCCCAAGCTGGGCATCCCTTGCTGTGGAAGCTGATAGCCTGAGCGGCCTTGACCTCGGCCTCTGCCTCCTGGGGCTCCTTCTCCCCTTTGCTAGGCTGGATGCGCTTCTTTCCTTCCACACCCGCCTGGGTGCCTGGGGTGGGAGGCAGAGCCAGCTGTGGCCAGGGGCCCTGTGGTGGCCTCAGGCCCAGCGGGCACCTGCCGCCCCCAGGTCCAGGATGTGGTGAAGTGCCAGATGGGCGTGTGCCGGGCTGATGAGAGTGAAGACTCCCCCGACTCATGTAAGAACGGGCAGCTGCAGATCCTGGTGAGTGAGGAGGCCTGGGCAGGGCACAGGTGGGTTCTGGGTGCCACCTCCAGCCCGCTGCCCTAGACCCCTCACCTTCCCCATCCATGGCAGGGAAGGGACAGAGACCAGGTTTGATTCAGGCTCAGCCACTGACAGCTGGGGCTGGCAGAGACCATGCCTGGGGCCCCTCTGCTCTTGTGGGCAGTGTGCTGTGGACGAAGCCTCTGGGTGGGTGGGGGAGGCTGAGTGCCCCCCACTCCGTGATACATGGATTCTCTCTTTGCCTATCTTTTCTCTCCCTCTCTGCCTATAGTCAGACTTTGAAAAAGATGTGGATCTGGCTTGTCAGACAGGTGAGTGTGCCAGGGCAGAGCCAAGAATGGCCCCAGAGAATGGCGAGAAGGGGGGGCCCCAGCCCCATCATGGGAGGCCCTGACAGGCGTCTGGCTGCTGGGTCCAGCTGTAGAGGCAGACAGCCCTGGGTTGGCTGTGAACACCCCTCGCTGTAGGACTTTGCGCAAAGAGCATGCCCCTGGAGTCTCAGTGAACTCACCTGTACGGGAGAGATGGCTGTCCTTCGGGGCGGGGGGGGGGAGCCTTCAGTGAATTAGGAGATATCAAGTGCCTGGCAGGGTGCTCGGCGCAAAGGGGCTGCTCTATCTTTGTGTCCATTCCATGATTCTTACCAGCATCTCCTTCAAGTTCTGCCTCCCGGGGAGGAACTGCCCAGGGAGCGGGGAGGAGCAAGGCCCTTTGGCAGCCTTGGAGCTGTGGGGTCAGAGGTCAGGACCTGCACCCAGGCCCTGTGGGAGCTGGGCCTTGGCTCTGTTCCTGGTCCTGCCTTCCTGGGAGCCTCTGGGATAGCCTCCTTCTCAACACCTGTGCTAACCGCGTGCCATCACTCCAGGCCCCCTTTCTCCCGCCGTCCAAGCTCAGAGGCTTGGTGCCTGCCTGGCCTGGGCAAGGGCATCTGGGGGCGTCTCCCTCCCCTGGACTTACCTTCTTCCACTCCCGCCCCCAGTGCTGTTCAAGGAAGTCAACACTTGCAACCCGTCCACCATCACGGGCACCCTGTCCCGCCTGTCCCTGGATGAGGACGAGGAGCCCAAGTCCTGCCTCGTGGGTCCCGAGGGCAGCCTCAGCTTCTCGCCACTGCCTGGCAATATCCTGGTGCCCATGGCAGCCTCGCCGGGGCTGGGGGAGCCCCCGCCCCCCCAGGAGGCCAACCCCGTGTACATGTGTGGGGAGGGCGGCCTGCGGCAGTTGGACCTCACATGGCTGCGGCCGGCCGAGCCGGGCTCCGAGGGGGACTACATGGTGCTGCCCCGGAGGACTCTGAGCCTGCAGCCCGGCGCGGGCGGAGGTGGCGAGGATCCCCCGCGGGCTCGGCCTGAGGGCACCCCTCGACGGGCCGCCAAGGCGCTGACCCACACCGAAGGCTACCCCAGCTTCCTGTCTGTGGACCACTCGGGCCTGGGGCTGGGCCCTGCCTATGGGTCTCTACAGAACCCCTACGGGATGACCTTCCAACCGCCCCCGCCGACACCCAGTGCCCGCCAAGTGCCCGAGCCAGGGGAACGCAGCCGGACCATGCCCCGCACCGTGCCTGGCTCCACCATGAAGCTGGGCTCCCTGGAGGTGAGGGGCTGTCAGCAGGACTTGAGGGTGGGACCCCTGCCCTGTGTGCCTGAGTCTCTCTGAGTCTCAGGCAGCAGCTGGGAAGGGACAGCTGGCAACTCCTGCACAAAGTCCTGGGGAGCATACCCACTGGGCATTTCTCCTCCCTTCGTGCCCACGGCGGCTCCAAGGGGATCCTGGCTTCTCTGAGCTCCTCAAATGGGCTTGGACCCCACGTGCTGAGGGTGCCTGCTCACGCTTGCCTTTGTGCCTGCTTTGGGGTGACCGGTTAGGATGGGCCCTCCTTTAAGGGGCCTGTGGCTGAGGCCTGGTGCTGTATTGCTAGGGAAGCCTCATCGCCAGGGCCGAGCGCCTGGCCTCCGGGCCCCGCAGACCTGAGTTGGGATCTGGGCACTGCTGGCAAGCGGTGAGATCAGGAGCATTATCTCCCCACTGAGACCCTTCGCCTTAATCTCTCTGAGCCTCAGTTTCCTCCTTTGTAAAGTGGGGAATGTAGCAGCCTCTTGGTAGACTCATGGCGAGGACTGATGGACTAGTGTTAACACATTTATCTCTGTGTGGAGCAGATGGAAAGTGCTAGATAATTGGGGATTGCTGCTGCTATCAGCCCCTGGCACTGCCTATAGGCCTGTGGTAATTGCCCCCGTCTTCTTGAGCAAATGTAAGCCCCTCTCTTTCCCTGCCTGTGTGTTTTCTGTGGCTCCCCCACCTTCTCTCTGGCCTCCTTAGGCCTGTTCCCTGCAGGGGATCAGTTGCAGCAAGCAGGTGGTGGTGGCCTCCTGTAGACCTCTAGAATATTCTAGAACTTTCCTTAGAGGAATGCGGGGGGGGGGCGGGCGGTGGATGAGGAAAGGGGCAGGAGTCACAGCTCAGACACCATTGGCTGCTCACGTTCGGCCCCAGAAACCTGCTCCCCATCCTCCGCACAGAGAAAACTAAGTTAGCAGCTAGAAGGTCTGCAAGTTTAGTTTTTCTCCCAAAATGTGTCTTGAACATTTGGTGCCTGCTCCTGCCACAGATGGCAGAAACAGGAAGGCATCACAAAGACAGAAAACGCGACACAGGCACCGGGGAGGGGAGTGCTCAGCGTGGCAGGTTTTGTTCTGTGGACACCTGCCCATGCTTGGGCCACCGAAGAGGGGCCAGCGCTGGGCTCCTTGTGTGGGAGGTAGCAATAAACGTGGCAGCGTCTTAAGGGGGTCAAGAATGACGTCCAGAATTCTGGTGTGGGCAAGTGTGATGGGGCGGGGGCGGAGGAGCGAGTTTAGAGCAGTGGAACTTGGAGTCTGTTTAGTCGGGCGTAGCCATGTGTACATGCCCATGGGCATCAGGGAGCAGGGAGAGGCGTCCCGCTGCCTCCAGAAAGTACAGTGTGGCCAGTAACAGAGGGGACACGTGTGCACATGGTGAAGGGCAGGGGAGGGTCCAGGGCAGAGTGAGAAGGGCCTCGAGTTGCAGAAGCCGGGGTGGTTGGTGGAGAAAGAGCAAGCAGGGAGGTGGAAGGACCTGGGGAGGGGGGTCACAGATGCCAGTGAGTGTGGGTGCAGGCCGGGGACTTGGGAGGTCTAGGTGATGGTGTTAGGGGCATCCTTGAAGCCTATGGGACCAGTCCTTCTTCTCCCTGGACTTCAGTTTCCCCAGCGTTAACTGGCAAAAGTTGGTCTGTGGTCTGGTGCTCCCGGGCCAACATTCTGACCTTAAGGCCTCCCTCTCCAGCCTCACTGGAGGCTTTGTAGGGTGCTGGGGCCTTAAAGGTGGCCTTGGGTAAGTGAGGGCCGGGAGAGGCGTGAAGGAGGGAGGCCAGGGAGGCAGGGCCAAGTTCAGCAGGAAAAGGAGCAGGATGTGGTCCAAGGCAGGTTTCTGTAACCCTGCGTCCTCTATTTGCAGGAAAAGCGGAGGTTTCCAGGGAGAGAGGAGCCTGTTGGTGGCAGAGAGGATGGGGCAAGATTGGGCAGGACAGAGGGGTGGAATCCAGGGCTCGGAGGAAGGAGGGTCTGCCCTGTGATGCCCTGGGGGATCTGTGTCCTTGCCACGTTGGAAGTCTGCATGGCGACATGTGGCCTGTGTGTCGTCAAGCTCTACGCTTGTGTCAGCTTGTGTGCCCCTGGTGGGCGTCTGCCTCAGGCTGTGGCATGTGTGTGTGTGGCAGGGGTGGCAGAAATTGTGGGCCTGGGGCCTGAGCCACGGGCCTGTGGCGATGTGGCATCTTGGTGTCTCCTTTCCCAGGCCCCAACCTCGTTTCCACAGCCTCAACGGCTGCCCTTTAGGGAATTCTTAACTCCTGGGCCTGAGTTGGGGGAAGGTGCAGTGGGCAGGTCTGGGGGACCAGATTTTCCATCTCCTAAAGCCCCTGCACGTGGTAAAAAAATGTCCTTCTCAGAGTTCCCATCGTGGCGCAGTGGAAATGAATCTGACCAGCAACCATGAGGTTGCAGGTTCAATCCCTGGCCTCGCTCAGTGGGTTAAGGATCTGGCATTGCCGTGAGCTGTGGTGTAGGTCACAGACACAGCTTGGATCTGGCGTGGCTGTGGCTGTGGCACAGGCTGGCAGCTACAGCTCTGATTAGACCCCTAGCCTGGGAACCTCCATATGCCGCAGGTGTGGCCCTAAAAAGACAAAGGACAAAAAAAAAAAAAAAAAAAAAAAAATTTCCTTCTCCTTCACTGTCTCCTTGTTGCTCTTTCCCAGAGAAAGAAGTTACGGTATTCAGACTTGGACTTTGAGGTGAGTGCTACAGCGTGTGTACATATGTGTGTGTGTGTGTGTGTGTGTGTGTGTGTGTGTTGGGTTTTTGGGGTGGGGATTGGGGTTTGTGTCCCTGGAGGGTCCCCTCCTAAAATCAGCTCAAGCCCTGGTGAAGAGTCTGCCCCCACGACATCCCCTCACCACCCATGCCCATAGCTCTGTTGGGGGGAGGAAGAGCCAGGCCTTGTCCTGGAGGGGCCAGCAGTAGGCAGGGATGTGGGGACCCAGGTTGCCGAGTGCCCTGCACGGAGCTCCGCCTCTGACACCCCGTGGCTCCCAGAAGGTGATGCACACCCGGAAACGGCACTCGGAACTCTACCACGAGCTCAACCAGAAATTCCACACTTTCGACCGCTACCGCAGCCAGTCCACGGCCAAGGTGAGGGCTCCGCTGGCGACTGCCCCTGCCCTGAAGCTCAGGGCCTGAGCCGGCGCAGTGGCCCCTGGGGTCCTACCCTGACCCACGGCCCCCGTTGCAGAGGGAGAAGCGGTGGAGTGTGTCCTCGGGTGGGGCGGCCGATCGGAGCGTGGCCAGCGTAAGTGCCCCCGGCCGGGTGGGGGTGAGGTGAGCTCCGAGGCCCTCGTTCCCTCCCCGCCCTCTTCCCTGGCCTGGACCACCCCAGCCCGCCGCACCAAGGGCCTGCCCATGGCATAAGTGACAGCCTGGGGTTTTCAGGAGGTTGGGGGCTGTTGGTGGGAGGTTCCACCAGGATCTTGAGGAGACAGTCCCAGGAGGCCACCCTGAGTCTAGGGGCCAGGAACCCAGCCCTGAAGCCAAGCAGATCCAAATTTGAACCCACTGTGGCATTTGATGGCTCAGTACCTTTGGGCCTCACCAGCCCTCCCCGGGCCTCCTCAGTTTGTTCCACTGTGCAGTGAGTGAGCCCCTATTGGCCCATCTCCACGGGCCCTTCCCGCTCCCCCCCGCCCCCCCGCAGGAGAAGCCTAGCCCAGGGGAGCGTCCTGGCTTATCCCAACAACGGCGACATCAGAGCTGGAGCACCTTCAAGTCTATGACGCTGGGCTCGCTGCCCCCCAAGCCCCGAGAACGGCTGGCCCTGCACCGGGCCGCCGCCTGGGAGCCCACAGAACCACCCGATGGCGACTTCCAGACAGAAGTGTGAGTGCCACGCCGGACTGCCCACTGCGTATATAAATATATATATCTCTCTATTTTCACACTCCACTTTGGAACTACCCAGGAGCCAGCGCCCCCTCCCCTTTCCCGAGGGCTGGGCAGGGAGGCACAGTGGACTCAGCCGGGCTGGGGGAGCCAGACACAGCGTGGCCAGGGGGGCCAGGGCCCTTCCCTATTTCTCAGAGGCCTCTCAGCCCCTAGAGCCCCCTCTTCGCCCCCGGCCTGTCTGTCCCTGTCCCGGCTGGGGATGGGGGAGGGGAACTTTGTTGGGAATAAACTTCACTCTGTGGATTTTGCTGCTGAGCTGTTTGCTTCTCCCAGGGGAAGGTCCAGCCCTGGGACCCCCAGCTTTGTTCTTGTGTCTCTGTGGTTCAGCTCGCTTGGTCTCATCAAATTGTGATGGGGTCAGGCTGGCCCGATTGGGAGGGTTGGCCTGGGCTCTGACCCCAATCTTTGTCCCTGCCTTCCTGAGAGACCCTGCGCATACCCTCCCCCTGTTGGGGCCTGGAGTAAGCACATGGGGAGTGGGGGGGTGGCCCTTGGAGCAGGACTTCCCCAGTGGCTGCCTTTCACTGGGACCCAGAGGCCAGACTGCTTGGACAGGAGCCCAGGCAGAGCTTAGTGACCTCAGTTTTCCC
Source organism: Sus scrofa (assembly GCF_054392235.1). NCBI lineage: Eukaryota > Metazoa > Chordata > Mammalia > Artiodactyla > Suidae > Sus > Sus scrofa. The sequence continues at coordinate 92,720,951 of NC_139388.1, read as the reverse complement.
CTCCGTGCAGTGGAGCTGGTAGCAGTATACCTCACAGGGTTGTTAGGAGGATGGAACACATTCACACATGTAGAGCGCTGAGCGAGAGCCTGGCACAGAAGGAGTTCTTTAAGTATTAGCTGGTGTCCAGGGCATGCGGTCTCATGCTGTGCTGTGTGCTAGGAGCTCCACACACTTGGTCCCCAGCCCCTTGCAGCAACCTTGCTGGAAGGTTTTAGGTGGCCGATTTTGTAGATAAGAAAATGAGGCCAGAGATGGGAAGTGACTTGCTCAAGGCCACAGTCAGAGGCAGGGCTAGGACCTCACCATCATTAGTGCCTCCCCTGGTAGGACCAGAAGCCTGAGCTCAACTTCCTGGGACCTGCCTTTCGGGGCCACAGGGCAGTGGCTGGGAGCTGGGTGGTGGGGGAGCCTTAGGTCCTAGGGCTCAGGGTGGGTGTGGAGTGGAGGGGCCAGGCTGGCTTGGTGCCAGAGAGCAAGGGTGGGAGATTCATTGTGGGGCATAGTTGTCACACACGCGAGTGGATCCTACCCGGTTCCCAGAAACACACAAAGAGAGCGTGTAGGATCGGTGTGGAAACGTCTTGCCGTGGCTGTTCTGTGGTCCGGCAGCTGGAGTGAGGAGGCTGTAGGTGCAGCTGCTGGTCTGGTGATTTAGCAGTACAGCCATCTCTGAATCCCTCGCCAGGGACTCCGAGACACAGTCGCAGGTCCGGGGAGAGCGGACCGTCTCTGGGGGTGGACATGTCAGAGGGAGGGGTTAGGTTCCATAGGAGCCTGGATAGGGGAGAAAGAAGGGACTGGCTGCTGGGGTGGGGCTGGGGGTCACAGCTAATGGCCCCCTGGAGGGGCTGCAGGAGGGATGGCCATGGTGGTAGAGGCTCCCTCAGTCTCCTCTGAATCCTGCCAGCTGTGGGCCTGGTCAGAGGAGGGAGCAGGTGCCCGGCCCCCAGGTGGTCACTCATCACCTGGGCCTCCTCCCCTCAGGCAACTCCAGCACCTACGGGTACAAAGTACTCACTCAGACACCACCTCACTTGAGTCTGCAAGGTAGGTATTGGGACTCCCCCATTTTGCAGATGAGAAGATCAAGGCTGAGAGAAGGGACCTGACTCCCAAACTCCCATGGCTTGTAAATGGCTATATTGGAACTTGGGGCCCAAGTTGGCTGAGTCCCAGAACCAGCCAGCTTAGGTTGAAGGGGACTTTGTTCTCTTAGGAGTTGCAAGCTGCAGCAGGGACGCGGTGGGCAGGTGGCTGGCCCTTGGTGATGAGAGTCAGGGTCATAGTGTGGCCAGATCTCCCTGTCCCTTCCAGCTGCTCCCTGGGTCTGCTCCATTCTTTTAGGCAAGCTTCCTCATCCCCCCTGGACTAGACAGGCTTCCTTTTCCCAGCTCCTATCATTCAACTCTGCCCCCAGAGGGAAAGAAACTGTCTCCTGCATTCAAATCAGAAAATCCCCAAGGAAGGGCTCTGATTGGCTCCAGGCAGGGGGTGGGGCATTGTGACTGGCAGCCCCCTTGGGAACCTCAGGGGAGGAGGAGGGGGGTAGGTCTCCAAAAGGGGAGACCTTTTGTTCCCAGAGTGGGGTGATAGGTTCACACAGAGCCCTTGGCCATGACTTTGTGCCAGCACACCTCACCCCACATTCCTGGACCAGGGCTTTCTCAGAGGAACCACCTCTCCTGTGTTCCTGCCTCCCTTCTTCCCAGCCCTGGGCTCTGCTGGCCACCGCAGGGATCTCTCAGGCTGAGCTGCAGTGTATATTCGCCTTCCCTGTTGAGTTTCATTTTGCATCTGGTTTGAGGAGTTTAGTATTCACCTTGTTGATTCTGTTCCAAGAGCAGCCACAGCTGCAGCTCTTTGGGGCTTTGAGACTCATCACGTCCATGTTCAGGGGCAGAGCTTTCCTGGGTCAAGGGCTGTGCTTCTCTCTGCCCCTCAGTCCCCACTCCCGAGGCACTGACTTGCTATGTTTCCTCAGACAGGTCACTGGGCCCTGTCTGACTTGGGTTTCTTTATCTGTAGGCTTGATAGTCCATTCATTTGGGCTAATATCTAATGAGTTAGATAACAACCTGTCATGTCTTTTCTGGCCTTGAATTTCTCATCTCACTGTCTTCATTATCTGTCTCCAGCTATTCCCCTAGTCCAGATGTGATCTTTCCAGATCCAGATCTGGCCAAGCCACTGCCCTCCCTACTCAGCAGCCTTCCAGGGACACTAGAATTAGGCTACAATGCAAGGTTCTTGGTGATGTGGCTCTTGCCTACCTCTCGTGGCCCATCTCTCTCACTTCCATGCCTTTGCACATACCATTCCTTCTGCCTGAAACTTCCGGAGTTCCCGTCGGGGCACAGTGGTTAAGGAATCCAGCTAGGAACCATGAGGTTGCGGGTTCGATCCCTGCCCTTGCTCAGTGGGTTAACGATCCGGCGTTGCCGTGAGCTGTGGTGTAGGTTGCAGACGCGGCTCGGATCCTGAGTTGCTGTGGCTCTGGTGGAGGCCAGTTGCTACAGCTCCGATTCGACCCCTAGCCTGGGAACCTCCATATGCCGTGGGAGCGGCCCAAGAAATGGCAAAAAGACAAAAAAAAAAAAAAAAAAGAAAGAAAGAAACTTCCACCTGCTCACAGACAAATTCCTCTTCATCCTCCCAGATCTAGTTCCAATGGTCCCCTGTGTGAAGCCACCTATAAACTCCTGGCCCCAGCAGTCAGCACTTGCTGGGCTCCCACAGCCCTGGCACACTTTCACTCTTGCACCGCTCACACAGAATGGCTGTCATCTATGTTGACCTGGTTTGGGTTTGTGCACTCAGCCAAGGGCTCCATGAACAGATGGAAAGGAATGCACAAATCTCTCGAATGTTGATTTCTTCATCTTCAAAATGGGGATAATGATAATCCTTACCCAGGCTTCCTCACTGGGTATCCAGAACACAGCTTGATGTTATTCCTGGGGAGAGTTTTGTAGGTGGTATCCATCCCTCTCCTGGTTATTCCTGGGTCTCGATGTTATCATAGGACCCCAAGTAGAAAGCCAGCCTTGGATGCTGTCCAGGGTGCTGAAAGGGACCTCGTGCCCTCCCCATCGATGAGCCCGCCTGAGAAGCTCACTCAAGCTCAGCTGCAGCCTTTCTTTGCCTTCCAGCAAGAAAGATCATGGGTGAGCATCCTACTTTCATAAGACCAGACCCTAGGGAATAACCAAAAAAATATATAATGCAAACTATATATGTAATTTAAAATTTTCTAGTAGCTATTTTTAAAAGTAAAAAAAAAAAAAAAAAATAGGAGTTCCCGTTATGGCTCAGCAGTAAGAAACCCAACTGGGATCCATGAGGATGTGGGTTCTATCCCTGGCTCGCTCAGTGGGTTAAGCCTCCAGCGTGGCCGTGAGCTGCAGTATAGATTGCAGACACGGCTTGGATCTGGCATTGCTGTGGCTGTGGCGTAAAGCCAGCAGTTACAGCTCTGTTCGACCCCTAGCCTGGGAACCTCCATATGCCACAGGTGTGGCCCTAAAAAGACTAAGTAAATAAATAAATGTAAAAAAAGTGAAATTCATTTATTAATATGTTTAACTCACTATATCAAAAATACTATCATTTAAACCCATAATCAATATAGAAAATTACTGGCAAGATAGTTTACATTCCTTTTCCATGCTAAGTCTCCGAAATCTAGTGTGTGGTATATCTCAATTCAGCCTGGCCGCATTCTGAGGACTCAGTGACTGTGTGTGGCTAGTGGCTATCATATTGGACAGCACAGCTCTAGACAGAACAAAGGTGGGGAGTGATCTTGGGCAGGTCAATTCAGTGTGCTCTCTGGAAAGGAGGTATGAGTCCTGCTTGTCTCACTGGGTCATGCTGAGTGTTCATGGAGGTGACGTAAACACAGTGCCAGCACCAAGTAGGTCCTAAGTCGGTGTTCCTAGGATCCAGGTATTCGGGGGACACAGGTGGGTGGGAGGGGGTGTTGGGGATATAGGAGAAGCTCCTGGGGAGACCTGTGCCCTGGTATCAGACCTACCTCAGCAGGGCTGGGGGAAGGGTGCACCTCTCCCCTCACCCCTGCAACCACCCCCACAGCCTGTCTCTTCCTCCCAGACCCTGGGAGAAGGGAGGCAGGTTAGGAATGGCACTTGAACGGACACATTAAGCTCAATTGGGTTTAATTCACTTCTATTAGGCACCAATTAAAAGGAAATTAGGTGGCCTGAGGGAGAACCTGGGTGCAGGATGCTGCCAACTTGTCTCTCTGGACTCATTTCCCTCAAGGCTTTCTCTTGCCCACTCAGGCAGCTCCTGGAGTCCAACAGTTGGGGCTTCTTAGGGCCAATTCCCAGTGCCCCCCATTATTCTTCCCTGTACTCCTCCAAGAACACCAACCCCAGGGACACCCCTACCCTCTCGGGCCCTCCGGACACATGCTGAATGTCTAGAGCAGGGGAGTCACAAAACCCACAATAAGGGTTGGGCATTTCAGACTCGTGGGGAGTCAAGAAGTGTTAGGCAGAGGGTGGCATGATCAGATTTAACAGGATTGCTCTGGGTGGATGGGAGATGGATGGGGTGGTTACTGAAGAGTGAGGTGGCTGCAGAGAGACCAGTGATGAGACTGTCCATACAAAGGAAACCTTTAACTAGAGGGGTAGCTATGGACCAGGCATGGAATCTATATGCATGCAGTGGTGGAACTGTGAGCCCCTGGTATGGACAGTATCGAAGGAGCCAAGGGTGACTGTGGGCTTCTGTCTTACACACCTGGATGGATGACCATTCCATGAATTTGGAGGCCAGGAAGAGGACCAGCTTTGGGGGAGACAGTCATGGCTTTCACCTTGAGTGCGCTAACCTTGGCAGTACTTTGGAGATTGACAAGGGGCAATTTCAAGGAGGTAGTTGTTTAGACATATAGGATTAGAATTCAGGAGAAAGGCTGGGATGGCATGGCAGGAAGCCTTACTGGAGCAGGCTGTAGATTTGGAGGTGAAGAAATTAAGACAGGATAGTCAGTTCTTGAAGTGGAGCTATGAAAAGAGGGAGAGAGGAGTTACCGTTGTGGCACAGCGAAAACGAATCCGATTAGGAACCACGAGGGTGCGGGTTTAATCCCTGGCCTCGCTCAGTGTTGAGGATCCGGCGTTGCCGTGAGCTGTGGTGTAGGTTGCAGACTTGGCTCAGATCCTGCGTTGCTGTGGCTCTGGTGTAGGCTGGCAGCTGTAGCTCCAATTAGACCCCTAGTCTGGGAACCTCCATATGCCATGAATGCACCCCTAAAAAGCAAAAAGAAAAAAAAAAGAAAAGAGGTTAAGAAAGCTCAGGGCCCACTATTTGCCCTGAAGGTGAAATAGCTGGGGAGAATGATGGACTGTCTCCAAGAGTGGAGAGGCTGTCCTTACCCGCTCCCCAAGAACCTACATAATGACAAGAACCTCCATAATGACAGACCAAAAATAATCAGCCCTACCAACCTGGGAGGCAGGGTCCTGACACCTGGTAATGGATATCATCACAGAGATGGATTCTGCTCATTTGTTGGGCTGCAGGCCAGCCACAGTTCCTGAAAGGCCTGGGGGAAGATGGGGTGGGCCTTCAACAAAACCCTGGCTCTGAGATCTTTGGGAGGAGGGAACTCTGGACTCTATGGGGAGCTCTCAGTGCAAGATAGAGATATAGACCTGGTGTCCTGGGCTCTCTGTAGCCTTTGTCCCTGCTCCTTCTGACCAGGCAGGCGCAAGAGTGAGCCCTCCCCACAAGCCTCCTCTCCCCACCGGGGCTGCTCTAGGCTGGTATGGCCCCATCCCCTGCAGTGGCACGGCACAGCCCCAGCCTTCAATCCAGACATCCCTAGAGTCAACTGAGAAAGTCAATATTTAATTTGGGCACCATGTTAATGCCATCGATTACCTACAGCGCCCCTCCACTTCCTCAAGCTCATTTGTCACTTCCCACCCATGGCGGGGGCAGTACTGAAACCCAGTGGAGGCAGAGCTCAGCGTGGGGTCAGCCTGGGAAAACCAGCCTGCCTGTGGGGGTGATGCCCTCGGCCGCTCAGCTTTCTGTTCTACCTGAAAATTCCTGATCTGCTTTTTTTTTTAGTTTCCTGAGCCCTGTCTCCAGGGAGGAGGAGGGGAGGGGAGGTCCACGTTGCTCCCAGGCAGGAACTACACTTCATTCCCTGCAGGGGCCATACACAGAGTAGATGTGGTTGCGAGTTGAGTGATGGAGGGAAGGATAGAAATTGAAGTTTGCCACTGCGGGAGAAAAGTGAGGGCAAGTCCTGAGACCCAGAGCCCGAGGGCTGTGCCCGCTCAGGCTCCTGGAGCCCCCCACCTGCATGCCCAGGGCAACCTACCAACCACGCTGCTATGAGGCCACTCACTGTCAGGCCCGGGCCACTGTGGCACACTTGATGCTGCTTGTTATCGCAAGCTCACGGGCCAAGACTTTGTCACCAAGGGGACATTTGGGCCAGGCCTGCCATCTAGCACCAGGTGACCCAACAGGCAGACAGTCCAGCTTGGGGCCCCAGCAAGGTTGCAGCAACACATAAGTGGGAAGAAATACGGCTTCAATGAACTTATCGAGAGTTTTGCAACTGAAAAATCCCCAAAGAGGAATTCTCATCATGGCACAGTGGTTAATCAACCCAACGAGGAACCATGAGGTTGCTGGTTCGATCCCTGGCCCTTCTCAGTGGGTTAAGGATCCGGCGTTGCCGTGAACTGTGGTGTAAGTCGCAGACGTGGCTCGAATCCCACGTTGCTGTGGCTGCAGTATAGGCTGGCAGCAACAGCTCCAATTCAACCCCTAGCCTGGGAACCTCCGTATGCTGCAGGTGCGACCCTAGAAAGCAAAAAAAGAAAAAAGAAAAAAGAAAAATCCTCGAAGAAGTTGTTTTCATTTCAGCGCATGTGTAAGAATAATGTTTCATGGGTTACTATGATTTCTATTATGAATGATGGATAGGGAACACTAAGAGCATCTAAAGGTCTTAGTCTGACCCAGTTGACTCCCATTCTGAGCTGCCCATGGACTCCTCAGTGGCCCAGCTCACCCACTCGGAACCACTTGCTCAAGCCTGGAGCCAGGAGACCCTGACTTGGTCATTCATTTGTTCAGTAAACATTGTCTGATGCCAACTTGTGTCAGACCCTGAGCTGGGCACTGACAGTGTAAATATGAGGAAAACAGTTTCTAAGAAGGATACCAAGGTGGGGGGAAGCAGGGAGAGGGATGGATTTTGTTTCTCCTGCCCAAAACCTTCCAGGGGTCTCTGATGCTCTTAGAATAAAGTTAAGCACCCACCCACCACTCTGACTGAGTCTTTTGCCACTGTCTCCTCACTGACAGACCTCCAGCTACCTGGCCTCCTTTGTGCTCCTGACACATTGCATGGTTTCTCACCCCAGGCCCTTTGCATGTGCTGTACCCAACCCCTTGCATGGCTCTTCCCTAGTTAGCTGCTCTGCTGGCTCCTCATCTTTAGATTGAAGCCCTAATACCACCTCCTCAGAAAGGCCTTCCTTGCCTACCCCTTACCCTTCTGAATCATTTTGTTATCACATCACCCTAATTCTGCCCTAGTATTTCTTCTCCCAGTCTGAAATTACAGCACCTGTTTCCTGTTTATTGCCGGTCTCCCTCACTAGATTGTAAGCCTCTGGGGACAAAACTCGGTGATATTCACGAACATACATACTGTTGCCTGGCACACGATATGAACTCAATAGATATTGTCGAATGGATGAATGAATGAATGAATGTGGAATTTAAGGTTCCCATAGCACATCAAGAGGTGGGTATCCAGGAAGCAGGCAAAGCTAAAGTCTCGTCACAGGCTGGGTCTGCCTCTAGACCTGGGAGTGGAGAGGGGGGCTTTGGCCTGGGAAGGGGAGAGCCCCAGAGGATATCAACCTCAGGGCATGTATATTGCAGGAGGCTCCCTCCTTGCATATTAACTTGCTGCCGGTCTGGCAGCTCTTGCTCCTGCTGAATTTTTCACTGTCAAGGCCAATGGTTGATTGAGGATGAAGGCCACGTCTGCTTGTGTGTGAGAGTGTCATGTGCGGCTATTTAGGCAGGGGCTTGCTCCCAGGTGCCCATGCATGGGCGCTCCATGGGCAACTGCATGTCCCAGCAGGCTCTGCCCTTGGCTGGCCTGCAGTGCACACAGGTGCTGAGAATTTTACATGCCATAGCTTCCAAGCCCAACTGAGGGAAGGCAAGGCCTTCATGGATTCCCACTCCCCCCATTGTGCAGAGAGGAAAACTGAGGCCCATGGAGGGAAGAGGTTGCTCGAAGTCACACCAGCAGTCCCTGGGGCTAGACTCAGGGGCCAGTGAGCATTTATGGAGAACCTATGGCGTCCCTGGCACTGCGCTGGGCACTAGGGACCCATCACACTGGAGAAGCCCACAGCCCAGGAAATGGGGCTTGGGGAAGAGGGAGCCAGATCTGGACATGAGCAATAGGCCTGGAACAGGAGGGTCTCCTCTGCCTTCATGGGGAGAGTGTCAGGGAAGGCCACTTAAAGAAGACAACGCTTTTCATATGCAATAATTAGCCAACGGGGACCTGCTATGTAGCACCGAGAACTCTCCACCACTTTCTGTGATGATCTATGTGGGAAACGAATCAGAAAGAGAATGGGTATGTGTATGTGGCCGAATCACTTTGTTGTGCAGCATAAATTATCACATTATAAATTAAATTATCACAACATATCAATAAAAATTAAAAAAAAAAAAAAAAAAGACAACCCTTCGGGAGTTCCCGTCGTGGCTCAGTGGAAATGAACCCGACTAGTATCCATGAGGACACAGGTTTGATCCCTGGCCTCACTCAGTGGATTAAGGATCTGGCATTGCTCTGAGCTGTGGTATAGGTTGAAGATGTGGCTTGGATCCCAAGTTGCTGTGGCTGTGGCATAGGCTGGCAGCTGTAGCTCCAATTTGACTCCTAGCCCAGGAACTTCCACATGCGGCATGTGCAGCCCTGAAAAAAAAAGAAGGCAACCCTTGCGCTGAGCTTTGAAAACTACTTGATAGCTCAGCAGGCAGAGAAGGGGAAAGGGCACTCCAGGCAGAGGGTGCCCTGTAAGCAAAGGCAGGGAGGTAGGTTTGGAGAATTGCAAATCATGTGGTCTGGGTGGAGAGGAGAGTTTCAGAAGGATGGGCTGCAGAGATGAGTGGCAAGGGAGGCAGGTTCTGATGGCAGTGGGCCCTGTGGGCCATGATAGAGGTTAGGATTCTATTTTGAGGGCTGCTGGCGAATCACTGGAGCAGACTTGGGTTTTAGAAAGATTTCTGTAGCTACCAAGGCAAGATGAATTCAACGAATATATTTTGAGCACTTTCTATGTGCTGCGCCCCACTCTGGGTCCTGAGGATTCCACTCCAAATGAGGCACAGCCAGTCTCAGCCCTGCCAGGACACAACAGGCAGATGGGGCAGGTGGAACTCTTGGCACATGAACTCAAGAAATACCCTATTTCTGGGGAGTTACCGTTGTGGCTCAGCAGTAATGAACCCGACTGGTATCCATGAGGATGCGGGTTTGATCCCTGGCCTTGCCGAGTGGGTTAAGGATCTGGTGTTTCCGTGAGCTGCAGACTTGGCTTGGATCTGGCCTTGCTGTGGCTGTGGTGTAGGCCAGTGGCTACAGGTCCAATTTGACCCCTAGCCTGAGAACTTCCATATGCTGCAGGTGCAGTCCTAAAAAGCCAAAAAAAAAAAAAAAGAGAGAGAGAGAAAGAAAAGAAACACCCTATTTCTGAATTCTTATTGAATCAGCTCCAATCTGACTTTTGCCCTCAGCCCTTTCCTACAAGTTGGCATAAAATTCAATCGCAAACATCCCTGGGGCCCCCAGCCACTTTCTCCATAGGCTTGTGCAAGGTCCTATAGTCCCACCTGGGTCTAAGCATGAAGTCCTGATTCTGGGTACACTGGTTTCACAGAGATATATGTCCACTGTACTAGCCATGTGGTCCCTCGAGGTTCAGCAACTCAGCCATTCCTCTGCCATCTGGAGGCACTGAGGCTAGTACCCCAGGGCTTGGGCTTCAGCCTCCCCAGATGCTCTACCCACCCTGCCCGCCACCCCAGCTCCTATTACCTGTCAGGAGAGGGGCTGCCGAATGCAGATCCACACCATTCACATCACCCCCACGTCTGGCCCCTCTGCAGCTGGCTGCGCCCTCTCCTTCCTCTACCCACATCTGCTGCCCACTTCTCTCCATCCCTTGGGAACACAGTCAATTCCAGAAGGCTAGCTTTTTCAAAAGTCAGGATGAGCCATCAGACATCAAGCAGCTTTTGTGTTCAGCCCTGCACAAGTTCCCTGAGGCTAGAAAAATCAAATGGCTAGGATACCAGCTTGGAACTGGGAGGGGTACAAAATAATTAACATATCAATAGATAATTCTGCCACAAAAGTGGTTAAGTGATGAGAGACCTGGGCACTGGGTCCTGCGGGAGCTCAGAGAAGGGGTTCCTGACTCCTGCCCAAGAAGGAGAGCAGCCAGATGGAGTCCTGAAGACAGCAAGGAAAAGGGAATGGCCGGTATGAAGGCTGAGAGCCAACGGGTGTTTGAGGGACTGAACATTGCCCTGTGAGAATAGCTAGGACTGAGGAGGTGGGGCTGGGTGATAAAAAGCCTCCTGAGTCCCAAGCCAAGGTTTAGAGTTCATTTTGACCAGGGGAAGCCACTGGAAGCTTTTTTTTTTTTTTTTTTTTTTTGTCTTTTTTAGGGCCACGCCCGAGACATATGAAAGTTCCCAGGCTAGGGGTGTTACCAGAGCTGTAGCTGCCGGCCTATGTCACAGCCACAGGAACGCCGGATCCTTAACCCATTGAGCGAGGCCAGGGATAGGACTTGCATCCTCATGGACACTAGTTGGGTTCATGACCGCTGAGCCATGATTGGGAACTCCCGCCACTGAAAGCTTTGAGTCAGGGAAGTGACACAAGCAGATCTCTGGTTTAGAAACACTTGGTTTGCTAGTAGTAGAAAAGTGGATAGAGAGAGGGTAAAATTGAAGGCAGGGAAAGCAGTTGGCAGGAGTTGCAGAAATCCAGGCAAAGGAGAGAGGCTTCCTGGACCCTTGGTAGTGGTGGTGATGGGCAGAAGATAATATCCATAGATAATGAGGAAGAAGGGACGGGACTTGGGGGGAAGATCCTCAAATGACTATGGGAGGGGGCGAATCCCTGAAATGGAGCAGAGCAGGATGGTTGTGTGAGGGTGCCAGGAAGGAAGAACATCCAGGGAGAGGAAGGAAGAATTAGGGGTACAATGGACGCCACCCCCCACCCCATCTCTGCATCCCGCGATTCCCAAACTTCCCACTAGATGGAGGACTGGTGCTGGGAGACCAGTCCGCCTCCCATCCTCTGCCCCTCAACCCCCGGTGGGATGGGCCTCCACTTGCGCCTCTCCAAACCCCGCATCGCTGAAGTCGCCAGAAGGGCGCATGTATTGGGGGCCAGCAGTTGCCCCCACTCCCCAGGAATGTGCCCTCAGTCTCTAGGGCACCCAGCAGTAGGGGCAACAGGCCAAAGACCTCTGCCCCAAGTGCCCCCGTGCCCGGCTTTGTGCCCGCGTATACAGGGGTGCTTGCATACTCGGGGCTGCCTCCACCGCTTCAGCCTCCAAGACAGCCTGGCTTCCACAGACAGATACGTCCTCAGCTTTAGAGGCCTCCCCGTCAATGGCGCCATTGTTACTCCCTGACGCTCTCTTCCCCGACCCCGCGCTGGCGGAGGAGGCTCCCGTTTCCCTCGCTTCTGTCCCGGCCGCCAGAAGAGGGGGCCAGCACCAGTCCCAGGCTGTTAGAGGCCAGGGATCCAGGCCTCTCTGGACCCTGGGGCCAGGATACAAGGTTGGCTCTGGGCGGAGCCAGATAGGAGGCGGGGCCTAGGGTGGAGTCAGGGAAAGGCCCCCGGGTGGTGGGTGTGGCCCAAGGCGAGCTAGGGGCGTGGCCGATGGGGGTGGGGTGGGGATTTCCCGAACCCGGTCGCATCCTCCCCTCACCCTCCGCACAGCCCTCCAGCGGCTCCACCCTCCGCCCCAGCCGCTGCGGTCGCCCGGGAGCCCCGCCCGCTCTGGCCCTCAGTCCAATAGCCAGACAGACCGACCGTCGGAAGGCTCCAGGCCCCACTTAACAAAGGTCTTTTCTCGGGAGGCCGCGCCCAGCTCCCTGGAACTGCCAGGCTTTGAGGAGCGGGAGGAGGAAGGCGGGCGTGGGGGATGGGGAGGGAATGCATTTATTGGGCCTGCACCTCCACCCCACCCCCCCGCCCCCCGCGATCCCAAGGGTGTCCGTTCTTTTCTGGATAGACAGCTGGAGGTTCTGGGGCTCAAGCCCCGAACAGGAGGAGCGGGTCAGACGCCTGCACCGCCACGAGGCCGGCGTTTCTTCCCCTCTGCGCTCAGGCCTGGAGCAGTCTCTAAAAATAGACCGAGGCGCGGGAACCTGCCTATCCTGGAGGGGGTCTGGGAGGCCTGAGTCACCCTGGCGGGAGGGCCTCCCCCGCTACCCCCCATCTCGGGAGCCGAGGACGCCTTGACGCCCGGCCGGGCATCGCTCCGATCCTGTTGGCGGGACTCTGCGCTCTTGGCGGTGCCTTGTCCCCCCTCCCAGGCCCGGGGAGCAGTCCAGGCGATGGCGGCCCAGGCCGGGTGAGCGGTAGCCGTCACAGCCGGGAAGGATTAGGAGGTTCTGGTCCTGATTTATTTCGTTGTTTTTGTGCGTCTGGCGGCAGCCCCCCCCCAATCCCCCGCCCGCGGGCGGGACGGTCACTGCTACACCTGCCCTTCTTCTCCCACCCAGGCCCATGGAGATGTTCTAGGCTTCTGGGTGGGGACCTGGGCTCAGAGCAGGAAAACTCCCTAATTTAGATCTTAGAGGTTTCGGAGTTAGCACCCCCAACAGAAAACAGTTCCAGAGAGAGGAAGAGGCCTATTATGACACAGCAGATTGCGCTGTAACAACCCTGGATTCAAATCACAGCTCTGATTCTTAGCAAGCCACTTCTTAGGGTCTGTTTCCTTACTGTGAAGTGCTCAAGTTGAGGAAGACAACTGTTCACCTGTAAAATGGGAGTAATGATAGGATTGTCCTGATGAATAAAATTCTTTTTTGATTTTTCTCTTTTCTTTGGCTGCTACCCATGGCATGTGGAAGTTCTCAGACTAGGGATCGACCTACACCACAGCTGGGGCAACCACTGTGTCAGGCCAGGGATCAAACCAGGACCCAGCCACTGCAGTTGGACTCTTAACCTACTGCACCACAGCAGGAATTCCTAAAATTCTTTTTTATTTTTATTTCATTTCATTTTTGGGGGGTCTTTTTGTCTTTTTAGGGCTGCATCCATGGCATATGGAGGTTCCCAGGCTAGGGGTCTAATCAGAGCTGTTGCTGCCAGCCTACGCCAGAGCCACAGCAATGCCAGATCCGAGCCATATCTGTGAACTACACCACAGCTCACGGCAATGCCAGATCCTTAACCCACTGAGCGAGGCCAGGGATTGAACCCACAACCTCATGGTTCCTAGTCGGATTCGTTTCTGCTGCACCAAGACAGGAACTCCATTAAAATTTTTTTTAAAAAGAAGCAATGGAGTTCTCATTGTGGTTCAGTGGGTTAAGAACATGACATAGCATCTGTGAGGATGTGAGTTCAGTCCCTGGCCTTGCTCAGTGGGTTAAGGATTGGGTGTTACCGCAAGCTGCAGCATGGGTCCCAGATGCGACTCAGATTTGGTGTTGCTATGGCTGTGGCATAGGCCTGCAGCTGCAGCTCCTATTCGACCCCTAGCCTGGGAACTTCCACATGCTGCAGGTGCGGCAGTAAAAAGAAAACATTTAAAAAATAAAAATAAAAAACAGCAGTGACATGTTGGGTGTTAAATATGGGTTCAGTCCTGCTCAGCAAGTTAGTTATCATCTCTGGCACCTATTTTTCTCCTTTTCTGGATGTACCGAGGAGGATTAATGGGTGTGGTGTGCTTAGCTCTCTGCCTGGAAGGGCTCAGCTAAGCTGGTTGGGGCCTGGTCACAGGGGCGCTTGGGTGAATGTAGAACACCTGGGCCAAAGTGGGGGAAATGGGGGGCATCCTGGCTTGGCATGGGTCTGTCTCACCTGTTCCCCTTTCTGAGGAGGGGGCATGTTTGGGTCATTACGGGTTTAAGAGCCTCTGCCCTGGGGAATGGAAGGGGCTCAAGAGTCCTTACGATCAGCTTTTTTAGTGTCAGCAAAGGGCAGGGGTCCTCCTAAAGCCAAGCAGTGCATTAAAGCTGATGCTGACCCTGACCCCGAGCCTGAAACCAGGTCCCCCAGTCCCAGGCTCTTTCTTCCCACCTTCCAACCACCTCTTCTCATTCTTCCAAACACCAGTGTCAAGTCTTTTCTGAATGATCCAGTTGCTTTTATTTCTTTACATATTATTTGTTATTTATGCCACTTCATGGGGAAAAACATGTCTGATATCTGTTGGAAATATCATTGACCTTTCAAAGCTACAGGAAATCAGCTATATTGTAAATAGGAAGGAGGTGGAGGACTGTCAGAGATGAACATGGGTGTGAGGTGCTGGGCAAGAGTCCCTGGTGAGGAGTTCCCTTTGTGGCTTGGCAGGTTAAGAACTGACTGGTATACATAAGAATGCATGTTCAATCCCTGGCCTTGCTCAGTGGGTTAAGGATCTGGCGTTGCCAAAAGCTGCAGTGTAGGTTGAAGATGCGATTCCAATCTGGTGTTGCTGTGGCTGTGGCGTAGGCTGGCAGCTGCAGCTCCAATTCAGCCCCTAGTCTAGGAACTTCCATATGCTGTGGGTGCGGCTGCGAAAAAAGAAAAAAAATGAAAAGAGTCCCTGGTGAATTAGTAGCCCTCCCCCAAAATAATAATGTTAATAATGGACGTTTTTGAGCGTTTACTATGGGCTTGGCTTAGTTTCATGCATTATCTCATTTAATCCTCCCGACAGTTCCATGTGGTTAGGTGTTATCATTATTACCCCATTTGGAATGGAAACTAAGGGCTCAGAGAGGTAAAAGAATTTGCCTGAGAGAACAAAGCCAGGAAACAGCAGAGCCAGCATCAAACCGTCTCTGAGCTTAGATTTTGTCCTCTGCCTTGATGAACAAGTTGGCTTTTCACCCTGAATTTTCCCTTGCCTTACCCACTCCCTCAGCCTTCCTTCCTAGCTAGGTCGTCAGGCCTCTGCAGCCCAGCCCTGGGCACTATTGGGAGGAGGTGGGGCTGGGCAGCAGCCAAAGTTTCTCTCCACCCAGAGATTCCAGGATTCAAAGAATTTATGAGACCAACTGTCTGAGGCTCTTGCATGCAAAGACAGAATCTGGGAGTCCCTGGGTGCTCCTCTCCTCACCATGTCTCACCCAGGAGACTCCTTAGCTTGCCTTCCACAGAAGGCATTTTGTCCTTGGAAGGAGCTGTGCCCCTCTTCCATTCCCGCAACAAGCATTTATAAAGTGCCTCGTCTCTTGTCATAGGCTCTAGGGATGAAAGGGTAGCAAAAGCAGCTCTTTCTATGGCTTACAGTCTAGCAGGGCACAAAGTCGCTAAAACAAATCAAAGGTTGATAATTGGGAGTTCTCAGTGGTAACGAACCTGACTAGTATCCATGAAGATGTGGGTTTGATCCCGGGCCCCACTTAGTGGCTTAAGGATCCTGTGTTGCTGTGAGCTGCGGTATAGGTTGCAGACTCAGCTCAGATCTGGCGTTGCTGTGCTGTGGTGTAGGCTGGCAGCTGCAGCCCTGATTCGACCCCTGGCCTGGGAACTTCCATATGCTGTGGATGCATCTTGAAAAAAAAAAGTCGATAATTTGATAATTGATTATTACCCCCCCCCCCCTCCAGTTTCTGCTCAGCTCTGCTCCTCCTGGGAGACAGTTCCCAGTTGCTTTCCCCAGCCCCTACTGGGAAGAAGGCAAAGTGAAGATAGTCTCAAAACCTAACATGGGAGGGGCTGATGGGGAGGGAAGGCAGCCAGCAGATTGTGTTTGTTGTGGTTGAAAGGTGGCACTCTCGCAGCATTATGTGTAGGTATGGAATAGCTGGCGTCTACTGAATTCTGGGAACTGTGCTCAGCACTCGATATGTGTCATCTCAGGTAACCCTCACAGCATCTTTGTGAGCTGTGGTCAATTCCATTTACCAAGAAGGAATCTGAAGCCACTCCAAGAGGTGAAGGGAGCTGCCAAAAGTCACACAATAAGTGTCAGGAGTAGGGTTTGAACCCAATTATTCTAGAGCTGGAGCCCTGACCCTTAACTACTATGTTGAGTTCTTGTTTGACTTTCAGGTGAAGAAAATAAGACCCAGAGAGGCCTAGGGATTGGCTAAAGGTCACACAGCACAACACGACTGTGAGTTGGTCGGCAGCCAAAAGGATGCTTCGGTAAGAGTATACAAACTACAGCACCAGGACCTTGGGAGGCCAACTCTTGCTGCCAGAGGGGTTACTGGGGATGGGGCCCAGCCTGGAGGAAGGCTGGGGGCCAGGTCTCTCTGCGGATCCTTAGTGCTGCCTGGGCTCCACCCTCACCCCTGTGCTATGGGGCAAAGGACCCTTGGGATGCCTTGGCAGATGTGGGCTACACTGTTCCACTGTCCCTCCTTGTTTGTTATGAGATGTCGTCTCTGTGTCCTGCTCTGTGCAGGCCTGGGGAGGTGGCTGGTAGACAGGAGAAAAGCAAGTTTTAGTCCTCTGCTTAGTCCTTCACCTCCTGGGAGCTTCCAGTCTGTCTGGGAAGGGGACTGTTACACTGGCGAGCATTTACGGCATATTTACTAGGTGCCAGCACCCTGAGAGGGCCCTTCCCTTTGCCATTCTCTCCTTTAATCCTCTCCGCCAACCCTAGGTGACAAATAATGGCCGTTATTTCTGCCTTTCTAGGGAAGAGGTTATGTGATACTACCAAGTTATAGAACCAGGATTTGAACCCAGGCACAGGCAATCTAACATTCTGCTCCACGGCAGGGGTTCTCAACTGTGGTCCCTAGGCCAGTGGCCCCAGCATCACCTGGGAACTTATTTGAAAAGCAAACTCGACTGAATCAGGGGGTGGGGCCTGACAATCTATGTTTAATAAGTTCTCCAAGCTCCAGAACTTCTGCTCTTGCACCTGGGGAAGGAGGGGGGCTGGTTGGGGGAGGGGGGATGGGTGGGTGGTGGGGGTAGGGCTGCAGGTGACCTGACTAAGGTCATGGACCCTGGAGTCAGGCAAAGCTGAGTTCAAATCTCTGTTCTACCACTGCCCAACCCCATGACCTTGAGACTTCAATCATGAATCCTAGCTTTTCTGTCCTGTAAAGTGGAGGTGATAGCAGTGCCTCACCTCCTAGAGTTGTTGGCTGGGTTCAGTGAGTAGCTCCCATTTGACAGATTAAAAAAATGGTGGCTCAAAGAGGGAAAGGGACTAGTCCAGGACCCTTTGGTGTGGGCTCCTTCCCAGAGAGGACTCTGCCCTGTGGGTCTGTCCCCAGATGACCATTTCACCTCCAACACCACCTTGCCGGCAGTGTAACCTTGTGCTGATTGCTCACGTTCTCTCTGCCTGCCTCCTCAGGCTTAGAATGGGGATCATAACACTGCCCGGGCCTCCTGCCGCTGCTGTGAGAAATGAGTTTCTCCGCGCATGGTGCCGGCCAGCACTTCAAAAGGACTCAATAAATGTTAGCTGCGTTATTACAGGCAGAGGTGGGATCAAACCCTGGTGTCTTCTAACCGTCCCCACCCCTGGTCAGAGCAGGATTAAGAGTTTAAAGGAAGTCAGAGAGCGTGGGAATTCTGAGGAGCGGAGTCTTCCCCCGGGGGAGAGCATTTCAGACCTGATAATTCTGTGTGGTGGGCCACTCTCCTTGTGCATTGCGGAATGTCTAGCATCACCCCTGACCTCCAGCCTCTAGAGGCTAGGAAGTAGCCCCCTCCTCACATTGCAATAACCAATGTCCCCAGACATGGGTGAATGTGTCTTGGGGAGTAAAATTGCCCCATCTGAGAACTACTGAGGTAGCAGAATCAGGCAAGGTGGTTTTAGGTGCTTGACCACATCAGGTGGGTTAACACGGGATCCTACGGTTTACTTCAGGGTATAGTTGGCAGGGTGGGTAGAGGTTGGATTGGAATCCAGGGCTCTTGTGCTTGTCACCTCTCCACAGTTCCTTCGGAACAGGTGGGCAGAGCCCAGCGACCACCAAGCTGGGGCCCAGGGTGCGTGGAGTGTTCCCCCTTCCTCCCCCAGTGTCTACCTGCCTGGTCCTTGCCACGTCCACAGTGATGCCCATCAGAGTCTGGGCTTACCTTTCCAGAAGCTCCAGGGTGGCCAAGCCGAACAGGCGCCTGGTGCCATGTGCTGCTGAACTAAGACACCCTTGTTGGGCATCTAAGAATGCTGCCAGGACAAAGCTGCCAGGGCTGGGGGTGTCAGAGTGGAGCTCGCCATGGCCCTGCAGGGGAGCAGGCATCAGCAGGGGGAAGCACCTGCCCGCTGGTTGGGACCATAAAGCTGCCACTGGAAGTGAAAGATGGGTCCCCCTGTTGCAGGGGTGCAGATAGCTGTGGAGATGTGGTGGCAAGGAGAGGGAGGCAGGGAGGATGGGAGAGTCAGAGAGTCAGAGATACAGAGCCAGAAACAGAGACACAGGCAGAGAGAGACAGAGCGAAAGAGAGGAGAGACAGGGTGAAGAGAAGTGGAGAACACGGAAGCTCGGAGACAAAGAGAGGCAGGAGATAAGGACAGAAAGATGCAGAAAATGTGAGAAACAGACCACACACACACACACACACACACACACACACACACACAGAGTCTCTTTCTCAGACACACGCACACACACACGCAGAGTTAGAGACACAGATCTAAAAATAGAAGGAAACAGGAGAGTCAGAAACAGAGACGAGATGAGAGAGAGCTAGAGAGGGGGCTGGAGTCGCAGGGAAGAAAGAGCTAGAGAACAAGACGCAGAGAAAAGAGGCCAGATTCCGTGAGGGAGGCGAGCCAGTCACAAGAGACCGGCCAGAGACACCCAGGGGATCCGAGGAGGCATAAGGAGACCTAGGTCCTCTGACCTCAGGCTCCCCTCTGTGACCCAGAAGCCAGGCGCCTGTGTGTGTCCCACATGCATATTCATGTCTGTGCTTGTGTGTCACTCCTCCTGACTGTGTCTGTGTGCCCAGACGGTGCTCGTGTGCGTGCATCTGCCTGGGTGCCCGTGGGTGCCAGGCTCAGCTACAGAGCAGTGGGGACCGTGGACAAGCCCCCTCATGAAGAAGCTGGCTTATTAGCAGAGACAGTACACAAATACCAGGGCTGTGCAGAGATTTAAAGCAGAGTCACGTGCTAGAGACCCACTCAGGGCTCCTTCAGCTCTGGCGGTCAAGGAAGGCCACCAAGGAGGTGACCTATGACGGGAGACTTGGATGTCAAGGAGCCAGCCTAGCCTTTGCTCAGCTTTGCCAGCCTAGCACAGGTCAGGTGCGCGATCAATCTTCCCTCCTTCCTTCCTGAGGGAAGACTTGGCACAAAAGCCCCGAGGGGAAAGCCAATATGGTGAATTAAGGGCTGAGAAAGGAGAGCACAGGGCCACAGCTTCTGGGGTGAGGTGGCTGGACAGGAAGGCGGAGGCTGGATCATGAAGGACTTGGTAAGACCGAGGGAAAGATGGTGGGGTTTCTTCTCCGTGAAGTGGAAACGGGAAGATTGAAGGAAGAGAGCGAAACCACAGGTTTGGAAAGGTCTTGCTGGCTGCTGAGTGGGAAGTGGGGGGTGGGGAGACTCCTGCAACAGCCCAGACTGAAGAGGACAGTGGCTTCGGCTTAACTGGGGAGAAGTGGGTGGACGCGGGCTGTGTTTTGGGCATAGAATCAACAGAAGAGTGGGGATGGCGGTGGGGAGCAGGGCAAAGGAGGGAGCCAAGAATGACTCCTGGTTTTTTTTTTTTGCCTGAGCATCTGAGTGAGTTATGGTGGTGTTTACCAGAATGAAAAAGACAGGGAGATGCAGATCTCTGGGGCAGCACTGGTTTGGCTAAGTGCGATATGCCCGTGTGTGCCCCTGTGCACACCTGTGTGCACAAAGGCCGGGGCCCAGGTGTGCACGTGTACATGTGGGGATTCGGACCACTTCTGCTTGGCTGTGTGGGGGCTCCTGGGCCCGACCTGGGACCACCTCCCCCAGCCCCAGGTGCCCCTGCCAAATGGGGATTCCCCCGTGGCCAGCTGGAACAAAGGGGCGGGCGGGCCCTTGGCACTGCTGACATCTGGGCACACAACCCCAGGCCCAGGAGGCCTGGGAGCCCCGCCTGGCAGCAGCAGGCAGGCTCTGGGGCAGCTGGTGGCGATTAGTAGCGTTGATTACCTCGTGGCGATGCCATCTGGGGTGAGGGCACTGAGCCCAGCCCCACGGGATACCCTGCTTGCTGGCATGCAGGACTTTCTGGGGCTGGATGCATGTTAATGTGTCAGCATCACTGCATGCACGAAGATGGATATGCATTGGTGTATGCATACGTGAGTGGGCGTTTCTGTGGGAGCTGAGTCTGTGGGGCCACCTCTGACTGTGTGCTATAGGTCTGCATGTTTCTCTGTATATGTAGATAATTATGCCTCTGGGGACCTGTGTGCGTTTTTCCATGTGTATGTTTGTGCACATGTCAGTGTGCACATGCGTGTGTCTGTGTGTGTATCCAAGTACATGCAGTGCCGTATGCGTGCATTCTGAGAATTATGCACTCCTGTTTGAGTACATCCAAGGATGTTTTTCTGTGGCTTCCTCTGTGTTCACACATGTATCTCTGTGTGTCTGTGTATGTGGAGGAGGATTGTGTATGCAGGTGTCTGTGTGAACATAAGTGCCTACACATGCATGTGGAGTCGACACACACATGTGAGCAATGTGGAGTCGACACACACATGTGAGCGAACATATCTAACCACATGCTTCTGGATGGGCACACATATGCGTCAGGGTTCCGAGGAAGGGGCATAGGCACATTGCTAGATGGTCTATATCCAGGCATGGGGTGCGCCCTAGGCTTGGCTGTCCTTGTGAGCACCCTTGGGTGCTTGTCGGAAGGTATCTGGACTCCCTCTTCTCAGGTCCCTCCAGCTCTGGCTGCTCTGGGTCCAGCCATCCCCTCCAGCCTGGGAGGGTCTGAATGGGGGAAGGGTAAGAGTTACCCAGGATGGTACAGCAGTTAAGAGCATGTCCTATGGGTCAGGCTGGCAGGCGTGGTGGCTCCTGCCCCACGACCCACTAACCATGGGATCTTGGGCAAATTGGGATGTTCTGATGCTCCAGTTTTCCCCATCTGTAAAATGGGGATAAGCCCCACCTCCTGGGGCTGTTGTGAGGGTGAAAGGAGCCAGCCCATGTGAAGTTCTTAGCACAGAGCCTAACCTGTGGGTGTTGTCTATTCACTCCCAAGTGCCCACCACTCTGGTAGCACTCTATGGGTGGGCGGAGCCTGTGCCTACCCACCCTCAGGCCAAAGCTCCCAGAAAGCTCTGCCCCTCCATTTCCCGCCTGCTGAGCTCAGCACTTCCCAGGCCCCACCACTGTCGTAGCCACATCTGGGCTGGCTCCTTGCAGGGACCACAGTGGCTGTCTCTGTGGCCTTGGTTGGGGTTTCCGCTGACTCAGCGCCTCTGGCTCTGGAGGCGAGAAATCCCAGGCCTGCACCCCCCTCCCCCATCTGGGTTAAATGGGGTCAAGTGCTCTGAGTTCCACCACGCTGCTTCTCCAGGAAGCCCCTCTAGCACCAATCTGGGCACTCCAGTTGCTCCCCCACACCCGTTCCTACTATTCATGGGCCTCCTGAATCGACTTCTCTGTAGTTCCTCATTCTTGGGACCCAGGAATTTGCTGCCTCCAGGGTAGATCCCTGCGAGGGTCACTTGATCACCCCCCTTTCTCTGTACAGAACTGGGCACATTACCTGCTCCCTTTTCCACTGAAGTCCCATCTCTCATCCAGCTTCAATTCCTCTCACTTCCTTGGATCCTGATTATAAAGCAAGCCCTCTCCATGACTGGCGTAGAAACTGAATCCCGGGAGTTCCCGTCATGGTGCAGCAGAAATGAATCTAAGAACCATGAGGTTGAGGGCTCCATCCCTGGCCTTGCTCAGTGGGTTAAGGATTCAGCGTTGCTGTGAGCTATGGTGTAGGTCACAGACATGGCTCGGATCTGGTGTTGCTGTGGCTGTGGTGTAGGGCAGCAGCTGTAGCTCTGCTTAGGGAACCTCCATGTGCTACAGGTACTAAAAAAAAAGAAAAAAGAAACTGAATCCTAGTCCTACCCCCCTCACCTCATCCTCACCTCCTTCCAGAGTTCACAGTAATGAGAATAACTGTCGAGCTCCTTCTCTGTGCCCTTCGTAAGCACTTTTACCGGTCTTACCTTGTTTCCTGATCACGACAACCTCTAAGGTATATACATACCATCTTCCAAATGAGAAAGTGGAGTCATAGTTAAATAGCAAGTTCAAAACCACAAAGCTAGAGCAGAGGACAGGGATTTGAGCCCTTCTAACCTCATGGAATAAGGAAGACTAAGGAGACCTGCTGGGTTCTACTTGTCTGGAAATGAAGCCAAGCCAGAACAGAAAGGGTTAATTTACACACACACACACACACACACACACACACACCCAACTTCTGGAGGGCCACCTTCCCCCTAGTTCAGACGGTCAGAGTCAGACTAACTGGGACTCTTAGGCTGAGAAACTGGAAAAAGCTGACCAAGGAAGCTTGGGCACAGCCACGTCATGGATACCGTGCGACTGGGAAGGAGGGTCTCTATCCCGCCTCCCCCCAACCCCCCCAAGCCTTCTGGAGGCCCAGCCTGAGAAGGGGAAGGGGGTGGCATAGGGGAGGCCCTTCAAGATCCAGGCACGGCTCTTAAAGGGCCGGACTCCCCGCCCACCAGCTGCCGCCAGAGCCCCCTTGCAGGGCAGCTCCGGGCACGCAAGGTCCCGCCTTGCTCGCTCACCTGGCAGGAGGTGGGAGGGGCCGGCCAGGGAGCGCAGCCAGGCCAGGAGCGGGGCGTGCGTCCCGCCGCCTCTGCCACCGCTGGAGCCCCCTCCCGGCCCTCCCTCCCGCCTCTTGCCTGGCGGGCGGGTCCAGCTGTGTTCCATTAGCCGCCCTGGCAAGTCCCCAGCCCCCTGGACCGCCCCCTCTTCCCCCGCCCGGAGTGGCCGGCAGTCCCGGCAGACGCTCGGCGCGGGGCTGCATTCAGCCCCCAAAGCTCGGGGCCTGGAAAACTGGGGCCCCGAGGCCGGCCAGAAGTGATAGAGGACCTCCCAGCGGGCCTGAGAAACCCATTGGCTGCGCTGGGCTACCTGGATTACTCAGTGAGGTGGGGGATCCCCAGCCACGGTAAGTGGGGGTTGAGGGGGTTGCCTCTGGGCTCTGGGCTGAAGGGCCCCGTCTGGCCCTGACCTGCTGTGTGACCTGGGGCAAGAAGCATCCCCTCTCTGGGCCTCGGTCCTCTTCTCTAGAGCGGCATGAGCTCTAACTCCGTTGCAGCTCTGACTCTCCCTGCCCCCAAGTCTGTGCCTTTGCACTGGGACAGATCATCTCCTTGGAAACTTCTCTCCTTCTATCCCTGTAGTCTTTTGCTCTGGTGGGGGCTAGGGGACTGGAGGCCAGGGGTCAGGAGCGGGAAGGAGACCCGAGCACATCGATGTTCACGCATTCACATGCCTCTCACTGGTTGGCAGCCCGTCCATCGACTGGCAGGAGAGGGAGGCCAGGATAGAGTTTGAGAGATGGGATGTGCACACCAGGAGAAAGGGAGATGAATAGCCGGAGGGGAACTGTTCTGTCCCGGGAAGAAGGAAATTGGGGTCCTATCTGCAAATATATTGAGATGAGGGGTCCCTCCTGCTCTCGGTTTCCATGCAGAACTGAAGGAGGGTGACCAGAATTCCTTTACAGCTGGAAGGAATGAGATCAGACTTGCATAAGAACTTCCCGACAGGAAGGCTTATAGGAGGGGTAGTCACAGACTGGCTGTGTGCATGTGTGTTATGTGCAAGCTGGTGTGTCTGGGTGTACCATGAGCATGGGTCTCTGCAAGCATGCATGCAGGTAGGATGGTATGCACACACTGGCACAAATGTGCCTGTGTGTATGTGTCTGTGTATCTATGTGTGTCATGCCGACACACATGTGATTGTGCGCAAACGAAGCTGCCTGTCTCTGGGGAAGCCGGATGATGTATGGCTCTGTTGGACGCTTGCTGAGCCCGCATTGATTTATCTGGGCCCATCCATCAGGGTTTAATAAAACTAAAAGACGAGCATCCATCAGCCGGGGAGGTTGGCAACAAGGTCCCAAGCTGGGTGACCTGATCTCCTGCCCACTGTACCATGAGGGAAGCTTCCTTGGCCCCCACACAACCCTGTGATGCCTGCCAGGAGGCTCAGCCCAGTTGTCAGTCCCTGACCTTGTGGGTGCCAGACAGGGCCGCATGGCTGAGCTGGGTGCTACTAGCCAGGCACTAGGCTAGCATATACTGCTACAGCGCATGGGATGAGAAAATACTGAAATATTTCCAAGGGTCTTGACAAATAGCCTCTGCCTTAAGCCTCCTCGTTATCCCAAGTGAACTGGCCATCTAAGACCCTCTAGATCTCTCCCCAATTGAGCAACTATCCACTGGCACAGCCAGATGCCTCCTGGACCTGGTTTCATTGCTCTAGCCAGCATCCTGGTCTGGCTATTCCGTGTCTATGCCATACCGGTGGTTAAATATTTTGAAGATCACCCCGGCCCAAATCCTAGCCCAAGGCCTGTGGTTGGGCCTCTGAGAGGGACTGACGCCTGGCCAGACCTTCTACCACCCCAATACCAGGGCTGGGCCCCACGGGCTGGCTGCTGCTTGTCCACGTGTGTGCTCGTGCTCTGTAAGCCCAGGAATCCACCTTTCTGCTCTTGATGGTTTTCAGGTGCTGGGGCTGTGGCTGACTCTTCTGGACCAGGATGTGGGCATCTTGGGCTCCTGGCTTGTGGCTGCTCAGTATCTGCATCACCTGCAGCCATGGGGCAGGGACAGGTGAGATGACACGGGAGGATCAGAGTGCCATAGGCCTGCCACTGGCTCCCTGAGGTTCAGGGTCCATGCACACATATGACCATGGGTCCGGGTCATGTGGGCATTTAATAGGCAAGTCCTGGGGCTTGGCTCAGGGTGGCCTGAGGTGTTTGTAGACATGAACTAGGGTGAGGTGAGCTCAAGAGTGTATGTGTTTCTATCTACATTTTGGTGTGACTCTGGGCCACTCTACATCGCAGAGTCGCTCTGTGCATCTGTACCTACTCCTGTGTCTCTGTGTGTGAGAAGAACCCCCCTCCCCAACACATAAACCCATCCCGTGCCCTAAGTGCCAGCGAGGCCAGTGTGGAGGTGAGGAGCCGGCAATGAGCTCTCCCTACTGAGGAAGCTACATCCCTGAACAGGCCAGACCTCTCCAGTCCTTCCCATGGTGGAGAATCCATCCTCTAGCCCACGTGCTCCTCCTCCTCCACAGCGATCTTGGATAAAGGGCCCGCCTTCAGGCCCAGACGCTGGATGGGGCAGAGGGTGCAGCTTTCCAGGGCCCAAAGCCAGAGGAAGTTGACCGGGCAACTTGCCCTGCCCTGCTGGGTGCCCTCTAGCTGCATAACTGAGCAGAAATAGAACTCCTAGAACCCCCAGTCCAGCCAAAGGAGGCAGAAAAACCAAGATGCAGATGCTCGAGGTGGGGACATGTGACTACCTGTGGGCTGTGTGTGTACACATGTGTTTTTGCATGTTTGCATGTGTGCCTTACTCTCTTCTCCCTCACCGGATCCCTTGGGGGTTGGGGTAGAAAATTTCAACATCTGTAAGGAATTTGGGCCCATGGCCAAGGGGTGAGTCACCCATCGCTGCTGCCGATGCTAAAGACAGTGATAGTTTTTCTGGCCAGACCTGGAGGAGGAAGATTCCAGTGGGGTCACTGGGCCGAGGGATCCAGGATGCCTTCTTCTAGCCAGGCATCCAGGGGGCCCATCGCCCAACTTCTAGGAGCTGTATCCACCGTCTTATCCCAGCTACCCCATCTGCATTGATGAGAAGGCCTTTTTGATTCTGGCCTCTATGTTGTAGCACCTCTCCCAGTACTTCTGCTCAGTCAGCCCTAGCAAAGAGGCAGGCCCATGGCTGCCTACCTGTCCCTTCAAGGTTTTGGAGACCTGAATTAAGCTATCCCCTTCTCCAGGACCCTTTATCCCCTTCATATACCCCATTTGGAGTCCCATGGCTTTGGTGGTTCCCTTGAGCTTGTGGTCCACTCAGGCCCTCAGTCTCTTCTTAGTGTTTCATAACGTGGTTATCCAGGTGAAAAGTCAATCTGTTGACTCAGACTTGCGTCTGGCCTGCTTGTCTGTTTTGGCTGCGAGAAGCAGAACCCCACCCCTTGATGAGAACATGTGTACCAGCGGCATGTGGCATTGCCAGTGGCATGGGCATCTACAGCTCCCACATGTGCAGACACGCACACGCGCTTGCATATAGCACAGGGTGCATGGACCCAGTGCTTCCTTGCCCCTGAAGTTCTCCTCTGTCCCCGACTTGTAGATACAGAGCTCCCCACCCCATCTGAGCTGTAGGGCTGCCCAGAGTTTCTTACATTCCCTCACTAGCCTGGCCCCTGCTAGGGGGTCTTGGGGAGACACGGGTTCTAGGATTTCTGGTCCTGCTCTGCTATGAACTCACTTAGTAGCCTTGGGCCAGGCCTGTCTGCCCATCTGTGTACTGGGGGGCCTCCTGGCTCTCAGGATAGCCGGGGTCCAAAGGCAAAAGGTGAAAGCAGCCCCAGGGCAGAGCCTGGCTAAAGATCCAGAGTGGGGAACATACACTTACGCCATCCTGGGTTCCCCAAGAGCCTGGCTGTGCGCTGCCTCCGCCTGAGCCCACCGGATGCCCCACTGCCAATTCTCTTCCAGGGGAGCAGTGCCCACCTTCACAGCAGGAAGGACTCAAGTTGGAGCACAGAAGTGACTTATCCACCAACGTGACAGGTGAGTGCTCATCTCATCCTGTCACCCCCACCCCACCCACCCATCTTCCTGGAGTGGCCTTTCCCAGACTCACCTGTCCCACTGAGCTCTTCGTCTGGTGTCTCCCTCAAAGGCTTCAATCTCATCCACCGACTCAGCCTCATGAAGACATCTGCCATAAAGAAGATCCGAAACCCCAAGGGGCCTCTCATCCTGCGCCTGGGGGCCACCTCAGTCACCCAGCCCACTCGGTAAGGGCCCCGTTGTGACCACTTGGGATCAAGGCTGACTTCAGTCACACTCCCCAGCAACTCGGGACATGGAACCTAAGCTTGGGGGCACCTGAGGGTCTTTTTAGCCCACTTCTTGCCAGGAGTCAGCCTGGCCTCCACCCCTGGGCCTTGCAGGGTGGGCAGAGAGGAGGGGGCTGGCAGGCCCACCCTCTGTCCTTTCGCCATCTCTGGCTAACAGTGGGTGGAGGACAGATCTGCACCCTATGGTCACCGTGAGAACCCCAGGATGGAGGTGGGGACCTGCAAGTGTCGTGTGTGTGTGTGTGTGTGTGTGCGCGCATGTGTGTGCACACACGTGACCACATGTGTGAGGTCTAAACTCTCACAAGTCCCTGGATGGTCTGACCCCTGCTTACCTCTCCAGCCTCGTCTTCTAAAATGTTCATCTTTCTTTCTTGCTGCTCTAATCATGCTGAACCCTTTCATCTTTTTTCAGTGTCTCTTCTCCTACCCCAGGCCCAGTTATTCTCCCCAAGGCATCCTGGATTCCTTGGAAGCACTTACTGCGATCATAATGAAATAGTGAAACGGCCATTCTGGGGATTCTTTGTTTACAGCCTTACCACCCCCTGCCCCCCATTAGACTTGAAGGCTCCCTGAGGACAGACCCCTTCTTTGTGTTTTCACCACTTATGCCTGGCAGCGAGACCCTCGCCTGGCACACAGTAGGCCTGTAGTAAATGTCTGTAGAGTGAATGAACATGGGTCCGTGTGTGTGTGTGTCAGGGTGGAAGTGTGTGCCTGTGTGTGTCTCGTGTAAGTCCTGCGGGCCCAGGCTGGGCAGCAGGTAGTCTTTCACCTGAGCCTCAGGGCACCCTCCCTGCTCTACCCCCAGACGTGTGTTCCCACGGGGCCTTCCCGGTGAGTTCGCGCTGGTGCTGACGCTACTGCTGAAGAAACACACCCATCAGAACACGTGGTATTTGTTTCAAGTGACCGATGGAGATGGGTACCCGCAGGTGAGCCCAATCCCCGCCCACCCCCATTGCTCTTGGAGCATCCAGCAGTACCAGTGCCAGCCTGGCTTTGGTGCCAGCTTATGATTTCTGGGGCCTCCCTGCTCCATCCTGGTGCCCACCCTTAAGGCCACCCCCCCACACCTGTCCCATTCTCTTAGGATGTCTTGCCTTCTTGACCCCAACCAGCCTTCTTCCCTTTCTGGGCCTCAGTGTCCCCTCCTGTGAAACGAGCTTGAGGGCCCTTTGCCATGCTGTGGCTCAGGCGCTCTGACACTCTGTCCTGTGCCTTTCCCAATTCCACACAGATTTCCCTGGAAGTCAACAGCCAAGAGCGGAGCCTGGAGCTCCGGGCTCGGGGCCAAGATGGCGACTTTGTGTCCTGCATCTTCTTGGTGCCCCAGCTCTTCGACCTGCGTTGGCACAAGCTGGTGCTGAGCGTGGCCGAACGGGTGGCCTCCGTGCATGTGGACTGTACATCAGCCTCCTCCCAGCCCCTGGGGCCCCGGCGGCCCATTAGGCCTGTGGGTCATGTCTTTCTGGGCTTGGATGCTGAGCAGGGCAAACCTGTCTCGGTGAGTGTGGGGTCGGGCTTGGACTCTGGGAACCTGGGTGAACTCCCTGGAACCTATGTCTGACGAGATTCTCCGCTCGCTCAGAATCCGCTCATGGTTCTGCCACTGACCTGCAGATGCAGCCTGAAGATGCAAGGTCTTTCATGAGCTGGTCCCTATAAATGTCTGCAGCATCATTTCCATTCCATCTCCCCTCACAGCTTTGCTCTGGTGGAGTCCGTCCCGACCATCCATTGCACTTGGTACCTTCACACCTCCAGCCCATGCCTATGCTGTTGCCTCCATCTGAGTGCTTTTCCTTGCTTACCTACCTGCTGAATAGCTTCTGGTCCTCAAGGCCCAGTGCCTCTTCCCCTCTTGCTCTGGGCCAAAGAGACATGGCTCCCTTGTCTCCCTCTTCCTTGCATGTTTAGTTGTGTTTTTCTTTTTGTAGCAGCTCTGTTCTCGATGGTCTCCCAGGCCAGACCGGAAATCCTCTGAGGGCAAACCCTGGGATGGAACCATTTTCATGTCTCACTGGGGACCAGGACACAGAGCTATTTGCTAAAATGAAATGACACTTGCGTGTCCTTTGCAGTTTGACCTTCAGCAGGCACACATCTATTGTGACCCGGAGTTTGTGCTGGAGGAGGGCTGCTGTGAGATTTCACCAGGAGGGGTGAGTGGCCTGGCCCCAGCATAGCAAGGAGGCTTTGCGGGGGCACTTCCCAGGGGGACAGTGTGCTGGAGAAGAGGGACCAGGAAGGGGATGCCTAGAGATCTTAGGATGAGTGGATGAAGGGGCACTCTGCTTTCTATACTAACGGCAACCCTTTCCCCACCCCGGGCAGTGTCCCCCAGAGACTTCCAAGGCCCGCCGGGACACCCAGAGCAATGAGCTCATCGAGATCAATCCACAGACTGAAGGCAAGGTCTACACCCGCTGCTTCTGCTTGGAGGAGCCGCAAAACAGCAAGGTGGGTGGGCAGGGCAGGCAGACATGGGCACAGGCTGGCACAGGAGGGACTCCTCTTCCCCGGGGTAGTTGGTCATGTGCCCGGGGGCAGGGAGGGCACTGGAGGTCTTGCCTGTTTGTGTCCCACCCTCATTGGACTCAGAGAGGCAGAGACAGCCCGCAGTATGCCCTGTGCCCGCCTGCCTGCTGGCATTGAGAGTTGTGCCCATCTAGCTCTGGTACTACCCAGACCCTCACTGGTGCTACTCCAGACCCTGCTGGTGAGAGAAGGACAAGGCTGGCACCCAAAGGCAGTTTCTCTAGGACAAGGATAACTGGGGTCAGAGGCCAGGCCACACTGCTTGCCTTGGGCTCATTCATTCTCCTGGGCTAGGCTGGTTCACGCCCAGTACCATGGCCAGCTGCCCTGCCCACTGCCAGGTTCTTTAGGGGTGGTAGGGAAGCCTAGTTCCTCCCTTAGCCCTGCCCCCTGGCCGGGTAGCCTCCCTGCCCACCGGGCATCATGCCCAGCCTCTGGCTGCAGGAACACAGGATCCCATTGATTCATGGTCTTGTTTTCTCCGACATCACGTGGGTGGGGGGAAAAGGAGGGGGGCCTGTGGGGGTGCCAGAGGCCTGAGCAGGCTCTTGATGCCCTGGGAGCTGCCGGATGTTGGGCTGAGGGGTACCTGAGGTCCATGCCCTGCCTGGGGGCCCCTTTCTAGGGTGGGCCCCAGAACTGCCCCCTCAAGATATCCCCCCTCTGTCTGCCTAGGTGGATGCCCAGCTCACAGGAGGAATCAGCCAGAAGGCCGAAAGAGGAGCAAAGGTAGAGACAGTGGGTGGGCAGAGGAGCCCCCAGTGTCCTCAGCCTGCCCTCCATGTCCTCCGTAAACCCCTCGAGTAAGAGACTCTCTGCCCACGCTCTGCCCGCACTCTTGGACAGAGCTGAGGATGTGTAGGTGCCAGCTCCGAGAAGGCGGGATGAATGGGGGCGAGGCTGATAGTACCTGGCCCTGTCTGGGGTACCCGCTTCTGTGGTTCTTGGGTAGGGGTTTGGAAGCACAGCACTTGTCTTCCCCATCCCTGGCCCAGTCTCATGCCCTCCCTCTTCCCAGGCCCACCAGGACACAGCAGCCGATGAGGTAAGCCTCCCATCTAGACTGGCAAAAAGAGCTTGGTTGGTGAGGTGCCAGCATGAGCCCTTTGGGGCACTGGAGCCCAGACATGGGGGTGTGGGATGACCACACAGCTCCCAGCATTCCTTGGGGGCCTGATGCTGGGCCCTGCCTGTCTGCTGCTTCTCCTTAGGAGGGGGTTGTTTAGCCCTGGACACTCCTGCTGAGTTGGCAGGAAATGGCCACGGGCATCCCCGAGAGAGAGCCCAGAAACCTTGGCTGGGGACCCTGGATTCTGGGCCTTATTCTGCTCCAACATGCCGTGTGACCCAGGGCCCACTGCTACTCCTTTCTGGGCCTCAGTTTCCTCATCTGAGAAATGGCTCGCCTCTGGGCTGATGGGAATCCAGGGCTGAGGGCTGTTTGATCGGATTTCCATCTTCATGCTCCCTCACCTCCATCCAGGATTCCTGTGATGTTCTGTGTGCTTGGTGTGTGAATGGCGGGGGAACAGGGCCGAGAGGACTGGTCCTGGGCTCTCGGACCTGACCTCCAGGCCCATTCTCCCCTTTCAGTGCCCACCCTGTGTCCATGGCGCCCGGGAGAGCAATGTGAGTGAAGAGCGGGTGTGCTGGGTGGAGTGGATGGGGGCTGGGAATGGATGTTGCCTAGAGGTTGGCTTGGCAGCTTCCTGGTTCAGGACAAGGGGGTCTTTGTGCACTTTCGCACACTCTGCCTGCCCATCCCCCAGAGCTGGACCTGACCCTCACCCCCTTCCCTGCCAAGCCAGGGCCCCATGGAAGGAAGCCTCAGGCCCTGTGATCTGGGCAATGTTTTGGGATCCATGGCAGAATGAGGACGGGGTGGTGGCTGGCGGGTCAGGGCCTTGGTTACTAATCTCAGCTTGGCAGCCCCCATGAGGACTCAGACCTGCTCTCCTTGGGGGCGATTTCCCGTGTTATCTCGGAGGTAGAGAAGGGGAAGAGCTGGCTCAGGGTGACACAGCCCAGCACTGGCTCCCAAAACACCTGTTGGCTCAGGGCCTCCTTTCCTCTCCCTCTCCAGTTGGTCCTGGCCTATCCTCCCTCTGGGGGGCCAGAAAGACAAGGGAAGGGGGCTCAGGGCAAGCCCAGCTGGTTCCTAACTGTGTCTCTTCCGTGGGCAGTATGAGTCACCACTTTCCCACAGCCTGACATTCTGAGTTGACATGCCACATTGATCTACAAAGGGCACAGCCCCACTCCCTTCAGCTCTAAGCCCCTGACCTTGGGAGACATCAGAAAGTATCCCCTCACTGCCCGCCCCTCTTTCCATCCAGTCTCCCACCAAATCCAGTGAAGCGAATGGTCCCCAGATGTGCAGGGGTTACCATGGCAACCGAGCAGCCATATTATCCTAGCAATGTGGGGGTGGGGGGTGGGGGGGTGGAGCTAGCCAAAGTCAGGCAGGTTACAGAAGGCAGGTCAGACCCCTTTGTAAGTTTGACAGTTTTAGGATGTAAATCAGCATGCTAGTTGGCCTCAGAGGTAGAGCATGGGCTGGGATTCAGGCTGTTGGTCCAGCCACCATGCTGTGTGACCCTGGCTAAAATGCTCACCCTCTCTGGGCCCCTGGTTTCTTCTCCCTCCCTGAGTTGCTTAATCCTCTCTCCTCTGTCCCCTCAGGTCACAATTGGTCCCTCTGGTCCCAAGGTGAGTCCCAAGTGGAAAGCAGGACATACCTGCCCTCTTCAGTGGTGCTGGCTCATCTCCTAGCATGTGGCCCCTTGGCTGTGTGTGCATATCAGGGCCCCCAAAGCCCGCATATGTGTGGGGTCATTAGAGGGGTGTGTGTGTGTGTGTGTGTGTGTGTTGGAAAGTAGAGGAGGTTGTGTGTATGTAAGGATGTGATGAACTGCCTTTTTCTGAGGTCTTGCTGTGTATCGGGGCCTGGGCCACTGCCCTGTGACCTTCCTGAACGGTCTCAGGCATCTCGTGGGGTGGGTACTATCATTTTATTTCAGGGAAAACCAAGGCCCGGCTGTGCACATGTGTGCGACTGGTGTGTCAGAGTGATTGTAATTGCATGTGGCTATGTGCATTTCTGGACACTTGTTTACATGTGTGCAGCCCACTGGGATGTGGGGGGTGAACCCGTATACCCATGGGCCTGACAGGACCACAGAGCTTGTGGGTGATGGGGTAGGCAGCATACATGCAAATGCGATATTGAACACTTGTGTGTGCCCATGAGTATACACTGGCATTCTTAGAGTCACCTTCATGTGCGTGCTGAGTGGCACCGAGCACTTTACCTGCAGGGTCCCATTTCTTGCCCACCACATCCCCTTGAGGTAGGTGCTGACACGAACCCCATTTTATTGATGAAGAAACTAAGGCACAGAGCAGTCACGTGTCTTGCCCTGAGTCACGTGCTTGTTAAGTGGTGGAGATAAGATTTGAACTCAGGCAGCCTAACACTCATCAGGATGGGTTTCTGCCACTCCACGTGTGTGTTCATGCACATGAGCCCCTGCACCCCTGGGTGTGCTGAGTGTGAGCTAGCGTGCTCGGGTGAGGGTGTGGGGAAGAGATACCTTCTGCATGAGACCATAGATTAGCCAAATATAGCCTTTGGGGGTGGGAGGGACATGTGGATGACTGCGTATGGGATCCATATGCTGTGTGCGTGGTGGGGGTTGGGGCAGGGCTGTGCTCATTTGCACACACACGTGTGTGGATGTGTGGGGAAGACCAGATGGGGGAGAGCCTCCTTGAGGGTCCCATGTGCCCCCTGTGGTCCCAGCCCTTGTTTTGCTCTCATTCACAGGGAGGAAAAGGCGAGCCGGGCCCGCCTGGTCCATTAGGACCCAAGGGAGAGAAGGGAGCCCGGGTAAGTGCCATGGCCATGCCCACTGCATACCTTCCTGGCTGTGTCCTGGGTTTGGGCCGGGATGGGAGCCCTCATCCCATCCTCTCAGCTGGAAAACTACAGCCTGATCCATACAGAGGAGAGGGCCAGGGTCCCTCTAAGGCTCAGTGTGTAGAAACCTCTATTTTCTAGGGGCACCTGGGACTGTGGGATTCCTGGGCCCTTCGTCCTCCAAACAGATCTAGGGTGACTCCCCTAGGAGGTCCCCCTGATCCTTTGATCCCTACTTCTAGGGCAATGACTGTGTTCGAATCTCCCTGGACGCTCCACTTCGGGTAAGACCTCGGGGAGGGGGGTACTGCTTTAAGGCCAATGTGGAGTCAAGCCCCTGGGGTTGGGGCTGTGCCCTCAGAGCCCAGGGGGTGACCCTGGGCCCTTCTCAACATCTCATCTCTCTGTTCAGTGCTCAGAAGGCCCGAAGGGAGAGAAGGGGGAGTCTGGAGCCTTGGTGAGTACGGGACCAGGGACAGGGGAGGGCAGCGGGGTCCCGGCCCAGCCTACCCGCACTTTCCTCACTCCTCCTTTGTCCCCTTCTTACCTCAGGGACCCTCCGGACTCCCAGGCTCCACAGGCCAGAAGGTAATGGTCCTGGACTTTGAGGGGTGGGTGCTGCGGAGGTCTGCGGACGCTATAGCCAGGAGGAGGGGGCATCCAAAGTCTTCCTAGAGGATGTTGTCATTGCCAGTGACCTCCAGCCCTCTCAGCCACCCTGCCTTGTCCAAATCCCCACCAGCCCCAGAGGGAAAAGGGACAGACTCTCTGCAGGAATGGCCTGGCTGGTTTGGAAGTTCTTCCTGTTGTCTACCCTCCTGTAAAGCCATTTAATCTCTGGGGAGGCTGAGACCACAGGTCTGGGAAGCAGGTGTCCCTCCCCAGAGGGAGCTGTCCTGGAGCCTCCCAGCCCCATCCCTCAGCCCCAGTCACGTTGCCTCTTCCTTCTTCAGGGCCAGAAAGGCGAGAAGGGAGACGGAGGCATCCAGGGCTCGCCGGGAAAGCCAGGCCGAGATGTACGGTGCCTGGGACCCTCCTCGCCAGCCCCCACCTCCTTCAGCACGTGGTCTTGAGAGAGAGGCCAGAATAGAACCTTTGGAGTCTGACACTACCCAACTCAGACACGAGACAGGCAACCCAGGGAGGGGAGGGCCGTGTCCCAGGAGGGGGCAGAAAAGGGCCTGAACCCGGGCCTCCTGACTCCCAGCCTAGGAGCCCCTGACCTCTAGGCCCTGGGGTTGACATCTGATGACCTTGGGGCACTGGGCAGAGTCTGGCTTTGGGAGGGGGCACTGAGGGCAGGCGGCTGGGAGTTTCCACGTCCCCAGGGGGGCTCCCGCCCGAGGGAGGTGTCAGGTCATTCATTCTCACAGCCTCCCCCCGCCCACAGGGCCGGCCGGGAGAGATCTGTGTCATGGGGCCCAAAGGGCAGAAGGTGAGTTGTGGGTGTCCAAGGGGTGAAGGGTGGATAATAGGCAGAGGTGGTGGCGTTCTCACACCTACCTTGTGTCTGTACCAGGGAGACCCCGGTTTTGTTGGGCCTGAGGGGCTGGCAGGAGAGCCTGGACCTCCTGGCCTCCCTGGGCCCCCTGGGATAGGACTTCCTGGGACTCCAGTGAGTACCCCCTTGTCCCCTCCTGCCATCCTTTTCTCAGAGACCCTTCTCCCTCCTGGCCAGGGTGGGGAGGGAAGGCTCGGTCCCAGGGGTCCTGGTTGTGGGGAAGGGCCAGAGGGGACCTCATTGTAATGCGAGGGCCCCAGGAAGCCCCTGGCTGACCCTGTTTCTGCCCTCAGGGGGACCCAGGTGGCCCGCCAGGCCCTAAGGGAGACAAGGTAAGCATGGGCAGGAGCAAGGCTGCATGGGGGACCCCTGCTCCTTGGGAGGAGAGAGGAGAATGGAGCCCGGGAGTGGGCGTGTTGGGGGGGAAGGGGCTGGCGGGCAGGGTCCCCATCCCAGTGCTTGCTGACGTGGGAGCCTTGGCCTGGGTTCCAGGCATTGGGACAGGCCGGCCTAAGTCTGGTAATGACAGGCCGGCCTACGTCCGGTAATGACAGGCCAGCCTAAGTTCATTTTAGGTCCTTGTGCCTTGAAGAGCAGAAAGCCCTAGAAAGGTCTTTCTGCTGTGATTTCTCTGGGGTCACTCCGGTCGCCTCCCAACCTGCCACACAGGGGAAGGGGCACACAGAGGCCTCATGTTCTCCCTTCCTTTGCAAGTAGAAGGACTTGGGTTAGACATGGAGAAGGACAGGCAACAGGAAGTGAGTGTTTGTTTAAAAACAGACCAAGAGGAGATGGGAGATTTGGCGAGATTGTCCTGCTCAGCCAGGGAGAAGATTGGATGCGGGAGGGGTGGATGGGCTGAGGTCATGGCCAAAAGCCGCCAGCTTAACTCTTCTTCTGACCACAGGGCAGCTCTGGGGTGCCGGGAAAGGAAGGTCCTGGTGGGAAACCTGTAAGTGACCCCATTCTGGGGATGGGGAGGGGGCCGCTGCCCACCATGCCCAGGGCTGCTCTTCCAGGGCCTCCAGGGGAGGGGGCTAGGTCCTTGGGCCCAAGCTTCTGTGACACTAATTCTCACTGCTTCTCCAACAGGGGAAGCCAGGGGTGCCCGGGCTGAAGGGACAGAAGGTGAGTCCCAGACCTTGGGTTGGGGTGGGAGTGTGAGCCTCTCTCTGGAGGTGACACTGAGCATCAAGGGCACTGGGCCTGGGACCTTCCTGGGAGAACCTCCCACCTCTTCTTTGTTCTTTTGGGTGCCTGTGTGATTACTAACCAAAGAGCCTGGTTTGGGAGTGACACAGCCAGGTTCAAATTCCACTTTGGCCATGCATGTG
Source organism: Sus scrofa (assembly GCF_054392235.1). Classification (NCBI taxonomy): domain Eukaryota; kingdom Metazoa; phylum Chordata; class Mammalia; order Artiodactyla; family Suidae; genus Sus; species Sus scrofa. Next base: position 92,684,270 of record NC_139388.1, on the reverse strand, counting down.
AACATGGAAAGTCAATTAACTTCTCTCTCTCTCTCTCTCTCTCTCTCTCTTTTTTTTTTTTTTTTTTTTTTGCTTTTTATGGCTGCACACAGCACATGGAAGTTTCCAGGCTAGGGGTTGAATCATAGCTGCAGCTGCTGGCCTAAGCCACAGCCACAGCAGCAAGGGATCCAAACTGCGTCTGCAACCTACGCCATAGCTCACGGCAATGCCAGATCCTTAACCCACTGAGCAAGGCCAGGGATCGAACCCATGTCCTCATGGATACTGGTCGGTTTGTTACCACTGAGCCACAATGGGAACTCCTTAACTTCTCTTTTTGCCCAAGTTTCCACATCTCTAAGTGGGCCGCAATGATTTCTCGTGGCTTGTTATGAAGGTGTTGTTTTCGATGTCCTGGACGCGTAAACTGAATGCATGAGTCAGTTGAATAGAAAGCGCCCCCAGTGTTCCTGCCGACCACTTTGCCCTGACCCCCCCCCCCATGTCTAGAGCACTCTGTCTTCCTCAGGGTCTCAGCCCCCCTTGTCCACTCATGGTCTCTCCTTTCTGCTAGGGTGACCCCTGTGAAGTGTGCCCAACGCTGCCTAAAGGGTTTGAGAACTTTGTGGGGCTCCCTGGAAAGCCAGGGCCCAAAGGAGAACCAGGTGACCCAGCACCAGCAAGGGTGAGTGTCCAGGGTGACGGTTGTGGGGCTCCACAAAACACCCTCGGGGGCGGGGGGCATACTCATGGAGAAGAATTGTGTAGAGGGGCTGGAAACTTATCATGGCCATAGAGACATTGTGGGCAGAGAATCTAGGCTCTTTACTCCAGGGGTGTGGGGGCTTAACCATAGAGTTTAGGGCTGGGCTAGAAGGCCACCCCAGGTCTCCACGGCAACCAATCAGGGTTTTCCAGCCAAGGTTTAAGATGCCTTTTGGGCAAGCTGGGGTGGAGCCAGCCCTTATAGTGAGTGAGGCTGCACCTTCCTCCTGGATTGGGTGTTCCTTGGGGGTACAGAAAAGAGATGGGTAGGGCTGGGTTAGGGTCCTGGCCTGGACTATGTACCCCACTCCTTCACAGACCCCTTTTTTCAGGAGGGCCTGAGAGCTGTTGGACAAAAAGGTGATCGGGTATGTGTAGACAATTGCCGCTTGGGTAGCTTAGCCTGGCCTTGTTTTCTCCATCTGTTCCATGGGTTGGTGAGCCCTGATTCTGGGGTGCTGACCTTGAATCCCCTGGGAACCCTGGGTGTTTGAAGGGTTTGTGATGTGTTATCTCCTATGTGGCTGGGAAGTTTGGGGTGCCCCCCCACATACCCAGCCTCAGCTCATAAACCTTTTCCCCCTACAGGGAGACCCCGGCATCCAAGGCCTCAAAGGAGAGAAGGTGAGGGCCCCTGGCTTCTGGCTGCCCCCTTCCGACTTTTGGGAGCCTCTCTGATTCCTTTTCTTCCTTCCCCAGGGGGAGCCCTGCTCGTCCTGCAGCTCAGCTGTAGCTGCCCAGCACCTTGGGCCCTCTACAGGGGCCAAAGGAGATGTGGGCCCTCCTGGCCTCGGTGTGCCTGGCCTTCCGGTGAGTGATTGCTTCCTTCTAGCCCGGGCAGGTCAGCCCATCCTGGCCACACTGCTGGCCTCTCTGGTTCCTTAGGCCCAGAGTCTCAAGTTAGAGACCAGGAGGGAGGCCCTGAGGCAGGTGTCCCAGGCATGTAGCCTGGTCTTTCCCCCCCACTCCTGCACTGCCCCAGGACACCCTCTTAGAACCTCTGAATGCCCAGCCATATAACAGAGGTCATTGTGCAGCTACCTGCAGGGTTGTAGGATTTGTAATTCCGAGCTGGCCTGTCTCTTTCTGGGTAGACATTGGGACCTGTGGAGTCCTGGGGGGGGGGGGTGGGTAGATGCTGTGATGTGATGTGACATGATTGTTTTTCAGGGGAAAGTTGGGGCTCCGGGGCCAACAGGTCTGAAAGGAGAGAAGGTGAGACCTGGGTTAGATGTCATGGACACTGGGGCTTCTTGGCAGGGAGGCAAGGAGGGGGCCCCTGGGCAGGGAATGGGGACAACACAGATAAGAGATCAAACTGTAACTTCACAGAGAAATACATTCATCAGTGTTTTGCAGACTGGAGTCAAAGAATTAATTTCTGAGAGCCCGCATGCTCTCCAAGAGAGTTGCTTAGTGCTGTACTTTTAATTTACTAATAATCCGAAACAGTTAAGTACATTCAAGATTACCTTGTAATAAAATAATGATGATAATAACACTTCTTTACCACCTACTCTGTGCTGAGCAGCATTCCAAGGGCTTGTACTTATATTGACTTGTTTCCTCCTCCCAAAACCTTATAGGGTGGGTACTCTATTATTTCCATTTCATTTTATTATTTTTTATTACTCAGTGAATTTTATTACATTTATAGTTGTATAATGATCATCACAACCTAATTTTATAGCATTTCCATCCCAAACCCTCAGTGCATCCCCCACCCCCGAACCTGTCTCCTTTGGAAGTCATAAGTTTTTCAAAGTTGTGAGTCAGTATTTGTTCTGAAAAGAAGTTCATTGTGTCCTTTTTTTAGATTCCACATGTAAGTGATAGCATTTGTTGTTGATGTGTCATTGTCTGACTGACTTCACTTAGCATGATAATTTCTAGGTCCATCCATGTTGCTGCAAATGCCGTTATTTCTTTCCTTTTAAAGGCTGGGTAATATTCCATTGTGTATATGTAGCACATCTTCTTTATCCACTCCTCTGTCAATGGGCATTTCGGTTGTTTCCACGTCTTGGCTATTGTATATAGTGCTGCAGTGAACACTGGGGTACATGTGTCTTTTTGAGTCATGGCTTTCTCTGGATAGATGCCCAGGAGTGGGATTGCTGGATCACATGGTAGTTCTAGTTTTAGTTTTCTGAGGAGTCTCCATACTGTTTTCCACAATGGTTGCACCAATTTACATTCCCAGCAGTGTAATAGGGTTCCCCTTTCTCCACACCCTCTCCAGCATTTATTGTTTGTAGACTTTTTTTTTTTTTTTTTTTGTCTTTTTGTCTTTTGTTGTTGTTGTTGTTGTTGTTGCTATTTCTTGGGCCGCTCCCGCGGCATATGGAGGTTCCCAGGCTAGGGGTTGAATCAGAGCTGTAGCCACCGGCCTACGCCAGAGCCACAGCAACGTGGGATCGGAGCCGCGTCTGCAACCTACACCACAGCTCACGGCAACGCCGGATCGTTAACCCACTGAGCAAGGGCAGGGACCGAACCCGCAACCTCATGGTTCCTAGTTGGATTCGTTAACCACTGCGCCAAGACGGGAACTCCCTGTTTGTAGACTTTTTGATGATGGCCATTCTGGCCAGTGTAAGGTGGTACCTCATAGTGGTTTTGATTTGCATTTCTCTAATAATTAGTGATGTTGAACATCTTTTCATGTGTTTTTCGACCATCTGTATGTCTTCTTCGGAGAATTGTCTGTTTAGATCTTCTGCCCATTTTTTGATGGGGTTGTACGTTTTGTTGGTATTGAGCTTTAGAAGGTGTTTATAAATTTTGGAGATTAATCCCTTGTCAGTCACTTCATTTACAAATATTTTCTCCCATGGTGTGGGTTGTCTTTTCATTTTGTTTAGGGTTTTCTTTGCTGTGCAGAAACTTTTAAGTTTAATTAAGTACCATTTGTTTATTTTTGTTTTTATTGTCATTATTCTAGGAGGTGGATCTGAGAAGATGTTGCTATGGTTAATGTTAGAGAGTGTTTGGCCTATGTTTCTCCAAGAGTTTTATAGTATCTGGTCTTATATTTAAGTCTTTAATCCATTTTGAGTTTATTTTTTGTATGGTGTTAGGAAGTGTTCTAATTTCATTCTTTTACATGTGGCTGTCCAGTTTTCCCAGCACCACTTATTGAAGGGGCTGTCTTTTCTCCATTGTATATTCTTGCCTCCTTTGTCATAGATTAGTTGCCCGTAGGTGCGTGGGTTTAATTCTGGGCTTTCTATCCTGTTCCACTGATCTATGTTTCTGTCTTTGTGTCAGTACCATATGGTTGTGATGACTGTAGCTTTGTGGTATAGTCTGCAGCATTATTCCCATTTTATGGCTGAGGAAACGGAGGTCCAGGAAGGCCAAGTGAATGGCCCAAAGTCACATGGGTTATTAGGTGCAGACCTAGGCTTGATCCCGGGGAGTCTGGCTCCAGAATCTGTCATCTTCACTACCTGGCTGGGTCACTTAATTTCAGTGCCCATGTGAACAGTTATGTTTGTGGGTTGCATTAGAGACAAATGACAGCACTGAACTTGTAACGCAGTGTTACTCAGATGAGGGGTTCTGTGGGTGTACAAGTGTTCCAGTGTGAGACACAGTAGAATGTATGTTCAGACGCAGCTCTATCAGGCAAACCACACCTGTCATTTCTCAGATGGAGATTTGGACCCTGCGCCACATCTGCTTCCCCTTCCAGTTCTTCTCCTCTCTGTGAATGGTGTATATCCAGCACCTCAAACCTCCTCAGATCCCCAATTCTGGCAGTAGCCTTGATTCCTCCTGTCTCCATACCGTCTCCTTCACCTGACAGTCCTGACACAGCATCTGTCTCAACTCCCCCCCGCTTTGCTTACCGCCATGACCGCCACTTAGTCTGGGTCCCATCTTCTCTGGCCTAGATGGTGGTGGCATCCCCCTAGCTGGCCTGCCTGTGGCCACTGTGGCTCTTTAGCTTTTTTCCCCAGTGGCTAATGTGGTTTTGTGTAAAAAAAAAACCAAAACCAAAAATCAAACTCAGGTTACATTATTTCCCTGCTTAAATCCTTCTATGACTCGACTTTGTACAAAAGGTCTGCTAATGCCTAATGTTAGGCGTTAGCCTGGCCCTGCCTGCCTTTGCAGGTCCATCTGGTTCTGCTCCTCCTATTTCCTGGGCTTTCTATGCACTGCCCTCCTTCCTTTCTGCAGTATGTCAATCAAGATTGTCCCCACCTCTTAGATTTGGTACCTATGGCTCCCACTGTCTAGGACATCTTTCCTGTCTACCTCCCCCTGTTCTTTCCTTGGCCGGCCTTAGTCTTGTCTTTCTGATAATAATTGTGGTTAACCCTTCTCTGACCATCCTATCTAAAACAGCCTCCTCCCTTAGAGTTCCCATTGTGGCTCAGCAGTGACGAAACCTGACTCGTATCCAGGAGGATGCGGGTTTGACCCTGGCCTCACTCAGGGGTCCAGTGTCTCCTTGAGCTGTGGTGTAGGTCACAGACGCAGGTTGGATCCCACGTTGCTGTGGCTGTGGTGTAGGCTGGCAGCTGTAGCTCTGATTCAACCCCTGGCCTGGGAACTTCTATATGCTGCAGGTGCAGCCCTAAAGATAAAAAAAAAAAAAAAAAAAAAAAAAAAAGCCTCCCCATCTACTTTGTCTCATCACCCTATTTATTTCCTTCACAGCACTCATTGCTATTCATAGTTACTATTATTCAAAAGTTCTTAGCATCCCCACAAGGGTGTAAGCTCCACAGGCGTGTTTGTCTGTGCCGTTCATTGCTACCTACTGCACCTTGCCCAGTACACAGCGCATCCAGGGCTCCAGCAAGGATCTCTTGGATTAATGAATCCATGATCTTTGTGTGCCGGGTCAGGGCTGAGGCTGAAGCTGGGGTTCTGCTGAGTGAGGCTGTGACACAGGCTGGCCACAGACTCCCCTGGGGACCTTGGGAAAATCCCTTTCCCTGTCTGGGTCTTGGTTTCTCTAGCTGGGAAATGAGGGGGCCCATGGGAGGTCCCAAGGAGCTCCTTTTGCAGTCTGGGCCTTGGGAGTGACATAGCATCTGTCTGCCTCCCCACCTTGACCCTGTGTTCTCTGCTTTGCTCTCAGGGTAATTTCGGGGAGGCGGGGCCAGCCGGCAGTCCGGTAAGTGAGCTTTGGGTGGCAACTGCTCTGGGGAGGAGGACACGGTGGAAGATGGGGCAACCATAGGCTCCAGCGCAGCAAAAGCTGATGCCAGGCATCACACGTGCCTTCTTATCACACAGGGGCCTCCAGGGCCGGTGGGACCCACAGGCATCAAAGGGGAGAAGGTGAGTCTGAGACATTGCCCACGCCGCAGCCAGGGCGGAGTCCTGAACACACGCCTGTCTTGCTCTACTTCACACCCTCTGAGGCTCCCCACTGCCTGAGGGTAACATCTGATTCCTCCGCATGATGCTCAGGACTCCTGGGGCCTTGGCCTCCATCTTTGCTTTTTACCTATTTTCCGTCAATCTCTCCTGAGATATCCTTGGCCTGGCACAGGTGCTGTGTCAGGCCTGGCTTCATTGCCCAGCCCCCGATTCCAAGCCTGGCCTAGGGTCCCCCAACCCTGTGTCCTTGCTTGGCAGGGAGAGCCTTGTGAGCCATGCCCAGCCCTGTTCCAGCATCAGGAGGAGGACAGCCACGTGGTGGCCTTGCCTGGGCCTCCTGGAAAGAAGGGGGAGCCTGGCCCTCCAGGCTTTGGCCTGCCAGGAAAACACGTGAGTTCTGGGGCCCGTGGGGGTGGGATGCTGGCAGGATATGTGGAGAGGGGGGCGGGGGCCGCCTGGATCACTAGGCTCCCTTCGCAGTGGGGAGCAGATGGGAGCGTGAAGAGGGGTTGGTGCCTCTGTCCTCTCCTCTGGGGAGCTGGGGCACAGCATGGTCAGGTGTGCAGAAAGAACACCACCCTGGGGCTAGACAGGTCTGGGTTCAAAGTCCAGCTCTGCCTTTTACTAGCTCTTTGACTTGAGCAAGTTACTTTTCCCCTCTGTGCCTCATTTCCTACACATGGGATTGTTGTAAAGCCTGGGAACAATGTGTGTGAAGCACTTAACAGCACACAATAAGCATTCAAGAAAAGATAATTACCACGGTGGCAATTATTATTGTTACTGCTTCACTAATAGCAGTGAATGCTGACGGAGTGTATGTTATGGGCTGTGCACTGCTTCCCACACATCAGCGTGTCTAAGCTCACAAGAACCCTACAGGGTAGAAGCTGATGCTCTTTTTATCATCCCCATTTGACAGATAAAGAAACTGAGGCACAGACAGGTTAAATGACTTGCCCAGAATCATGCAGGCCAGGGAGTCTGGCTCAAGACTCTTCTCTCTCTCTCTCTCTCTCTCTTTTTTTTATTTTTTTTGTCTTTTTGCCTTTTCCAGAGCCCCTCCCGAGGCATATGGAGGTTCCCAGGCTAGGGGTCTAATCGGAGGTGTAGCCACCGGCCTATGCCAGAGCCACAGCAACACAGGATCCCAGCTGCATCTGCGACCCACACCATAGCTCATGGCAACGCCAGATCCTTAACCCACTGAGCAAGGCCAGGGATTGAACCCGCAACCTCATGGTTCCTAGTCGGATTCGTTAACCACTGCGCCACGATGGGAACTCCTCTTCTCTTAATCTATACCGGATTGCTCACTAGAATGAGAGCAGAGAATTTGGTCTGTTTTGTATGCTGCATATTCCTCGGGTCTAACACTGTGCCAGATACATAAGGGCGTCTAGGACGAGTGAATGGGTGCTAGAAATGCTTTCTCCTCAGGGCAAGGCCGGGGAGCGTGGATTGAAGGGGCAGAAGGTAAGAGAACTCAGAGGGTGCCTCTCAGATGCCCTCCCCACCTCCCAATCCTGATTGCCCTGTGCCCACTCTCTGCTCCCTGCCTACCCCCCAGTCCCAGGAAAGACTCTGAGTGCCTACAGGTTCAGGAGGGCACCCTACCCCCATCTGGGTCACCTCCGCCCTCCTTGAACTTGACTCCTTATAGGGTGATGCTGGGAATCCTGGAGATCCTGGAATACCGGGCACCACGGGGCAGCCGGGATTGTCGGGAGAGCCTGGTGTCCGGGGCCCTGCGGGGCCAAAAGGAGAAAAGGTCAGTCAGGCAGGGGGCGGTGTGTTGCATGAGCAGAAAAAAATCGGGCTAAGAGCTAATGAGGGGAGACTTGGAGTCAGGCTGCAAGCCGTGTGGGATGCCAGAATCTCTAGGTGGAGGCGCCTAGCTCTTCTCTGAGGCAGGGAGGAGAGCTGGGAGTGTCAGGAGCCGATTTTGATATCCCAGGCTGGGGTGGGGACAGTGGAGAGACAGAGCTTTCAGAAAGGCACAAGGACCCCCTTTCCGGTGCCTCCTCCCAGCCGGGCTGCCAGGCCTGGCTCACCGGCTCTTGCCTGCGCTCATCTCTGACCAGGGTGATGGCTGCACTGCCTGCCCCAGCCTGCAGGGGGCGATGACCAACATGGCGGGACAGCCTGGAAAGCCAGGCCCGAAAGGAGATCAGGGGCCAGAAGGTGTGGGCCGGCCTGGGAAACCGGTGAGTTCTGGCTACCCTCTCTCTTGCCCTTCCCTGCCTGGGCTCTCCTTCTCTCCCTCCTGCCCCCTTTCTCCTGTGGGACCCATGGCTCTCCTGTGTCTTTTAGGGCCAGCCTGGTCTACCTGGAGTTCAAGGGCCCCCAGGACTGAAGGGCATACAGGTATGTGAGAGTGTGGGGGCCTGGGCTGCCACAATGTGGGGGTGGGTGGGGGGATACCTGAGGGCAGTGGGGCTGGTGTGGGGAATGGAGATCAGCTTCAGGGCAGGAAGACGATGGAGTGGAAGAGGTTAAGGAGGAGGGGTGGGGCAGGGGCGAGGGGTGAGTGGAGAATCTTATGCCCAGGCTTGTCCTTCTGCCTCTTCAGGGAGAGCCTGGGCCTCCAGGAGTGGGAGTCCAAGGGTCCCAGGTGAGTCTCCAGCCTTACCTTTGCCTGCTTGCTTCCCCACACTCCCATTAGCCAGGGGCTCACCCCCGTTCCCCTCCCAAACCTCAGAGTTCTCCCTGTCCCCTGATGCTCCAGGGCATAGCTCTGGGGAGTTGGGCAGCAGAATTAGGAATTAGTTGGCCTGCCATTGCTTCTGTATGGGACTTTGGTTTTGACTCCCTGCCCTTCTCTGACCCTCAGAGTCTCCTTGCTGAGCTCTCCTGAGTTTGGGCTGGCAGACACCCCACCCCAGACCAGGTCTGCCAGTAAGACAGGTTGGCACAGGCAGCTGTGGCCCAGTTTGCCTTTTCTGACTTGCAGGGGGAGCCTGGAGCCCAGGGCTTGCCTGGCACTCAGGTACGTCTGCCTCGGGCCTGGAGGAGACTGGGAGGGAAAAGGGCCCCTCCAGCCTGGAGATAACTAACTGCGCTTCCATCTGCAGGGGCCTCCGGGACCTCAGGGACCACCTGGCCCTGCTGGAGGGAAGGGTGCCAAGGTGAGCCTCTGCCTCCTTGGGCTCTAGACTTGTAATGCTCTGGAATGTCCTGGCACTGGGATGCGGGAACTGAGTGATGCTTGTCAGAGGGCTGCCCAAAACCTGGTATCTCCCACTGGCTTGGAGCCAGCTTCAAACTCTGCCTCTGCAACCTTTGCACCCTCTCTTCCACAGGGCTCTCCAGGGGTGAAAGGAGCCACTGGGCCTGTAGGACCTCCTGGTGCCAGTGTCTCTGGGCCTCCGGTAAGGACCCTCTCTGCACTCCACCCTGGGGACCCTGCTGGGACCAAGGGCATTTTCACTGGGAAGACGGCACAGGGCTGACCCTGCCTGTCCTAGCAGCATGAGGGGTGGAGGAGGGAGGCCTCAGCCCAGCCCAGCCTTGGGGAAGGAAGACCACCCTGTTTTAGGGGGGCACCTGAACAGTGACAATGTCCAACGTCATGATTTTTTGAGCAGGGACCAAGGCTGAGGCCCTGTGCTAAGCTCTGAATAGATATTCACTTAATCCTCGCAACAACCCTGTCAGGGAACAGTTCTCATTAGCCCCATTTCACAGATGAGGAAACTGAAGCACTTGCACCCGGGTCTGTCTCACTCAAAGCCCGTGTGTACATGCCCCAACCCCCACTTCAAACCTTGGAGTCATTTGGGATCATCTAAACCAGTGCCGTCCAATAGAACGCTCTGCGAAGATGCTGAAAGTTCTCTCCTTCCCTGCTTGAGACCTAGCCACCAGCCCATGTGGTCTTTGAGCACTCAAAATGTAGCTAGTGCGTCTGAAGAGCTAAATTTTACATTTCATTTCATTCATTCATTTATTTCTTTGTTGGCTGCAGCCATGGCATGGGGAAGTTCCTGGGCCAAGGAGCAAAACTGAGCTGTAGCTGCAACCTATGCCGCAGCTGCAGCAATGCCGGATGCTTTTTAACCCACTGTGCCAGGCCGGGGATCAAACCCACGCCTCTGCAAAGACAGTGCGGGATCCTTAACCTGCTGCTCCACGGTGGGAACTATTTTAAATTTAAATAGCCACATGTGGGGAGTTCCCCTTGTGGCTCAGCGGGTTATGATTCTGACTGGTATCCATGAGTATGTGGGTACGATTCCTGGCTTCACTCAGTGAGTTAAGGATCTGGCGTTGCCGTGAGCTGTGGTATAGGTCGCAGACACAGCTCGGATCCCTTTGGCTGTGGCTGCGCTGTAGGCCAGTGGCTACAGCTCCAGTTTGAGCCCTAGCCTGGGAACTTCCATATGCCGTAGGTACGGCCCTAAAAGCAAGCAAGGAAAAAAAAAAAAAAAAAAAAAAAAAAAGCCAAGTGTGTCTCTTGGCCCCCATCCTGGCTAGCGCAGGTCCATCTAGACCAGCAATACTTCCAACCTCGTCACCCTCAAGGACTTCTCTTTATTACCGTCCTGCTAATGATGCCCATGTTTTGAATACTGTGTCTGTTGAACAAATTGCATAGATTAGGTAATAATAAACGCATTTCCTCATTTTTATTCATCAAAGACTCATATAATAGTCAGCTTCGACTCCACATGAACCCACTAGAATTTTACAAGATGATATAATTCTAGCCTAAATCAAAGAAATGCAGCCTTTCAGCCAGCCTGTGCTGTGCCAGGTTGTGGGCAAATGTATAATTTTTCTTAGGCTTTTGGTAATGTTGAAAATAGTATATTGAGCCATATTTTTCCTATCATTATGGATCCCTAGAGAAATTCCAGGTCCAGTTTGGGGACCCCTAATGGATTCCACCTGAGGGTGCACAGAAGCCCAGAGGGTCCATGGCCTTGCCCAGGTTCCTACCATCAGTGGGGTCGCTTAGTAGAGCTGGGTGGTCACGGTCCCTGCCTGGCCCAGGGAGCCCCTGTTCCAGGCAGAGGTAGAGATGATGGTGGCCCTGGTCCTCGGGGAGCTTCGATGGCCGTGGGCAAAGGTGGCATGTCCCACAAGAGAGTGCCCATCTGAAGGCCCTGTGGGGCCCCCTGACCTCTCCAGACTGGCTTCTCTCAGGCCGAATCCCATCTGGGAGGCTTTCCAGTCCCGGGCCCACACTCACTAGTCGTGTGACCTTAGGCAAGTGACAGCCTCTCAGAGTCTTCAGTTCCTTGTTGACAAATTAGAGCTGAAATTCCTACCTCCTCCTTAAGTCAACCATGAGAACTTTTCCAGTGGAGAGTGTGTGTCGAGCACTAAAGGGAGAGAGGCCAGAGTGGGGACTTTGGGCCGCACAGACCTGGCTGCAGTCATGCTATTGGGTCTCTTACAAAATCTTTTTAAGCCTCAGTTCCCTTACCCGTGAAATGGAGCAATAGCATCCTGCAGGGCTGGGCGGGGGTAATCCCATCCAGCGCTCTCCGACAGGCGTTCGGCCCAGGGTCTGGCACCCGGAAGGGGCTCCAGAAATGCCAGCCTTCTTCCTCCTTCCTCCTTTCCTTGTCTCTGGGGCCTCAGTCTCTCCCTCTGGAACATGGGCACTAGGATGTGGGTTCCAGGGGAGACTGGCGCTGCTTCTGTTTATCCTATCTCCCTGCCTTTCTGGTGGGCCAGATGGCTGGCTGCCCTCCAGCCTTGCCCCTGACCCTGGGCTCTCTCACTTCAGGGCCCTCGTGGGCAACAAGGAGAGACTGGGCTTCCAGGAGCCAGAGGGATGCCGGTGAGTACCATGGCTTAGGGCACTGGAAGCCGCAGCGGGCCCTGCTCCACACCGCCATCTGCTCATCTCTCTGTGTCTCTTCCCTGCAGGGGGAAAAGGGATCACAGGGAGAGAAGGTGAGTCCCAGGGACCTGTGACCAATACTCTTGGGAAATTTGCAGCCTCTAGAACCCTGCCACCCAGGGGACCCTGTGCGCTGGGTCGTGGCCCTGGACTGGAGGGTGGTGCTGAGGAATCATCTTGGTCTCCTTGACACTCACCAGCTCCCTGGTTCCAGGTTGCACGGGCCCCAAACACCTCCCACTTCATCTGGTTGCTGGCCCGGAACTCAACCAGGATCCCAGGAGGCCCAGAGAGCTCCGGGGCCCCCATGGCAGGGCAGGGGCGGGGAAGCTGCATTTTCAGAGGGGTGCTGGGTCGCAGGACAGGGGAAGGAACTGAGTTCAGAAGGGCTACTGAGAGGACAGGGATGGGAGGGACCAAGAGAGAAGAGCATGGAAGTCAGGCTGGGCCAAGGGGAATGGGGCTGAATACCTGTGCAGTGGAAGAGGACGGTGAAGCTCAAACCGTAGTAAGAGCAGGAGCCATAGTTTGCTAAGCGCTTGGCGCGCAACAGGAACTCTATACATTCATCCATTTCATCCATGTGACAGTCTACGCATTAGGTCTCATTATCCCCATTTTACAGTTGGGGACACTGAGGTTCAGAGAGGCTGAGCAGATTGTCCAGGGGCGTTGGACTCAAACCCTACCTTTATATCTCTAGAGCCTGCTTTGCCTCCCAGCTGCCAGTTTTCAGAGGGTCCTCCATCCTCGCCCCACACCCCTCTTAACTAAGGCTCTTGTCTTTTCAGGGCGAGCCAGGGGAGTGTTCCTGCCCCTCCCGAGGGGACCCCATCTTCTCTGGCATGCCGGTAAGTGGTGCCGAGAGCCTTCCCCCCAGTCGGGGGGAGAGGCCTGGCTTCCTGCCTCGTGCCCAAGATGCACGGGCCCCTGCCCCCCCGGCCAGCTGCCTCCCCATGCAGCCCTGCGCTTGGTGTGGACGTTGCCTATAACCTCTCCCCTTCTTTTGCGACCCCCACTCCCACCCAGGGTGCTCCGGGACTTTGGATGGGCAGCTCCTGGCAGCCGGGCCCGCAGGTGTGTGTCGCTTGTCTCCTCTGTCTCTCTGCCAGCGCCCCAAGGCTTGCCCATCCTGACACCACTGCCCCCAGTGATGGGGCAGAGCTTTCTTCTGGGTCTGATGATTCCGTCTTTCCCTCAGGGTCCCCCGGGTGTTCCTGGACCACCAGGACCCCCTGGAATGCCTGGGCTGCAGGTAAGGGGAGAGAAGAGGAGGAGGGGCTTAGGGGCAGGGAGGCAGGGCGCATGCTCTGTGCTGGACCTCAAGTGTGCCGCTCCCCTGCCCCGACCATGTACTTGTCATTTCTCAGTGTTTGCGCTGCTGCTTCCCAGAGTGGTCAGGAGGGCCCACTGGTGTGTACTCCCAGCCTCTTTTGGAGGAATGCCCATTGCGTGCAGCCCAGGCTCAGCACTGACACCCGGGCCAAGCTCAGACCTTCGTCAGCTGTCAGGAACCCAGACTCTGAGTCAGCTAACAATCCGGGACGCTGCTACAGAGCTCACCGTCTTGAGCTGCATTTTGAAGCTGCATTCACCATCCATTCATGCAACAAGTACTTTTTTTGCACACCTGCTGTTTTCCAGGCACTGTTTTAGGTGCTGGCGAAACAGCAGTAGACAGAAAGATCTCTGCCCCCTAGGAGCTTGCTTTCTAGCAGGAGACACAGATGATAAGCAAGAGAAATACATAAAATATAGTATGCTAGAAAGTGCTACATGCTGATGAGAAAGTTAAAGTAAGAAGTGAGGATAAAAAATGGGAATAGCCCAGGGACCATGTTTGAGACAAGTATTGAAAAGAAGGAGACATTTGAGTCAAGATTTAAAGGAAAAAAAGAAAAGGAAAAAAACTTGAGGGAAATGAGGAGGGAGCCTGTGAGGGAGAGTATTCCTGGTAGACAAAGCAGCATGTGCAAAGGCCCTGAGGGCAGGAATGTGCCTGCCGTGTTTGGGGACTAGGAAGGAGGCCAGAGAGTGAGGGGAGAGCAGCAGGAATTGACATCTGTGTGGCATGGTGTTTAGAGTGTGAGTTCTAGAGCTGGGAAGCCTGACTTTGAATCCCAGCTCTGCTATGTGTGAGCTCTGTGATACTGGGTAAGTTGCTTACCCTCTCTGTGTCTTAGTTCCTTCATCTGTAAGTGGAGATAATGACAGAACCTATCTCATGGGGCTTTTGTGAGTGATAAATAAGTTTATGCAGAGTTCCTGCTGTGGCACAGTGGGTTAACAATCTGACTGCAGCAGCTCAGGTCACAGTAGAGGTATGGGTTCGATTCCCGGCCTAGTGCAGTGGGTTAAGGGACCTGGTGCTGCCAAAGCTGCCCCTCAGATTCAGTCCCTGGCCTGAGAGCTTCCATGTGCCACAGGTGGGGCCATTAAAAAAAAAAAAAAAAAAAAAAAAAAAAAAGGTTAACGCATGCTAATGTATAGAACCCTGCCTGGCATATAGTAAATGCTCAGAAGGCATTAGCCATCATCACAACAACTACTGTCATGATTCTACATCATCCTCTCTCATTCATTTGAGCCTTACGTTAACTCCAGGAGGAAGGCCGTTTATCCCTAAGTCACAGCAGGCCTCACTGAGGCTCTGGGAGGCAGTGTCTTGTCTGAGATCATCGGCTAGGAATTGGCAGCGCTGGACTGGGGCTTTCCCGAGCAGAGCACTTCCTTCTGCCCTCCGCTGCCCTGCAGGGCGGCTCCCCAAGGTTTGCAGGCCAGGCCACACTTCCCAGGGGCCCTGGGAGGCCCAGACAGTGGCTTCTGCATGTCTGGTTCCCCGCTCCTCAAAGAGCGATTCTCCCCTGAAGAAGCAGAGCAGAATCTCATGGAAGCGTTTTACGAACTACACCACCACCTCCAGCATACCCCCCACCACCCTGGTGATTTTATTTTTTATTTTTATTTTTATTTTTGCTTTATAGGGCCTCACTCATGGCCTATGGAGGTTCCCAGGCTAGGGGCTGAATCAGAGCTATAGCCACTGGCCTATACCACAGCCACAGCAACACCAGATCCAAGCCATGTCTGTGACCTACACCACAGCTCACAGCAACGCCAGATCTTTAACCCACTACGCGAGGCCAGGGATCGAACCCGCAACCTCACGGTTACTAGTCAGATTCATTTCTGCTGTGCCACAACAAGAATTCCTGCCCTGATGATTTTATATACACCCCTTCCACCCTGGGCTGGGAATCTGCTCTGGTGGGCCCCCTTTACTGATGGGAGCCTCTGTCGGGAATCCCAGGTCTCTGCTTCATTGTAAGCTCAGAATCAGAGCCAACTCTGGATCCCCCACAGGCCAGCCACACCTTTACCAAGTGTCCAGGCTTCCTGCTGCACTGCCAGGAAATGGGAATCAGTCTGCAGGTGGCTTGCAGTTTGCTTGGGGAAGCGTGAGAGCCATTTCAAAGTGACCCACTAACAAGCGCAAGCTGATGTCCTGTGGGCCCTGCCAAGACATGCGGGGAATGAGGCAGAAAAGAGGGCCTGCCGGCGAGTCTGGTCCCAGGCATCAGAGTCCTCGTCCAGTGCCAGTGCCGGAGACCAAGCCAAGGCTGCTGCTCGAGAGCACCTGCCCAGTGCCAGGCGGTGTGCAGGTCCTGGAGCCTGGTCATCTCCTGCAGCCCTTTCAAGGAAGGGAGGGTCCTGCAGCTCCTCTCTTCAGATGCAGGAAGAGGCTCAGAGATACGCAGCATCCAAAGCCCCAATCCTGTCACCTCGTGTAATCCACATCCCTTCCTCAGAAGACCAGCTGGGACATGGAGGTTGAGAATCGTGAGGCCCTATAGCTGGTAGACAGTGCGTAGGTAGCTTCTACAGTAGAACAAGTGGGAAAAATAGTTCTGGGGACTGGGGGGGACAGGAAAAGGACATTACCAAGTGTCTGGCTTGAGCTAGTGGAGCAGAGGGTGAACAATAATTTAGGGACCTGATAGTAATTGACACGGTCAAGGTGTTTTCCCTGTGCCGGGCGCTGTTCTGAACACTTTACCTTCTTAACTCATGCAGGGCTGGATGACATCACATGGGGTGCAGGAGGGGCCAGAGTGGGGGTCGGGGGAGACCCCAGATCTGACCCAGGCCTGGTGGAACCTGGCCTGAAATCGGGTGGGCTGCCGGGGAAGGTGACATGTTCTATTGCTGGGAGCTGGGACTTGAAGGGAGGCCAGCTCTCAGAGCGAGCCAGGGAAATCCTGTGTCAGGGGAGCAGGGGGAGCAGCCGTGCGTTCACTCGGCGAGTATTTAATGCAACCTCCTCCAGGTCCGGGACTGGGGATTTAAAACCGAACAAACTCCCTGCCTCCACGGACTATTTAATATGCAAATGTGCATTGTGAGTCTGTAAGGCGAACAGCATCTGGGTGGCAAAACGTTTCATGTGAGCATCCCTTCGTGCCAGGCTCTGTACTAAGCTCCTTATAGCCATGATCTCCTTTAAGCCTCACCGTAAACCATCCCTGTTTTACTGAAAAGAAAGCCAAGGCACAGAGATTTTTTTTTTCTTCCCAGGTACCTACCAAAAGTTACACCGTTAGGCAGTTAGGACTTGCGCTTGTGTGGGTGTGACCCCCAAGCCTGCACTCTGTGTGAGCATGATGTTGAAATAGTGGTTAAAGGAGGGGTTGAAGCCAGTGGTCCTTGCTCATCCTGTGACCTTTTGCAAATTACTTACTTCTCTGAGTTCTTCCTCTTGTTTTTAGATGGAGATAACATCTACCTCGCCAAGACAACTGTGGTGATTCCATGAGAATATATATGAGAATGTAGTGAGAAAATATAGGAAAAGTACTGAGCACAGAAAGAAACCATCATTATTTACTATATAAAAGACCCTCCGCCTTACCATGTAGAGGAAGAACTCAGTTGCACTGGTTTTGAGGGTCCCACCCCCAGGCCTCCTTAGCTCCCCTACAAACGGTTTGGAGACTTTTTTTTTTTTTTTGGTATTTTTAATGCCAAACCTGGGACATATGGATGTTCCCAAGCTAAGGGTCCAATCGGAGCTGCAGCTGCCGGCCTACGCCACGGACACAGGAATGAAGATCCGAGCTGTGTCTGCGACCTACACCACAGCTCGCAGCAATGATGTATCCTTAACCCACTGAGTGAGGCCAGGGATTGAACCGCATTCTCATGGATACTAGTCAGGTTCGTTTCTGCTGAGCCATGACAGGAACTCTGGTTTGGAGAATTTTGAGCTAAGAATAGACACCAGCCTCTGCCAGCCAGGGCTCTCAGCTCTGCAGGATGAGGGGCAGAGGCTGTGGGGATGGCGAGCACAAACCAGGGTGACCCTCGAGCTCAAGAAAGCATCCACTTACCCAAGTCTCCTCTTGGCTGCAGGGAGTGCCTGGAAACAACGGTTTGCCAGGACAGCCTGGGCTAACTGCAGAACTGGTAGGTACCATCGGCTCATTGTCCAGCGCCTCCCCTGCTCTTCACAGGGCTGAGCCTGCCGGGCCAGCACCCTTAGCTGCAGTGGGGGAAGGGGGTCCCTCTTCTCTCTTGCTTTGGAGGCTGGGAGAAGCCTGGATGCCACGTGGTTCCCGAGGCTCCACCTGGCTCCTTCCGCCTCCCCTCCCATCTGAGCCCTCCGTTCTGTCTTTTGCAGGGATCCTTGCCCATTGAACAGCACCTTCTTAAGGTAAGGGAGAGAGGGAGGGAGCAGGAACTGGCAGGGTTTCCCTAAGGGGATGGTTGTAGTAAGCGCCCAGCTGTGTGACTCAGAGAGCTGCCGGTGGAATGTTTGTGGGGAGTGTGTGTGCCATGCGTCAGTCTAAGGGCCGAGCGCAGTGCCGGCTTATGGCAGACCCCCCAGTCCATGTTTGCTGAATGGGTGTTTGAAGGAGTCCTGCGAAGGTACCCAATGGCCACGAGTGCTCTGGGCCTTTGTAACCATGAGACCTGCCCTGCAGCAGCCACAACTGAGGGCCTGCACCCCCATCACTCCAGGACAGGGCAGGGAGGGTTAAAGTGCATTTGTAGGGTTGTCAGGCAGGGGCTTCAAAAGTTATGTTCTATGATAAGACTGAGTGGGGACTTATAGCCATTCCGACCAATGTGAGATGGTACCTTGTTGTAGTTTTGATTTGCATTTCTCTAATAATTAGGGAGTTTGGGATTAGTAGATGCAAACTATTACATTTGCATGGATAAGCCATGAGGTCCTGTTGTAAAGAACAAGGGAACTCTATCCAATCACTTGTGATAGAACATGATAGAAGGTAATATGAGAAAAAAAGTATGTATATGTATGACTGGGTTGCTTTGCTGTACAGCAGATGTTGACAGAACATTATAAATCAACTATTCTTCAATAATAAATAAATAAATAAATAAATATTAAAAAAAAAAAAAAGACTGGGCGGGGGCTTGGACAAAGGCTTTGGCTGCCCCTTTGGTCAATCCAGGAAGAATCCAGAGAGGAGATGGGATTTGAGAGCAAGTCTAATGATGCAAGAAGGGGACTTGGGGCCTGGTGGGTGAGTCCACCTGTGCCAGAGTGTGTCACTAGCCTTAAGACCATGCCTGAGAGCTGTGGCCTAGTCTGACCCCCCATGCTGGGGACTAGGGTGACACAGCCCTTCCTTGCTCAGCCACCTCTAGAGACAAGACCAGGACCCTTCTCTCCTCCAGCTTTACATCCTTAGAGGCCTTGGCCTTAGCCTCCAAAGCCCCGGTCCTGGTCAGCAGTCATCTCCAGAAGCAGCTGAGGTCAGGCTAACCTCCTGGCAGCAGCTGAGGTCAGGTTAACCTCCTGGCAGCAGTCAGAGGTTGGGTCACGAACCCCAGCTCTTGTTCTTGGACAAGGGACTGTATGACTCCAAGAGCAGGGATTCAACATTTCTCTGTGTGACATTTCAGCTGATGGCTACTTCATCAGGTATTCCACAGAGGGTCCCCAACAGGAACCAAGTGTGGTCTGGAGAAGGGGTCAGATGGTGCCCAGGGTGTGCTGACCCCCACAGGCCCCCACAGCCCAGAGGAAGCCTGGACCTGTGGACAGAGTGCCCACTCCGCCCTCAGATAGACCAAGGCCTAATCCATGGCCCCACTTACCTCAGACAAGTCACGCCGTCTCTCTGAGCCTCGGCTTTCTCATCTCCATGATGCTTATGAAGAT
This sequence comes from Sus scrofa, assembly GCF_054392235.1. Lineage (NCBI taxonomy): Eukaryota > Metazoa > Chordata > Mammalia > Artiodactyla > Suidae > Sus > Sus scrofa. The sequence continues at coordinate 92,665,137 of NC_139388.1, read as the reverse complement.
GACCTGCCTCATCGCACTGTCAGGATTGAATGTGATAATGCGCAAAGGCCTGTTGCCATGGCTGGCATCATGGGCACTGAGTAAATGACAACCATTATCACTGAATTTTGCAGCAAACAGTGGAGGTGGAGCAGCAGCTCCTGTCTGGGGGCCCATGGACACCCCACCAGACTGTGGATAGATGCTAGCTTCTGAATCCTCTGAAACTGCAGTCTAGTTTGTTTTCGTTTTTGGCTTTTTTTTTTTAAAAGGGCTGCACCCACAGCATATGGAAGTTCCCAGGCTAGGGGATCAATCGGAGCTGTAGCTGCCGGCCTATGCCACAGCCACAGCAATGACAGATCCGAGCTACATCTGCGACCTACACCGTAGTTCACGGCCACACCGGATCCTTAACCCACTGAGTGACGCCAGATATTGAAACTGTGTCCTCATGGGTGCTAGTCAGATTCTTTACCACTGAGCCACAACAGGAATTCCCTGCAGTCTAGTTTTCACTAGTAGGTTTCATTTTAGGGAGAAGAGAACCCACAGCTTCCAACAAACTCTCAGAGAGGCCTGTGACCCAAAGAGGTTAACGCCTCCAGGTAAAAGGCTTTCTTATCAGGAAGACTTCCAGCCAGGCCCTGCCCACTGGGGAGCCTCTGACAGCCGGGATTTGCTGGGGAGTGGAGGGCAGGCACCGTCCCAGAGGCCGTCTGCGAAGGGGCCTGGCTTCTCCTGCAGCTGTTTCTTTGGCTCCCCTGGGCAGAGAAGCTGGTGTTTGGGGCTGGCGTTTTCAGTCTAAATCCTCGTGGCATGTCCTCACAGTGGGTGCAGGTTTCAGGAACAGCCGGGACAGATGGTCCCTCCGCGGGCCCCTCCGCCTCCTCCCACACGCCTGTCTGGAAAGTGGCTTTGGCTTGGCCCTACTGGAGCTTCTTCCTGGAGGAAACTCAAAGCCAGCGTTGGGATCGGGTCCCCTGAGGATGCAGCAAAGCTGCCTCAGGGACATGCCCGGGGAGGAAGAGAGTGGGTGGGGGACAGCCAGCAGGGTCCCCCTGGCTGAGTTCAGAGCCGTGGGCCCAGCTACGGCCCATCCTGGCCTTCTCCAATCCAGGCCCCGCTTCCCTCCCCTTTTTCTCATCAGAGCATCTGTGGAGACTGTTTAGGGCAGACGGCCCACCCGGCGGCCCTCCTGGAAAATGGAGAGAAGGGAGCCCAGGGCATCCCCGGAGTGCCAGGCCTTGACAGTTGCGCCCGGGTAGGAGGCTGGGCATGGGGAGGCCCTGGTGCGGGGAGAGCCCCTGGCCGTCCCCGCTGACAGGGCCTCTGGCTGTCCTCCGCAGTGCTTCATGGAGCGGGAGCACCCAAGAGCCGAGGAGGCCCGGGTGAGTGGGCCTCCGTCTCCTCATCACCTCCCGCCCGCAGCCTCATGGGGCTGCTCACACTCACCATCCATCCCGCTCCAGGGGGACAATGGCGAGGGCGATCCAGGCTGTGCGGGGAGCCCCGGCCTGCCCGGTCCTCCGGGACTGCCCGGCCAGAGAGGCGAAGAGGTAAGAGCAGGGCCCTCGCCTGGGCTGGAGTCTCCACAGGCACGACCCTCCGTTCCTGAGGGCAGTTTCATTCCTTCCGAAAGTCTTCCTGGGCCCTCTGGTGGCTCCCTCACTGGGAGTCCTATGGGGGCCTTCGAGGCCTTAGGTCACCGGCCACCCTTCACTGCTCTGTCCTCACCTGCTCTCCTGGTTCCTGGGCTTCCTTGCAGCTCTGGTCCCCTAGCCACTCTGCCTCCCCACTGCCTGGCTGGAGCTCTTCTCCAGGGCCTGCTCCTTCACCCCTTCAATGCTTTGCTCAAATGTCACCTTCTCAGTGAGCTATTCCCTGACCACTCGCTCTAAAATGGAAGCCCCCACACCACCCCTCAAACCCCAGACTCCCTCCCTGCCTCCCCCCGTCACCCTCTGACTTAGTGTGTCTTCCCTTCCTTTGGGGACATGCTGCAGGTGTCTTCTGAGCACCGCCTATGTGCCCGCCCCGTTCTATTTGTTACTGTCCACCTCTCCCTAGAGGGTAAGCGCCACGAGGCACGGATATTAACGTTCTGTTTATTGCTGTGTCCTCAGCGCCTGGACCAGTGCCCAGGACATAATAGCTGCTCAATAAATGTTTGTTGGATGATTTCGAATGAACCAAAAGAAAGGTTTAACGTCAGCTTTACCATCCTGCTCTGGCAGCAGCTGCCTGTTGACTCTGGCTGTGGTGGCCTAAGAGGAGCACCGTGGAGCTCCCCCGGGGGGTTGGAGGGGCCTGAGCCTTTTTATCCTTTTCCCTTGGCTTCCTTTGCAGGGTCCGCCTGGCATGAGGGGCTCCCCAGGTCCTCCAGGCCCTATTGTAAGTATCTGTGGTTTCCTGGCCTGCTTGAGAGGCTTTTGAAGGGGTTGGAAAGCCCAGGCACCATTCTGCTGCCTTGTCTCTGGGAAGCTGCAGGACAGAGGGAACCTCCGTCCGCAGCCTCTCCTTTCCCTCGTCAGAGCATCTCTGGGGACTGGGGTCTCCCACTCCCTGATGCCAGAACCGGCCTGCTCCTCCCGCTCTGCCTGTGGTCCTGCTTCGAGGTGGCCCTCGGGCGCATCCTTGTTTTCCCAGCCCCATCCCTGCTGTGTTTTGCACAATGGCTCATGGTCAGGGCAAGCCTGGAAGGCGAGTGGCCACCTTCAGACAGGGGCCAGGGGCCGGGATGGAGCTGCCCTCCATCGCTCTGTAGGGCCCTCTCTAGGACAAGCCTCCAGAGGCCAGATGAGGGACGTCTGCCCTGGAGTCCTCTGTGGTGTTGATGTGGCAGAAACATAGAAGTGACTGGAAAAGCCTGGAAGAACTGACAGTGCTTTCTCTGGAGGGAAAAAGAAAGAAAAAAAAAGGCTGGTGAGAGTCATCTTAGAACAAGGGCGCCCTCCACCTGGGGGCTCGTGGAGGTCAGGTGACAGGCATGACACTGGCAAGGGAATTCACTTAGGGAGGACCTAGGCAGGGCGGTCTGACGCCGCCACCAGGGGCTGTTTTGCATCTCCGCTGACGGCGGAGCCGGCTTCCTGGAGCCGAGGCGAGGAGATGTCTTCTGGGCCAAGACTCGGCACTGCATCTCTTTTCCAGCTGCCTTGAACATATTCCCATGACGCCCTCAGGTCCAGATGGTGACCCAGGGGTACTGTGCTTGTGAGATGTGACCTGCCTGTTTCTCCCACCAGGGCCCCCCAGGTTTTCCTGGTGCTGTTGGCTCCCCCGGATTGCCTGTAAGAACCTAGCGCTGCTCGACCTCCCCTCCCCCCGCCAGCCAGGTCTCTGTGGCTTTTGCTTGTATCCCTTCCTGTCGTGCCCGGCCTCCCTCCTCTGTGTTTGTCGTTGTCCCCCTGCAGGCTGGGTAGCTAACGACACAGGTTCCCTGAGGTCCCAGCAACTCAGACAGCCTCCCAGGCTCTGACTTCTCTCCATCTTCCCCCCTCCCTCTTCTCCTGCTTCCCCTCTCTCTCTCTCTCTCATCTACTCTCTTCTCCCCTCTTCCGTTTCCCTTTTGTTCTCTCCCATAATCACACATCACTTCCCCCAAAGCCTCCAGAGCTATTTTACCTTCTTATATTAAGCTGGTGCCTCTAGGGGCCCCTTTATCCCTCCCTTCTCACTTCTGCCTGCTGCTTCTCCCACCTTTGGTGTTGACTGAAGATTTGCTGAAAGTAGTTCTTGGGGCCCTGCCAGGCACCTGGCACAGAGCCCGGTGGAGATGCCAAAGCTTTAGGCCTTCACACTGCAGGCTGGCACGGGTTTGCTGCCCTGCTGCTTGGCAGGGCTGTCCAGAGGCACCCCAGGGATTTCAAGGCGGCCATGCTTGCAACCTTTCCCGTCGTCCTAGAGGAAACTTCCTCCTCTTCCTTTCCTCTGCCTTGGCTCCGGTCCCAGTCTGCTCTGAGGCTGGGCATGTGATGCCAGCGGTAGGGTTTCTGGGTGTTGTGGGGCACTGCCCCTCTGTGCCCAGGGTCTTGGCCGCCACCTTCTGCCAGGTGTCGTTAATTGCTCTGCCTTCGTCAGCGTCACAAGTATGTTTAAATCATCCCCATCCTCACTGTTGCTCCCTCCTGGGTCATGGAAACTAACCTCCCGTTTGTCAGATTTCGTGTTCCTGGGGCCTGGCTCCTCTCCTCCCAGGCCTGGTGATGGAGGCTCGGGAGCAGGGCCCCTCCTTGTCGCAGCTCCATCTGTCCCCACGTCCTCATCCTGGCCGGACCTTGTCTGTTTCTGCTTGCTTGGGTGAAGGGGCCATCTGTCCGTCTAGCCATCTGTCTTGTGTTGTGGAAAGGTTTGGGCGCCGTCTCTTGAGGGCACAAGGGAGAAGGGGCAGACATGGCCCCTTACCAGTGCAATGCATCTCTGAAGGCCAGGGTGAGGTGCAGGGGCTGGGGACTCTGGCTTTGACTGAAATAGATATCCTTTTCCACCTAAAAAGTGACAGGGACTGCTCTGGAGGGAGCCTTCCCGTGGCCCTCCCCTGCATCCCTAAGGGGTGATTTGGGGCTTGGGTGGGGGCTGGGACAGGTAAGTGTTGGGTGTCAGGTGACAACTTTTGGTGGGAGCATCACTCTAGGGACGCCTTTCCTGACAGGTGCCCCTCAAAGGGAACATGTGTCACCCTCCTAAAGGTACACCCCAGACAGTGATCACAGCAGGGCACACCAATGACTGTCACCCGAGAAGTACCTTCTGAGAGTCACCCACCTGGACAGGCATATCTCTGTGGTGACCTGTCTTAGGGGGGGACGCTCCTGACGGGCACCCTTATATGGGAATTTATGCCACTGATAGTTACCCTTCTGGAAGCACCCCCTATGGTCACTTTGCTGGGGACCCTAAGGGGGCCACTAGCAGCCCCCCACCTTTGCCTCGAATGGGATCAGAGGGCTGCGGAGCAGGGGGAAGGAGTCAGGGGCTGGGTGGGACTGCCCTCCCCGGCAGTTTCTCATGATTTTTCTCTCCAAGGGTCTTCAGGGAGAGCGAGGCCTCAGGGGCCTGACGGGAGAGAAGGGGGAACCGGTAAGAGGAGGGGACAGGGACGGAGCTACATGAAGAGCCCTGGGGGGACGGAGGTTGGGTCCCGGGAAGGTGCTCAGTGGAAGGGGGGAGGTGGGCTCCTTCTTTTGAAACTCTTTGCCTCTCAGCCTGATTCCCTCAGTATGGGGGTCTCCCCACCCCCGCAGGATCAAAGGAAGCTGATCTCCCTGTGCCCTGGCTCCCTGTAAGGGGGCTTTCTCCCTCCCTCTTCCTGCAGCATTCAGTGTGCCCCTCCCCCTTCCGCACCCCGGATCCTCATCCTCCCCTTCCCTGGGCCGCCTCCTGGGGCTCAGCTCTCGGGTTCTGGGTCTATGATGGGACCGAGGGGAGCTGGACTTGAGGGAAATGGCCCAAGGTGGTGCTGTACTGGAGTGGGGTGGATGGGCATCTGCTGAGGGTCAGCTTCAGACTCTCTGGTCTTGGCCACCCTCATGCCCAGGGAAGGGAACAGAAATGTTGGGGAGCGGGGGGGCTGGTCCATCATGTCTCCTTGTCTTTGCAGGGTCCTCCAGGGCAACCTGGCTACCCAGGTGCCATGGGCCCCCCAGGACTGCCTGTGAGTGAGGGGACTCGGGCTCTGAGAGTACCAGAGTCGGGGGTGGTGGTCAGGACAGGCCCCCAAGCATGGGATGTCCACAGTGGGCTCCCTCCTTTCTGAGCATTTCAGCTGGTGTCTCTGCCATGCTGTCTGTCCAGAGCCCCCATGGTGGTGGAGCTTGGCTCACCTCTCGGCTTTCGGGGGCTTTCGGGGGCTCACTACAGTCAGTGCACATTAAAGGCCAGTCTCTCTGCACCCTGAGTGGCCCAGACTGGCAGAGGACTGAGGGCTCCATCCTGGGGGGTGGGGGAGAGTTGGGGAGGCCCCTTTCAGGTGGCCACGACCCACTTTCCACTGGCAGCAGTGGGAGGCTGCCATGGCACTCCAGCTCTGGGAATAGCCCACGGCTCTGGTCCCCTAGCCTCGTGCCATCTGTGTCTAAATGCCAGCCTTCATGCCAGCTGCAGTCTCCACCCCTCGCATCAGCACCATGCCTGGTGGGCCACGGGGCTAATTCCTTGTCTCTTTGCTGCTTGTCAGGGCATCAAGGGGGAGCGCGGCTACGCGGGTTCCCCGGGAGAGAAGGGAGAATCGGTGAGTGCAGCTCCCTCCTCGGGGCGGGAGGAAGGGCTTCAAATGGCTGGTCCCTGCCTGCCGCCTCCGCCTGCCTGCCTGCCGCCTGGAGAGCTTCCCAGCCGCCCGTAAAGGGGGAGACGTGACCCCAGCTTCCAGACCCCCCTGAGTCATTCCAGCTGCGTCTCAAGCAGTCTGCGCTGCCGGCTGGTGGCTGCTGCGGGGGCGGAAGCTTCAAGGAGAATCCCAACCAGTTTCTTGAAGACAGAGGGAAGGGCTGCCTGAGGGAAAGGGGGTCTGAATCAGCTTGGCTGGTTGGGGGGACCCCCAGGGACCCCCCCCAACCTCCTATGTCCACAGGGCCAGAGAGCCAGGCTGGAGACTCTGGACCCCACTCAGCCACTGTGCCTGTCCCCAGCAGCCCAGGGCTGCCCCTCACAGGGCCAGTATGCCAGGCCCATACTGAGCCCAGGAGATGGGGACACAGGCTCACAAAGTGACATGGCTCACCCAGGATCCTGCAGTTAGTTAGTGAAATAGGGCAGAGCCTGGACCTGCACTTAAGTCTGTTTGTGACAAACCTCCCCAGCCTCTGTCCTACCTTCCCCCTCACACAGACCAGTGAGACCCCCTGCGGTGTAGCAAACCCCATGGTGCATCTATTCAGTCACAAATCTTTCTCATGGGCCTTCAGGGTGTCAGGCTCTGTTCTGAGGCTGCCTCCTCGGATAAAAGAGGCAGTTGCGCCCCTGGCCCTCATGGAGCTCTCATTCCAGTGGGGCAGGCAGATAACAGATGAGTAAACAGATACACATGAATTATGAGAGAAAGGACGGGTGAAGAAAATCAAGCAGGGTGAGGAGCTGGAGCCACAGACAGGATGCATGAATCAGGGGCAGAGAGGCCTCTCCGAGGAGGTGGCCTTTGAGCTGAGCCCTGAATGGAGTGCCAGGGTGGGGATGGAGGGGGGACACGTGGTTGTTTGTGTGGGGGAGTCCCAGAGGGAGAGGCCAGGGGTGGGGGCACCTCAGGAACAGATTCGAGCTTTCTAATGATTTGGTAAGATTTCAAGAGACCTAGAAAGGGATGATGGTGGGCATTCTAGGTAGAGGGGACAGTCGTGCAAAGGCCCAGAATATACAAATATACGGCCTGCTATATGAATGTGTAGTGTTCAGGGAATGGCGGTCTGACCAAGCAAGGCAGAAGATAAGAAAGGGAGAGGGGAGTGAAGCAGAAAAGGGTGGTAGGTATCAGATCAGAGGATGCCTCAAAACCCAGCCTGGGTGGCAAGTGTGCGCCTCCTTCGGTTGGCAGAGGGGAGCCATGGAGGGTGATGGAGCAGGAGAAGGTTATCAGAGCTGTGTTGAAGAAGAGGAGATGGCAGCCAGGTGCTGGCTGGGTTGGAGTGAGCCAAGAGATGGCAGGACTCATTAAAAGGCTGAGTCAGGAGCTCAAGCAAGGGAAGGGACACCTGAACAGACCAGGGAGAGGAGTCCTCTGGCTCAAAGGGGCCTCCCACCGCGTTTGTGCCTCTGCTCTGTGCCCTGTCCCCTGATCTCCCCCCCCCATCAGAGTGACCCATTCTGCTCCTTTGTGTCACCAGGGCCCACCAGGATCTGAAGGCCTCCCAGGTCCCCCAGGCCCAGCGGTGAGTGAGGAAGGAGACAGGGAGAGGGGGATCCCTGGTCCTGCCCCGGGGTCTGGGGGGCAGGGAGATTGAGTTCTAGATGCATTGTTCTCTGTGGTGACAGGGTCCCCGAGGAGAGCGAGGACCCCAAGGGAACTCGGGTGAGAAAGGCGACCAGGTGAGTGGTGACAGGCACCTGGCTGGCTGTCCTGACCATGGTGGATGGCTGGAGGGGCGGCAGGAAAGGGACTGGGTCCTCCCCCTGGTGGTCACCCCCACAGTATGGTGAGGTGACCAGCTCTAGCCTCCCAACCTCCAACCGTCATTGAAATATAACCTCTCCTCTTGTGCCTGGGGCCTCGCCTGCCAGCAGAGTGGAGGACAAGGCCCCATGGCTTGAGGCAGCCTTATCCCGTCACTCTTTCCACCTGAGCAGCCAGGCAGCACAGCAAGCTGTCCCTTGCTTTCTTCCTCTAGGGATTTCAAGGCCAGCCAGGCTTTCCAGGCCCACCGGTGAGTGAAGACACAAAGCCAGCTCTGTCCCATATGATCCCATCTGGGAGGGGCAGGCCCAGTGAGGCCGGGCTGGGCAAGGATGGCCCTGGGGAGGGAGGGAAGAGGCACAGGCATGGGAGGAAGGGAGGAGCGGCCTGGGTGGCCAGGCCTGATTCCAGGAGCCAGGACCTAGAGAGCAGGGCCTCCTGGGTGGGCCCTGGCCCAATCAGCCCAGCCAGACATGACGCTCCTGCTGATGTTTCTAGGAAGTCAAAATGCATCACATTAACAACAGTGAAGCATTTGCAGGAGGAAGAAGGAAGAGGAGCTCCTTTCCAGCCCCGCTTTCATTCTTGCCTGCTCCTTTGTTGCCACAGGGTCCCCCTGGATTCCCAGGCAAAGCTGGAGCACCTGGTCCCCCGGGCCCCCAAGCAGAGAAGGTGAGCCAAACCCTGGTTGGCCGCAGTCACAGATCTCAGCCATGTAGCTTCCACAGCCCTGTCTCCTCCTCGCCCCAGCATCAGGCCTTCGGAAATTCAAGGACTGATGCAGTTACATCAAGGGTGGGGAAAGACCTCCAGGGTGGGTCCAGCAACTGTTCTAGGGCCACAGGGCTGCGGTGGACCAACAGGCCCCTAGGGCTGACAGCTGGGTCCAGGAGGCCCACTGGCCTCTGTGCCACCCAGGACCCCACCTGCTGGGAGAGGGTGGGTGGGGAAGAGGCAGAGGGGTGTAGTGAGAGGTGGGTGACTAGAATGCGACAAGCCAGCTGCATCTCCTCCAGGGGAGGGCAAGGAGGTGGGGGAAGATGGGAGGCATATCCAGGACTGGGAGCTCTGGGCCCTGCAGCAGGAGGGGCTCTGGCCATTTGCCTTCTGGGTCTGACAACAGCAGGAAAGGGGAACGGGCCTCCTGGGAAGCCATGCTCAGGTTGTCCCCAAGTGCCAGAAGGAGCAGGCGTGGCCTGTGACCTGGTGACAAGGGTGTGAAAGAGCAGAGTTAGGGAGCCCCCGTACAGGCCGCCCCTGGGTTTGGCTTGGTAGACTTTGAAGACCAGCTCCGCCTTGATCTGGAGGCTGACATCCTTGTCTCCGCCCATCCTCTGGGGAATTCAGATGTGACAGACAGTAGCGTAATGAGGCCCCAAATTGACTTCTAAGCCGGGGGTGGGGGATCATGGCCAGAGTGAGGGGCAGTTGGTCTGCAGCCTCGGGGATGCCTCTTTCCTCCAAAAGCTGGAAAGGATTTACAGAAGGGCCACCTTGGTCCAGGTTCTCACTGTTCAGGTGAACAAATAAGGCCCAGAAAGGCTGAGGGCATCCCAGGGACATGCAGCAAGACACTCAGGAGAACCCTCGTGCCCCTCCCCAGAGCCAGCACCTAGCAGCCATGGTTGAGGCAGGATGCTGCCTCCCTTTTCTCTGTGGGGCACCTGGGTGGTGGCCCCCACCAGAGTCTTCTGTGCTGGCTCTATACCCCAATGCTGCCTGCTCTCCTTAGATAGGTCATTGCAGAGAATCCCAAACTTCTGGCCAATGGGTCCCCATCCAGACTCCCTGTGGGGCAGCCATTTCCTGGAACTGTGCTGACCCCTCCTGGTAGTTGGTGGCATTGCAATGCCACTCAGCGCTCTTCCCCACCCCCACCCCCCACTCCCACCTTGGGGTCTCTAGCTGGATCCCTTTCCCTTGGTGACCTCCATAGCCACAGCTCCAGGGCAGCCACCATCTCCCCACTACATGCTGTGGGGAGCCACCTGCATCCCCCTCCCTTCTCCCATAAACATTCTAATTTACATGTTCACTCTCATCATTCCCCTGCTTTGAACCATCAATGGCTCCCCAGTGCCTGTAACAATGTCTTTCAGACATTTTGTAGTCCCTGAGGCTTTTTGCCACCTGAAACCCCACACGAACTCTCAGGCTCTAAAATAGATACAAGTGAGGGAGTTCCCTGGTTGCCTAGTGGTTAAGGATCTGGTGTTATCGCTGATGTGGCATGGGTTTGATCCCCAGCCCAGAATTTCTGCAGGCTGTGAGCACAGCCAAAAAAATAAAAATAAAAAAATAAAACAGACGCTAGTGGAGCTGCTCTGGCTAAGGCAAGGGTAGGGGTCCTGGACTCCCACCTTCGGGGCTCCCACTTTGTGCCCCTGCCCCTCCAGACTCCTCCAGGAACCCCCAAGCCCTGTGAAGTACAGTTTGAGAACCACTGGTCTATTTGATAAAGTCTAGTACAGGCTTCAGGGCCCTCCCCCAGTCTAACTCCTCCAGCCTCTTCTCCCCGCACCCCCATCACACAGGCTCCCCAAATACCTGGGCTGACCAGGCATGTGACCACTTCCAAATCTTTACCCTTTTCTTGAGATGATGGGCACTCAAGATGGGCATGCCCATTTCTCCCTCTCCACCTGCCCAATTCCCAGGCGTCCTTCAGAGCCCAGCATCTGCTGACTCCTCTGTGACACCTTCCCTGACCCCTGACCAGAGCGAGCTGCTCCCTCTTCTGAACTCCCATGGCCCCTTACCCACACCCAGTGCATGCACTGTTGCATTGCCCTTGCTCGTTGTGGGCCTGTGACCCTCACTGGACTGTGAGCGCCTCGAGGACAAGGGCCACCCTTTCTCCATCTGTGGGAATCAGATGGAGAGCTTGGCACCTTGTTGGGATCAGTGTGAATTGCTTGTGTGCCTCTGGTTCAGCCCTTGTTATGGAGCACCTGCCAGCCAGTCCTTGGTCAATCCTGGGGAAGGTGCTGGATTGAAAAGGCTCTGCCGCTTCTTCATGGAGCGGTTTGGAAAGGGTGATGCTTGTCAGGTGAAGACAGGTCTTCTTGGGGGAGTGGTGTGTGCGATAGGGCCAGTTAGACCAGAACCAGATTGGGGTTAGAAGCCAGTGTTCCTGACGTCCAGTAGTCACCAGCCCCTATGGCCCAGGATCTTGTCTCTTGCCGAGGGCGGCGGGGGGGGCAAGGCCCTGCTGACTTTGTTGTGGGGCTCGTTTCCAGGGCAGTGAAGGGATTCGAGGCCCGTCAGGCCTGCCTGGTCCCCCTGGACCACCAGGATCTCCCGGGATTCAGGTGAGTGTGTGCCCTCTTAGCCTGATATGGGTGTGTGTGTGTGTGTGTGTGTGTGTGTGCGCGCGTGCGCGCGCACGCTTGTTCTATGAGGTGGGAGCCAGGTGAGGGGTGGAGAGGGGTCAGGCCCTCCACCTCCTAGGACTCCAGCACAAACATGCAGAAATGCCTTTTCCCCACTTCCAGGGCCCCGCCGGTCTGGACGGTCTGGATGGGAAGGATGGCAAGCCTGGCTTGAGGGTGAGATTTTGAGCCCCAAAGGGCCTTCCTTCTCTAGGATCCAAATTCAAGGAACTCTGATGAAGGGAATTGAATCCCACCCCCAGCACCCCTTTCAGGAGGTGCCCCCACCTTCCCTCGGTCTGCCTGTCACCACGCCCCACTTATCTGATTGCACCAGAGCCCCACGGTTTCTCTGTTCCCCTGGTAGCCTTAACTGGGTTGGATGAGCTGGGTCTTACCAAAGACCGGCAGTGAGGGGAGTAAATTTATGTCCAGAAAACTCAATCACCTAAAGAAACTAGGCAGGTGTCAGAAAGAACAGGCTGCAGACCTGGAAAAATTGGGGCCTGGTTTTGCTGGAGCATCTGAAAAGGACAGAGCTGTGGCAAAGGACAGAGCATCAAGATCAACCCCCTCCTATACCTGAAAGAAGGAAAACAGGTTCAGAAAGGGGCCTGGATTCACTCGGGGTCCACAGCCAGAGGCTGAGCCCAGCTCAGTCTTCTCAGGACAGTCCCTCCATCCTGGGGGGAGGGGCTGGAGAACAGGGAGGTGGTGGTGAATGGGTGGGGACAAGCCAGACAAAGCTCTTGTCTCAGTGCCCCATCTCTTTCCCCAGGGGGACCCCGGTCCTGCTGGCCCCCCCGGACTCATGGGACCCCCAGTAAGTAGAGCTGCAGGAAGGAGCTGGGAGATTCCAGAGCTGGGCAGGTGGGGCTGGGGGGGCAGCTCAAATCCACATCTTCCGTGGACCGTGCTTTGACTCTGGATGGATTTGGTTTGTTCAACCTGAGGAAGTGGGAAGCAGCCTGTGCTTGAGGTGAGGGATGTGGTGGCTCCTGCTTTGTCTTCCAGGGCTTCAAGGGAAAACCAGGACATCCTGGCCTCCCAGGACCGAAGGTAAGGGCCTGGTGACTTCTACCAACCAGGTCTTCTCAGCCCCTCAAGACCTGACCCCAGGCAGAAGTGGAAGCCTAGCCGGAGTGGACGTGCTCTGCGATTCTTGGCTGAGATGCTCTCCCAGCATCTCGGCCTTCTGAGGCCACTGGTGCCTGGCAGACTGGGTCAGGGCTTTGCTGTCTGCCAACCTGAGGGTGTCAGAGCTGGGGCAGGACCCCTCCGAGGTGGGGTCAGCTTTGAGGTGAGGGAGCCAAATGGAGGCCTGGGGAGCTCCAGTTACCCCTCTCTCTTCCAGGGTGACTGTGGAAAGCCAGGTCCCCCGGGCAGCAGTGGCCGGCCTGGAGCGGAGGTAAGGGCCTTGGGTCCACACAGGCTGCCTTTAGACAGCGCTTCGGTTCTACCGAGTTGGGGCTGCAGCCACCTTCTCCACTCTGGCAGAGCGCCTGCCTCCTCTCCTCGGCCTTCTGGGGGAGGTTTTGCACAACACGGCACACCTTGAGCTTCTTCCTCTTAAGGCTATAACTGGTTCCTCTCCCTACAGGCTGTTGGGAGAGGAACCAGTTATACAAAGGCAGGCCTGACCTTCTCAGGCTGGGCTCTGCTTTCCCCTCCAACTGTACTCATGGGCCAGGCTAGAGGCTGGGGCTCAGCATGGCTCCTCCGACCTCTGCTCTGCCCAGCGCTCTCCTACCTAACAGCCCATGTGTGTATATCTGTTTCTGTGTCGTTTCTTCCTTTTTCTGGCTCCTGCAGGGCGAGCCTGGTGCCATGGGACCCCAGGGAAGACCCGGCCCCCCTGGCCATATTGTGAGTTAAACTGTTTTCCTCTCTGCCTCTATGAGAGTTAGAATGGCGTTGGGCCGGGTGGTGGTGGGCAAACTGGTCATGACCCCAAAGAGGAGCAGCCCCAGCCGTGTGCAGCAGAATAGGGGTTCTGACTCACTCAACCCAGTGGCTCCCCAACTCTTGGCTGTTTTCTTATTTTCTGGGCACATTCGAGTTTGCTTATCAAAGATCATTCGGTTATTCAACAAATAATTATTGAGCACCTGCTCCATGCCGGGCATTGCTCCAAGCCCTGGGCTACAGCAATGAGTGAGGTAGACTCGGTCCCCTGATCCCAGAGCTTCTGAGTGGGCATAATAAACAAACAAATTAATGAGGAAGGATCAGGCAGCGATGTGACGTCATGGGGGAGGGGCTGGGAGGCAACTTTACTGGAGAAGTGGCCTTTAGCTGAGGCCCAGATGATGAGAACCAGCCAGCTGCCAGCAGTCTGGGGGAAGAGGGTCCAGGCAGGGGGTGCAGCTGCTGCGAAGAGCCCGAGGCAGGGAGGGCTTCCTGTTAGGGGAGCCCCAGAGTCAGCGTGGCGGATGGAGATGGAGGAAGGTGTGAGCGGTGAACAGGAAAGCTGAGCTCAGAGAAGACACGATGCAGATGGTGGAGGCCTTGGGGGTGTGGTCAGGAGGGGAGGGTGCGAGAATGAAAACACGGGTTATCGGTGGACAGATGGTGGTGGTGACACAGGTGGCAGGGGACAGATCTTTGGAGTCGAGGACTTGCTAATGACCTGGGTGGGGAGGAGCCAGGGGGCAATAGAAGGAGTTGCTGGGCACTGTTTGTGACTCCTGTTTGGCTTGAGCAGCTGGGCAGTGGGTGTGCACTTACTGAGAAAGGGTGACTTGGAGAGGATTTTTATTAAGCAATAATGGCTTTCCCGTTTTACTCGTCTGTAACACAGATGACTGCCAATGGGGCCTTTGATCCGTGTGACGGCGCTGAGCTGGTGGGGTTCCAGAGAAAAGGGAATACACGGGCATGTTACTGCAGCCTATTGAGGCTGGCTGCGCACTTTCCAGAAGGCTTTTGGACATGTTAAAAATAGTTCAGGACCAAAAAAAAAGGAACTCTCAGGTCCTCATCACTATTTTTGTGGATCTCAAGGGGTCCAGAGACCCTGAATTGGGGACCCTGGGTCTAGCCCTGCCCCCCCCCATTACAGATGAAAGGAGGAGTCACACACCCTGGATGTGTCCGCATTTGAGACCAGGGGGTGGAGGTAGGGGGCGGGTTCCTCTTCCCACCTCTGCCAGCCCAGCCACCTGCGGTGTGCCAGTCCCAGTGCTGGACATACCTGCCCTGGGAGGCTTGAGATGAGTAGGACAGAGCCTGTGCCTCCAGAACTTTCCACCTGAGAGTGTGGAGGGAGGAGCTCTGAGAGGGACCTGTGTGTCCTGGGGTTCAGAGAAGGTGTAACTCTGACCAGGGAGGTGATGCTGGGGCTGGGCCTCAGTGGGCATGTGCGAGATGGGGCAGCAGGAGCACTCTTGCTGTTGGAGGCAGGAGACCAGGGAGCTCATTTACCCGCAAGGACTTGGGGTTGGTGCTAAGCCCCTGCCCCTCACCCCCTGCTGCACAGAGACAAGCCCTGGTCTCTGCTCCTCGCACAGAGCGGGGGAAGGAGGTGCTCAGAAAACATCCAGGCCCACGTACCGCATACTTTACTCCCTCTGCACTGGACTCTAGCTCCCGGACCGTCCCCTTAGCGCGGCCCCGGATGTATGGCAGGCGCAAGGGTCCTGTGTGCTCAGGAACCCCCCCAGCAGGCCTCAGCTCTGGCACAGATCAAGCGCCAGAGCAGAAGGAAGGAGGGTTTGGGGAAGAGAACCGAGCTGCCATAACAACTCTGGGGCTTGTTCCTGCTGGCGGGTCCTCGCCGCCCCCAGGGCCTTATTACAGGAGCCTCTTTCCATCCCACTGATTCCATCTCTCTTTAGGGGCCGCCAGGGCCTCCAGGCCAGCCGGGCCCAGCTGGGATCTCTGCAGTGGTGAGTGACGTGCTCCCCTCGCCCCTCCCTCCCAGGAGTTTGGCCCTGCTCTGCGTGGCCTCCTTGCAGAGGGACCTGGGAGGAGGACAGTGTGTCCCCACGCCCGCTCCTTCCCTGGCATCGCCCTCTCTTGCCTCCAGAGTTCTCCTAACCGGCCTCTGGCGAAGGTTTTTCGAGAGGGCTAGAGGCCAGGGCGGGGCCCCAAGTTCAGGCAGCGGCACCTCCTGAGGCGGGGCCTAGGGGTGGGGGTCACGGTCCCTGGCACAAACCACATCTGCTCTGGCTGTGTGGGGCTCACTCTCCCCTCTCACCATCCCCTTCCTTTTCTCTAGGGCCTGAAAGGAGACCGGGGATCGCCTGGAGAAAGGGGCCTTTTAGGTCTTCCAGGCCAGCCTGGCCCCCCTGGACACCCTGGTCCCCCGGTAAGAGGCTGTGCCGAGGGGGCGGGGTCAGTGGATGTTGTTGGTTGTGTGCAGCCGGTCGGTCTCTGGGGAGGGAGAGGCGGCTAGCACAGAAGACGCAGCACGGAGCTTGTGCCTGAGGATCATGTCCTGTTTGGAAGAAAGGACAAGCTGTACAAGCCAGCGTGGGGCCGGCTGCACCCCCACCTGCGCACATCCCTCCACTAGGTGTCAGACAGGGGAAACTGGCCCCTGTTCCACCCCCGCCCCTCCCCAGGGGAGCTTGCTGGGAAACACAGGAAACCTGTAAATGTCAGCAGCCAGACACGCAGACTATTGCTGGAGCTGTCTCGGCCACTCAGAAACCCCTCCTTGGCCTCAGCTCTGGTTTATGCTGAGAGCTAGGATACATTGGTCATTGACAGTGTGCTGAACGGCGACCTATGTGCTTGACATTTTGTCATTTAATCCGGATTGCAACCCTATTTGGTAGGTCTGATTGTCACTATTTTGCAGATGAGGAAACCAAGGCTCAGCAAGGTTAAGGAGGTTGCTGAGTCACTCAGCTAGTGAGTGGAGGAGCCTGCCTGTCTCCAGAACCTGTGTCTGTCACTACGCAGCAATAGTCCCTCTTTCAAAGGTTCCAGACGGGTGGACCACATCAGGTGGAACTGCCTGCCACCCTCAGGGATGAAAAGTCTCCCTGGGGGTGCGGGGGGATTTCCTGGTGTGGCTCAGCAGTAATGAACCTGACTAGTGTCCATGATGATGTGAGTTTGATCCCTGGCCCTGCTCAGTGGGTTAAGGATCTGGTGTTGCTGTACTGTAGGTCACAGACAAGGCTCTGATCCAGTGTGGCTATGGCTGTGGCTATGGCATAGGTTGGCAGCTGCAGCTCTGATTCAGCCCCTAGCCCAGGAACTTCCATGTGCTGCAGGTTTGGCCCTAAAAATTAAAAAAAAAAAAAAAGTCTCCCTGGGGACTGAGGCAGGACCCAGGTCACCTAGCCCCCAGGTCAGGGTGCTTTCCAGGGAAGCAGACTTCCTTCTGGGGAGCAGTAGCAATGCCCCTGGGACTGGTGCCCAGGAATGGGGTGGACAACTCCAGTCCAGGCAGGGGAGATCAGTTGGCCCATCTGCTAAGTGGGCTAAGCTTTGCCTCCCACTCACTCTGATTCCTGCCATGGACCCTGGGCAGGCAGGACCTACCAATCCTCTGTCCCTCCTGTCTGCAGGCTCAGGAGCCTCCAGGGTCCCCGAATGAATCTGCCAGTTGCCTTGCAACCTCAGATTCCTCTTCGTCAGCATCCCACCAGAAATGGGTGGGGCCCAGGAGGCAGCCTCTCCTGTCTAGGGGTCTAGCAGAGGGAGCCAACTCAGACTGCCCTGGCTGATCTCTGGGACCTCATCAAGGGCAGAGGTTCACAGTTCACACCTTTATTCAGCAAATATTGGCCACACACTCAGAACCAGAGGATGTGTGAGATGCCAGGATCTCAAGCAGAGAACAGGGCAGGTGCAGTCTGCTCTTCTCTCATAGAGCACCAGGCTGGAGCATGCGGTGGGGTCTGAGTTTCCACAGCCCAGGGTTCAAGTGTCCGGGGAGGATCACAGCTCCTTAGTGGAACGTGGTTTGGCCATGCCTAGTGGGCGAGGTGAGGCATGTGATGCCAGGCTGGGTTGGTTCTCATCACACCTCCATTGCTCTCTACTCCCCAGGGTGAGCCTGGCATGGATGGTGCAGCCGGCAAAGAGGTACCGTTGTGCTGGGTTTCTCCTTTTCTCTTGGGGATGCTTGTCCTTGCTCCCAGCTTTTCCCTGACCCCTCTTCATTCATCCAGGGAATGTCCCTTATGCACAGACCACCTCTGACAGATGCACAGGAAACTGGTGCCCGTGTTATTCTGGGGAGAGGAACTGGGGACTGAGGGAGACGGATGAGCATGAGGCTTGTTTTTCACTCTTTTTCTCCATGTGCCTCATCAAAAGGAGCCAATGATAATGATAATAGACCCCAATAAACATTTCCAGGCACCCGCTCTTGCCGGGCCCTCCCTTCATTTTGACTTCTCGCCCCTTTTTGCCGATGACGAGGGACCCAACCAACATGATCATATGAGGCCACACCCCAGGAACACAATTCTCCCTTCCAGCTGTCCTCAGCCTTGTTGGCAGGGAGGCGACTGTCCTTTCTCACATAGACCCCAGGGGACACAGCCTGGGGGCCCAACACTGTGGAAGGTCCTTCCATGGCACCTGCCTCCCCTGGATGGCTTGGAGATGCTGCCCAGAATTAACCCTTGGCTTTTGCTTTCTTTTAGGGACCCCCTGGAAAACAGGGACTCTATGGACCCCCTGGTCCAAAGGTGAGTGGGCACTGGCTGAGTTTGAGAGAAGAAGCTCATGAGTTGTTAAGCCCAGATCCAGGCTATGACTCTAACTGTAGAGAGAAGACACAGGGAGGCCAGTGGGCAGGGGGGAAAGTGGGCAGAACTCGAGCCATATCCACTCTGAAAACTCCTCACATGGGGCTGTTCCAGGGTTTTAGCCATGGTTGGGAGAACAGTTCATTCACTCATGATGGATTCATTCATTCTGTGAGCATCCACTTGGCCTTGCTCACTTGCCAGGCCCTCTGTCCTAGCAGTGAGTAAGCAGAAGTCCCTGAACAATAGGTGCCCACTTAGTCCAGTCACACATACACGGGAGCATGGCAGGTTTTACAGAAGACTGGATGGAGCACCGTGGCATCAGAGGGAGGGAGTGATCGATTCAGCCCGGGGCGCCAGGGAGGCTGTGCAGAGAACAGGAACATTTCAGCTGAGTGGGAGGAGTGCTCGGGGAAGGGGAGGGCATTCCGGGCAGGGGGGACTAAGACACATGGCTGAACCGGAATCATAACCAGCG
Source organism: Sus scrofa (assembly GCF_054392235.1). NCBI lineage: Eukaryota > Metazoa > Chordata > Mammalia > Artiodactyla > Suidae > Sus > Sus scrofa. The sequence goes on along the minus strand of NC_139388.1, from coordinate 92,646,489 downwards.
AGGTGTGGCTGGAGGTTCAAGGGCAGGGAGACGAGGCTGGAGAAGATGTGGTCAGGACCACGTCATGAATGGCCTTGAATGCCTGGCTGAGGAATTAGACCTTTATCCCGAGAGCAGCTGGCCATCAGAATTTCCAAACAAGGAGTAACACCATGAAAACTGTCCTTTAGAAGGACCGCTTTGGGGGCAGTGACACGAGCCACCTGTCAGGATGCTGGGAGGCTCAGTAGGGGGCTGGAGCCAGGAGCGGATGGCTGAGACATCACGAGGTGGACTTGAGAGTGCTTGGCAGTGCTGGGCTGTAACTTCCTCTCCTTGTAGGGTGACCCGGGACCTTCAGGACAGAAGGGCCAGGCAGGAGAGAAGGGACGAGCTGGCATGCCTGGTGGGCCTGGCAAGAGTGGCTCCATGGGACCTGTTGGGCCACCGGGTCCTGCAGGAGAGAGAGGCCACCCTGGATCTCCGGGGCCTGCAGGGAGCCCAGGATTGCCGGGGGTGCCAGGCTCCATGGTAAGGGGGACGCTGGCAGCCACGGGCACTGACCCACAGAGCAAGCATGCGGGGTAGAGCATGGACCATTTTAGAAGCTTCTGCTGACGCTTTACAGGAAGGAACATGTGGGCGGCTCCTAACTGTGTGGGAGAATGGGGGGCGGGTGAGGACTCTCGCCCCAGAAAAATGCACCGATGCACAAAATGTTTTGGACCATTTGGGGGAAGTTAGGACACTGGGTTATATCTGAGGGAGGCTTGGAAACTTCTATCCCTCTCCCCAACCTTTATTTCCGTGAAGTCTATTCCCAGGGGAGATGCGCACCGGGCTTAGAAGCATAATTGAGGCAGGTTTCTTCTCTTTCCTCAGGGAGACATGGTGAATTATGATGAAATCAAGAGGTTCATCAGACAAGAGATCATTAAAATGTTTGATGGTAATTGGCAGCCGGCTGGGTGGCAGTGGGGGCTGCTCGCCCTTCCCAGCTACTTCTCCACCCCGCCCCGGCCTCCTTTTCCTTAAAGCTCAACACCCGCACCCCCACTGACCCTCCTCCCCCACTTATGGGCATGTGTTCAATTAGGCTTCAGACCTTCCCTGTCACCTGCTCGGTTCAGCGGGAAAATGATTCCTTCCTGCTCCCCCCCAAGCCCCCACTGGAGCAGAGGAGACAGGAAAACTGATGTCAAACCAGTCGGCAGAGAGTGAGCTCTAAGTAGAGGGTCGAGCTGCAGCTGTACGATGGCTGGTGTTGTTTCATTTTAAGCTTTTTTCTGTGCATTTGTTCATCCAACCTTGATATGCTAAGGACTGGGGCCAGCAGGGACCCTTCCTGAAGGGGCTAGGCGTCTTGCTTGGGAAGCAGACCTGGCATGCCAAGCAAGGAGTCTGGACTTTATTCTGAAGCCAGGGGTGAACTAATGAAGGCTGTTGGGGAGGAGAGATGCTGTAATCAGATCTGTGCTTCAGGAAGATCACCGTGGGGAGCCACCCTCGGGGGGCGAGGGCACAGGAGACCACTTGAGAGATTCGCCCACACCTTCCTTGCTCTGACATTGCTCTGAAGAGAGGCTGTCTTGGACTCCATGCTGGTGGCTTCTCTGTAGCATCTGTGGTCATCCCAAGTCTCTGGGGCACCCTGTGACTTGTTCCGTCCCTTACTTACAGAGAGGATGGCTTACTACACCTCCAGGATGCAGTTCCCCATGGAGATGGTGGCAGCTCCAGGACGACCAGGGCCCCCAGGGAAGGACGGTGCCCCAGGCCGGCCTGGCTCCCCGGGATCACCTGGGCTCCCTGGCCAGATTGGCAGAGAAGGACGGCAGGGCTTGCCAGGGGTGAGAGGTAGGTCTGCCCTCTGGTTACTGAGGTGCACGCCTAGCTCCTTGGGGCAAGTACGAGCGTCTGCTATGAATGTGGCTCTTGTGTGCATGTGTGTGGTTTAAATGATCTGACTGGGTGTGTCATTTTTCTACTCAGGGATATTTTATTTCTTTTGTTTCAGGGCTGCCTGGTACCAAAGGTGAAAAGGGAGATATCGGTGTTGGCATTGCAGGAGAAATTGGTCTCCCTGGTCCCCCAGGTAGGAAAAGCCAGCCTTTGAGACCATGAATCTAGAGTGGTTGGGATCACCTTTTTTCTTTCTTTCTTTTTTTTTTTTCATTTTCATTTTCATGTTTTTTGGTCTTTTGTCTTTTTAGGGCCGTACCCACAGCATATGGAGGTTCCCAGGCTAGGGGTCCAATCAGAGCTGTAGCCACCGGCCTACGCCACAGCCACAGCAATGTGGGATCCGAGCCACATCTGCGACCTACACCACAGCTCATGGCAATGCCAAATCCTTAACCCACTGAGCAAGGTCGGAGATTGAACCCGAATCCTCATGGATGATAGTGGGGTTCATTAACCACTGAGCCATGACAGAAACTCCTGGGATCATCTTTGTTTACGTTCCTTCCATAACATAGTTGTGTAGAATCTCAAATCACCACAGGCCTCTCATTCAACATGTATAGCATGCCACTATGTGCAAGATACTCTACCAGGGCGGGTATGTGTGTGTATGGAGGGGGAGGGGGTTTGGGGATGGAGTGGAAGACCCAGTGCCTGTCCTCAAGTCCTAAACTGGGCTAGCATGACATAGTGCAAGAGCCCTGGATGTGGTGAGGCCAGGGAACAACACAAGTTCAGGTCCTGCTCAACATTACACTGGCTGCATGACCTTGACGAGCCCAAGAGAGAAATGACTCACACTTGATAGCCTGGCTCTGAGCTGCAGCTTCACCACTCAGCAGGGGGGGGTGATCTGTTACTGAGCCTGGGCCCTCCTCTCCAAGGTGACATAATAGCTCCTTTCTTGTGGAACTGTCATGAAGATTCACTGAATAATGCAGAAAAAGCACTTGCCTTGTGCCTGACACATGAAAACTCTGAATAAAACTAGCCTGTAGTATTACTGTTACCATGAAATAAATGTCAGGATCAGATCAGGTCTTCATGGAAACATGTCGTAACCCGAGAAATATTAATCAAACGTAAGGTGTTCTTTGCCATGACTATTATTTCTCCTTTGCTTGTCATCTGGGTCTCCTGATTTTCTTTCTCTGACTCTTCCCTCCTAGGTCCTCAAGGTCCCCCAGGGTATGGCAAGATGGGTGCAACTGGGCCGATGGGCCAGCAAGGCATTCCTGGCATCCCTGGCCCCCCGGGCCCCATGGGCCAGCCGGGCAAGGCCGGCCACTGTAACCCCTCTGACTGCTTTGGGGCCATGCCGATGGAGCAGCAGTACCCGCCCATGAAAAACATGAAGGGGCCTTTTGGCTGAAATCTCCATCTCTGTCAGATGAAGGACTCCATTGGGAACAAATGACTAAAACTTGCAGGACTCTGTGATGGGTTGTGAATGTTTGGGGTTTTTTTAATGGCTATTAATATTTTTTTATCAATAAATAAACAAACAAAACTATCTGCAGTCTCACTCCCAGCGGGCTGCAACTGCACCTCCATGTCATACTCCTCTTGTCATTTGGTCCCTGGGTTGAAAGAGGGCATTTCCTTCATCGTCTGGTCAAGCAATGGAGCTGTAAGATGCTGCTGTACAGGACCCGCCGGCTCAGCTCTCCTCTCCCGATCCTTCTGAGCCACCCCCTGGACCTGTGTTCTGTCCTTCACGTCTCACTTCTCCAAGTCAGAGCAGGGGCATTGCTCAGCTTCTCCTCACAAATGAACCAAAAACAAGCTTGAAGTTCCCACTCTCAGCTCATAAAGGCCCCACCTATTTGCTTCCCTAAAGAAACCAGTACCCGACTCACCTTGTGTCTACCATTTTCACTTCCTGGGTGTAACCCAAAGCCAATCCAGGGAGCATCTTGGGAAATGCCATCGAGTGCCAAGGTGCCTTCATCTGCCTGGCAGCACCTCCACACACTGGGTCTTGTCTTGCTGCTCCAGTAATTCTGTGATTAGAAAGATAGGCTGTAGCCCCTGGCCTAGGTGACCAGGGAATGCTTCTCTGGGAAATGATATGGAAAGTTCTGCCTGTACCAATGCATGACCCCGTCACCAGCTCTTCTGGGTTTCACATGGCATCTTTGATTCTTTATTAATCTAGCATGTGTGGTACTTTTCCTGTACTTCTTAGCCTAGGCCTTCAGAAACAGGTTGCATCAGTGCCAAGGGGTCATGGGCAAGCCATGATCAGATTTGAGTTCGAGGTCCTCGAAGTCCACTGGGACTCCGGTGATCCGTCTGCTGCCTCCTTCTCCATATGTAAAAAGGCTAGGAAGAAAAAGAAAAAAGAGACAGCAAGTGGAATATACTAGATACATTCTATCTCAAGCTTCTTCTCTTTCTACTTTTCAGATCTCTTGTCCCGATGGGCTGGCTGCCCTGTGAGAAAGCAATAGCACACATCCAGAGGGACTTCCAAAGAAAGCCTTTTTACTGGCCCCAGCTTTCTGGAAGATTTCTTCAAGTTGGATAAACTTCAAAGGGATCACAGTAGGCTGAGAAATGAACCCAGAGTCCAGATGCTTATCCAAACCGCCTGAAGCCTTCAAACTGGCTGTCAAATCTCTCCCGAGCTGCTGCCCTTTCCAGCACAGTTTTGAAAATTCCCTTCTCCCATCGAACCCCAAAATATCAAGAGCTTTTCAGGCCCTCGGTCCTATTTTTTTTTCCTGCCAGGAGCAGAGGTGTGCCACTGGCCCCGGAAATGAAATCAGGCAGACTCCCAAGTATGCCAAATGTCTCACATGAGGTTTTAGATAAAGGAGGAGCCGATTCTTATTTTATCTCTTACCAGCAATTCTCAGTTAACCCTGCTTCTAACAGAAACCATTAAAAAGCAAACGCGTCCTCCTTGCATTGAAGTAGCAGCCAGTTTGGGGCAGTGGACAAGGACAGATGTTAAAGAGCTCCCATTGGAAGACCAGCTTCTTTTTGGCCCAGTCTGCAAAGCACTGATGATGGGCCTCATGATAAGGAGCATGTTGGCACGAGTAGAAAGAAAGAGAAGCAAGGACCAGCTGCTGAATCGAGCAGGCTGGCTCCAGGGGCCAGAGGGGAAATCGCTGTGAGGAAACATCAAACTCATTTCCTCCGAGGACCACCAGGGAATCAAGCCTCACAGAGTCAATGATGCTTTCTTCACTTTTCTTCCTGAGTCAAGTTCACCCTACTCTTAGGGGATCCTACGACAGGCGAGGTTCGAGCTTTCATGATTTGAGTGCTTGTCTCCCTGGAGTTTGAAATTGCTGTATTTTCTTGGACCATGAAGAACCAGATGGAAGGCTGAATTTTATAGTCTCTTCTGTTACTGTGGTCAGCAAAAAAAAAAAAAAATCCATAGATTTTGCTCCTAAGTTCGGGCGCTGGGTAAGCTGAAGGGAAGGGAAGGAGCAGTGGATGCCCTCCCTCTCCCTTCAGGCAGCTCACTCACATTCCCGCCCTTATCCTCCTGTCTTCATTTCTTAGTGTATTTATTCCGGGCCTTGAAGGCAACCCACGGATCATTTGGATTGGCAGCGTCTCACTTGACGAGTTCGTTTCTTCCTTCTACTTTGTGCTAGAAATGGTACCAGGTTTGGGGGATTCACAGGCAAACTAGACATATATGCCTCCCCACCCAATGTCTGGGGGAGGGCAGAGGGTTCAACAAGCAGTTAAAATAAAGTGGAATGATGGGGCAGCACCAGGAGCCAGGGAGGCAGAGAGCTGAGACCTAACCTTGTCTGGACAGAGATCGATGTAGGCAGAGGGAACAGTATGAGCCAAGGTCCAGCCATGACTGAAGGCAGCACGCTGAGTGACGGGGGACAGTGCATGTGGCTGGAATATGGGCTGTGCTCGGGGTGAGATCGGGGAAGCAAGGCTTTCATGTGAGGCTATGTCGAGCCAGGTTGGCCTGATGGGGAATTCCTTTTTTTTTTCCCCCCCTGTCTTTTGTCTTTTTAGGGCCATACCTGCAGCATATGGAGATTCCCAGGCTAGTGGTCAAATTGGAGCTGCAGCCGCCTGGCCTACACAACAGCCAGAGCCACATGGGATCTGCGCTGCGTCTGCGACCTACACCACAGCTCATGGGAATGCCAGATCCTTAACCCACTCTGCGAGGCCAGGGATCGAACCCGTGTCCTCATGGATACTAGTTGGGTTCGTTAACCACTGAGCCACAACAGGAACTTCCTGATGAGGAATTCTTAATTTGAAAAACCCTCTGCTCTGTAAGACGGAAAAAAGGATGCTGCATCTTTATTCTGCAGAGAAAAATCTCCAAATTTTATGCCTTCTGGAATTTAAATCTTCTCTTCTGTCATAATATTTTCCCCTGTCACCAGAATTCAACAGACTCTATTTAGACTCTTGCTTCACATGTGGTCTGTTAACCCCCGATGAGCCTCGATCTTTTTGTCATTGTCCTGAATAGTTTACGGGAATTGAACTTATCAATGTACCTGCCATACAATCCCATAATGCAGGGGAGTGTGGCCAAATTGCCATGTCTGTTGTTCTCATTTTTCCGTTGGTTCTGTGGAAAGCTGCAAATCGCCCTCTGATCCAAAGCATCCAACTGGAATTTAAATTTTGGAACTGGATCTAGTCAGAATCAAAGAGACTTAATTCCTTAATAATTGAGTGGCTATTGGTCTTCCTTCTCTGTAAGCAACACTGGAGCTGGTGCTGAGCCAGGATGCCTGGGGAGAATGATGTGTCTCCAGGGGTGGCAATATTTTCCAGTGGATGGGCCTTCCATTACCAAGCTCTGCTTTACCTCTAATGGGCCGAGCATGGGGCTTCCATGAGCTCCGGAAAGTGCTCTGTGCTCTAAAAAGAGCTGGAATCCACGTTTTCCCCTTTGGCCAAAGTTTAAACAAAAACAGGAACTTCTCCACCCACCTCTGTCTGCCTCAGGTAGCTAAGGTTTTGGAAATGAGTTGATTGTTTTTCAGTCTTTGGAAGATCTGCTCTTCATTTTGCCCAGCCCTCTCCAAAATAAACACACCTGGGCCTGCTGCAGGTCCTCCGCGGCACAGCCCTGGACTTGGCTTTGGCTGGTCTCTGACTGCCTGAGAGATGACTTGGATACCTTGCCCCCAAACAACACAGACATCCAAGAGAACGTTCTTGTAAGAGCCCTTTGCTGAGCAGAGGGGGCTGGGGCGTGAACCTCATGGCTTAATCCCCGACACCTAGAACAGAGCCAGGCAAGTGGTGGGAACTCTGTAGGTTAATACATTTGTGGAATAAAATGAGCAAACCTCACATTATCCCAGTTTGCTGGCCAGGTGTCACTGTTCTCTCTCCCAGAAAATACCCCTTGACTTTCAGCCCAGACTATAGGACTTCTTTCTTTCTGAGATTTTGTAATTCATTTCCACCATTGTTTTGGATTGTGTGTGGTGGGGTGGGGTGGGGTGGGTTTACAAAGGCAAAAAAGGTAAGACCAGCTAACTACTAGGCACTGATTAGTTAACAGATGTGGACCTGGCTTCAAATCCTGCCTTCTCCATCCTCCCCCCACCCCCGCCTTTTTTTGGTCTTTTTGGGGCCGCGCTCATGGCATATGGAAGTTTCCAGGCTAGGGGTGGAATCGGAGTCACTGGCCTACACCACAGCCACAGCAACGTGGGATCCGAGTTGAATCTGTGACCTACGCCACAGCTCACAGCATCACCAGATCCTTAACCCACGGAGTGAGGCCAGGGATCCAACCTGCATCCTCAAGGACACTAGTCGGATTTGTTTCCACTGAGCCACCATGGGAACTCCCTTCATTTCCTTTTGATAGCGGGGAAGACACTTAGCCTCTCTCAGCCTCAGCTCCTCATTATAAATGGGTAAGAGTATCCATCTCAAAAGATTGTGGTGAAAATGAAACAACAAATTGTACTTAGCACAACGTTTGGCACCTAGTAAGCATTCAATACAGGATACTACTACTATCACTACTACTACTATTACTACTAACAACTAACTACTAATACTTATTGAACTCATGCCAGGCACTGTTCTAGGCACTGGGGATAGAGGAGTGAATAAGAAAAGGACAATCCTACAATACATGGACACTTTAAAGGGACAATTCAAGCAATGGCAAGTGCTATGAAAAAATGAGACATAATGATAACCATAAATGACTAGAACGTGTGGAGAGGCAATGCTACTTTAATGTTCCCCTCCAGGAGGTGATATCTGAACAGAGGCCTGGATGGCAAGGAGGATGTAGCCAGTGAAGTGCCAAACGAAGAGCATGCCAGATAATAAAGAGCTAATTGCAGTTCCCGTTGTGGCTCAGCAGAAATGAACCTGACTAGTGTCCATGAAGATGTGGGTTTGATCTCTGGCCCCGCTCAGTGGGTTAAGGATCTGGCGTTGCTGTGAGTTGTTGTGTAGGTCACAGATGCAGTTAGATCCCAGGTTGCTATGGCTGTGGGATAGGTCGGCTGCTACAGCGCTGATTGGACCCCTAGCCTGGGAACTTCCATATGCCACAGGTGTGGCCCTAAAAAGCAAAACATAAAAAAAAAATTATTAAAAAGAGCTAATCCAAAACCTAGAGGTGAGAATGAGTTTGGTGTGTTCCAAGGGTAGAGACCAGACCAGCACAGCTGGAGTCACCTGAGAACTACAGTGGCAGCAAGTAAGGCTGGAGATGCAGACATGGTCTTGGTTACAGAGAGACGTGAAGGTCATGAGGGTGAATTTAATTTTCTTTTTTTAATACTTAAAGTGTGTAACTTTTATTTATTTATTTACTTATTTTATTTTTTTTTTTTTTTGGGCTGTGCCTGGAGTATACAAAAGTTCCCCGGCCAGGGATGGAACCCAAGCCACAGTGGTAACCACAGCCACAGCAGTGACAACATTGAGCTCTTAACTGCTAGGCTACCAGGGAACTCCTAGATTTTCTTATAAGAGTTACTGGAAGTCTCTGGAGGAGTTTAAGCCCAGGAATGACATAATATGATTTACACTGAAGACAATCACTCTGGCTGCCCTACAGAGTAGAATGTGCAGGAAAGAGTGAAAGCAGGAACATCAATCAGGATGCTATGGTCATGATCCAGGCCACAGATGATGATGTCTTGGACTAGGGTGATAGGACAAGCTTGCTGAAGTTTTTGAACTAGAGCACACAGAGATGGGAGAGCTTGCATAGAAATAGAAGCCCCACAAGAATGATCCTAGTTTCTGGCCTGAGAGATGGGTGAATTTTCTGAGATAAAGGAGAGGAATGTTGGGGGAAATATCAAAGAGAACTCTTATACAAGATAGGCTAGAATATAGCACAGTCACAGTACCAACTGCAAAGGGAGGCAGGCAAGAGAGTGACTAATTCTGGAGCTAGGGGGAATGTGGGAGGATTAGGTGGAGGATGGGATTGGAACTGAGCTTTGAAGGACTGGAGATGGGAGGGCTGCTCGTCCTGTGAAAGTAAGTCTGGGCATAAGCAGGTACCATAAGCTCATTTTTCAGATCTCTTTACATATTGGCTTCTGACAGCTGAGGAAACTAAGACTCAGAAGTTAATTAACTTGCCCAAGGTCATGAAGTTAGAAAGTGGTAAAATCAAGATCCCCATTTCAGAGAAAGCGGGCTGGGTGGTAGAACTGAACATAGCAGTACAGCACAGCAGTCAGTGGCTATTGGATAAGACTGCAAAGGTCAGGTTGGGCCAGACTGTGAAAGGCCTGCGGTGCCATAATGAAGGGGCTGGGCAGGTAGAGGAGCCATTGCAGACTTTTCAGTGGGCTAGTAGCATGATCAGCACTGTAATTCTGGAAAGTGCCTGGCTAGATAGTTAGATAGATGGGCTGGAATGGACAACACCTTGTAACACTATTAATGAATTTATTTTAAAAAAAGGAGTTCCCGTCGTGGCGCAGTGGTTAATGAATCCAACTGGGAACCATGAGGTTGCGGGTTCGGTCCCTGCCCTTGCTCAGTGGGTTAAGGATCCGGCGTTGCCGTGAGCTGTGGTGTAGGTCGCAGACGAGGCTCGGATCCCGCATTGCTGTGGCTCTTGCGTAGGCCGGTGGCTACAGCTCCGATTGGACCCCTAGCCTGGGAACCTCCATATGCCGTGTGAGTGCCCCAAGAAATAGCAAAAAGACAAAAAAAAGACAAAAAAAAAAATATATATATATATATATAGAGGCCCTGCGGATATTATGACAAGCAAAACCAGACACAATCTGTGTCTACATGGAAGAACTAACAAATTAGTCAAATAAGCATGCAAAAAGGTGGAATGCCTGAACCACCAAGAGGCAAGTACATGACTATGAGGTCACTTAGTAACTAGAATTTTATCTACCTTCGAGACGAGTCAAGACTTCCCTGATGAGCAATGTGGCATCCATTGACCCCAGTTCTAGGCTACCCTCTGCCTCTAACCCACAGTGACTAGGACAAGTCATTGCTTCTCCGGACCTCAGCTTCCCCACTTATCAAAGAAGAGGCCCTAGATCTAATTTCCCTCCCACTCTGCCGCTTTGGAATAGCCTCACCAAATACCATAGATCCCACTCCAAAGCTACTAACTGGCACGTGGTGTCTTGACATTAGAACGAAGTACTTATCGCCCGTAGCCTCTAGCCTTCCCTGGAAGCTTGGGTCTGTTCCCTGTTGCCACGGCAACCGCCCGGGCCTTTCTCCGGGGAAAACTTGGAGTGACGACAGCAACTACGCCACTACCATGCGTCCCATCTGCCAGGTTAAAACATGGCCACCACTGTAACACTCCACCTAAATTTCTCTTTAAATACGTGGGACTGACCAGTTCTGGGGCCTACTCTAGGGCAGAAAATTTAAGTACTGCGCCAGTACAGGAAACATGATTTCCGGAAACTGACACAGGAGCCTCAGCTTCTCCATCTCCTTGGGAGGCACCTAACCACCTCCCCCTAGCGTCACTTCCGTCGACCTTTGCGCCCAGGATTGATAGTCAGGTACATCCAATCAGAATAGGGCACACCCCCAGGCCCAGGAGGAGGCGGATTTGAGACTGGGAAGCCCCGCCCCCCGCCGACGTGTGACGTCAGAGTCGCCATGGCCAGCTATCCATACGGGCAGGTGAGTGTGTAAGAGGTGGGCGAATATAGGTAGAAGTCTCGCCAAGTCCTGGCCAGGACCCCCAGCTTCGCTTTCTCCCTGCATCCTCCGCGCTTTTCCCACGCAGGGGGCGGTGTCGCGCAGGAGAGAAGGGAAACGGGATGGTCAGTCGCACCTGGCTCACGTCACGCAGGACTGCACGTTGGGGAGGTCGTGTCGCGCCCCCTGTGACGTCGTGCACGCGAAGATTTGGGGCTCCTAGACCCCACGGAGTCAGGCTGCGCTTGGCCTGCGCTCCCTCTGGGGCTCCGGGCGGGGTCATCAACGTCACCGGAACGTTCAGAGCACTGGTTCTGTCGGTATCCTTTGGGGCGTCAGATTAAAATACACCCCTGACGTACTGGTTATTCTCTGAATAATCAGGAGAAACTGTGGTTTAGTAGGTTTTAGTATGAATGAGCTTGTTTGACTACTGAGTTAGTCCAGTACCTCCACATTTGACACACAGGAAAAGTGAAACCCAGAGAGGACATGGAATTTAGTCACCAGGGAGTTAGGTAGCAGAACCCAGGGCTGTCAGCAAATGCCTCTTACCTACTTGCCAGCCCATTTTGATCCTGCCAAGAACACTACAGCAGGGTGATTCTGTGGCCAGAATCCGTTGGTGGATGACAGGAGTGGTAGAGTGATGAAGTGCAGTTTGGAGTCAGAGGAAGATTCACACCTTGGCTCCATCCCTTAAATAGTTTTGAGTCTTTGAGCAAAGTACTTTGCCTTTTTGAGCTTAAGTTTCCTCCTCTGTAAAACAGGGCCAAATAATGTCTACTTCATAGAGCTGGTATGAAGAATAATGAAATGATGCTTGTAAAGCATTTGGTACTACTAAGAGTGTAACAGGTGTTACCTTTTAGTATTTTGATTTTTATTAGATTCCTAGAAGGTCAGTGTTGGGAGGACCCTCAAAAGAGTCTCTTCATTTTATTTATTTATTTATTTTTCGGTCTGTTTAGGGCTGTACCCGTGGCACATGGAAGGTCCCAGGCTAGGGGTCGAATCAGAGCTACAGGCACTGGCCTACGCCACAGCCACAGCCATCCATGTTGGATCTGGTCCACATCTGGGACCTGCACCACAGCTCAACAACGCTGGGTCCTTAACCCACTGAGAGAGGCCAGGGATCGAACCTTCGTCCTCATGGTTGCTAGTCAGGTTCATTAACTGCTGAGCCACAACAGAACTCAAAGAGTCCCTTCATTTTAAAAGGAGGGAAATGAAGCTCAGAGAGGGCTCCTGAGTTACCCAAGATCATGCTATTTTAGGAAATAAAACCCAGGAAGGCACAATTGGAAAATGAGGTCACATGGCTTATTACTAAATGCTGGACTGAGTATAATCACATACCAAAAGATGTGGCAAGAACTGTCTGAGAGAGTGCAGCCCTGTACGGTTTTTGCGCACAGTGTTTGGACATCCATGATCTCAAATCATGAAGGCCCTGAAAGCAGTCTGGCAAGGATTATTCCCCCAATTTATAGCTGAGGAATGAGCCCCCAAAAGTTAAGCGACTTGCCTAAGGTCACACATTAGCAAGTGGGGCAGGGGGCGAGGCCAGTGCTAGAACTTAGAGCTCCTTTCATCGCATTCCCAGCAGTGGTGGGAAATAGAGAAGCCAGCATGGGCTGGGGTCAGAAGGAAGTATAACCTAGCAGTGTTTCCCAAGCCAAGTTCCATTTGCTGAGTCTTGTGAGATGTTAAGAAGTACTGCTGGTAAAGGAGTATTCTGTGGTAAAATAAGTTTGGGAAATTCTTCGGTATTAGGTATAACAGCTTAATAAGTTTGTTCACAGAGCATCTCAGAATTCTTAATTTGTTAATAGACGTAAATCTGGCAGAGAGGGATAGAATATACAGTGTTTCTTAAAATTTTTTAACCATGGACCCCACCCCCGTTTTTTTTTGTTTTGGCTAGACTAACAAAAGTTCTGGGGCTAGGGCTCCAACCTGAGCCATAGCAGTGAATCCTTAACTAGGGAACAGTCACTAGGGAACTCCTCGGCCCTTTTAAGTCTCATGCTAGGGGTCTAATTGGAGCTATAGGTGCTGGCCTACGCCACAGCCATAGCAATGCCAGATCTGAGCCGTGTCTGTGACCTTCACCACAGCTCACGGCAACACCAGATCCTTAACCCACTGAAAGAGGCCAGGGATCGAACCTACAACCTCATGGTTCCTAGTCAGATTCGTTTCTGCTGCGCCCGGACAGGAACCCCAAGTCTCGTCATTTTTTGGTGACAATGTAGGGAACATTGTTTGGGAGGACATTGCCATGGTGCTTTGTTTCTCAGTGCATGGCCTGCATCAAAATCGCCTAGGAGGTTGTTTAAAAACACCACATTTGGGGGTTCTACCTCAGACCTGTTGTGCACCCAGGAAGGAGCCAAGTGTCTACATTTTAATAAGCTTTTGGAGGTAATTTGTATGCATCCTAGAAGCAGCAGCATAGAAATTTATTTTTTTTTTTTTTTTTTTTTTTTTTTTTTTTTTTTTTTTGTCTTTTTGTTGTTGTTGTTGCTATTTCTTGGGCCGCTCCCGCGGCATATGGAGGTTCCCAGGCTAGGGGTTGAATCGGAGCTGTAGCCACCGGCCTACGCCAGAGCCACAGCAACGCGGGATCCGAGCCGCGTCTGCAACCTACACCACAGCTCACGGCAACGCCGGATCGTTAACCCACTGAGCAAGGGCAGGGACCGAACCCGCAACCTCATGGTTCCTAGTCGGATTCGTTAACCACTGCGCCACGACGGGAACTCCAGCATAGAAATTTAGAACATGAACTTCCAGATTAGACAGACAGAACTGGGCTAGAATCCTAATTCTGCTATTTGATAGTTAAACACCCTTGAATAGATCATCTAAGGGCTCTGAGCCTCAGTTAACTCACATGCAAAAAGGAAGGAATAATACCTCATAGGGCTAAAAAGATGAAATAAAAGAAGATGATAAGGCTTGTAAGGAGCCTGGCACATTGCTGATACACAGTGCTTGCCAGTGTGGGGTGGCCTAGCTCTTGCTACTGTGATTGCTATTACCATGCCATGCCCCCTGGCTCATGCTCAGTGAAATATTGAAAAGGCGTACCGAGAGAAATGTGTCTTGAGTAGAAGAAGAAACATGCCCCCCCACACACACACCCTCATTGTACCTTTGTCCTCCTATCCAATTCCTGGTCCACTGTGTTCCAAGAAAGGAAGTGGATTGTTTGAAAGCATCCATAGGCTCAGTCAGCATCACTTCCCTTCCACCCAGTACCTAGTCCTAGAGGATTCCAGCCTACTGTTAGGAGTCAGCACTCCTGTAATTTTCTGCTGCCTTCTGCCCCAGGGTCCTCAAGCATAGACTAGGGGTTGGAGGAGTAGAACTCAAGGACCCTTTGGTCCTGTGGGGGAGCCAGCCTGATAGATTTCAGTGCTTGAGAGCCTGGTTTTTTGCAGCCAGAGAGATTTGGCTTCAAATACCTGCTCTGCCATTTTCTTGCAGAAATTTCTTACAGAAGTCTGAGTCTTGGGTTCCCCTTTTTAAAAATGGGTCATAAGAGTACCACCTCAAGGGTTACTGTAAAGATCAAATGAGATAATCCATGTAAAGGGCTTGGTATGGCATTTGGACATATAGTTAACATTCCAAGCGGAAGAGTAATGTAGATATGTAAGTTGTAGAATCAGTGTCATATGTATAAAATGGGACTAAGTGTCAGGCCAGGACAGGATGGGTACTTAACTGAGTCTTGGGTGGGAGGAAGGCTTCTTGATGGAGGTGACATTTAAGCCAAAAACAATCTCCATTAAGAGTTAGCTGGGTGAAGAAAGGCCGGTATTCTAGCAGAAGGAGTGGTATTCACAAAGACCAGGAAGCAAGTGAGAAAGGTGTGTTTTGGAAGAATTTAAGGAGATGAGTCTAGTTGTAGTGAAGCAAGAGGGGGAAGGGTAAGAAATGAAACCAGAAAGGTAGGTAAGGACCAGATCTTAAAGGGCCTGTGTGCCTTTTTGAGTGTGGACTTCACCCTAAAGGATGGAGTGCTTGAAGAGTGTTCTCACTTTCGTGCTTTGGGGCTGTGACCACGGGGCACTGTGAGGATGGGTTGAAGCAGGATAGACGAGGCAGGGAGACTAGTTTCAAAGCTATTGAAGAAGTCTAGGTGAGCCAGAGCAGTGATGTGGTGAACGTGGAGCTGGGAGGTAGAATTGAGAAAACTTGGTACCTAATTGAGGTCACAGAGGGGAAGAATGAAAAGGTGTCCACAAAGGCACCAGGGTTTCCCTTCACTGCGATGGGAACACGGAGGAGGAGGAGATTCGGAAGGAAGGTCTGGAAGGTTGTTGGGTATGAGGGCCTGTGGCTCAGGAGAGATGGAGCTGGAGAGAAAGTATCAGCGAGTGTCAGCGGAGAGGTGGTAATTGAAGTCTTGGGACAGTTCTTGGCTCACTGTTTATTGACTGCAGGGTTCTGGCCTTTAAATATTTTAGGAGGGTCTGCTGGCACAAGCCACTCCTTCTGTCGTCTTGTGATTGTTTAACCCCTTAGCATGGGCTCTGTCCTCCTCCAGTGGGCTGGGGGGTAGCTCTGAACCAACAGGCTTGTCATTGCAACACAGACTACTCTTCCCCATCAGAACTCGCCGTGGACCAACCTTTGACACCTCTGAGCCTCCCAGGGGTCTTGGGGGTAGACGACTGAGCCCTCAGAGCCAAAAGAAAATGTAGGAGCTTCTGGAGTTCTGTCGTGGCTCAGTGGTAGCAAACCCGACTAGTATCCATGAGGATGCAGGTTCCATCCCTGGCCCCGCTCAGTAGGTTAAGGATCCGGTGTAGATGTGAGCTGTGGTATAGGTTGCAGACATGGCTTGGATCCAGTGTTGCTGTGGCTGTGGTGTAGGCCAGCAGCTGTAGCTCCAATTTGACCCCTAGCCTGGGAACTTCCATATGCCGAGGGTGTGGCCCTAAAAAGACCAAAAAAAAAAAAGAAAAAAGAAAAAAAAGAAAGAAGGAAAGATAGAAGTGTAGGACTTTCTGAGTAGATCATTTGGGAATGAGTGAGCTCCCCACCACTTGGAGGAAAGCAGAGATTCCGGATGGTGCTATAGAGAGTCCATCATCCCCTGCGAGGTTGGGCTGGGAGATCTTTGGGATCTCTTAAATACTGTGGCTCTCGAATTGAATCTGGGTGCTAAGGTGAAAACAGAGTAAGATTCTTCTGAGTTTCCCTGATTTCTGGGCTTGAAAACTGTGAAAGATCATCTAATCCCGCCCTTCTCACATCAACCCTGTCCACTGTAGAAGTCCATCGGGTTTGACACATCCATTTAGGATGGTCCCTGGCAAGTCACATGGTAGACGCCCCTTCATTTACTGAATGAACTTGAAGAAGAGGGTAGAGTGGTGGAGTCATGCAGACCCTGTTTGGAGTCTGGTTCATCACAGGCACATGATTCAACTCTGCATCTTAATTCTCTTACCTATAAAATGGGAATCATAGCACTCATAGGACTGAGAATCAAAGACGGCCTTAGTAAAATGTTAATTGCCCTTCCCCCTACCCAAATTTATCAAATGTTTGCAAAGACCTAGGATTAGGTTTCTGTGATATTTTGGAAACCCATGATTACTGAACTCTTTTTTTTTTTTTTTAAACAGTCTTGTATTTATCAGCCTGAAATGCCTTTGGAAAAGCTCTTAAAGGGGGGGGCAGCATGGCATGGAGCACTATACAAGAGCATGGAGTCAGGATTCTGGTCCAGACCTTTGCTAACAACTCAGTGATGCTGGGAACTGTGCTCCCCGCCTGGCTTCTGGTGCTTTCACTTTCTTCATCTTCTGGTGCAAGCTAGAAACCTGAGTCATTCTGAACACTTCCCTCACTGCCCCCTCCATCGCTTCCCTAACCTAATTAGTTGCCAAGTCATGTCTAGTCTATCTCTGAAATAGCTTCGGAATCCATCCCGGTCTCTCCGAGTCTGCTGTCTGGTTCATGCCCTGCCTGTCCAGCACCTGGGCCACCGCCTCCCCCGCCAGCTCATCCTCCACACCGCTGCTGCTGCCGCTTAGTTCTCTAAACAAGGCTCTGATCACGTTCCTTCCCTGTTGGAAACCCTTGTATGGTGCTCTGTTTCCCCCAGCAAAAAGCTCCACATCTTTAGAGTGATATTCATTTGCTAACATTCTTGTGGAGACCTGCAGGTGCCAGGCAGTGTGCTGGACCCTGGGGTCCCGTGATGAATGAGGCCCAGTGTCTGCCCCCGGGGAGCTCACTGTTGTATAACAGAAACTGCTCTAAGCCGCAGTTACCCACCAGCTCAGTGGACTGCAGCAGGAGAGGTGACTGGACAAGGAGTACACACGGAGCCTGCCCTTCTGAGTTCACACTGTGTGCCCTCCTGCCTTTGAGCCCGCTCCCTGACCACCCTGTGCTCGCTCATAAGTCTGTGCTCCTGTCTTTTCCCTTCTATCTGGAATGTCCTTTACTGCCTTCCTTTTGGAGACCGGCTGTGCATCCTTTGATGCCAGCTCCGATAGTACACCTGCCTCCTCCAGGAAGCCTTCCTTGACCCCCTGCCTGCATTTGTTCATTCCATGGCTCATTTATCCTTTGACAGACAGAACCAATTCCTCTGCCCAAACCTTTTTTGATAGCATTTAAGTAGACTTTTCTGATGACATCGACTAGACTATATCATAATTATCTGGCCATAATTATCAGACTATCATAATTATCAAGGCCAGGCCCTGCTTAGTTTTATGCCCATTGCTCCCTGCCCAGCACAGAGCCTGACATAATATTGTTGCTCTGTAAATGCTTGCTGAGTGAATGAAGTCTTTTAACAGTTGTGCACCTCAGTTTCTTCATCTGAAAATAGGCCTACTAATACTTTCTTTTTTTTTCTGTTAAAGAATCGTTGGCAGGATTTTGCCAGTAGAGTTTGTGTGTATGTGAAAGTACTTTGTAAACTGTACAGATGAGGGCTTTAATGCAGGGCAGAAAGGAAAGGGCTTAGCTGTTGCCGCCAGGCTGCACCCGACCCCTGGACTGGAATAGCGCCGCTGTCAGAAGACCTGCCTGGCAGCACCAGCTTGGCTGGTGTGGGGGTGTTTCTCAGGAAGGCTGCTCTACCCGCACCCGAAGCCAGGAACGGTTTATGGCTTTGCTCACAGGACTTCTTGTGGAGCAGCCGCTTCCTGGCCTGGGGTCCGGCCTGTCCTTTGTGTGTGCCCAGGCCCTGCAGAGTCCCCATCCCCTCTTCTCTCCTGCCCTGGGGTCCTGTGCCCTATCGCTTAGGGAAAGAGCACTGTAGTAGCAGGTGGTGGGGGTCACTGGACTGGGGTCTGGGGAGTGGTCTAACTCTGCCACTACCTCCAACTCAGCATCACTTGAGCAAGTCCCTTCCCCTCACCTGGCCTGAAACTGAAGGGGTTAGACCGAAGAGGTGCCCCAGGCTCCCTCCCATCACACCTCTCCCTCTCCCTTTATTAAGTTCTAATCCAAATACTGCCTTCTTGTGGAAACCCTACCTGATTTCACCTCCTTCGTGGTCCCATGGTACATAGTTTATGTGTCCATTTTAAATACTTATTTCCCTTTTTTTTTTTTTTTTTCCTGTTTTTTGGCCGCACTGCCGTATGCAGAAGTTCCCAGGCCAGGGATCAAACCTGCGCCACAGCAGTGACAGCGCTGGATCCCTAACTGCTAGGCTGCCAGGGGACTCCTCCTAAACACTAGTTCCTCATGCTTTTTTTTTTCTTTTTCTAATGGCCATACCTGTGGTGCATGGACATTCCCGGGCCAGAGACTGAATCCAAGCCACAGCTGTGACCTACACCACAACCAGATCCCTTAACCCTCTGCGCTAGGCCAGGGATTGAACCCAAGCTGCCTCAGAAACAATGCCAGGTTCTTAACCCACTGCACCACAGCAGACACTGCTCCTACTGACTTTTGAATCACTGGGGAGGCTCCGCAGAACGCCCTCACCGTCTAGCAAGGAAGGGGCCCCACACGGTTAGGGCTCTGAAACCCTCACCTTCAACCAGAGCAGCTTTCTCTGATCTGTTTTTAAATTTTTATTTATCTAAAGGTTTAAACTAACAAAATTCTGCTATATTCATTTCTTGTAATCTGCAAAACAATCCAGTGAGGAGGGGGTTGTTGTATTTTGCTTGTGAGGAAACAGGCTTCGACAGGTTAAGCCGCTGGCCCATAGTCATGAACTCAGATAATGAGAGTGGAGTTTTATTTATTTATTTATTTATTTTTGTCTTTTTGTCCTTTTAGGGCCACACCCACTACATATGGAGGGTCCCAGGCTAGGGGTCTAATCGGAGCTGTAGCTGCCGGCCTACGCCACAGCCACAGCAACACCAGATCCAAGCCACGTCTGCAGCCTACACCACAGCTCATGGCAACGCCGGATCCTGAACCCACTGAGCAAGGCCAGGGATCAAACCTGCAATACCTCCTGGTTCCTAGTTGGATTCGTTTCCACTGTGCCATGACAGGAACTCCTGACAGTGGAGTTTTAAATTGAAATTTGCTTGTGACTTAGTTACCTATGAAGGAGTCTATCTCCTAGCTGTGGCAGCGGCCAGGGCAGAAGAGCTCCCATGATGCTGCGTGAGGAAGGTGGGAGGGCCTGCTTCCCACCCTCTCTCAAGAAGCCTCTCTTGTGCAAGCAGACCCTCTTTAAGTGAAGTGTGAATCTGGCCTTAGCCTTGAGGGTAACTGTTTTGGAAGCTATCAGACACAAAGAGAAAGTTCAGGAGTTCCCTTGTAGTGCCGTGGATTAGCGATCGGGAGTTGTCACTGCAGCAGCGCAGACACTGCTGTGATGTGCATTTGCTCTCCGGTCTAGGAACTTCCACATGCCACAGGTGCAGCCAAAACAAAGGGAGAGAGAGTCCAGTCTCTCACTGGCTAGGGCACTGGTGTGCCTCACAGGTTCATCTAGAACATGTCTAGATGGTACCATCCTCCCAATCCCCAGAGCTGGGCCCAGCTGGGCCCTTGAGCTCAGCCTGCCTGCAGGTGTACTGGGGCTGTGCTCCGCTGGGCCTTCTGCTGGCCATTTAGGGAGATGGAGCCAAACACCCTGAGCCGCAGGGGTCCCTGGCTAGTGGGGACACAGACAAGAGAGGGAGTGTTCCCGGGTATTCTCCACTGTACACATGGCCTGGGCTCAGCACCCAGCCCCTCCACACGGTTTTAGGATGATTTTTCTGGACTTGATTTTCCTTCTCCGTAGACAAGTGCTGCTGCTAATAGTTAATGTGTACTGAGTGCTTACTTTGCGCTAGGGCCTGTATCAGACCCCTTCACGTGACTGGCCTCATTTCATTCACATACTAACCTGGAGGTCGACAGGCACTATTAGAGCAAAGGCTTAAAGAGAGTAGACCCGTTAGTAGCAGTGAGTAGCGGAACCCAAACTTGAACTGGTTTTTTTTTTTTTCCGCCCTTCACCACTGTCCTGTATTGCCCTAGGAATAGCGTCTTGTCTGCCTGTCTTATAGGGCCCTGAGGAAGCTGGGGAAATGTTTTTTCTTCATAAGCTAGAGTAGGGTAAGGAAGACATGCTGCAGATGAATCCGTGCTAAGGATACACCGTTTGTGATGGGGTGAGGATGGTCAGGGGGGTGTGATGGAGATCACATTTGCAGATAAAGATGGGGGTACCACGGGGCGAGGATTTCGAATTCAGTTTGAGTCATTTGACTGCTCACTCATGCAATAAATATTTACTGAGCATCCATTCTGCACAGGGGATTGGGGGTAAAGTAGCAAGCCAGACATGATCCCAGCCCTTATGGAGCCCCTCGGTGTGGAGGAAAGGGTAGCCAGAAGGGTTTCAGCCTTACCTCTGCAGGTCATTGGCAGTGAGACCTTGGGTAAGTTGTGTCTCCTCTAGAAGCCTCCGGTTCCCCATCTGAGCAATGAGATCATAATTCCAGGCCAGCCTGTAGGTTCCGTTAAAAGGAAGGCAGTGGCAGTGCTTTATAGTCATGGAGTACCATATGTGGCTACTTTCTGGCCTTGTCTTCTGATTGACCTCTTGCTCTTCTTGCAGGGCTGCCCAGGAGCCGGAGGACAAGCGCCCGGAGCCCCTCCTGGTAGCTACTACCCCGGACCCCCCCATGGTGGAGGGCAGTATGGTAGTGGGGTACCCCCTGGAGGCGGATATGGAGGAGGTCCTGCCCCTGGAGGGCCTTACGGACCACCAGCTGGTGGAGGACCCTATGGACACCCCAGCCCTGGGGGACTCCCCTCTGGCACTCCAGGAGGACCATATGGTGGTGCGGCTCCAGGGGGCCCCTATGGTCAGCCACCTCCAAGTTCCTATGGTGCCCAGCATCCCGGCCCTTACGGACAGGGACCTCCTCCAGGTAAGTAGAGATCTTGGCTGCAGGTGCCTCCGATCTTGTTCTGAGTTACCCAGGGCCCTTCCCTGCCTTTCCTGTGGCTGTGCAGGCAGCCTGGGCTCTGGCACCGTAGCCTCTTGCCTCTAGCTTAGCTCGCATTAGCAGAATGAGAAGTCTGTCAGTTTTACTACGGTAACAGCAGCTCCAAAGTCTCTTTGGCTTACAACGGCATTTATTTCTTTTGCTCGCTTGCACTTATTTACTCTTGCTTATGTGTGGGCAGCTGTGGGCTTGGAGCTGAGGCTGTGCTCCACATGTCTTTTCTTTCCAGGATCCAGGCTGGAGGAGCAGCCCCTGTTTGGGATACGCTGTTCTTGGGGCGGACAGAAAGGGGCAGGAGCGCTGGCAGGAAGGCAGGAGGCCTAAAGCTTCTGCTCTGAAGTACTTTGTATCTCTTCCCCTCCATCTATTGGCCAAGCCACATCCTCTTGCAAGCCTGACATCTGTAGGGTGGGGATGGATACTCCTCTCCTTGGAGGGGCTGTGCAAGCCGCGGCAGTGGAGAGGATGCGCCGTGTTCTTGTAGGGAAGCGGGGCAGGGGCTGGGCTAGCAGGCAAGTTGGAGACAACACTACCATCTGCCGTAGGAAGACACCCCATTTCAGGGACACTGAGTGCTGTACGAAGAAAGGCGAGATGGCATAGTGGTTGAAAGCTTGGGCTTTTGAGATCAGACCACTTACTGACTTGACCACACTGCTTCATCTCTTTAAGCCTCAGTGTTCACATCTGTAAAATAGGTAAATGCGACTACCTCACAAGATTTTTTTTTTTTTTTTTTTTGTCTTTTTGTCTTTTTGTCTTTTTGTTGTTGTTGTTGTTGCTATTTCTTGGGCCGCTCCCCGGCATATGGAGGTTCCCAGGCTAGGGGTCTAATCGGAGCTGTAGCTACCAGCCTACGCCAGAGCCACAGCAACACGGGATCCGAGCCGCATCTGCAACCTACACCACAGCTCACGGCAACGCCGGATCGTTAACCCACTGAGCAAGGGCAGGGACCGAACCCGCAACCTCATGGTTCCTAGTCGGATTCGTTAACCACTGCGCCACGACGGGAACTCCATCACAAGATTTTTAATAAGGATTAGATGGGAACGTGCAGGTAAACACCAGGCACAGTGTCTGGCGAGCAGGAGGGGCTCAGTGAACCGTGTTCTGTGAGAGGACGCGTCTGGGGCAAACTCAACAGAGTATTCGGCATTTAATGCGACAGCAGATGCAGCAAGGGTTGTATCCCTGAGAGATGCCAAGGCAGGCAGGAGAGTGATGGGATAAGACAGGAGAAGAATAAAGAGCAGAGACGTAAAGGTGAGGCACTGGGCGGGCTGGGGGCTGGGGAGGGGGCTTGGCAACTCAGTAGAAGCAGGGGATCTTAGGTGGGGGCTTCAGGCTCAGTGAAGGTTTCTGAGTGGTCTCGGATGGGGGCGGGGGGCTGGGGGTCAGGGAAGGTAAGTGCCCAGACCCCTGCATCCTCTCAAACTTGTCCAGTCAGCCTCTCTGCAGAATGCTTGTTCCCAGGAGACCACAGCAGCAGTGAGGCAGCTGGAATCACTCTGGCGCCCCTGAAGGGCCTCCAGGGAAGGTGCTGCTGGGAAGCTGCGGCATCTTAGCATACATACCCCGCAGGTGGCCAAGGGAGAGGCTCAGACCTTGGGGCTTCTGAACACTCTGAGTCGGTGGCATTTATCTTGTCAGAGCCAGAGCTGCTGGTTGTTTGCTTTCAGCTCAGTAGCTTCCTGGTAGATTTTCTCCTCCTTTTAAAATCCTGTTTCTGAGCCTGCGTGAGGTCACTGCAGGGAAAGGAGCCCCTGGCTGGGAGGCTTATCCCTCTGGGGCCTGAGGCCAGAGCTAATCTCTGGGGCTGTGGGGGAGAGGGGAGATATGCCTCAGACTCTTAGCTGCTCAGCCTCTGCAGCTGCCTCTGGCCTGGCCACTTCCTCACCAGTGCTGCCAGTGAGCCCCTGGAGCCCTGCTTCCTAGAGCATGATCCATATTTCACCTGCATTGCAGTGACCTGGGGGCCCCGCCTTAGCCCCACTGGATCCAGGATCTAAACATTGAGCACCACGCTATACAAGAGGCTTGACCATAACGGTGCCCACTGCCCGCAGAAAGGATCCTAAGGGCACTCGACTCCCTAAAGGCCTTCCCAGCTCCTCACCTGCTGTTGCCCCGCCCTCTGGTCAACCAGAGACCCCCACCACCACCACCACCACCGCAGGAGTACTTCAAACACATTGTGCCTTTGCCACACGCTTTGTCTTCTCCCCATCGCTGCAACTCTTTATCATCCTTCCAAACCCAGTTTAAATAGCCCTTCCTCTAGGATTAGGTGACTGCACATGTTCCAGGCCCTTTGCAAAAACTTTATTTTGCTGTTAATTTCATTTAATCCTCACAGCAGCCTGGGAAGTAGGTCCATTTTAGAAAAGGGGAACGCAGTGCTCAGAAAATGAAACAGTTTCTCTAGGGTCACACAGGCTAGTGAGGATCAGAGCTCTTTGCTTCCAGAGCCTGAGCTCGTCTATGCTGACTGCACAGACCACCTGTTACAGAGACTCTCCCGCCCGTGGCTGTGGCCTCCCCTCCCCTATGGCATATCAGCTCTTTAGGAAGGAGGATGGGGCCTGCTTGGATCTTCCAGCGAGGTCAGACTAATCCTTCAGTCAGGCAAACCTGTTTCCTTCCAGCCTCACCTTCGGGCAGTGATTTCGCCATGTCTCTGATATTCCCTTATGCAAAGGAGTCCTTTTTGTGGCTGGCCAACTCAGCAGGTTTACCAAAACGTAGTAACTCTGGCTTTTCCCAAGACAGTCTTCTGTGCTCTGCTCTCCTCTGCACACCGTCTCTCCCCTCGCCCTCAGCCCACCCGGCATGTCTTTCCAAACTCATGAGCTTTTCTTCCCTCTTCTGATGTACAGACAGAGCTCCGAGACACACAAAGCTGTTTGAACCATGACAA
Organism: Sus scrofa; assembly: GCF_054392235.1. NCBI lineage: Eukaryota > Metazoa > Chordata > Mammalia > Artiodactyla > Suidae > Sus > Sus scrofa. Next base: position 92,622,018 of record NC_139388.1, on the reverse strand, counting down.
CCACACTAATAATGAGCAGTTATATAGGACTTAGATGGTGCCAGGTGCTGATCTAGGGTTTTTCATATATTAATTATATCTTGACAGTAACCTTAACCTTATGAAGTAGATGCTGTTGTGTCCTCCTTTCACAGTTGAGAAAACGGAAACCCAAGTTACTTAAGTAACTTAGCCAGGGTCACACATGGGAGAGCTGAAACCCAAGTTACTTAAGTAACTTAGCCAGGGTCACACATGGGAGAGCTGGGACTTGAACTGAGAGGCCCACTCTAGCCGAACGGAGCTCCTCTCCTTTCTGTGTCTGCCTCCGTGCTGGCCTTGGGGATGCAGAGCTGAGTTAGGCTGGGATCTTGCCCACATGTTGCTCCAAGTCTAACCTCGAGGGAGCAGGAAAAAATGTGTATGCTGTGGGGTGATCAGGGCCTTCAAGAGACGGAGTGCAAAGGAGAGAAGAAGGAGGCCTGCAAAAGGATGGAGGGCAAGGGAAGCCTTTAGGGAAGGAAGAGCATTTTATTTGGGTTTTGAAGGGTGGATGCACAGAGCTGAGGGAGAAGGGAGAGAACCCGGGGAGTAAAGGCTCCGCGGGGGGCTGTGCAGTTCTGGGTAGGAGCGAGCATCCTGCTGCATCTAGGCTGGAGCACAGTGGGGGCAGCGTGACAGGTAGACGGGGGTAGACCGCATTGCAGGGGGACTAGAATGCTGCTTTAGGGATGCTGGACTTTATTTTGTAGGCAGTGGGAAGCCTTTGAAGAGCTTTGAGTTGAGGTGGGGGGAAATTGGTGAGAAAAGAGTGGAATTTTACTGAGATTACTCAACAGCAAATGCTCGGTGTTAGAGAGTTGCTTTGAGGATGATTTGATTAGGAATCGGCGGTTGTTCATAAGCCAGATGAGGGGTGTCAGAATCGGGGCAGGAGCAGTAGGAACAGGGTAGGGTTGATACCAGTGTGTGGCGCTGCCAGCTTTGGGTAGCTCTTTGGATCTCTGGGATGAGAAGGTGTCAGAGATGTTCTCGAGAGGTCTGGAGATGGGGACGAGCATCAGAGGTGACAGGGAGGGAAGAGAGATGGGGCTCCATGGCCACCCACACTCAGGCAGCTCGGGATAGAACATGCCATCTCCCTGTGCCAGTCAGAGCCCAGTCAGAGATGCATTGGACCTGGCACCCAGGCCAGAGAGCTCCCTGCTGCTGGGACTCTTGTACCTGCCTCTGGGCTGTGCATGTTAGGTGCTCAGCAGATAGTTTTGGGTCCCTAGTCTGTGGGGAAGAGATAATCCCCCTTTCAGAGCATTCTTAACCTGCCAGACAAGTCCCTATTCCTTAGAAACTTAAAATCGAATACAGAAGTGACTGGAGCTCCTTCAGGCTTCGTGGAGGAGAAATCAACCACAGATCCTCGTGAGTTTACACAGAAGGTCCTCTTCCATTAGAGTCAGGGTGTAGTCTTGATGGAAGACGGGGGTGGTGGGGGGTAGGCAGATTTGTGAGGCTCTCTGGGTAAGGAAAGCTTGTCTCCAGGGAGGCACCAAGGCTGGCCCTTCCCAGCGTCTCTGCAGATTGGTCCTGAGACTTGGGTCTGATGGCCCTGGTTGGCACCCCTTCCTGCAGGTGGAGCCCCTCCCAATGTGGACCCCGAGGCTTACTCCTGGTTCCAGTCGGTGGACTCTGATCACAGTGGCTACATCTCCATCAAGGAGCTGAAGCAGGCCCTGGTCAACTCCAACTGGTCCTCATTCAACGACGAGACGTGCCTCATGATGATAAGTGAGTCGTAGCCTTTCCCCAAGGGCTCAAGCTGGGGCAGAGCCCCCTCCTGTCTGATGGAAGGCGGGTGGGAGGCCATTCTGAGGAGAATGCTTTCCTTCAGGCAGGAAGCTGGGTTCAAGGTGAGATCCCTTAGATCGAGAGCTCTTTTCCTTAGGTCTTTTCTCAAGTTCTAGACCTTGCTGAGTCGTAGACCAGCTCAGTTTCTCGTTCTGCAGGATGGGCCCCCCTGGCCTGGTAGGAGATGGCAGGGAGGGGTCAGCTGCCAAGCCGGGGGAGAAGATGTGGTTCTGGCAGAGGAGGGGCTGCTGCAGTACTCGATGTGGGGGGGCGGGTGTCGGGAGCGGCGTCTGGGCCTCAGCCTGTGATTCTGTGGCGACTCCTGCTCCAGCCTGTGGAGAAGGCTGCCTCCGTGGTACCTGAGGACCCTTGGCCCTTAGTCCTGAAGCCTTTTTTCCTTTCTCCCCAAGACCTGTTTGACAAGACCAAGACAGGCCGCATCGACGTCTACGGCTTCTCGGCCCTGTGGAAATTCATCCAGCAGTGGAAGAACCTCTTCCAGCAGTATGACCGGGACCACTCAGGCTCCATTAGCTACACAGAGCTGCAGCAAGGTGAGGGCCTGGCAGGGCCTCGGTACACAGGCAGAGCTGGACCTTTCTCTCTACTCCCTGAGACGGAGCAAGAGGTTCTCTCTGGCTCTGACTACCAGATAATCCCACTGCACTGGGAGTGCTGCCCTCAGCACGGGCCCACTCCCCACCCCTTCTGTGGCCTGGCTGGGCAGGGAGCCCGGAACGCCTGGCTCCAGGATCAGAGCTGGACTCTGGTGATGGGATTCCAGGCAGCATGAGGTGAGACAGGCCCAGCCAGCAGGGAGCCTTGCGGATGGATACTCAGCAGCCCAGGGGACTTTGAGACCTGTATGTATGGCTTGTGTGGCTCTTTCCTCTCTAGCTCCTCACGTGCAGAATGGAAAGATCTCTGCAGAGGGGCTCAGAAAGATGGCTTCTGTTGCTACAGCTCTGCTAGAAGGCAGTGTCTTCCCAGCTCTGGGACCCAGACCACTCTAAAAGTTGCAGTTGGATAAGATGACCTAAGGCCACAGCTTCAGGTCTGGTTCCAATTCTGACTTTAGAGGATGGGTAGTTAGTGGATGATGAGAACCTGATGAGAACCAGGCAGGGAGCTTTGCCACATGAGAGGGAGAAAGGGCTTCCCAGAGAGCCCAGCCCCTTGCCCTGGTGGTAGATTTGGGTCAGACTAAGTCAGGCGGGGGAGACCCCCTCTGTTGTCAGGTGCTGATGTGGTGATGGATATTGGTTAAGGGGATATTATTATCACGAGAAAGCTGTTATTTATTGAATGCCTGCTGTGGCCAGGCATTGTAATAAGCACTCTTCATAGGTGCTTGTTACATACGAGAGATGTTACATCACTTGCTCTCCCTCTGTGATAGCTACTAATTCTTGTTCCCCACCCTTAGATGAAGGATCTCTTATTATTACCCTTTTACAGATGAGACAACTGAGGCTTAGTCTGGTAACTTGCCCAAGGGGCAAGAGCGAAGGGGCGCTGACATTTTAGTCTGAGCTGGTAGATGATAGAGGAAGAAGGAAGCACCCAGGTGGAGGGATGGGGGAGCAGCCTCGCCTGGGGAGATGATGATGATTTTATTACTTTTAATAAATAACACTTAACTGAGTGCCTCTTAGGTGCCAGGCGCTAGGCCAAGTGCTTTGCATGATCGCTTCCTTTAATCCTTACTAGAACCTACAAGATAACTGTTATCCCCGTTTTAGAGCTGATATGATGAGGATAAGCAGGGTTAATAAGCAGCTTGCCGAGGGGCTGTCTTGACTCCAGAACAGGCCCGTGTAGCCTCTATGCTGAGCTGCCTCTAGTGCCTGCCCTGGGCAGCGGGGCCTGAGGGGACTCAGGCTTCTGTCTGTAATACAGACAAGTCAGAGATGAGCATGGACAGACTGGGGTCATTCTGGGACCCTTGGGCCCCTAACTGAACAGACAGTAATAGAGATTTTGAGAAAGAGGGATAGAGGCCTTCCAGCTAAGGGGAGCATCCAGGCAGAGCCCCCGCTGTGCTCCTGCTGTCTTGGACAGCCCTTGGGATGTTTGTTTCTGCTTTGGGGCCAGTCGCCTTGAAGTTCCTGTACTGCTGTGCCCCCTGGAGCTGGATGATGGCAGCACTCACAACAGGCTCTTGGGTCTGCTCTGTGTGCCCTCCTCTCCAGCTCTGTCCCAGATGGGCTACAACCTCAGCCCCCAGTTCACCCAGCTCCTGGTTTCCCGCTACTGCCCGCGCTCCGCCAATCCCGCCATGCAGCTCGATCGCTTCATCCAGGTGTGCACCCAGCTGCAGGTGCTGACTGAGGCCTTCCGGGAGAAGGACACCGCTGTGCAGGGCAACATTCGGCTCAGCTTCGAGGACTTCGTCACCATGACAGCCTCTCGGATGCTATGACCAGGCCATCTGTGGAGTGGGGAGTGCACCAGGGGTCCTTTCCTGGCTCCTAGGGTGGGAGAAGCATGTAGGCCTCGCTTCTTTTCTTGCCCCTCCCAGAAAAAGAATTTTCCTTGCCTGATGCAGCACTGTTCCCAAAGAGGGCAGAGAGTCCTTCGTCTTAGCCACCAAATAGTAGGCTGAGGCCACACAGGTATGGGCCTGACCTAGGAGAGGACTGGAAGTTGAATGTCCTTACAGCCCTGAGCATTGAAGTGGTGCAGGAGATGCTGGTCATTGCAGCAGAATTAGTGTCCAGTCAGCTGGCTCCAGCCGCTAGCTTTCCTTTCTGTGCCCTGATGCCAGTGGTAAGTGGTCATCGGCCTTGTACCATTAGCACCTGCGTCCCTTCCTCTGCTGCCAGATGAACCTCGTTTCTCCAAAGTGGAATCCGACCAGAGATTTGCCCATGGGACCAGTGGCTCGGATTCCACTCCCACAGGTCCGTGGGTGTTGACTCCTAGCTGCCTGGGGGCTGTGCCTGCTCAGGGAGCTCAGGCAGTCTGTTCTCTGGGCCTCTTTGGCTAGGCTACCCCTCTGCAGCGTGGACCCCTCTGCTTGGCTTCAGTCCCCAGGGGACAAGCTACCACCCCCCACTGCCAATGCTTTTTTTAAAATTTGTGTTTTTTTCATTCGGGGCCAAAAGTTCAGTGAAACTGTAAGCTTCAATAAAAGAATAAAACTCTGGCGTGTGGAGCTCCTGTTGTGTCTTAATGGGTTAAGGACCCAGTGTTGTCTCTGTGAGGATGCACGTTGGAATCCTGGCCTTGCTCAGTGGGTTAAGGATCCAGCGTTGCCACAAACTGTAGCACAGGCCTGCAGCTGCAGCTCTGATGTGACCCCGGCCCAGGAACTTCCACATGCCTCAGATTCAGCCCTAGGAAGAAAAAAACAAAAGAACTCCACAGTTCCACGTTTTCCACCACACCTTCCCAGTTACAGGTTCATACACTCATCCATTCTTTGATTCAGTGAATATCTAAGTACATGCTGTTTGCCACGCCATGCCGAAAGCAGCAGCTCAGGGCATCACCGCCTCTGTGGGGCTGCTCTCCCTTGCCGGGGTAAAGCTTGGCTTAGGGGCCTGCCAGGCCCAGTCCAAGATGCTGGCTGTGTGTTTTATAGCAGTTTTAGGACTGGCATCCTGGGCTACAAGCAGTCACTCCAGCCTTTTCACAGCAAGGCCTTTTTATTATCTCAAGCCCTAGTTTTATCTTCCAGACAAACTGCATTTATGAAGTCATAACTTTCCCCCCATTTTTATTAATCACAGACATCTGTACTCGCCAGCTGGATCTTGAGATGAGCATAATAACCAGTCTATACCAAACGTTTGTAGTGATCCGACAGAACTTCAATCCAAAGCCAAGACACCAGACGTTTTGATTTGCTTGGGGGACCTTACGATGGGTAACAGTGAGCTAATCCTTTCGCTTTGGGGATGGAGATAAGAAAGCGGGGCTTTCCTCCCTGCTTGGTTGGGAAGCAGCTCAGTGAGGCCAGCAGGCATGTGGGGCTGAGCCAGTTCAGCCCTGTTCTCTGGGAAGCTGTCATGTGAGCGTGCTGGAATCAGATGGAATCCAGCTCCCAGAGGCCAGCCCCATTTGGAGCTAGACTCCCCTCCATCTCCCCACTGTGAGAATGGCCTCCGCTTGCCAGCCTCCCGTGACAGATAACTCCGTGCCTTTCCAGGCAGCCCATTTCCTCCTTGACTGGTAGGAATTTCTTTCTGAGGTGGATTCCAAATCCTGCCACCTTGAAAATGCCACCCGCTGCCTAAGGTTGTCTCTCTTGGGCCACCCAGCACATATTTCACCCCTTTCTGCACGCGGCCCTCCTCGTAACTGGAACCTGCCCCAGGTTCCCCCAGGCTGGATCATCCCGGGCCTTCAGCAGCTCTTCACTAAGCATCACTCCCCTTGGCATCCTGGGGATGCCACCTCCCCTGGTGCATTCACCAGGGCTTTCACCTCCCCTGAATTTTCTCCAGTTCACCCGAGTCTCCCAAAATGGGGGCCTGAGGCCACCAGGGTGCTGGGTTCAACCAGCAGAGATGAGAGCAGAACTGCCGCCATTAGGTAAACTGCTATTGTTTTCTTCTTCCCACTGAGCCAAGTGTCTACGGAAACCCGTGTCTAGAACAGTGCCAGTCGTAGTCTATCGCCCTGAGGTGTCCAGGACCTGGGTTCGGCCATGTGGGCATGGTTGATCCCGAGCTTGGGGGCCAGCCCTCACACCTCGTTCCGCACACTGCCCCTCCATGCCTGCTACGAACTGGATAAAGCTGGGAGCAGGCGTGGGGCGTGGGTGGGACAGCCCGGCCTGTCTGGCAGCCACCGCACCTCGGTGGAAATGTTCATGTGAGCTTGGCCGGCGAGTCACCTGGAGAGCGGGCGGGATGGAGTGCTCGGACCACTCCCTCCACCTGCTCTGCCTGCGAGGAGGGGCGCCAAAGCAGTCCTGGGCTGGGCCCCTGGCAGGAGCTGGGTTTTGCCCCACTTCTGGACGGGCGAGGTCATTAATCAGGTTAAGCAGAGCGGCGCACGGCCGAGCCGGCCTCTGCCAGATGGACATCTCCCGCTCCTCCCAGCAGAGAGCCCTTCAGCCTGCGTTCTACCTCCCGCTCTGGCAGCAAGGAGCAGGGCCTCCGGCAGCCCTCTAATCATCTTGGTGGCAGACGGGGCACGTCTAGCCAAGTCTCTGGCTTTCTCTTTTCATCCTGTGAGTTCATAGAAAATAAATGCCAGCCCTGATTTCCAAGAAGGTGAAGATAACACTCAATCAATCTGTTAACGCTGCTGTCCGCCCACCCTACCCCCTTACCTTCCATAGGCCGCTGGCCCGTGAGCAGACACATGTGGCCAGGATCGAGGTCCTGGCATCAGAGGGTCTGCAGTGCGTGAGGGGGCAGCAGCGGGTGCGCTCTGAGGCCTGGCCGGGGGCCACCTGGGACCTCATGTGTCAGGGAGGAGAGGTGGGAGCGGTCAGAAGATCGCTGCATGCCAGCGCTGCCTTGTCTCTCCGCTCCCCCAGCCTCCCACCTTCTCACTCCTAACCTAAGAAGCACAGATTTTGTGCAGTGGCAAGGAAAGGGAACATTCAGTGCCAGGCTATTAATTACAGTTGCTTCGGGCCGCTGGCCTCCATGCCAAATGGCCCCACGGAGAGTGTCTTATCACACCCCCAAACCTACGGGGTCTAGTCTACGGTGTGTGCGCTTGGCATGCAGTGAGGATGAGGCTCAGACTAGTTCACACTGGCCTCAAGGAGCGGCTGGCCAAGCGCAGCCTGGACTTCAGGGAGCCCCTGGACCAGATGGAAATGCCCGCTGGGACCCTTATAGCAGACTCTGGGGAAGACCTGTAATTGGGTAAGGGGGGGTCTTTGGGAGGAAGGCCAAGCTCTGGAAAGATGACAGGATGGATGGTACTGTGGGGTATGGCCAAGCGACAGGAATACAGGGATAATCTTGTTCATTGCACTTTACAGTTTGCAAAGAGCTTTCCACTTTCGTAAGCATGCTTAATCCTCACATCAATCCCGCTTAGGCGACACAGCTCAGAGAAGGGAAGTGACACTGCCCAGCGTTCAGCAGGCAGAAAACCAGAAGTGCAGCCCTGGTCTTGCACCGCATCCAGCAGTCTTTCTACAGGAGCAGGGGTGGGTCCCCCAGGAGCCGGAAAAGCAGCCCAGGCAGGGAACAGTTTGCACCTCCTGGAGCCACCGGGATGGCCCTCACTCAGGGCAGCACCGTGGTGACGCTGGTGAGCACCACGTGCTCTGAGATTTTGGAGACGGAGCACCGGCTCTGCAAGGACAAGGACTTGTGGCTGGCAGAGGAGCGAGGGCTGGGGGCCTTCAGGGAGCCGCAGGGACCCAGGCCAGGCAGGCAGCAGGAGAAGGCAGCCTTAAACTGCTCCCGGAATTTGCCTTGGTTGAGAGACAGGAGACACAGCCATAAGGAGACGGATGCGGCAGGAAGGGGCCTTGGGCCCAGGGACACCCACGCAGCTCCAGCCAAGCTGCCTGTGAGGGGGCGGAGGGAGGGGCAGAGCTGGGCTGGAGAGAGCCCCAAGGCGACCTCGTCACTGCCAAAGAGAGTGAGGACAGAGGCTCTGGAGCTGGTTCCCAAGGAGAAATGCAATTTTCATCTGATTCCTTGACTGCGCTCTGGCTCTGAGCCCGGCTCCAAGCACGGTGTCTGGCTCAGGGGCCCAGGCCACCTCCGCCCTCATTGGGTGTAGGTGGCAGGGCTCAGGGCTCACCATCTGTGGCTAGGCTTAACCCATCTCTGCCCCCAGGTGATGAAAATGGCAGCAGCCCTCACACAAGGCCCTGTGCCAGGTGCCTGAGCTTGTCCCCCCAAAAGTCAGAGAGGCTGGAGTCCTCTATCCTCACTCCACAGGGGAGACACACAGAGGTGCAGTGGCTCGCCAAAGGTCACCAGCTAGAAATTGGACCCCGCTGTAATTCCAGAGTCCTCCGCTTAAAGGGGTGGAATGTGGGGAAGGAGGGACAACTACGGTCACCTGCACAACCAGAGGACACCACGAAACAGATTCTGGCTGCAAGTGAATAACCATGTTTCATCACCCCATAAGCCTCTCTGGAGCCCAGGAGAGGGCCAGGCACACAGTAGGCATTCAATAAATGCAGAGCAAACAAAGGGATGCTTCCTGACACGTCCTCCACCACCTCTCATCTGTTCTCTCCTCCCATCTGGAAACCAGCAGGCTCGCCTGTGTGGAGTTACTCTCTACTCTCAGTGAGGGTTTACCATACCGACCCCAGCCTCTTCTTTAACCTTTCAGTCTTTTTGCAAAGATGGTGCCCAGGCTCGAATAATCATATGGTCAGTTCTCTAAGGCCTGTCCGAGTCAGAGGTCTGGTGAGTCACCCTGCTGAGCCCAGGGAGGGGGCTGGGCTGGGGGCCTTTCCACCTTGAGACTGGGAGGTGCTGGGAGGGGGTGGGGACTGTGGGACAGCCCAGAGAGGAGGCCCAGGCTGGGGGCAGGGGACCAGGGATGCCTGGACTTGCAGAGGGGAGAGCGAGAGGCCTGGCGTTAGAGGCAGGTGGATTCAGGGGTAGCCCCCTAAATTCTGGCCACTCTGCCAGTAAGCATCTAGCTGCGTGTGGGAAAGCTGCTCCCTGGCCCTGGGCTGCCTCTCCTGGTGGCCCTCCCTTCTCCCTGATGCCTCAATTATGCAGTCATCTTCTTAGATGGAGCCTGTGTGGACCAGGCTGGCTGGTTGGCAGTCCTGCTGTGCATGCACCAAGCAGGAGTGGACGTGAGCTGGCCTAGCCCCTGCCCTCCCACCCTCTCACTGGGCTGCATAATTGGCAAAACTGGGTCCTGGTACCGGTCACCTTTCTCTGGCCCCTGTTGGGAGTGTGGCCTGTCTCCCACTTAGGCCAGGGCTTCTGGGCGGGGCCAAGCTGTGCCCCGCCCCCCAGTGGGAGGTCCCAGAGCAGAGTCCCGATCCCTGATCCCCGAGGGGTGGGGGAGCAGGTGTCTCCTTCCCTGCCAGGCTTTATTCGGCCTGGATAGGAGGTGGGGAGACTGTTGTCCTGGGGATTGTTGCCCCCTTCAGTCCCTGTGCCTCCCAGCCCACTCACCACTGAGGAAGTTGTAGATGATGGGGTTGGCGGCGCTGTTGGCGTACACCAGCCAGTGGGAGAAGGTGAAGCAGGCGTAGACGGCTTCCCGGTCACTGGTTTGGCGGAACATCCCGAACACCCTAGGACAGGGGGACGAGACACTCAGAAATGGGGTAGAGGTGTGTGTCCGTGTGTTTGCATTGGGCAGGGGGGTCACTGCCCTCATCTAAGAGACAGGAAAACCAAGGCTCAGAAAAGGAAGATGAGTTGATGAAGGTCCCATAGCTTGTGAATGGCTATAAAGTACAGGAGTCCCACTGCCTCTTCCGTCCCCCTGGGGTAGGGGGGCTTTTCCTGGGCCTCTGGATCTGGAGTCCTGACCACAGTTTGGGGTTATGACCAGAGTGGGCCTAGGCACAGGGACCAGGATACCTCCACTCAGTCACAGGCTATCGATACCCTGGGCCTCCCCCAACTTTATTATTTTTTTTTTCTTTTTAGGGCCACACCTGCTGTATGTGGAAAGTCTCGGGCCAGGGGTCAAATAGGAGCTGCAGCTGCAACCTACGCCACAGCTCACAGCAACACCAGATCAGAGCCACATGTGCAATCTATGTGGCAGCTTACGGCAATGCTGGATCCTTAACCCACTGAGCCAGGCTAGGGATTGAACCTGCATCCTCACAGAGACAACTTTGGGTCCTTAACCCGCGGAGCCACAACAGGAACTGCCCCCTCCACATCATCGTCCATCCTCACAGCTGCATGAGTCATAGACATCATCCATTTTTCAAATAGGGAAACTGAGGTTCAGAGAAGTAAAGTGATAGAGCCAAGCTCACACAGCCAGGAGGCGGCCAAGCACAAACTCACAATGAGATTGTCTCTTGCCAAATAGCCCTCGGTCCTGCCCTGCACCCCATGGCAAACTTGCTGTTCTTCCAGACACCTGTGGGCATGATCTCTCCCTTCCTTCAAGTTTCTCCCAAATGCCACTTCCTTAGAGAGGCTTTTTTTTTTTTTTTTCCTAAACCATTACATCTAAAACAAAAGATTAAGGAATTCTCATCATGGCTTAACAGTAACAAACCCGACTAGTATCCATGACAACGTGGGGTTCTATCCCTGGCTTTGCTCAATGGGGTAAGGATCCGGCGTTGCTGTGAGAGCTCTGGTGTAGGTCACACACGGGGCTCAGATATGGAGTTGCTGTGGCTGTGGCACAGGCCAATGGCTACAGCTCTGATTTGACCTCTAGCCTGGGAACCTCCGTATGCTGTGGGTGTGGCCCTAAAAAGATAATACATAAATAAATATTAAAAAAATAAAAAGGTTTAAAAAAACCCCACCAACCTGTCACTGTCACTCTCTCTGCCTTTTCCCCTCTTATTTCTCTTCATAGCAGTTATCACTGGCTGATGCTAATATCCATCCATTCTCTCTCCCACTAGAGGTCACCTCCATGAAGGCAAGACGGTATCCTGTGCACTTGTTCACTCTGTTCCCAGCCCCTACAATCTGAGGCTCGAGTGAATCAGAGAGAATTTTCACAGTAGCCCTAGGAGGCAGGCCAGTTGTTGTTCACATTTTGCAGAGAAGGCGATTGAGGCTCAGAGAAGAAACACGACTGGCCCAAAGTCACACGGTGGATGCGCGGTGGCGCCAGGTCTTTCTCCAGAGCAGAGAGAGCACCTTCCTTGCACCCGCCACCTCGCCCCACCCGCAGCCACGCCCCACGTGCTCTCACCTCTTGAGGACATTGAGGACACTGATGGGCAGGTAGCAGAGGGCAAAGACCAGCAGCACCACCATCAGCATCTTGGCCGTCTTCCTCCGAGCCCGCATCTGCTTCACCTCGGCCAGGAAGGCACGGGCCCGAGGCGGGGGCTCTGCACCCGGGCCCTGCCCCTGGTCCTCCAACTGGTCCGAGGGCCGCTTCCAGTTCCTCACCAGGGCCGAGGTGGTGCCAGGGATCTGTCCAGCACACACACAGACAGCAGCGGTGGGTCCAGCCCCTTGGGTGGGTCATTCTGCTTTGCTGGGCCTGCTCTGGGCTGGACCCTGGGACAGGGTGGCGGTGGGCAGGGGAACAAACCCTTGCAGTGGGAAGGAACCTAGTGTTCATGATAAAGCCCAGCACTCGACTTGAGGGCACTTCCATTCTCCATCTTATTGTGATGTCACCCACAACATGCCTCTTGGGAAGGTATTATTGGTCCTTAGTTATAGATGAGGTAGGGGACCCTTGACAAGTCCCCAGGGTCACAGTCTGGGGCCTGACCATCCTCCAAGCTACCCCCCCCCTTCCTTTTATTTATTTATTTATTTATTTTTTTCTGTCTTTTTGCCTTTTCTAGGGCCGCACCCTCGGCATATGGAGGTTCCCAGGCTAGGGGTTTAATCGGAGCTGTACCCGTTGGCCTGCGCCAGAGCCACAGCAACGCGGGATCTGAGCCACATCTGCAACCTACACCACAGCTCACGGCAACGCCAGATCCTTAACCCACTGAGCAAGGCCAGGGATTGAACCCACAACCTCATAGTTCCTAGTTGGATTCGTTAACCACTGAGCCATGACGGGAACTCCTGCCCCCCACCCCCATCTTCCTTAAATCGCCACTTACATCCTTGGGGGTAGGGTGGGTGATGAATCATGCCTCCCCCTGGCCAGCTCCTGACCTGGGGAAGCTTGAGCAAAGGGTGAGCAAGCAGGCAGCATGGAATGGCCTGGGCCTCAGAGTAAATGTCCCAGCCTGGGTCGGTGCCCATAGGCCTATGATGGTGCCAGGCTGCTGGATATCCTCAAGCCTCTCCCACCCTGGACCCCTGAATCACCCCAACAGAAGGGCCCAAGGCTAGGTTTGGGAAACTTGGGGGCTAGGGCCAGCTCAGCCATTGACCTTGGTCAACTCACTTTTCTTTTCTGAGCCTTGGCTTTCCTGTTAGTTAAGGATATTGACTCCTGCCATCTTGACTAGGGGACCGCGAGGAGCAGATGGCAAGTGTTGCTGAACTGCTCGGCTGCTGGAGTTCTGGCCGGCCTCGTCCCCTGCCCAGGCACTGATCCAGCGCTCACTCCCACCAGTGCCAAGGGCCTCTGAGCACTCCCTCCCCTGGCCCAAACCCCCACAAAACCTGCTTCTGGTCAGTTTGTAACAGAGGAAAGAAGCAAGGCCCTGGAACCAGAAGGTTCTGCCATATTCATTGGCTGTGGCAGATGGTTGCCCTTGGACTTCCTGTCATGGCTCAGGGGTTAATGAGCCTAACTAGTATCCATGAGGATGTAGGTTTAATCCCTGGCCTCGCTCAGTGGGTTAAGGATCCGGCATTCCCGTGAGCTGTGGTGTAGGTCACAGACGTGGCTCGGATCCTGCATTGTTGTGGCTCTGGCGTAGACTGGTGGTTACAACTCCAGTTGGACCCCGAGGCCTGGGAACCTCCATACGCCGCGGGTGTGGCCCTAAAAAAGACACACACACAAAAAAGATGGTTGCCCTCACTCAGCATTCATAAAGTGGGTAATGCTGGTTCTGTGCTTAGACAGTTGCAAAGACACTGCAAGCAAAGTGCCTACTTTTGGGAAGCACCACGGAGGCGCTATCGTTGTGGCGGCCCTGAACTGAGGCTTGGAAGCCCGTAGACCCAGATGTCGGTCCCCGATCTTCACTGCTCAGGGATTGGATCTCTGGGTCTCAGTTTTCTCATCTGCGAAGGTGGGAATCGCGCAGGATGGTGAAGAGGATATAGGACGAGCTGGGAGGGCCTGGGACAACAGCTGGAAGCTACTGAGGTTCGAATGCTGACTATTTGGTTCCAGGGAGGCACCAGCGCTTTGGACCTTGAGTGCGACAGGTCCCTGGGCCCTGCCTCTTTCTGGCTGCAGCCAGGATGGCTTGTTCTGGAAGACAGAGGATTGTCTACTCCCTCAGACCCGTAGCCCTGTCCCCTCCCAGCCCAGACAGTGACACTAGAGTGGGCCTCACCTGGCGGCCCCAGAGCTTGCGGAAGATCTGGAAGTAGGCCATGGCCATGAGGCCCAGCGGGGCCAGGTAGGTGACGATGAAGAAGCAACTGTGGTAGATCTTGGGATAGAGGTCATCTATAGGTGCCAAGAGAGACAAGGGTTGGGTCCATTGTGGGAGCCCCCAGCCTGCCCTGCCTTGCAGTGCCACCCTGCCCTGACTTGGGCCAATGTGAGCAGCTGAGCCCCATTCAGGCACCATGGCAGAGAAACCCTAGCGTTGCCCAGCTCAGGGTGTGTGTCCATCCTTGAGGGGATGCTGGCAGATGTCTACACTGGAGGAGGTACCCACCCTGAAGACACCCCTGCTAGATGCCTGTTCTAGGGTATGTCCCACCCTGGGAGGGCCCGCCCCCAAAGTGCCCTGATAGATGTCTGCCCTGGGGGTTTGTGCCCCAGAGGTGCCCACTTCGGGGGTGCCACCATTACCTGCCCAGCGTTCATCGCAGACAGAGAAGAGCCGGGTGCGGTTGGCTAGTTCAGGCAGCACGCTGCTGCATTCCATGACGGCAGCCTGGGGCACCATGACAGCCAGCGACACCGCCCAGATGCCCAGGATGGAGCCCCGGGCACGCCGGGCAGTGCTCTTGAACAGCAGAGGGTGGCAGATGGCATACCAGCGGTCCAGGGCGATGAAGCTGAGAGTCAGCACTGCCACTGACACAGACACGGCCTGCTCGGTGGGGACACGAAGGCAGTCCTTTAGGAGACCACGTGGAGTGAGTGATGGAGCTCGCAGCCCAGAAACACCAGGCAGCCAGGTGCAGTGCAAATCCTGACTCCACCACTTATTGCTGTGTAGATTTGGGCGGATCACTTACCCTCTCTGAGCCTCATCTGCATCGTGGGAATAGATCAACTACCGGATAGGATTCTTGTGAGAATAAGTGAAATTAGGGATGGAGAATGTCCAGCTCCAGACCTGGCACATAATAGGTGCTCCCTGCTATAAATAACCAACACTTTTGGAAATAACTACATACCAGGGACTGTTCTCATTATCCTCACAACAACCCCTTGAGATGGGGACTCTTACCCCCGTGGTACAGGGGAGGAAACTGAGGCACAGAAAGGTTAAATAATGTGCCTAAAGTGAATTTCCTCACCGGCCTGGCTTTATTCTTAGAGTTACTCGATTGACTAGAAAACCTCAAAAGAAGGGGAAACCCAAGAGGCATTTCCCTCTGCCCTTCCTGGGACCCCAGCCCCTCCCCAGGCTATCAGGGAAGGAGCCTCATTCTGGGAGGCCTGAGGTGTAGGTGGGCACTGGCTCCAGGAGTGCCCCCTGCCCTCTGGGATAGAGGGAGGGGGTTGAGGGATGGGACCCCGGCCTCTGCCAGCCCTCCTTTCACCCCACCAATCCTCCTGGACATCCTGATTCCCACCACGGCAGGGGGTGAGGGGAGGCCCTGGCCAGGGATTGGGGTGGGGGGGCTCTTTCCAGCAGGCCTCCTCAAGTCTGGGCCCCCTGGGATGGAGGAGCAGGCACAGGACTCTGGCACGGTGAGCCTGAGCCTCTCTCCTCCTCTGTGTGCCCGTGGACCTGGAGATACCCGTCCATGTGTCTGCACATGGCTGTATGTCTGTGGGTGTGACCTGGAGGGGACCTCTTTACGAGGATGTGGGGCTGTGTCTGTGTCCTTGAACATCAGGCCTGATGGTGGTCAGCAAGGGTGGTCTGCCCTTGCTGACAATAGAGCGTGACACTGCCGAGGTACTGAGCCACGGCGTCCGGTCTGAAAGTCGAGTCAGAGGATCACTGAGACTGCGCGAGGCCATAGTTTCTGTACTTGGTGTGAGAGGGTGATCACAAGGGGGACCCAGGCAGGGCTCACCTGTAGATAGGGGATGACCTTGCAGAGGGCGTGGCCGAAGAGCCAGGATTCCGTGATGTCTACCAAGAGGCTGGCAGGCAGGCAGATGGCTGTCACCAGCACATCTGCTAGGGACAGGTTGACGATGAAGTAGTTGGTGACCGTTCTCATGTGGTGGTTCCGCCACACAGCTAGGCAGACTGCAGGGTGGGGCCAGGAAAAGATGAGGCGGGTGGCAGCGTCACACCCAGTCTAGCTGGGTCGCATCAGAGAGACCCTTACCCCACACTACCCAGTAGGGACTGGGGAGAGGGGACGAGAAGCAAGACCCGCAATGCCTCCCCATCCCCAGCAGAAGCACCACAGGGACCCAGACACCTACCCAGCGTGTTGCCCACCAGGGCCACGAGGAACACAGCCACGTAGGCTGCAATGAGAACCCACTCATACTGCTTCGGGTACAGATAATCGCGCCACAGGTAGCTGAGAAACTCCTCTTCGTAGTCCGGCGGCACCAGGGACGGATCTCCGACACCTGTGGGGACCCCCATCTGGGGCCCTGGGGTGGCTGAGGGCTCCATGAGCTTAGGAGCTGCTGCGGCTGATGGGCATCCTGGGCTCTCCCGAGACCAGGGAGCACTGGGACCAGGCCTTAGCCCACTTGCCTCGGGGGTCCCCGAATCTTGCACTCAGGCCTTTGGGGTCTCAGCCCAAAACCTTCTGAAGGAAGGAAGGAAGGGAACATTAGGGAGGGTGTCAGGCAATTTGCAGGTAAGCTCCTTCTTAATTTCACAGCCATTTGGGGATATGGTGAGCCTGAAATCAATGGAGAAAAACTGATCTGCTTCGCATCCAAATTACATACCAGTTGGGTAACTTATTTGCCCTTCTCAGCCTCAGTTTCCCCATCTGTCTCATGGAGTAAAACTGAACCTGCCTCACAGGGCTGCGGTGAGGAGTAATGAGCTCTAATGTATGCCTAGTACTTTATCTGGAGACTGGCACCGGAAGCCAGCTGCCCAGCCAGTGTCCATTGCCGTTACCAATATTAAGAGCCCTGCTGTGCAGAGTTAGAAGTTCAGAAAGGTTGAGGCCCTTGCTCAAGGACACAAAGCTACTGTTCCAGGGCTGTCAGTCCACCAAACACCACGGACTGGGGAGGAAGCCACCAGATTGCAAATGTTCTCTCATTTCACAGGCCTGAAAAATGGTATGCTTTTAGAGACCCAGGCCCTGCCTACAAGACCTGCCAGATCCACCCCCGTGGGGACACACACACACACACACACACACACACACACACACACACACGGTGGAGGCGCAAGGAGAAACTGACAACCTCCCTGAATGCGAGGGGAGGGCCCCAGGCCCAGCGGCTGGGCGGGTCAGTCTCCCACCCACGCTAGTCCCCATTTGAATCGCGCGGCCGCGATGAGCCCTGGTGACCGCCAGGGGTCGCTGGGCCGGCGCTCAGGCCTCCCTCTCCATTCATAAATCCGGCCTCGCACCCCACCCCGCCCCTCCTTGCTTGCTCAGACCCCTCCTTCCCGCCCCTGGGCAGGGACGACCCCGGAAGCGTGTAGAAGGGTTACGGATGCCTGTAAGACCCCTGGGGGAAGAAGAGGGGGCTCTAACCCCCCACCCAGCGCCAGTGAGACCCGCTTGCTCAGCAGGACCTCCCTGCACCTCGGGGGCTATGGGGGCTGCAGTGGAGGGAGCGAGAGCGAGAGGGGTTTTTAGGAGCCTGTCCGGAGGAGGGCAGAGCCTGCTGGGGACCCAGCCTCCCAGCACCCAGGTTATCTCCGGAGAGTCTTGACTCCCACCAAGGGTCCTCTGGAATCCCCCACCCCAGGCCCGGGGGTCCCCCAAGCCCCGCACCTGTTGGCTCCGGGACCCCGGCGTCCTCGGTTGCTCGCCCACCCGACCTTGCACTGTGACTTCACCTCCCCGCCCCGAAGGCCGGTCTCTGGGGGCCGGGGCGGAGGGAGGGGGCCGGGGCAGCCCCCTCCCAAGGGTGCGCTGCCGAGGCTCCCTCGGCTGGGCGCGAGAGCCGGCTCCAACGCGGGCTGTGGCTCGGCTCCGGCTCCGCCAGGCTGCGCGCCGCGGGGAGGCGGGGGGGGGGGTGCGAGGCGGGAGGGGCAGGGCGGGGAGGGAGCCCCCAGCGGGTCTCGGCTGCAGGTCTCCCAGCCGCGAGACCAGAGACCCGGAGGGCGGAGGGAGAGGCGCGTTCCTCCTAGCCCCCGACCTCACGCGTCCATCTCACCTCCATTCATGTGTCCATCCGTTCATTCATCCGATTCTCATTCATTCAACATTTATGCCTCCGACTGCTCTGCGTTCAGAGCGCACCTACTGTGTGCCCGGCGGGCTCCAGACAGCTTCGCAGAGCCACAGTGCAGAAGTGGATCCCAGCTCCACCTCTCCCCGCTGCCTCACCTAGCCGACGAGGATGATGGCACAGGTGGGTCACCGGGGTGAGAGAACGTCGCCCGCACCGCCTCCAGCCAGGCTCTGGCTGTTGCTGGAGCAGCTCGCTCCTCGCGATGCCAGAAGGCCCTTCTCGCCCATCTCGCAGCCTCCGATTCTATCTGCTCCCCTAGTCCTTTCTGTTCATACCTACTTTCCTCCCTCCCAACACAGGGACAGTAGGTGGGGGTAGGAAGGGGGGTGCCAGAGGGCTGATGAATTCACGAACATTTTCTAAGCTGTGTGCCAGGCAATGAGCTCGAATACTACAGCTGCCACGCATGATCTCATTTAATCTTCACATCAATCAGTGAGGCAGCTGTTACCATCCCCATTTCACAGGTGCTGACCCTGGGCTCACATGGTTCAGTGACTTGCCCAAGGTCACACGGCAGAGGCCAAGCTAGGATTCAAACCTGCACACTTCTCCAGGTCTACCCTCCTCCTTCACCAGACAGAGGCATCCAGACTAGCTGGAGGGAAGCGGGCTGTCAAGTCCTGATAGTGTGAGGAGAGCTGCCAGGGGGCCCAGGGGCTATGGGGCAGAGAAGGAAAGGTTGATTCAGCCAGGGCGTCAGGACTGGCTTCCTGGAACAGGAGCGCAGACACCTAGAGAATGAGAAGGAAGCCCTGCGGGGAGGATTCCAGGCAGAGGAAATGACAGGGGCAAAGCTGTGAGGTTGTGCCTTCCGGGAGTCACAGGCGGATGAAGGGTCACCTTCTGGGCATCTAGCCATCACCCTGGCCATCCTCTGTCTCGGAATGGGACCTTCCTAATCCAACAGATTCAGGCTCCTCTCTCACCCTCAGAGATCCACATCCCTTCCCTTCTGGGAGGTGATTCCTGAGATGTAACCTCCATCTTCCCCGGTGCAGCCAAAGCCTTTTTTTCAAAGGAGCTGAGGATGCACCATTAGGCATAGAATGTGTGGGAAGGAAGCTGGGGCAGCACAGGGGATGGGTCAGTGACCTCCTTCACCTTGTCTAGAGCAGGAGGAGGGACTGAAACTGACCCTAGGGCAGAACTCTGTCCCTGGGTGGCATCCACACAGTGGGTGATGGGTTAGAGCCTCCGTGTGGTGCCAACGTTCTGACCTGCATCAGTGTGGTACCAACACTCTGTCCTGCCTCCCCAGGTGCTGGCAAAGGTAGGCGAATGGATGAGTGGACGTGTGTGTGTGCGTGTCTGTATTTAGAAGTAAGGGCTATGAGTGTGTGTCTGGGGGATCCAGTGTGTGTGTGTGTGTGTGTGTGTGTGTGTGTGTGTGTGTGTTTCTCTGAGTGTGCTTGTGTATAAGGGACGGGATCTAAGTTGATGACCTGGGGGTCACCCTGGATGGGTTGTGTCTGTATGGTGTATGGGTTTTGATTTGTCTCTGTGTACTGGTGTTTATGTCTATGAGGAGTGTGTGTGTGTGTGTGTGTGTGTGTGTGTGTGTGTGTGTTGGAGGGTGTCTCTCTGTGTGTCTGAATGTGCGATTATGGCTTTGCCTAGCATTGTCCTCCCAGTGCGTTCCCCGGTGAGTGTGGGCATGTGAGTGTGGTGTGCCTTTGTGTCCATGGCTCTGGAGTGTGCGTACATGGAACTTGGTACGCCTGCCCCCACCGCAATGACTCATCTAATCCCCCACATGAACGCCCGCCCTTCTAGAGCTGTGACTGTTTGCTAGGTAGGGGCTGGGGAGGGGGCTGCAGCACATGTGGGGATGAGAGGCAGATCATGCAGGGACAATCAAATGACAGCTGCAGCAAACAAGGTACAGCCGGTGATAGGGAAAGTACAGACCCCTCTGTGCCTGTGTGGGCGGTGGGCACCAGCTGAGCCCCCACAGCCCAGGCTTAGAATCCAGCCCAGAGCTTAAAATGCTGTGATTCAGGGCCTTCCAGACACCCTGCATTGGAATGAGCAAGGGGCTCCCCAGGTCCCCCAAAATCATTATAATAGGGTGCATGTGTCTGTGTGGGGGAGGAATCAGGCTGAAACTCCACCCCCACATCCACAATATCCAGTTTCACGGAGCCAGTCCCATCTCCCCTTAAGAGGGATCTCAGGGAGTTCCCATCGTGGCTCAGCAGGTTAAGAACACGACAAGTATCCATGAGGATACTGGTTCTATTCCTGGCCTCATTTGGGGGTTAAGGATCCAGCATTGCCGCAAGCCTCAGCATAGGTCGCAGATGGGGCTCAGATCTGGCGTTGCTGTGGCTGTGGCTTAGGCCAGCAGCTGCAACGCCTAGCCTGGGAACCTCCATGTGCCATGGGTGCGGACATAAAAAGTAGAAAAAAGACAAAAAAAAAAAAAAAAAAAAGAGGGATTCTCAAGTACCAAAGTCCTCTGTATCCCTTGGTATCCCACAGATGGCTGCTCCACAGGACAAGGGATCCTGAGTCGTTCCTTCTACCCTGAAACAGATCTTTGTTCCTCCCCATCAGACCCTAACCAGGCAGGAGCCTCTGGGTCCCTGGTCCTGCTGGTCCTGAGTCTGGCTCCACTGGCCATGGTCTGAGGATGGGAGAGGCAAGTTATTTGATCCCTGTGGCTATACCCTGGGGGGTATGCTCCGAGAAAGCCCTGGGGTCCCAAGGGGGCCAGCGATGCTCCAGGAGACCCACAAGGAGCTGCTGTGCTTTGGTCCTTGGGCTCAATAGCACTGTCTTCTGGGACCTGTGCCCCAGGGGAGGGACACAGCGACCTCGTATCCTCCATCTCTAGGCTGGGCTCTCCGGCTGGTGCTTCCTCCTCCCAGGGAGGGCCAGCCTGAAGCCTTTGCTGTGCTCGAGCTGCCAGTCAGCCACGGCCACATGACCTCTTTCCTGGAACCAGCCAGCCTCAGCCTTGCTGATCTAATCCTGAGCTTCTGAGCCCCAGGTCCCTGTCACATCCATCTTCAAGTGTCAGCCTGGGTGCTGGCCCCAGGTGCTACCTCCCCTCCCCTCCCAATTCCAGTGTGACTTACAGAAACCTCTGTCTGGCTAGGACCAGAGTAATGGAAATGTAATTGTGTTTTCGACTTGCTGTCGCTGCCACAGGCCCGGGATGGGGTTGGGAATACTCTGGGCAGGGTGGAGGTACTTTTCTGAAGAACAGAGATCAGAAAACAAGCAGAGGTATGGGGCAGAGTGGGGGGAAAGCCAGTAGTGACTGGGCTCTGGGCCCCGAAAAGGGGGTTCTCAGGGCTGACTCCAGCCAGGCCATGAAGGCCGCTGGGGTGTTTTGATTCTTGGGCTCAACAGAATTGGCCTCTGGAAGTTCCTGGCCATGTCCACTCCAGGGAAAAGAGAACTCATGTCCTCCATCTCCAGGCCACACACTTGGCTTTGTGTCCCTTCTCCTTGGGGAGGGCCAGCCCTCCTCCATGGTTTGAGTGGCTGTAAGGGGTCCAGCATCCACAGGAAAAACAAGGGGCCTGGGCCGAAGGCAGGCATCCCCTTGGCTTCACATGCTAAGGAGAATATTCAAGCCTGAAGCCAGAGCTGGAGGAAGGGGGCTGGAGGCAGCAGTCTTTGGTCTCTTCATGCACTATTTTTTTTTTTTTTTTTTTAAGGGCTGCACCTGCAGCACATGGAAGTTCCCAGGCTAGAAGTAGAATTGGAGCTAAACTGCCAGCCTATACCACAGCCACAGCAATGCAGGATCTGAGCCGAGTCTGTGAACTACACCACAGCTCATGGCAACGCTGGATCCTTGATCCACTGAGCAGAGCCGGGGATTGAACCCTCATCCTCATGGCTACCAGGCGGGTTCGTTTCTGTTGTGCCGCAATGGGAAATCCTCACACAATATTTTAAAAACAATTTAATATTTTTAGATGTCATGAATTCCCGTCATGGCTCAGCAGAAATGAATCTGACTAGTATCCATGAGGATGTAGGTTCAATCCCTGGCCTCACTCAGTGGGTCAAGGATCTGGCATTGCTGTGGCTGTGGTGTAGGCCCAGTGGCTACAGCTCTGATTTGACCCCTAGCCTGGGAACCTCCATACGCCACTGGTGCAGCCCTAAAAAAAAAAAAAAAAAAAAAAAAAAAAAAAAAAAATCAAAGTGATTTTCCTGGGAAGAATCAGGACTTTGCCAGACACCTTTATTCTTTTCTGTCATTTGGTATTATTTTTTGTTGTGCTTTGTTGGTTTGTTTCTATTTTTTAAAAAATCTTATTGGCATGTAGTTGACTTACAACGTTGTTTTAGTTTCAGATATACAGCAAAGTGAATCAGTTATATATATACAATATATCCATTTTTCCCTGTAGATTATTATAGAATATTGAGATTTCCCTGTACTCTACAGTATGTCCTTGTTAGCTATTTATTTCATTTAGCTTTTGGTTTCGTTTTGGGGGGCTTTTTATTTATTTTATACATAGTAGTGAGTGTATGTTAACCCCAATCTTCTATTTATCCCTCCCCCCACAGTTTCCCCTTTGATAACTATAAGTTGGCTTTTGAAAGCTATGGGTTTGTTTCTGTTGTATAAATAAGTTCTTCTTTATCATTTTTATTAGATTTCACATGCAAGTGCTATCATATGGTATTTGTCTTTCTCGGTATGAATTACTTAGTGTGATAATCTCTAGGTCCATCCATGTTACTGCAAATGGCATTATTTCATCCTTGCTTTATGGCTGAATAATAGTCTATTGTATATAGGTACCGTATCTTCTTTATCCACTCATCTGTCAATGGGCATTTAAGTGGCTTCCGTGTCTTGGCTGTTGTAAATAGTGCTGCAATGAACACTGGGGTGCATGTATCTTTTTGAATTATGGTTTTCTCCAGGTATATGCCCAGGAGTGGGATCGCTGGATCATATGGTAGTTCTATTTTTAATTTTTTTAAGGACTCTCTGTACTGTTCTCAACAGTGGTTGCACAAATTTACACTCCCACCAACAGTGCAGTAAGGTCATTTGGTGTTGTTCTTATTTTGAGTCATATATTGGTGCTAGAGGCTGCTAAAGATCTAAATCCTAAAACAATAAGTAACATTAGTAATAAACAATGATCATAGGAAATGTGTGCTCGTGCATTTATTTTTAAAACTTTTTTTTAATTAAAGTATAGTTGATTTACAATGTTGTGTCAACTCTTGCTGCATGGAGGTGCAGTTATTTCAACACAAGAACATACAAGGGAAGGAAGAGAAGGAGAGGCCTGATCTTCCTGAGAGGGGTGTGTGTGTGTGTGTGTGTGTATTTGTGTGTGTGTGTGTGTGTGTGTGTGTGTGTGTGTGTGTAGATTGAGGGTGAAGAATGGCTTAGCTATGACTTGGATCACCAGACACTTGAAGAAAATCTTTAATAGGACAGAGAAAAACCAAGATAAAAATGTTCCAGGAGTTCCTGTTGTGGCTCAGTGGGTTAAGAACCTGGTTCAGTGTCTGTGAAGGTGCAGGTTCCATCCCTGGCCACACTCAGTGGGTTAAGGATCAGGCATTGCTGTGAGCTGCAGCACCAGTCACAGGTGCAGCTCGGATCCAGTGTTGCTGTGGCTGTAGTGTAGGCTGGAAGCTGCAGCTCTGCCTCTACACCTAGCCTGGAAATTCCATATGCCTCAGGTACAACCCTGAAAAAAAAAAGTTCCAGAGGCAACTGGGGTGGGGTCTTGAAGGAAGAATAGGAGTTCACAGGTGGGTTTCAAATGAGATATGCTGGGCAGGAGTGGGAGAGGAAAAGTGGACAGGATTCCGGGCAGAGAGGACAGCCTGAGGGATGCCATGGCCAAAGGTCTATTCTGGGGCCACAGCACACGCTTGGCCTGAGGGTGCTCCCCTGAAGAGAAGCAATGAGAAATAGAAAGATGGATGGAGGGCTGACCTTGAGTCTAGGCTGAGGAGCTTGGACTCCATTCCAGAGGCAGTGGCATCTCTGTACGTGTGTAAGTGAGGGTGTGATATGGACAGATTGGCAGCCATACCCTCCCACTGAAACACATCGGAAGTGAATAAAAAGCACATTTTCCTTGTAAAGGATTCCAACCGCTCAGAATAAATAAGTGAAATCATTATTTTTAATTATGTAGAGTAGCTATGGATTCCTGTGTTAGAATATAACTATTGCAGCAAAGATTCCCCTCATGATAGTGACTTAGAAAGATGGATGTTTATTCTTCCCTGCAGGCCATCCAGGGCTGGCAGGGCAGCTCTACAATCATCAGGAAGCCCAAATTCTGCCAGGATAGAAGAATATCACAGTTTCGAGCAAGGTTCTGGTGCCAGATTGTCCAGGCTTAAATTATGGGTCTGCTGCTTATGAGCTGAGTGACCCTGGGCAGGCTACTTAACGTCTCTGTGCTTGGATTTCTTCATCTGTTAAATAGGGATAATATAGTTCCAGCCTGAGGGAAGGAGAATAATGCTCCCCCAAAGATGTCTACACCTTAATCCATAGGAACTGTGAATCTTCACTTGTGTAGCAGGAGAAGGACTTGGCAGAGTGATTATGCTAAGAATCTTGACGTGGGGATATTATCCAGGGTGGCCCCGGTTGGCCCAGTGTAATCACAAGGGTCCTTATAAGAGGGAGGCAGGAAATCAAAGTAGAAATAGGAGATGCAATAATGGAACAAGAAACTCCAGTGATGTGATGAAAAGACCAGTGGGCCAAGGAATTGCAGGTGGCCACTGGACCCTGAAAAAGGCAAGGAAACGGATTCCTCCCTGAGTCTCCAGAAGGAAGCAGCCCAGCCAACACATTGTTTTTAAGGCTTCTGACCTCCAGAACAGTAAGAGGGTATATTTGTTTTGTTTAAAACCATTGCTGTAATTTTTTACAGCAGCAACAGAAACTACACAACCTCATTAGATTAAATGAGTTAATACACACAAAGCACTTACAAAAGTGCCTGACACATAGTTTACAGGTAAGTGTTGGCTCGTATTTTTTTTTTTTCTGGTTTTTAAGGCTGCACCTGCGGCATATGGAGATTCCCAGGCGAGGGGTCGAACCAGAGCTACAACTGCCGGCCCACTCCATAGCCACAGCAACACTGAGTCCAAGCTATGTCTGCAACTTACACCACAGCTCATGCCAATGCTGGGCCCCTGAATGAGACCAGGGATCGAACCCGCATCCTAATGGATACTAGTCCTGTTCACTAACTGCTGAGCCATGAAGGGAAATCCTGCTAGTGTTTTTAATGGAAAAAACTCTTGGCCTGGTTGTGATAATGGTTGTACAACTATAAATATAATAAAATCCATTGAATTATTAAAAATAAAGACATCAATCTGCAAAAAAATATATATAATTCTATTTTGAAAATATTTTTGCCTCTAGTTGTTCCACAGAGGCTAATTCTTCAGTCACTTCAAACTTGGTATTTTCTCCTTGAATAAATAACAACTAAGTAGTACTGGCAGCATCTGTCAACTTATCCAGAGCCAAGGAAAGAACTTAAAATCATCTGCCTTGTTTTTTTGTTGTATTTATTTTTTTGTCCTTTTTTTTTTCTTTTAGGGTCATACCCACAGCATATGAAAGTTCCCAGGCTAGGGGTCAAATTAGAGCTACAGATGCTAGACTTCGCCACAGCCACAGCCACACAGGATCCAAGCCGAGCCTGTGACCTACACCACAGATCATGGCTAAGCCGGGTCCTTAACCCACTAAGCAAGGCCGGGGATCGAACCCGTGTCCTCATGGATGCTAATCAGGTTTGTTACCCCTGAGCCACAAAGGGATATCCCACCTGCCTTTTTTTTTTTTTTTTTTTTTTTTGGTCTTTTTGCCATTTCTAGGGCCGCTCCTGCGGCATATGGAGGTTCCCAGGCTAGGGGTTGAATTGGAGCTGTTGCTACTGGCCTGCACCAGAGCCACAGCAATGCCAGATCTGAGCCATGTCTGCAACCTACACCACAGCTCATCGCAACGCCAGATCCTTAACTCACTGAGCAAGGCCAGGGACCAAACCTGCAACCGCATGGTTCCTAGTTGGATTCATTAACTGCTGAGCCACGACAGGAACTCCTATCTGCCTTGTTTGTTAATTGACAGTTGGTGTTGCTCCATGTAAGATTTCATTTGAAAAACAGAGTTCCACAACAAAAGCTTAAAATCTAGAAAACAAAAAAAACCCCACAAAACTAACTCTTGGTCTGGGCCAGAGATGACCATCCTATGTTCCAGCTAGTAGAGGGTCATGTCACTTCTGTTACATCCCCTTGGCCTGAATTTGATCACCTGGTCACATGAGGCTACAAGGGAAGCTGAGGGATATAATTTTGCTCTGAGTGGCCATGTGCCCAGCTGAAATGTAAGGGTCCTGGAACTAAAGGAAGGAGAGGAGTTGGTTATTGATGAACTGATAGGGTCCTACTATGAAAAGTGAGAGGCTTAGGAGTTCCCATCAAGGCTCAGCGGTAATGAACCCCACGAGGACCCATGAGGACGTGGGTTTGATCCCTGGCTTCGCTCAGCAGCTTAAGGATCTGGCGTTGCTGTGAGCTGTGGTGTAGGTCGTAGATGTGGCTCAGATCCAGTGTTGCTGTGGCTGTGGTGTAGGTCGGCAGCTGCAGCTCTAATTCGATCCCTAGCCTGGGAACTTCCATATGCCAAGGTACAGCCCTAAAAAGACAAAGAAAGAAAGAGAGAGAGGGGGGGGGGGAGGAAGGAAGGAAGGAAGGAAGGAAGGGAGAGAGAGAGAAAGAAAGAAAGAGAGAGAGAGAGAAGTTTAGCAAAGTACCTCTTCCCCAGAGTTTGGATAGATAACCATTTTCCACCTCCTCTTTCTGAGCCCCTAATTTTATGCAGTATCTCTTGACTCTAGGCTGTGTAAGATGAGACATCCTTTCTCACTCTTGGCCTCCCCCTCTTCCTGCGAAGCCATTACATTTGCATCTGGTTCTGTACCCATAATTAAAATGCTCTGGTTTTGGGTGTTGTCTCTCTCTGAACTTCAAATTTGAAAAATCCGGAGTTTCTGTCATGGTGCAGTGGAAACAAATCCAACTAATAACCAGGAGGCTGTGAGTTCGATTCCTGGCTTCACTCAGTGGGTCAGGGATACGGTGTTGCTGTGAGCTGAGGTGTAGGTCACAGACACAGCCCGGATCCCACGTTGCTGTGGCTGTGGCACAGGCCGGCAGGTGTAATTCTGATTCGACCCCTGGCCTTGGGAACTTCCATCTTTAAAGCACCTTTCTCATAAATGGTCATATTTAGCAAATAAAACATAAGATCAGAAATAATTTTAATAGCAAAATCAGTAGGTTTATTTTTTTCCCTTAGGCTCTTTTGTATTTCATTTCATTTCATTTTTATCTTTCCTTTTAAAATTTCTTATTAGGAGTTCCTGCTGTGGTGCAGCAGAAATGAATCCAACTAGTATCCATGAGGATGTGGGTTCGATCCCTGGCCTCGCTCAGTGGGTTAAGGATCCGACATTGACGTGAGCTGTGGTGTAGGTTGCAGACGTGGCTTGGATCTGAAGTTGCTGTGGTGTAGGCCAGCAGCTGCGGTTCCGATTTAACCCCTAGCCTGGGAACTTCCATATGCCACAGGAGCAGCCCTAAAACACAATAAATAAATAAATAAGTACATAAAATTTAAACATAAATTTTTTACTAAAATACAGTTGATTTACAATATTGTGTTAGTTTCTGAGTGTTTCCTCCTCCAAGCAAGTTATACCCTCCATTTATCTCTTGGATGACCGTCAATCAAGTTTTCTAATTTTCTCCATAAAAATTTTGCACATCTTTTAGATTTATTCCTAAGTGCTTCAAAGTTTTATGTGCTTTTATAAATGGTACCTTTTAAAAATAGCATGTTCTGTTTGTTACTAGTATTTAGAAATGAGATGGCCGAACTGCCAAGAATGCGAAGGGCCTGGGATTTTGCCCTCCTCAGGCCCTCAGCTACCGCAGTGTCATGGATGCTGGCAGAGGACATGAGACTCCTGGGTCAGAGACAAAGGACTTTGTTACTTCATGTCTGAGCAAGCAGTTCCAATTGCTCCCCAAGTCCCGTAGGGACTACACAGACCAAGGATGCCTTTACATAACTGCTGAGGAACCCTGAGTTGAGGGGACCAAATGCCTGGTCTTTGCTGCAGGGGGAGACATTACCTTCATTATACTGGACAGTAAGCAAATCTACCTTCTGCTCTGGAGGAGACATTCACTCTATAGTTCAAAGACGGGGAGTTCCCGTCGTGGCTCAGCGGTTAGCAAACCCAACTAGCATCCATGAGGATGCAGGTTCAATCCCTGGCTTCTCTCAGTGGGTTAAGGATCCGGCATTGCCATGAGCTCTGGTGTAGGTTGCAGACAGGGCTCAGATCCTGAGTTGTGGGTGTAGGCTGGCAGCTACAGCTCTAATTGGACCCCTAGCCTGGGAACCTCCATATGCCACAGGTGCAGCCCTAAAAGACAAAAAGATAAACAAACAAACAAACAAAAAAAGATGGTTGACATACAAACATCCTTGAAGAGACTGTCCAGAAAAAGGCAGTTAATGCTTCTGTTTGCAAGTCATCTAAGAATGCATCAGATGCATGGAAAATTGCCTCCCAATACATTCGGTCCTTTTAAGAATTTGTCTGTAGGAATTCTTGGACTTTCTGTGTGGAAAATCCCATGATCTACAAACATATAATGACCATTTTGTTTCTTCCTTTTCAGTGGTTTATACCATTTTTTTCTTTTGCTTATTGTACAAGTTACAAGATCCATTACAGCTTTGCACAGAAAGAGGGAGAGGAACGTTCTTTTTAGGCTTGACTTTAAAGGGAATGCTTTTTAGTTCTTTAGCACGAAGTGGTATTTGTTCTGTAGGTTTTAGAACAAACAGTCGTGGGGTTCTGGTCGTGGTACAGTGGAAACGAACCTGACTAGTATCCATGAGGAGGCAGGTTCGATCCCTGGCCTCTCTCTGTGGGTTAACGATCCAGAGTTGCTATGAGCTGTGGTGTAGGTTGCAGACGTAGCTCAGATCTGGCATTGCTATGGCTGTGGTGTAGCTGTAGCTCCGACTGGACTCCTAGCCTGGAAACTTCCATACGCCACAGGTGCAGCCCTAAAAAGCAAAAAAAAAAAAAAAGAACAAGCAGCCATATGTTTGCAGGTTTTATCCTGTATCAAATTAAGGAAGTTGCCTCCTAGTCCAGTTTTGCCAAGAATTTTAATAAACTGCTTAATTTTATTAAATGTTATCTGTTTTATGTGATAATGATCATAGAATTTTTGAATCTTTTAATCTGTTCATGCTGCTACTTGAAATGACAGTTTTCAAATGTTGAAATAGTCTTGCATTCCTGGAATAAATCCAACTTAGTCGTGCATTTAAAAAAAATTTTTTTTTTGGCTGCACCCATGGCATACGAAAGTTCCCAGGCCAGGGATCAAACCCGCGCCACAGCTGTAAGCAGAACCACAGCAGTGACAACACCAGATCCTTAATCCACCGAGCCACGAGGGCACTCCTACATATTTTATTTATTGATTGATTTTTGCTTTTTAGGGCCACACCCGCAGCATATGGAGGTTCCCAGGCTAGGAGTCAATATATTTTAAAATATATTGTATTTAGTTTGATAATATCGTATTTAGGATTTTTGCATCCATATCCATAATTGAGATTGACCTTAAGACCTTCCTGTGTCAAACTGTCCTTGTCTGGGTTGAGTACTGAGGTTCTATTAGCCACGTAAAATGTAATGGGTTGTTTTCCCTTTTTTAAAAATTAAAAAAAAATTTTTATTTTTTTAAGTTTTATTGAAGTATAGTTATTTAGAATGCTGTGATAGTTCCTGCTGTACAACACAGTGACCCAGTCATACATACACACATATCCATTGTCTCTGACTCTTTCCCCACATAGACTATCACAGGATACTGGGTAGAGTCCTCTGTGATATACCACAGGCCCCTGTTGGCCAATCGTTCCATATACCCCAGTGTTCATGTGCCAATGCCAAACCCCCAGTCCATCCCTCCCACCCCCCTGCACATTTTTTTGAAGTGTCTGCTCCCTGAATATGTACCTTAGCCCAAGATATTTGACTGTCATAACCACAGGCCACTAAAAGTAAGTGAGAGAAACACCTCCTACACTGTTGATAGGAATGTAAATTGGTGCAGCCACCATGGAGAAGAGTATGGAGGTTCCTCAAAAAAATTAAAATAGAGTTGCCATATGATCCAGCAATCCCACTCTTGGGCATATATCCAGGCAGAACTATAATTCAAAAAATACATGGACCCCAATGTTCATAGCAGCAGCACTATTTACAATTACCAAGACATGGAAACAACCTAAATGTCTATTGATAGATAAATGGATAAAGACAAGGTACATATATACAATGGAATGTTACTCAGCCATAAAAAGAACAAGATAATGCCATCTGCAGCATCATGGATGGACCTAGATTATCATACTAAGTCAGAAAGGTTTTTTTTTGTTTTGTCTTTTTAGGGCCACACCCACGGGATACAGAGGTTCCCAGGCTAAGGGCTGAATTGGAGCTGTAGCCGCCGGCCTACACCACAGCCACAGCAACGCAGGATCTGAGCCGCGTCTGCAACCTACAGCACAGTTCACGGCAACGCAGTGAAAAGTACAAGAGCCTCTTCCGTGGCTGCAAGTACACTGAACATTTTTAGCTTTTAATCCCTAAGCAGAAAGACATAAAACCCTAAAGGTTGGGTTAAAACAAACAAACAAACAAAAAAACACCCAGTCAGATAGAAAGAGTCATGTATAAGAGCTAGGATTCAGGGGGAAATACTGTGATGTCACCTTAATGTTTGTAATGGGTTGAATGGACCCCCCCCCAAATATGCCCAAATCCTAATCCCTAAAACCTGTGACGGTGACCTTATTTGAAAGAAAGAGCAGATAAATTAACACTCTTTAAAAAAAAAAAAGAATCTTTTTTTGTGTGTGGGTTTTTTGGGTTTTTTTTTGTTTTTTTTTTTTGTTTTTTTTTTTTTTTTGCCTTTTCTAGGGCCGCACCCACGGAGGCTCCCAGGCTAGGGGTCTAATCAGAGCTGTAGTTGCCAAGCCTACGCCAGAGCCATAGCAATGCGGGATCCGAGCCGCATCTGCAACCTACACCACAGCTCACGGCAACGCCGGATCCTTAACCCACTGAGCAAGGCCAGGGATCGAACCTGAAACCTCATGGTTCCTAGTCGGATTCATTAACCACTGCACCACGACAGGAACTCCACTAAGTCAGAAAGAGAAAAATACCAGAGCCTCCTTACCTGCCTGCTTGCATCTCTCACAAGCATCCTATCTTAAATCCACTTCTTGCCTATCAAAAAAAAAAAAAAAACCAAAAAACAAACAAAAAAAAACGAAAACCACATGATATCTTCTATACGTGGACTCTAAAATATGACACAAATGTACTTATCTGCAAAACAGAAACAGACTCACAGACAGAAAACAGACTTGTGGTTGATGAAGTGGGGGGAAGGACTGAGAGTTTGGGGTTAACGGATACAAACTATTATATATAGAATGGACAAACAACAAGGTCCTACTATATGACACAGGGAACTATATTCAATATCCTTTTTCCATAAAAAGGAATGAAAATATGAAAAAGAATATGTGTGTACATATATCTATGTATAGGAATCACTTTTCTGTACAGCAGAAATTAATACAATGCTGTATATCAACTATATTTCAATAAAATAATTTGTTAAAAAAAGAGTGAAGAGGAGAGGCAGGACTGAGCTGTGAGCCCACTACATGTGAAATGAGATCAAACCATCTATTTAACCAGGCAGGGATGGCTGTGACGGAGGTTTAGTTAGCGGATCTCTCAAATCATACCCTGAGCAAAGGCCTCACACTTTACGCCATCAACAATAAAGCTGATGTTTTGTCTCCCCTAACTACTCTTTTCCTTGATTTCCCAGCATGTTAGAATCAGGCCAAGGAGAAAAGGGACTCTTTAAAGGAGATCCTGTTTGAGGCCCAAACTGGCAAGTATGCAGAGAAAGCTCAGGCTGTTGATTAGAAGGTAATCAACATGATAAATAATTATAAGAAATATTTCCAAAAGTATGGTACAGGCATCATTGCTGTGGATATCTAGTGGTAAATAAATAAACCTCTTTAAGTCTTATGTGTTTATCTTCATATAGATCAGAAGATGTAACTATATAATCACAAACAATAAGAGACATAACTATAACATCAAACTTGAAATTTTTAGTGTAGGACTAGGATTGTCAATTTAAAGAAAAATAATACCATAAGTAAATAATAATGCAGGTAGTAAGAAGATATGGCAAAAAATGAGATGGCGGTATGCACATAATCAAAGTTTGGAAAACTGTAAAGACCTGTTTTAAATAAGAAGCCAACGTTAGCCACCAACTCCCCCTTGCAAACACACACACACACACACACACACACACACACACACACACACCACACACCGGGAAAACACAGGGAGAGGGACAGATTTAAAAATGAGAGAGAAGGAAGACATACAGATGGCTAACAGCACATGAAAAATGCTCAACATTGTTAATCATCAGAGAAATGCAAACTGAAACCACATTGAGGTATCATATTCCACCTGTTCAAACGGTGATTATCAAAGAGACGACAAGTAACTGTTGGTGAGGATGTGGAGAAAACAGACCCCCTCATACACTGTTAGTGGGAATGTAAATTGGTGCAGCCACCATGGAAAACAATATGGTGGTTTTTCAAAAAAAACTAAAACTAAAACTACTGTATGACCTAGCAATTCCACTCCTGGATAAATACCGGAAAAAAAAAAAAAAAAAAACCATTGATTCGAAAGGATACATGCACCCCAATGTTCATAGCAGCATTATTTACACCTGCCAAAATATGAAAACAACCTAAGTGTCCATCAACGGATTAATGGCTAATGAAGATATCCTAAATGTATGTCATGGAATAAGATTCAGCCATAAAAAGAATGAAATTTTGCCATTTGCAACTACATGGACGGATTTGGAGGGTATTATGCTTAGTGAAATAAGTCAGACAGAGAAAGAAAAATATCATATGATATCACTTATATGTGGAATCTAAAAATGTATATAGTGAATACAACAAAAAGGAAACAGACTCACAGATACAAAGAACTAACTAGTGTTTACAGGTGGGAAGCAGAGGGAGGGGGTGAGATGTCGGTAGGGGATGAAAAGGTCCAAACTATTATGTATAAAATAAATAAGCTGCAAGGATATACTGTACAAGACAAGGAATATAGCCAACTAACTATAAGTGGAGTATACCTTTTAAATATTATGAATCCCTATATTGTATACCTGTAATTTATAATATTGTACATTAACTATACTCGATTTTTTAGAAGAAGGAAAAAATGAGAGAGACGTACTTTCTAAAAATTGAATGACCTTTTGGGCGTTCTCGTTGTGGCACAGTGGAAATGAACCCAACTCACATCCATGAGGATGTGGGTTCGATCCCTGGCCTCATTCAGTGGGTAAGGATCGGGCATTGCTGTGAGCTGTGCTGTAGGTGGCAGACGCAGCTCGAATCTTGCATTGCTGTGGCTGTGGTGTAGGTTGCAGATGCGGCTCAGATGTGGCGTTGCTGTGGCTGTGGCATAGGCCAGCAGCTGCAGCTCTGATTCCACACCTAGCCTGGGAAATTCCATATGTCGAGGGTACGGCCCTAAAAAGCAAAAAAAAAAAAAAAAAAAAAAAAAAAGACAAACAAAGAAAAAAACCAAATTACAAAATTGAGGGACTTTTCTCAAAAGGATCAGGGTTCCTACTCAGAATATTGGAACAAACAGTCATGTGTTTACAGGTTTTATTCTGTATCAAATTAAGGAAGTTGCCTCCTCTTCCAGTTTTGCCAAGAATTTTAATAAATTGCTTAATTTTATCAGATGTTATCTGTTTTATGTGATCACGATTGTCCATCTGCTCCCCCTTCCACATGCCCTCAAGTGAAGCCTGAGGGTCGACCTCCCCGTCAGTAAGCATAAGAACACAGTGAGGACACACGAAGATTCAGAAAGCTTTGCACCTATGCACCCATTTTCAAAATGTTATTTGAAGATGTATTCCAGCAATACAGGGACAAAACCCAACAAAGAGAGAGAACACATTCACGAAAGAGTGGAATTAACCCAGAAATGCAATGAATAGAAATACCAGAGGTTCCTAAAGCCATTAGTCAAAATTAGAACAGGGAGTCAGAGGGTTTGGAGAAGAACGCCTTTAAGAAGAAAATGGGCTTCATTCAACAAATAATGTAATTAAGAAGCTGGAAGATTTTTTAATGACCTGATTTAAAAGGCATATGTTTCTTTTCTCAAGAAGAGAAAAGCAATTAAAAATTCCAAGAGGACAAAAAGTTATGCAAGAAAGTCATGGCCCAAATATGAAGTGAATTAAAATATAACATGATTTTGAGTATCTGACAGACTGTAGGAAAATACATTTGAACTTGGAGCATTTCGCCTTCAAGCAGCATTTAAACTATAAGATTATAGTTCCTTCCCTATGAGTCTCAGGATGCTAGTAAGCCGTGCAGAGAACAATGTTTACATAGTTCTGATGTACATATATTATTTTGGCTGCATCTGAGGCATACAAAAATTCCCGGGCCAGGGAATGAACATATGTCACACCAGAACCCAAGCCACAGCAGTGACAATGCCAGATCCTTAACCCATTGAACCACGAGTATGTTTTAAAAAATACTTTATTGATTTTTCAAAAAAATTTTTTTTTGTTTTGTTTGCTTTTTTGTTTATGAGGGCCACATCTGTGGCATATAGTATAATTAAAAGGAAAAAAGAGGAGTTCCCTGGCAGGCTAGTGCTTAAGGACTCAGGGTTGTCACTGCTATGTCTCCAGTTGCTGCTGTGACTTGGGTTCGATCCCTGACTTGGGATCTTCTGTGTGCTGTAGGCACCGCCAAAAATAAAACGAAACCAAAAACAAAACCTGGAGTTCCCATCATGTTTCAGTGGTTAACGAACCCAACTAGTAACCATGAGGTCTTGGGTTCGATCCCTGGCCTTGCTCAATGGGTTAAGGATCCAGCATTGCCATAAGCTGTGGTGTACGTCTAAGATGTGGTTCGGATCCTGCATGGCTGTGGCTGTGGCTGTGGCCGGCAGCTGCAGCTCCAATTCGACCCCTAGCTTGGGAACTTCCATATGCCACGGGTGCGGCCCTCAAAGACAAAAGACACACACACACACACACACACACACACACACACACACAAATCTGAAAAAAAAGAAGAAAAACGAAAAGGAAAAACTTGACTGTAAACATGTCAGTTCTCCTCATATTAATATATCAATTTATTTCAAAGGGTTAAGTAAAGAGTTTTTTAAATTAATGTTTTTGGAAACATGTCAAGCTTATCCTACAGTCATATAAAAGAACAGCCAAGAATAGCCAAGGCAACTTTGAAGAAAATGAACAAGGTGAAGAGAATGACCCTCCAGATAATAAGACTTATTATATAACTAAAGTAGTTAAGACAAAAAGAGATCAGCAAAAGGATACACAAATAAATAAATGGGGCAGAACTGAGAGCTCAGAGACAGAGCCGTGCAGACTGGAAGTTCAACATACGTCAGGAGGCATTTAAACCAATTCCCTCCAATAACTGGTGGGAAATTTGGTTTTCCATGTGGGAAAAAGAAAATTGTACCCTATATCACTCTGATCTCCAAAGTCAATGCAGAGGGATACTAAAGATGAAAAAAAATAAAAACTTAAACCTTTTAAATGAAACTCTCTCCTAGACCTCATGATGTAAAGATTTTTTTAAAAACAAGCTATAAGAAGCATAAAAATGAGTTCCACTGTGGCACAGTGGATTAAGAATCCAACTGCAGCAGCTTAGATTGCTGTGGAGGTGAGTGTTCAATCCCCTGCCTGCACAGTGGGCTAAAGGATCTGATGTTGCTGTAGCTGTGGCATAGGATGTGACTTTGGCTTGGATTCAATGCCTGGCCCAGGAACTTCCATATGCCATGGGTGTGGCCATTTTTAAAAAGAAGAAAAAGAAGCGTAAACAATAAAGAAAATACAGATTTCACTACATTCAAATGCCAAAGTATTTTATAAAAAATATAAACAAAATTAAAAGCCAAGCCACATGGATCAGAGTAGATTAGTTAGAAAGATAGATAGACAGACAGACAGACAGCGAGCGAGCCAGCCAGCCAGCCAGCCATAGAGCACACAGCAAAGCATTAGAATCCAGGCTACATATATAACTGCAGATCAATACAAAAATTACACACAATTCAAGAGAAAAACAAGTAAAAGACATAAAGAGGTGAACCATGCAGATATATATGAAATGATGTTTAATCTCACTTGAAATTATTGGACTACAAATTAAGACAATAATGAGATACAATTTCATACTTCAGGTTGGGAATGCAAAGATTGCCACATTTTCAGTCTGTGTATATTAGGTGTCGGTGAGTGTGGGGAACAATGGACATTCCTGTTAACGCCAAATGGTGTTTAAACTATAACCACTTTGAAAAACAATATGGCAAAACCTAGTTAACTCCAGCATGTGCATACCTTCTACTCTAGCCACTCACTCCTGGAAATAAACCCAAACTCTGCACAAGTACAAGAGTGTTCGTTACAAAGCTGTGTGTAGTGAAAAAATTAAAAACAATAGAATAATCTATAAATCAATCATGTTAGAGCTAAAAAATGGATAGAGATGAATACGCTGAAGCTATACATATGTATTTATTGACAGGCCTTCCCCTAAAATGTACGAGGCCCAGGGCAAGAGTAGTCTGGAAGGTCAGGGCCCGTGCTGCTTCTCTTCCCACTCTGGCTCCATCCCACACAGGGAGGGACCTCCTACATCAGCCTATTTGTCCAAACTCTGTCCTCCGACCCCCTGGACACCCCTTCGGATTGGGTGTATATGGCCACATGGTCCATCTCAGGAGAAAAGCTCTAGGGAAATGATGGTTCTGGTCTTGAAACAGGCTCTGGACCCTTGGGAAAGGGGGATTCCAGGATTCTGGGGACTAAGACATGGTTTAGACCAGCAAGGGAAGGGTTCCAGGTGATCCTTGACCCTTTAAACCCTAGAAGAAGACCTGAGTCTAAGGGAGCAGCCGTGTGCCAACATGGACAAATCTTACATATATTACTGAACATAAAAGGTGGAACTGTATGTACCATAGGATAACTTTATATGAAGTTTTAATACAGGCACAATGTGGAGTTCCTGTTGTAGTTCAGCCGGTTAAGAACCTGACCTAGAGTCCATGAGGTTGTGGGTTCGATTCCAGACCTTGCTCAGTGGGTTAAGGATCAGCATTGTTGCAAGCTGTGGTGTAGGTCACAAAGGCATCTCAGATCCGGTGGGGCTGTGGCTGTGGTGTAGGCCCTCAGCTGCAGCTCCACTTCAACCCCTAGCCTGGGGAACTTCCATATGCTGCAGGTGAGGCTGTAAAGAAAAAAAAAAAAGAAGAAGAAGGCAAAATGATACTCCCAGCTGCTCAAGGACAAAAATAAGAGGAGCAAAATTATGAAAACTTGAATGGAAAGGACGTCCATTTCTGGCAATGTGGTGGACTAGGTACTATGAAATGGGAAAGCCAAAAGAACCAGATGCAGCAAAAAAAAAAAAAAAAAAAAAAAAAGACAGTAACTCTTTATTTTATTACTGGTTTCCCAGGAAGTGAAATCTCTAAGGAGATGAAACAAAACAAAATTGTGAGCTGAACACAGAGCCATGAGGGATACACATTTAGAGAGAGATGTTACATAAAGGTAACTGTCCATTCAAGACCACAGTCAGAGCACAGATGGGGCCAGGAGCAAGTGGGAGGACCTAAGTCTGAGATTCTGGCTTGAACAGGGACCTTGGAACTGTGTTAAAGTGATTTCAGGTCAATGGCTCTCCTTCGCTCCCAGATACAATTATCTCAAAATAAACATTCAAAACAAAAAAAATCAGGCGTTTCCATTGCGGTGTAGTGGAAATGAATCCAACTAGCATCCATGAAGATTCGGGTTTGATCCCTGGCCTCACTCAGTGGACAGGGGATCCAGCGTTGCCAGTGAGCTGTGGCATAGGTTGGAGCCATGGCTCAGATCCCATGTTGCTGTGGCTGTGCTGTAGGCCAGCAGCTGTAGCTCTGATTCCATCCCTAGCCTGGGAACTTCCATATGACGTGGGTGCGGCCCCTAAAAAAAACATAACCACGAACAGACCCACATTAAAAAAATTTCTAAGTGTGTACTTTAGAAAGAAGAAAAATGACGGAGGAAGACAAATCTGAGATGCAAGGAGGATTGTTGAGAAAAGAAAATGATAAACATATAGATGAATCTAAACAAACATGATATAAGGTAATGAGCATGATGGCATATCTGTGGGCTAACAAAAGGACAGAAAAATGGAACTTGATTGCAAGGTGGACGGGGACAGCATTGGAGTAAGAGAGTTCCAAGGTTCTTGTATTGTTTGGAAAGAGGCCTGGGATATTACATTCAGGTTTTGTTCAGCGTGCAATGTCAGATTTAAAAAATAGCCACTCTAAGAATAGGAATAAAGTGGAGGATTTCAAAGGAATAGAGTTGATTTTTAAGCCATTAGACAGAAAAGTGGAGGCAGTAGGAAAAGAGAAACTCAAGGTATGGCCAAGATGGTGGAGTAGAAGGAGCCTGAGCTCACCTCCTCCCATGGGCACACCACCGCGACAGCTATTCCCAGAGCAACTATCCATGAGAACAAGACTAGAAGAAAGATTTTCTGCAATTTAAGATATAAAGATGCAACCACAGAGAGACTGGTAGGAAGGGCGGACATGCTGCATAGCCAAGACCCACACACCCCTACCCCAGATAGGTGACCCGCAAACAGGACGATAAGGAGCAAGAGGTCCAAGCTCTACTGCAGGCTCCCCAGCCCAGCCCAGGGGTCCTACCAGGAAAATGAGCTCCCAGAACACCTGATGCTGATGGCCCGTGGGGCTTGTGAACAGGAAAGCTGGAGGTCTCCACTCTTAAAGGGTGTGTGCAAAATCTCACAGGCTTAAGACCAGCACAGAGGCAGGAATTTGAAAAGAGCCTGGGTCAGACCCACGGGCTGATCTGTACTTTTTTTTTTCTTTTTCTTTTCTCCCCCTACCCTTTTTCTTTTCTTTTCTTTCTCTTCTTTCTTTTTTTTTTTTTTTTTTTTTTTTTTTTTTTGTTCTTTCTAGGGCTGCACCTTCGGCATATGGAAGTTCCCAGGCTAGGAGTTAAATCAGAGCTGCAGCTGCCGGCCTACGCCACAACCATAGCAATGCCGCATCCGAGCTGCATCTGTGATCTACACCGCAGCTGGAGGCAGCACTGGATCCTTTAACCCACTGAGCGAGGCCAGCGGGTGAACCCACGTCCTCGTGGTTACTAGTCGGGTTCTTCACCCACTGAGTCATAATGGGAACTCCCCCACGTGCTGATATTGGGGAGCCTCCCAGAGAGACCAGAGGCAGCTGGGACTAGCCGTGGGGACATAGACAGATGCTGGCATTTTGGAGGCTCTCTTCTACCATGAGGACACAGGGGCTGACCAGCACCATTTTGGAATCTTCCCTCTGGCTTATCAGCCCCAGGACCCAGACCCGCTCATCAGTGGGCCAGCAGCCTTATCAGAAGACAGAGCCTGACAGCCAACTGGGCCAGGGTCCAGCCTCACACCTAACCAGTGTGCCCTCTGTAGTCGGCTGTTCACAACAGAAGGGCCCATGCAGACCACATGGGGGCACCCTAGAGCACATAGCTTGAGTGACCAGAAGGGAGTGTGTTGCCAGGCCCCATAGTAAGGCCATTTCTCCAAGATCAGGAAATGTAACTGAACTACCCGATTACATAGAACTAAGACCAGTGAATTAGGCAAAATGAGGCAACAGAAGAATATATTCCAAATGAAGGGACAAGATAAAACCCCAGAAGGAGTTCCCGTCGTGGCTCAGTGGTTAACGAATCTGACTAAGTACCATGAGGTTGCAGGTTCGATCCCTGGCCTTGCTCAGTGGGTTAAGGATCCGGTGTTGCCGTGAGCTGGTGTAGGTTGCAGACATGGCCGGATCCCACATTGCTGTGGCTGTGGCGTAGGCTGACAGCTACAGCTCTGATTAAACCCCTAGCCTGGGAACCTCCATATTCCGTGGTGCGGCTCTAAAAAGGACAAAAAGACAAAAAAAAAAAAAAAAGATAAAACCCCAGAAGAAGAGCTAAGTGCAGTGGAGATAAGCAATCTACCCAATAAAGCAATCAAGGTAACGATCATAAAGATACTCAAAAGGAGTTCCCTGGTGGCTTAGTAGGTTAAGGACCTGGCATTTTCACTGCTGTGGCTAAGGTCACTGCTGTGGTGTGGGTTTGATCCCTGGCCTGGGAAATTCCTCATGTCATGGGTGCATCCAAAAACTATAATTTAAAAAGTTACATGCACCCCAATGTTCATTGCAGCACAATTTACAATACCCAAGACATGGAAGCAACCTAAATGTCCAACGACAGAGGAATGGATGAAGAAGATATGGGTCATGTATGTAATGGAATATTACTCTGCCATGAAAAAAGAATGAACTAATGCCTTTTGCAGTAACATGGATGGATTTAGAAATTTTCATACTAAGTGAAGTTAGTCTGACAGTGAAAGACAAACATCATATGATGTCACTTATATGAGGAATCTTTAAAAAAAAAGAATGCAAGTAAACTTATTTGCAGGACAGACACAGACTCACAGGCGTTGAAAAACTTATGGTTACCCAAGGGGACAGGTGGGGGCAAAGGGATGAACTTGGGTTTGGGGACTGGCATATGCACACTGAGGTATATGGAATGATTGGCCAAAGGGGACCTGCTGTATAGCACAGAGAACCCCACCCAGTATTCTGTGATAATCTCTGTGGCAAAAGAATCTGAAAGAGAATGGATGTGTCCACATGTATAACTGAATCATTTCGTTGTACAGCAGAAATTATCACAAACTTGTGAATCAAGTATAGGCCTTTTTAAAGGGGGGGGGAAGGATGCTCAATGAATTAGCAGGAGAATGGATGAACACAGCGAGAAGTTTAACAAAGAGTTAGAAAATATAGAGAAGAACCAAACAAAGCTGAAGAATATAATAACTGAAATAAAAAAAAAAAACCACCCTGGATGGAATCAACTGTAGATTAGATGATACCGAAGAATGGATCTATGAACTGAAAAGCAGAGTAGTGAGAATTACATAAGCTGAATGGAAAAAATAATTTTTTAAAATGCAAATAGTTTAAGAAAACTCTGAGCCAACATCAAGCAAACTAACATCCACGTAGGTGTCCCAGAGGGAGAAGAGAAGAGAAACGGTAGAGGACTTAGCTGAATAAATAGTAGCTGAAAGCCTCCCGAACCTGGGAAAGGAAACAGATATCCAGATCCAGGGAGCAGAGAGAGTCATGAATAATGTGAGCCCAGAGAGGGCCACACCGAGACACACTGTAATTAAAATGGCAAAAACTAAAGATAAAATCTCGCTCTCTCTCTCTTTTTTTAGGGCTGCACCTGAAGCATATGGAAGTCCCCAGGCCAGGGGGCAAATCAGAGCTGCAGCTGCACGCCTGTGCCACCCTGCAGCAAGGCAAGATCCAAGCTACATCTGTGATCCAAGCTACACCATGGCTCACAGCAATACTAGATCCTTAAGCCACTGAGCAAGGCCAGGGATCAAACCCACATCCTCGCAAAGACAACATTGGGTCCTTAACCCACTGAGCCACAATGGGAGCTCCCCTGGGGCTGGTATTTTACACTACAAGAAGTAAACTGGGGCTGGGGGAAAGGCGCTCCTGGAACCAATAGATCTCTGCCTACTGCCTGGAAAAAAAAAAAAAAAAGAATTTTACAGAAAAGAGTAAAAAGTTTGAAGGCATTCTGTTGGTCAGAAAATGGACAGTGTCTGTTATCCTTGGGGTGTATTTTTTCATATCTTTACTTTCAATATTTCCATCTTCTTGTTTGAAGTATGTCTTTTACCAACAGCCTGTAGCCAAAGATCATCCGTGATCGTCTATTCACGGATGAAATCAGGTCATTTATTTAGTGGGATCACCAGTTTTTAAGATTTTATTTCTCTATCTTCTTTTGTGTTTTCCCATTTACCTTGTGTATTATCAATTGTTCTGTAACAAATTACCCCCAAATCGAGCAGCTCAAAACAACCAACGTTATCTCTTACAATTTCTTAGGATCGAGGAGTCTGAGAGCCGTGCAACTGAAAGATCCTGGCTCAGGCGTCAACCTCTGCGAGGTTGCAGTCAAGCTGTCAGCCAGGGAGACAGTCATCTGAAGGGTCTGTTGAGAATCAGCCTCCAAGTTCATTCACGTGGCTGGGGCAGGAGGCTTCAGCTCCACACCAGGAGGCTTTACGGTGGGGTAAGGCATACATGTTTTCTTTATACAGGCGGGTGATCTGAAAGACAAAAGGAGCTTAGAGAAAGAACCACCAAAATCCAAGCACTTAAAAGGTGCTTTCTAATAGAGTTGACAGATTTAGCCAATAAAACACAGGATGCCTAGTTACATTATTTATTTATATATATATGTATACACACAAATATTTATTTATTCATTTATATAATAGTTTAAACTTTTTTTTCTTTTTTGACTGCACCACGGTATCTGGAGGTCCCAAGCCAGGGATCAGAGCCAAACCCCAGTTGCGGAATCCTTAACCCAGTGCTGTAGAAACGCTGCTGATCTCATTGCGCCACAACAGGAAATTCACAATTTTTGCTTTTTTTTTGCCTTTTTTTTTTTTTTTGAGGGTCACACCTGCAGCATATGGAGGATTTCAAGCTAGGGGTCTAATCGGAGCTACAGCTGCCGGCCTACACACCACAGCCACAGCAACACCAGATCCACACCTGTGACCTACACCACAGCTCACGGCAATGCCAGATCCTGAACCCACTGAGCAAGGCCAGGGACTGAACCCACAAATTCATGGTTCCTGGTCAGATTCGTTTCCGCTGTGCCACAAGAGGAACACCTCCGAAATTCACGAATTTAAGTTTCAGATAAAATTTTGATATTTGCATGGTAAAAAAATCATTCATACTTAATAGAATTCCAAATTTGACTGGACTTCATGAACTTTATCTGGCAACCCTATTTATCATTGGATCTTGGAAGCAAAACCGTCTATATAATTTGTGGAACCCTTTATTAAAAAATTGTTAAGGGAGTTCCCATTGTGGCCCTGTGGAAATGAATCTGCCTAGTATCCTTGAGGATGCATCTTCAATCCCTGATACACTCCCCCCCCCCAGCCCCCGCTCAATGGGTTACGGATCTGGCACTAAAAAGACCAAAACAAACAAAAAAATTGTTAGGAATTCCAAGTCAGCATGAGTAGAGCATTAAACCAAGCATGATGCCCTTCTGAGGAGGATGTCTTATGTGAGGTCACAGGTTGTACTCTCAGAAAGCCAGCCCTGCTTAGAAGGGACATGCCATCACTTCTACCACATTTTACTAAACAGAAACTAGTCACTAAGGCCAACCCACACATCCTGAAAGGGGACTACCCCAGGGTGTGGATCCCAGGAGGCAGCCATCCCTGGGGCCATCTTGGAAACTGGCAACCTTTGCTTCTTCTATTTGTCATTTCCTGCCCAGGGGTGGAAGGATCGGACCATCTGCATTCCCTTTGTTTCCTCTCTTCTGGTTTGAAATACGTTCTATTTCTGTTCATTAGTCATCCTTAAATTTTTAACATGCTTACTTCAGTTAACAAAGTCTAAAGTTAATCAATTCTTCTAGAACAATCAAGGACCTTAGCATGCTTTTAAACGCTGACCATTGCTTCCTGCCTATAGTTTGATTGTTTTCCAGGTTTTAGTCTATCTCATTTATTTTAGCCTCCAAATCAGCCTTTAAAATTATTTTTATTAAGTCCATGTTTGTTTGAATTTCCCACGTTGAATGTTTTTGGGGGTTTTGTTCCCCACTTCTTGTAATTTACTTTGTATTTTTGGATTTTCTTCCTGGGTTTTTCGTATTATCTTCATCTGGTATCTTGTCAGAACCCTAGGTCCTCATGGTGTGTTTTAGGGATTTTTTTCAAACTGGTTTCATCTCTGGTCTGAGCCTTCTTTTTGTTTCCAATATTGTGTATTTTGTGCTGATAATTTGTTTATTTTATTAAGGTTTTTAAAAGAATTAGTTCAGCTTTTTGTTGTTTGCCGTATCATTAATTTCTGCTTTATTATTTCTTTTCTTCTATTCTCGTTGGGTTTTCTGGTGGTCTCTTCCTAAAGTTTTGAGTTGGATGTCTAATTCATTTGTTGTCATCCTTCCTGTTTTTAATAAAGGCATTTAAGGCTATATTTTT
Organism: Sus scrofa; assembly: GCF_054392235.1. Classification (NCBI taxonomy): domain Eukaryota; kingdom Metazoa; phylum Chordata; class Mammalia; order Artiodactyla; family Suidae; genus Sus; species Sus scrofa. The sequence goes on along the minus strand of NC_139388.1, from coordinate 92,577,473 downwards.
CCCTCTAAGTTTCACTTTAACTTATTGCTCTTCGGTGTTAAATCTTGTAATTTTCTTTATAATGTTCTCCTTATCTCATGAATTATTTAGAAATGAGTTTTCACGTTAATAAACATTGGGTTTCTTTGGCCACCTTTTTATTGTTGGCTTCCAATTTTATCACATTGGAGCTAGAGAATGTGACTGCATGATATTGATTCTTTAAAATTTTTTCATACTTCCTGAATGGCCACGTCTGTGGTATTTTTAAAAATGTTCCATGTGAACTTGAAAACAATGGGTATTCTGTGTAAGGAGGTGTAAAATTTATATTTATCTAGCAGATGAAGTTCCTTAATTGCATTGTCCTAACTCCCGTCTCCTTCCGTACTCATATTTTAGTATTTGAGCCACTGGTTTTAAGAAAGTCGAATTAAAATTTCCCACTTTGTTTATGGATTCCGGCCTTTCCTCTTGTGGTTCTGCTAGATTTGCCTGCCTTTTTGGTCGGGGCTAGACTGCTGTTACAAGAGACCCTTAAAAATGAGTGGTTTAAGTAAGAGAGACGTTTATTTCTTGTCCATGTGAAAGTCCACAGCCACGGTTCCTGTGGGGTTTGGTAAATGAGGAGCCAGCAGGAGAGGAGAGGGAGGGAAAAGAGTGAGGCTGAGATATTTATCCCTCTGCCCCTTCACCGCGAGGTCACCTCTGCTCTACATAACTCTCTGCATCAGAGTCTGGCCATCGCCCTCCCTTTGACCCTGCAGGCCTAGGGGAATGAAAGCTATGCTATTGCTAGCCTCAGAATCCTGTAATCTCTCTTGTGACTCCCCTACACCCTGCTTTGTCATTAGTCCTTTTGAAAATAAACTCTGCCCAAGTTCTCTTAATTAGAACACACCATCTGTGACTGTGTGTTGGGACCATGAGTGATGCAGGCTGGCATCGTGTATTTAAAAGTCATTGATTCTGAGAGTTCCCGCTGTGATGACGTGGATTAAGAATCACAATGCAGCAGCTTGGGTAGCCGCAGAGGCGCAAGTTCGATCCCCAGCCCAGCACAGTGGCTTAAAGGATCCAGTGTTGCCACCAGCTATGGTGTAGGGCGAAGCCGTGGCATGGATTCAATCCCTGGCCTGAGAACTTCCATATGCTGCCATAAAAAAAAAAAGTCATTGATTCTGAATGCCTTTAGGCAAGGGTGCACTCACCTGTGTTGGACACAAGCCCAGCTGTTCGCTGTTCTGACACTCCTGCCTAGTCCCAAAGGCGTCTGAGGCTGACACCCTGGGTTAATGGCTCCAGGCAAGACAGCTTTCATGTCCATGTCTCCAGAACACCACCCGCCTCTGGTGAAGGAAATACTCAAAGACCATCAGTAACACTCACCTTGTCATCTTAAAACAGGCTTGGCTTGGCCACTGGTCTGATGACCAGATGGCCTCTCTTTGGACAAACTCAGCATCTCAGGGTTGCAGGGACTCGCCTTTGTCTGAGGATGCTTTACTACTTTAGATGGGTCAATATCTTCACCAAGTGACTGTCAGCTTCTGCAGGACCCAGAGTCAGCCTGGCCCTTTAAGCTGATGTGGCACATCTCTGCTCTGATTCATTAGGTACCAATTTCTTCAGACTAACTCTCAGTGGGCCCAGCTTGCTTCCCTCATCTCCTCCTTCTTAGGGAATTGTTCAATCTTGGCCAATGCAGATCACACTGTTCCCATTTCACAGATTGGGAAACTGAGGTTCCAAGTGGAAAGCCAACTTCATGGAGTCTGGTGAGGCTGGCTCTGAGCTTGGTTCTGTCTGGCTCTGACTCAGAGGCTTTCCGGGTGAGGTTATGTGTCCTGAGGAAAGCTGAGGGGAGGTTGAGTAGAGGACAGAGCCACAGGTGAGGGGACCTTCAAAGCCTTCTACTGGCCAGGCTGGGCACGACGTCTGGGTGAGAGGGTGGAGTGGAGGCTGCAGCAATAAATTGGTCTCTGGAGTCCAACACACTTGAGATCCACTCCTACTTCCGCCCCTTCCTATTAGTCTGCTCGGGTCGGTCTCCAGGCCTCGCAGAGCAGTTGCAAGGACTCTCCCAGGGAATGTCTAGGAAACGCACAGTGTGGGTAGCTGCTCAGTCCCGGGATTCACCCAGGTCACTGCTCTTCACTCCTCCTCGGGGCTGGGGCAGGTGCAGTGAGGATTCAGCCATCAGGGGGCCCTGCTGCCAAGGTTGATGGTGTCTCTGGGCTCATCCATTCATTCACCCATCCCAACAGATGGTTTTGGCGTCTCTTCTGTGCCCTATAGTACTGGGGGCACTGTTGAGAGCAGAGAGGGTGAGGACAGCCCTATTCTGAAGACTGCCATGAAGAAGGGGTACTATGGTGAACCTGCTGGAAAGCCTCCTCAGACTCAGCCTCGCTTTATTTTGAGAAGACTGCCACGATTGTTAGTGTCAGAGCCACAGAATGTTCACGAAATGGGTGGAATTCTAGGAAGGTTATCTCTCAAGGCTTAGGAATGAGTTATCAGGGAGAAGCTGAGGGTGGCCGGGGGGTACTCTGAGCTGCAAAGGGCCTCTCTCTGGCTTAATCTACAAATTCAGGGGTAGGTAATATGGGCTGTATCCAGTTCCACCACTTATCAGCTAAGTGATCTGACTAATGCCATGCTTTCCTGAGCCTCTATCTCCTTATCTATCAAATGGTGTTTAGCTCTTTCGGATGGTTTCCCCTATGGGATTCCCTCCTCCTCCAAATGCTGGTTCAGCCAGAGCAGTCAGGGCTTCCTGATCCTGTTCCTTGGCCATAGGTGATTGGCCCACAGGCAGACATCTGATTAGCGCTGGGCCAATCAGAAGCCTTCCCTGTTCTGTTCTGCTCTGCTCTAAGTCAGAACTGAAAAAATGGCTGTGAAAATGAGAGAGGCTTAGGAGTTGTCATTGGCCAAACGCCCTTCCTCATGGCAGAATTAGTCTAGAGAGAGAGAGAGGCGGGAGAGAGAGGGTGTCAATCACTCTTGCCAGGATTTGGATCCCTAGTTCTGGCTGTGCCTGGGCCCACCAGCCTTGCTCACCATCTGGACGTGTTCACTCCTCCCTTACAATCTCAGTTGCCTCACTGGTTGACATTGGTTTCTAAAGATAGACTTTCTCACAGGGTTGTGTGTAGGATCAAATGAGCTGAAGTGTGTGAAGCACTCGGCCCAAAGCTTGGCCCACTGCAGGCTCAGTAGGCAAAAATTCCTTTCCCTTAATGGGCACCAGGCAAGGATGGGGTTTGGCAAGATACCAGGAAGATGTGAGGCATCAGCACTGGTGAAGTGATATAACTCAGCAGCTCTGGGGAAACTAAAGTCAGGTGCCTTGGGACCCCGCAGAGCTCCACAGGAGACTAGAATGAATGCCCAAGCAGAACATTTGGTGCATAGGAAAGGATAGGACTAAGAACAAAACTCCTGCTCCAACCCTTTGTGGGAGGGAAAGTTGTCCCTCTGTGCCAGGAAGGTATGCTAGAGTCCCTAGAGGTCCAGAAGAGGGATACCAGGAAAGGCTTTCCAGAGGAGGGACATTTGAGCTGGGTTTTGAAGGATGAATAAGAGTTTGTCAAATAAGGAAAGGGCTTGAAAAGGGACTTTGGACTACTGCTACCAAATAACCACTATTAGTACAGAGGAGTCAGCCAGCCTAGGTGTGAATCCTGCCTCAATTAATCTTTAGACTCTTCTATGCTTCTATTCCTTACCTGCAAAATAAGGAAATAGAGATTTGTTTTTAGTATTAAATGAGATAATACATGTAAAGCACTCAGAACTGTGTGTTGTCAGAAGGCAGCGGTTAAGCATTAAATAAATGTTTAGCTCATTATGAAAAGCTTTTACATTATCAAGTCCAACCCCCTTTAAAAGATTAGAGCTGTTACCATTTACTGCATCCTTAATAGGTTCCAAGCACAGTGCTAAATGCTTAGCATGCTTTGTCTCTTAATCCTCCCAACAACTCCAGGAGGTGAGTACTATTATCCCCATTAAAGATAGAAAAACAGGGAGTTCCTGTCGTGGTGCAGTGGAAATGAATCCGACTAGGAACCATGACGTTGTGGGTTCGATCCCTGGCCTTGCTCAGTGGGTTAAGGATCCGGAGTTGCCAAGAGCTGTGGTATAGGTCACAGACGTGACTTGGATCTGGTGTTGCTGTGGCTCTGGCATAGGCTGGCAGCTGTAGCTCCGATTAGACCCCTAGCCTGGGAACCTCCACATGCCGTGGGTACGGCCCTAAAAAGACAAAAGACCAAAAAAAAAAAAAAAAGATAGAGAAACAGGCTCTGAGAGGTCAAGATTATATAGCCAGTATGAAACACAGAGTGCCAGGGGTTCAAACCCAGGTTTGTCTAAGGACCCATGCCCTTGGCCCCGAGAAAGGAAGAGACCAGCCTCAGGACACAGAGCAAAGTGCTGGGGTGTCAGGATTTCTTTATGGATCAACTCAAGGGCAGTAATCTGGTTGGGGGTCCTTGGTTTGCCTCTCTCTCTACAACAGCACTTCCATTGACAATAGCAAAGAACCAGAGGTGGCTGATGGAAGTTATTGAAGGACTTGCCCCAGCTTCATTCACACTCTCTCCCACCCCAGGTTGGACCTTGTGGGCCTGGGACTTCCTGGCCAGGGAACGGGTGTAGGGAAGGGCTGGGCCTCCCCTACTCAGTTGGCAAGGTCAGGCTTCCCAGCAGGGCTGGCAGAACTAGAGCCTGGAGACCCGCCACGCCCCTGCTCCCCGCCTTTTCCCAACCCCCATTGCTTCTGCCAAAGGGCCTCAGAAAATTCCAGCCACGCCCCTAGACCGGGATTTTTCCAGCAGAACGCAAGCAGTGGGGTTTGTCTTGGCGGCCAAAGCCACAAAGAAGGTGGTGAGCAGGCAGCTCCTACCACCACTGCTTGGGACTCCCTGCCTGTCACTGTCCCCAGGGCCCTGACTGGCCTTGGCTCCTCAGGGACAGGGTGGGACGGCCAGGGGAGCAGGGCTCAGGACGTCCTAGCAAACAGGAAATGAAACAAAGGCGGCCTCTTATCGGGTTGCCTGCATTCCTTTCAGGTGATGCTCTGAGTGGCTTGGGGGACATAGCTGGCCCTGAAGGGCTGCCCGTCAGGATAGACCTTCTCACTGCTTCCTCTCAGAGACTTGGGCTCCCAGGCCTTCCTAGACAGCTGAGGGTGGAGGCAAAGAGGATTCCCATGATGGGAGGCTCCATCCCCAGGCACAGCCTCCCTGGGCTCCCAGAAAGTCAGGGCACCACACTTTCTGGGCCTAGAGGGATGGGCTGGGGAGGGTGTCTTGGAAGGGGGGTATCTCCGCCACCTTATCCAGTGTAGAGGTGTGGGTACCAGGACTCATCAATGAACCAGACCCAGTCCCTGTCCTCAAGGAACTTTCAGCATAAGGAGGATAAGTGAAATGCTGGTGAAAAGGCAGGGTGCCGATGAGCTCCGAGAGGGGTGTCTAAGCCACGCTAAGTGGGGTTGGGGTAGTTTGAGGAAGCCTCAGTCCCTTGCATGGCATCTGACACATCAGTTACTCTCCACTAGTGCTGTCCGATTGAAGGAACCCTAGAGTTGGTTTGGTTTGGGGGTTTTGGGGGTTTTTTGTGTGTGTGTGTCTTTTTAGGGCTGCATCCAGGGCATATGGAGGTTCCCAGGCTAGGGGCTGAATCAGTGCTGTAGCCACTGATCTACAGAAACGCCAGATCCGAGCTGCATCTGCAACCTATACCATACCTCACGGCAACGCCAGATCCTTAACCCACCGAGTGAGGCCAAGGGATCAAACCTGCGTCCTCATGGATATTAGTCAGATTTGTTTCCCCTGAGCCACGACAGGAACTCCCTGGAATTGGCTTTGAAATAGCAGCGGGACAGGAGTGGGTGGAATGGAAAGGAATCTGGATTAGGAGAACAGCATGTGCAAATGCCCAGTGGTCTGTGTGTGTGTACGGGACATTGGAGAACAGTGAGGACTCTGGAGTTGCCTCGGCACTGGGTGAAGAAGCTGGGGAGGAGGCTGGTAGAGTGGTTCCTGATAGCCTTGGAAGCCAGGCTGAAGCCTGGGCTTATTCTGCAGGCACTGGGAGCTGGGGAGGTGGGGTAGGGAGAGGGCTCAGAGAGGCAGGCCCAACCTGGCCTAGGGGCAGGGGAAAGAGGAGGGGGGCCCTTCGCTTGGGTGGCTTGGAGAGGCTGATCTGCAGAGACAGAGGCTCCAGCTTCTCTGGGGCTGTGCCCCCCCTTGCCTGCTGGGCACTGGCACCAGTTCTGCTGATTGGTGGGCTGGACTCCTCTCCCATCAGGCAGCGCTGACTCAGCGTCTGAGAGGTGGTTCCCACGAGCCTACGTTTCTCTCTGGGGGCCAAAGGCCATGCCATCCATGCCCCACTCCAAGTGGGTCAGTGTCTAGGGCCATTGATAATCAAGGCTGAACGGAGGCTAAGGTTTCTGGTCTACCCACCCCTGCCAACCAGCAAGGCCTCAGGCTGCCCTTCCCCTGCTGTCTGACCATATGCCATCCCAACTATGACCTGGCTTTCCACGCAGAGAAGTTCTGAGATACCACAGTTATCAATACTTTGCTTTTATTTTAAAATAGTGAAAAGAAAAATAAATACCTTTGAAGAATAAGAGTACAAGGGTGGGGTGGTGGGGCCCGAGACTTGGGGGTGTCCTGGCTTCAGTGGTCTTGCGTGGGGGTCTTGCTCTACCCCTGCCAGGCCCTGCTCTGTCCCGGCTGGGAGGTCTGGGGGCTCCACCAGCCTTGCCTGCCCGCGGCTCCCAGGCAGGGCGCTGTGTCAGCGAACCTGCGGGGATTAGACCCCTGGCGCCAGAGCTCCGTCGGGCAAGCGGGCGGGGGGGCGGAGGCTGCCGCCCCACAGGGGGCTCTTCCCAGCGTGGTGCCCGCGGCCTCAGGGGTGACCCATGTCCTCCATTCCCACGCGGCCCCAGACGCCCAGCACGAAGCTCTCGATGTCGCACTCGTTGGCACCGCGCACGATGCGGAAGTGGCCCCTCTCGCCCCAGCCTGGGCCCCAGGAGTTGGCCGCCGTCTGGGAACGAGGAGGGGCCGTGAGCAGGGCGATGGGAGCGAGGGAGGAGGAGGGGAAGGCGGGCGGGCGCAGGGACTCACCCAGTATTTGAGCATCCTTCCATCTGGCAGCGTCTCTTCGCCCCACCTGCGGGCCAGAGCCGGAGGGGGAAGGGCACTGATTCACCTGCTTTCAGGAGCTCTGACCCAGGGCCTTCCCCACCCAGGCCCCTGTCGCCTTTGGTGACTTGGGTGCACCCTCGAGATTGGGCAGGTCTCTGTCCCTCTCTGCACCTCCCTCAGGCTCCACATCTCTAAGTCTGTGTACCTGTGCCCAGGGTGGGGATGGGGAAGGCCCCCAAGGGACACCTGGGAGAGGGGAGCAGAAAAAGGAGGGAAACTGGGCCCCCCATCCTTCAGGGACCACATCTCACGGACCAGTTCTTTGGGACCTCATACATCTGCCTGCCCTCCCTTCTCACCTGGGAGGATACAAAGTACATTTCATTGGTTGGACCCTTGATATCAGCAACTCTAGCACCTCCCTTTATATGAGCTGGGGAAACTGAGGGCTGGGGGGAGTGAGTCAGTGAGTCAGGCAGAGTTGGGACAGATGCTGAGCTGGGGAGAGGTTGAGCAACTCTTGAATTCTTGTCTGTATTTCATAAGAGTTATTTTTCTGTTCCACTGTGCCAGGAAGGGAGCAGTTCCTAGAACACCTCAAAAAGGACCTTCCTCTTTTTTTTTTTTTCTTTTAAGGCCACGCTACAGCATGCAGAAGTCCTTGGGCTAGGGATAGAACCCAAGCCATAGCAATGACAACACCAGCTCCTTAAACTACTAGGCCACCAGGGAACTCCAGGTCCCTCCTCTTTTTTTTTTTTTTTTTTTTTCCCTTTTTCTTTTTAGGGCTGCACCTGCAGCATATGGAAGTTCCCAGGCTACGGGCTGAATTGGAGCTGCAGCTGAGGCCTATGCTAAGCCACAGCAACACCGGATCCGAGCCACATCTGTGACCTACACCGCAGCTTGCAGCAGCGCCAGATCCTTAACCCACTGAGCAAGGCCAGAGATTGAACCTGCATCCTCACAGAGACTATGTTGGATTCTTAACCACAACAGAGCCATGACAGGAACTCCCTTCCACCCCTCCTCCCTTCTCTTTTTGAGTCTTGGTTTCCTCTGCTTTGAAATGGAGCTTTGCAGAGAGAGATGGTTAGGATCCAAGGTAGGCTTAGAGCCCCCACTGCAAGCCCTGCTGCCTCCAACCCCCCTGCCCACCGAGTCCCTCACCCTGTGATCTTGACCGAGTGGGTCCCATGCCTGCGGTATCTCTCCGGCCTCCCGTGGCTCACGGGTGTGTGGCTGTAGATGCCGCTCTGGTACAGGAAGAAGTCCTCGTGCACCTCCATGAGGGCTGTAGGCAGAGGTCAAAGTGGGGCTGGCTCAGCCCATCAGCACAGGCACCGATGCCTGAGCCTGGAGATGCATGTTCGGCCCCCAGGGCCTCTGGTACCAAGTGCCCCCTCCAGGTGCCGCCCATGGGGAGAGGACATGGTCCCCCCACTCCTGGCCCCAGTGGACTGGCTGCTCAATGCTGTATGGACCACTTGCACCCAGCCTCAAGCAGGCCCAAGCTTCTGGAATCAGGGGGCAGGATAAGAGGCATTTACCTTGAACGGGGCCATTCTCCATCAGCTCCTTCATGATATCCTTCTCCTGGAGGGTGAGGGGGTAGGGAGGAGAGCATCCATCAGGCGTGAGGCTCCAGCCTTTGGCCAGCCTTCCAGCTCTCCTGCCTTTGCCCCTTTACCCAAGCACAGACTTACATTGGAGCCAAGGCGGTAGGCAGGAGTGACCTGGTAGATGTCATTGGCGTGGACATAGCTATTAGGGCAGCGGGCAGTAGCCTGGCGCTTGCCCCGACCCATGGCTCGACTGTGCATCATGCAGCGGGGTGCAGGGCCAGCCTCATTCCGCTCATGGCCAGAGAATGGGTAGCAGTGGTCAGACACCACCCTGGAGGGGCAGGAGGAGGAGGCGGGGACAGAGTGAGCCCGGGGCAGCCCTAGGCCCCCCCCCTCATGCCCTCTTCCCTGCCCACGCCCTCTGCTGCTCACCCTCGTCGTCGCAGGAACCACCAGGCACCATCCAAACGCCCACCTTGGCAACCCTGCTGGTTGTGCGTGTCACAAGACAGCAGGTTCTGGGGCGATAGGACAGGTGTCATGTGCCCCAGAGAATGGATTGAGACTCGATCTGACGCCACAGCTGGTGGGGGAGGTAGAGGGGCTGTCAAGGGGCTCAGGCCTTGGCCCTCCTTTCCCACCTCGCCAGCCTCTGCCCTTGGACCTACCTGCTGTGGAGAAGGCCCAGGAGCCTGCACAGTTGCCTTGATCCAGAGGGTCGTGGATCAGGTTGGGCCACTTCTCAGAGGCCTCGAAGGCTCTGGGCAGCACCTCCCCTGGGCCCAGTACTGTCTGCAAGGCAAAGGTCACTCTGTCTGCCTCCTGCCTCTGTCCCCGCCTACCCCTCGGGGGCCTGAGACACTGGAGGTCTCCCAAGAGTCCAGGGCCTTCTGCCATTTGATCTTGAGTCCTCCAGCTTCTGAGGGATTCTAGCAACCTCCACACTGACTCAGGAGGAAGACCCAGGCACCATGTTCCCTGGTGTCAGGTCAGGGGATGACTAGTCCTGCTTTACAGGTGCGGCAACGGAAGCCAGGAACAGGGAAGTGGCCAGGCCAGGGTCCCCCCACTTTCCTTTTTCAACTCCTGCCTCTTTCCTCCTCTGCACCTTCTGATCTGCCACATCCTTCTTCCCGCCAGGACCTTGGGCTTCAGGCCCCAGAGGGCAGGGGAGGGAAGAAGCCGTCAGGTCCCGTGACTGGGCTGGCTGCCAAGGTAAACAGCAAAAGGCAGAAAATAGCCAGAGGCCCAGGGGAGTAAGGGCAAGGGCAGGGTCTGGCCACCCCAGCCTTGAACTGAACTCCCCCCTGTGGGGAGGGCCACTCCGGCCAGCCATCACCTCCTCCCCTGCCTGCCATTGGACGGAGCCTCTGGTATGTGCCCCAGCCCTGTCCCGCTGAAACACCCCGTCCTCACCCTGTGACTGTTCTGGGTCTGGTTCCCGTTTCTCCCCCTAGAGGGTCCCAGTGGTGGGAATGAAGAAGCCCCTCCTCCCGTGGGGTTCCACTGAGGCGGCATTTGTTTCCGAGAATCGCCGCTCCCTGGCCAAAGCTGGAGGAGTGTCCGTCCTTTCCTTCCCAAAATACCAAGATGACCTCCTGGCCCTTTGGGCCCTGACCCAGCCGTAGTGGGACCAATGACATTTTTCCCAAGCTGAGGAGGCCAGGGAGGGACGGAGGCCGGGACCACAAAACTCAGAATGTGAGCATCAGTTCTTGCAGTGCGGCACATCTTGGTATGGGCAGAAGCTGAGGGCCCAGAGAAGGGGAGTGACTTGTCTAGCGACACACAGCCTATTGGGAGGGGGACAGGGCGCCAGGGTCCCTGGGGTCCTAGGCCAAAAGGAGATGGCAGGATTATGGGCAAGAACGGACTTACATGAATCTCATTCATATTGGCGACGGAGGAAGATGGGCGGATGGTGCCCAGGCGGTATCGAATGCCCTCATCCAGGGTCATGCCCCAGAAGGCACTGTGGTTCCCAGCCCGCCACCTAAAAGAGAGCGGACAGAAGTGGCAGACCTGCCAAAACTGGGGGTCTGGGAGGTATGCGAATGTGAGTGAGAGAGATGCCTAACTAGCTAAGTATGCACGTGAATAATATCTGTGCCTGGCAGGACGTGTGTGTGTGTACGTGCATGCACGTGCATGTGTGCCCCCTGGGGAAATCTTCAGGGCCTCTTACCCATAGTTGCCTTGGTTGATGGCCTTGATCATGTCTGGGTCCACCAGGCATGGCTCCTGGTCACACTCCCACTGCCCTTTCTCCTGGCAGGTGCTGGAAGAACAGGAGGGGAGGAGGAGGTGAGGCAGGGCTGGTATCCTCTGAAGGGAGGAGCCTCAGAGGTCAACATGAGCCTGAACTTCTGCATCAGCACCTATGAGAGGTCCCTTAGATGATCCCATCCAGCCTGGTGACTTTAAATGTCAATTTCAAGTTCATGATTCTCAAGTGTATAGCTGCTTCTCAGATGTCTCCTTAAACTCCAGATTCACGCATCTTACTGCTGCACAACATCGCCACCGGGGCGGGGGGGGGTGGTTTCTAACAGGTCACACTTGCCGCATCCTACACTGAGTTCCTGCTCTTCCCTGCTCCCAGGCTTCTCTCCCACAGTCCTTGGAAACGGTCACTCCATCCTTCCTGGAGCGCAGGCCAAAAGCCTGGGAGGCATCCTGACTCTTTCTCTCACGTGCTGACCCAATTCATTGGTGAATCCTGTTGACACCACCTTAAAAAAACCCATCCAGATTGCAAACCACGTCTCATTCTTTCCTGCAGCCCCTGTGGTCCTATCACCTTTCACCTGGATCATGCTGTAGCCTCCTCACCATTCTCCCCGATTCTGCCCTGTGCCCGTGCCACCCCCCCCCCGACTTCAGTATATTTTTAACGCAGCTGCCCAAGCGATCCTGTTAAACCCAAATCATATCATGTCATTCCCCTGTCCCCAAACCCGCCACTGGCTTCACACCACGGAATAAGAGCCAAAGCCTTTCCAGCGCCAACAAGGCCCTGCACGATCTGTCTTCCTGTCCCCTCTCTGACCCTCTTCTCCAAATCCTGGTTCTCGAGGCCCTGACCAGGCTGGTCCCCTGACTGTTGACCCCAGCCATGCTCTGGCCTTTGAGTTGTGCTTCCAACATCCTCAGGGCTCACTCTCACTTCTTCCAAGTCCTTATTCACATGTCACCTTCTCAGAGAGGCCTGTCCTGGCCATGCTATCTCAGCCCCCTCCACCCTTCCTACTCTGCTTCCCTGTTTCATTTTTTTCCAGCCTGTCATCACCATCTGACATATTACATCTTTAGTTATTTATATTTTTTATATCTGTTTGCCCGTAGACTCTAAGGTCCTTGAGGGCAAGTATTGTTTGGTATCTCCAGTGCTTAGAAAACAAAACCTAGCACCTAGTATGTACCCAATACATATTTGTTGAAGGAATGAATGAGTGAGTGAGTGAGTGAGGCAGTATAGTGAAGTGACTAAGTGCATGGATTCTAAAGTCCAGAATCCTGAGTTCCCATCCTGGCTCGCGAGTCACATGACCTTAGGTAAGGTATTCAAAACTCCCCCTCAATGGTGTCTGTAAAATGAAGATAACAATAGTATCAACGTCCAGGGATTAAATGGTGAGCTTGCAAAGTATTTAGCTCAAGGCCTGGCCCATGTTATGTGCTCAAGAATTGTTATCTATCATTATTGTTCTCATTACAGGAACCCCCAACTCCCCGCCCCCTGGAGTTTCAGACTCCAATCCAGCTGGCCTCCTGACATCTCCTCTGGGTGCGTGAAAGGCATCTCAAACTTAAAACGGCCCAAACTGCCTTCCTCCAAACCTGTTCCTCCCCTAACATCCTCAACTCAGAAAAGGACACCTTATCCACCCAGGTGTTCAAGCCAGAACTCTGTGGTCTGCAGTGTCTTCCCCACCGCCCACCCCTCACCCCCACCAAAGCCTCCCCTATCAGCCGGGCACACAAAAGCCTCTGAAGCCATCTGCCTCTCGCCTCTCCACTACCATCCCCTTACTCTGGGCCCTTATCCCCTCTCACCTGGCCCATGGCAGTGGGAACCAGGCTCCCTGCCTCTTTATAATTCCCTCCCCACCCCAGGACATGCACACACACACACACATACCCCTCTTTTAAAGCCAGAGAAATCTTTGAACAATACACATTGGACTGTGGGCTCCCCAAGTGGCTTCCCACAACACTTAGAACCACATGCAGGAGTTCTCGTCGTGGCTCAGCGGAAACGAATCCAACTAGGAACCACGAGGTTGCGGGTTCCATCCCTGGCCTCACTCAGTGGGTTAAGGATCTGCCATTGCCGTGAGCTGTGGTGAAGGTCGAAAACATGGCTCGGATCTGGCGTTGATGTGGCTCTGGTGTAGGCCAGCAGCTGTAGCTCCAATTCGACCCCTAGCCTGGGAACTGCCATATGCCGCAGGTGTGGCCCTAAAAAGACAAAAGACGAAAAAAAAAAAACCATGCAGAACCCTTGGCACAGCTTATGAGACCCCTGGAACATGGCCTGAGCCTCCTCTCGCCCATTTCACAGCTCCAGCTGCAAGGAGCTTGGTTCCACCTCCTGGTCTTTCCACAAGCCGTTCCCCCCATGTTCCCTGCTCCTGGGCCTGGGCCACTCATGCGCTCATCTCTCTGGTATCAGCATAAATGTCCCCTCTGGACTGGCCTTCCCCGACCCCCACCCCACTCGAAACCAGGATCCCTCATTAGTCTCCTTTCCCCATCACACCTGGAGCAGGTTGTGATGACACGTGTATTTGTGCATGTGGTTCTTCGCCATTAATCTAGAGGCTCCAGTGCAGAGACAAGGACTGTCTGCCATGTTCTGGCTGCCTCTCCTTGGCCCAGCACAGCATTTGGCCCATAGTAGGTCGCTAATAAATAGGTGTCGACTGAACAGTTGAATTCTATGAATTCTACGATGCTTTTACAAGTTCATAACTTTGCTATGACAAGATGCTAAGCGGCATGCTTCCAAGCCCAGAGGCTCCCTCCTCCAATGTTGCCTTTTAAGGAGCCTCAAGGGGACCAACTGGGCTCTCCAGCCCCAGGAATTGCAGGGTGCTTTCAGGGAGGGCCCAGGCGACCGTAGGGGTGGAGCCGGGTAGGGGAGGCTCTCCCTGTCCTCCCCTTCCCCCACTGACTCTCGAAGTATCCCTCGAGGGCTCACACAGCCTGAGAGGCCCACAGACACTGCCCTCACACCCTCCCGCAGGTGTCAAGTGCAGGGAACAAAGCCAGAGCTGGCCTGGGAGGGCAGTGGGTTGGTCAGTCCTTTCCTGCCCCCTCCCTCTTTGCCCCCAGGGCTGTCCAAGCAGGTCTGGACAGGGCTGGTGGCAGCAGGTCCCAGCATTCCAGAGGGGGCCTGGGTGGCCAGGCCCCAGGGAAGGGAATGGGAGAGAGTGTTAACCCCTCAATGTCCAGAGGCACCCTATCAGTACCAGCAGAATCATGCAGGCACGCTCCATCTTTCGAAACACACAGGCACACACAGGCACACACACATGCACACGCGCGCGCGCAGGCTCTCTCACCCAGACACACGCTGAAACGCATGAGTCCCCACTCTCACTGTGACCCAGGCATTCTTCATGCCAGTGAGGCAATGGAAACAGCTTATGCGTAATGCATTCCAAAAAGTTTCTTTCTCCCTGGGGCCCTCTCAGTCCCAGGCAGCGGGCAGTGGGTGCGGGGCCTCCCCCTCTAAGTCTCAGGTCCCCATTATTTCCATGAAGGCACTCAAGTCTTCCTATCCAACCCTTCCCCACCTCCCATCTCAGGCCTCAGATTGGGGTAGGGGGCACCCTGACCCCTTCATCTTTCTGCAGGGAATGGTGGGGAGGGGTGTGGGGGAGGAAGGAGGGGCCACATTCCAGGGAAGGCCCTGCTACAGTCTGGCTGGCTGCCAGCTCAGCCATCCCTGACCCTCATCCGGTTCAGGGCAGCGGATGCTGCAGTCAGAGGTTTCCTTCCTGGCGCCCCCTCCTTGGACTCTCCCATGACAGCAAGAAAGGTTGGGAGGGGCAGGAGCCCAGCCCCAGGAAGGAGGGCTGAACCTGAAGCTGGCATCCTTGCTGGGTGAGCACTCCTGGGGACTGCCGTGGGAAGGCTGGTCTAGACACGGACATTGTCCATGTAAAAATTCCCACCTTACAATGATGAAACTGAGGCTCAGAGAAGGGAAAGGCCTTGCCCCCAGGAAACAAGTGACAGGGATAGGATCTGAGCCGAGTCCATTGCCGCAAAGCCCACAAGGCAAGCCCCCTCCAAGCCCCAGATACTCACCACCGGTTACAGTTGTCCCAGTAGGTTCCCAAGACTGGATAGATGCGACCCCTGTGCATACATCCTGGGGAGAGGGACGACAGGAAAGAGAAGTGGAACCAAGACCAGAGTCGATGGGTTGAGATGGCCAGGTCCTCAGAGGTCAGGTGTTCCAAATCCTCCCAAACACGTGCACGTGTGCACACACACACACACACACACCAGCCTCCACTGAAACTAAAGCCGAGCTATAAATTAAGACCTCTGCAGGGTCACACACCAACTGCTACTTGGGAAGTTCTCCAGTGACCCCCAACCCGGATCCCTCCTGCTTCACTTGAATACCAGCCACGGCATTCCTTAGACTCTATGCCCTTTAAATGAGTTGGGGGTTTGAAGATGGAGAGTGGGAGGTGTATGGGGAAGTCAAGGCCCAGAGAATGTAAGTGACTCCCCTGAGATAGCACAGCACTTTGGGATGACAACCCAGGTATGCCGTCTCACATCCACAGCCCCAAGGAATTGTGGGAAGGAATTCGAGTCATTCTCCTGCTGGATAAGGGCAGGTGGATGCTGATGAGGGCTGAAGGCAGGAACAGACTTGACCCACCTCCCAGGTGTGACCGGCCATCTCAGGCGTAGAGATTCCTGAGCAGAGGCAGAGGAATTGTTAAGATGACCCTGGCCAATCCCTGGGTGCTTTATCAGTCTTGAGGGTGAGTCAGCAGGCGGGGCCAGCACCTTCCAAGTCCGGAATATGGAGACAGGCAGGACTGGGAGAAAGGGCAGTAGGCTGCCTTCTCCTGGGTCAACTTAAAATCCCACTGACCAAGGCTCTTCTCATTCAGTCTTGCTGGAGAGACTCAGGTTAGACCAAAGCAGGGACTTCCCAGAGGTTCAGAGAGTGGGGTGGGGTCTCTTTCCCAGATTCTACAAAGCCTCCCCCGGAAATGTCAATGTGTCAGCCTTGCTCCTGAGCCTTGCTGAGTTTGGGGGTTGACAAAGTGACCCACCCCTGGCTGTCTGGTGCCCACCTTGGATGGGGGGAAAAGGGGGTGGCACGCCGAGGCAGAAGTCCCAGAAGTCAGGGCAGCAGTCGGAGACGGTGCGGTTGCAGAAGAGGTCACAGTAACAGGTAGCACCCAGGTAGGGCAGGGCGCAGTCATCGGCACGGCCATGGCAGCACAGGTCCTGCTCCTGGCAGTACCGGCCACCCGCATCCCGGATGCCCCGCAGGTGCAGAGCCGGTGCAAGCTCCCGGCGCCCACGACCCCGCCGGGCACCCAGGGCCAACTCGCCAGCCAGCAGCAGCAGCAGCAGCAGCCCCAGTGGACATCGCCACATGGTGCCTCCTGGGCCCAGGGAGGGCAGAGGTCAGGGGTCAGAAGTGGTGGGCAGCAGGGATTCCCTGGCACCTCAGGGACTTGATCTCCCAGCTTCCTGGGGCCATGAGCCCAAGAGGGTCCAGCAGGGACCCTGATTTCTGCTTCCCCAGGCGGGACAGGGGAGAGAAGCCACAGTTTATCTGCCTTGGCTTACAGGGGGAAGGGGCTTGGGCAAGAAATAGAGCCCTTTCCCTGACCTGTCTGGGGACCTTCAAAGACAAGAGGTGGGGACTGTGGCATTTTGGTGCTTCCCACTCAACACACACGCTTTCACCCTAGGTCTCCCCCTGTCCTGAATCTCTGACCCCCCCCTCAGCTTCCATCCCTACAGGGGTTCCCTGACTTTGTATCCTCATGTGTCCCTCTCTCTCTGTGCCCCTCTGCCCCCCTCCACTCCCCCTTCCTGTCACCTGTCTGGGTCCCTCTGCCTGCCCCCTCCTTCTCTCTGTTCCTTCTGTCTACACCCTCTCCCCTCCAGGCAGGGGAACGTCCCTACCTGGTGAGGGGTGTGGGCTGAGCCCGGCTGCCTCACTTGCCTCCGCCTCCCGGCTCCAGCGACCGCCGGACACTCAAAGTCAAGTGAGGAGCGCGGGGCGGGACCGCTTTTTGTACCGCCCCGCCCCGCCCCGCCCCGCCCAGCGCGCAGCCCGGCCCCGCCCCGCGGCGGGAGGGAGGGGCCCCGACTCTTTCGCACCTGGAAGAGCCGGGTTAACTGCTCGGCTGGGACAAGCGAGGCGGACCATGAGCACGCGACTGACCTTGCTGGGTCTCCGGTGGAAACGGTTCCCGTAGGGGGCGGGACACCAACCCAAGCAGAAAGGACTGTGGCCTGGCCCCGGTAAAGACTGTGCAGTGGGCTTCGCCGTGGGGCCGAGGGGCACGTGCGAACAAGGGAGGATGGTGCACAGTGGAGCTCCGAGTTTGGGACCTAAGTTTGGGACATGATGGGGAGGCTGTGGGCGGCAAAAATCTCTAAGCCCGTCTGTGACCCCCTCAGATAACTGCGGCCAAGCACACCCCTCTTCACAGTGCCCCCCAGGCTTGGAGCCGCCCCAAAGCCTCCGTTCCTAGGAATGATTGGAATCTGGAGGCGGATGGTTTAGGACCCTGGGAATGCCTTGGGCTGTTCATCCTCCCACAGGGGTGGGGTGGGGTTGGGGATGGGGGCTGCCTCCCAGTCCTGAGACCCCTCCTTGGGTCTGCCCAGCCCAGTCTTCCTGGCACCTTGCCAAACACTGTCCCCTCTATCAACCCCACCACCACCAGGGGCATCCTTCTTGGCACCTGTCCCCCTCCAGGGTCCAAAGGCAAGAGCCCTGCCAGCTGGCACCCCCTGCAGAGATCTCCCCCCTTCCTGCCCTGGGCATAAACTCTTCCTTTGCCCAGGCTGGCCTGAGCCTCGAACAATGGGGCTTCTGTCCCGCCAGGCCTGCCATCACCTTTTACCTCTCCATTGCGCAATCCCCTCTGTTCCAACAGGTTGGGTCCTGGCCAGAGGACTCTTAACAGCGGGAGAATGAAAGAGACTCCACCTGGGCAGATCCCCCAATCCAGGGCCTAAGCCTCACAGCCACCCCCCCGGGGGCTGGGGTGGGGGGGAGCTTCAAGCTTCGGGGATTCCCTTTGCCCTCGATCTGACCTCTCTGTCTTGGGGCATCCTCAGCTGGCCAGCCCCCGGGGGATGGGCAGGACCAGGACAACAGGCATCTGTGACTGAGTTGACTGAGTTGCCCCCCTGCCAGGGGGTACTGGGCAGGGAGTCAACAAGAGAACCCTGCCCTGGGCGAGGGTGTGGAGGATGTAGGAGTGGTGTCCTGGGGCCCCACCATTGACGGGAACACTTGCAGGAGCTGGCCCACCTGCTCCTTGCAGGGACCCTGGGGACTGAGAGACACAGATGAGACACTGGGGCTCAGAAGAACAGACTTACCCAAGATCACAGGCTCCCTAGCTACCATCAGGCCCCCTACCTACCAGTACCAGGCTCCCTACCTACCACCTCTCCACTCCTTTACCCAGTTACGCTTAGTCACCCACTACATGTCACAATACCCTCCTGGTCTGGAAGTTCCTTTTCATGTCTAACCATTCATGTTACTACAGGTGGGTCCCTCGTCTTGGGAAGCGGACGGAGGCTGCCTTCAGAAGAGCTTGTGCCCAGAGAACCCATTTGTGTGAATCAGTTTCTGCATAGTTCGGGGGCTGGGGGTTAGGGGGTTGGCCCAGGGGGCATCTGGCCTTTCCTTGCCCCACATCACCCCCTGTAGGCTACCTGTGTGAGTCTGCATTGTGTATTTGAGTGTGAGGTGTTTCTGCTTGAGTGTGTCTGAGTCTGCTTGTCTCTGTTACCTGCCTGCAATGTGCCTACGTATCTGTCTGGATGTCACCTCTGTGTGGTCCTGGGTCTGCCTCTCTGTCATTAGTGTACTGTCTGCCTGTATTTGTGTACCTGTTGCCTGTGTGTCTGTGTGTATAGCTGTGTGACTGTTCCTGTCTCTATCTGTCTATCTACTGGGTGTCTGTCTTGCTAGGTGTCTGTGTATCTGTGTAGGTGTCTGTTTGTGTCTGTTCGGGGGTTTTAGCTGGCTGCCTGTCTGTCCGTGCAAGAACAGAAAGCAGAGCCAAAAGCATGGCTCCAAGGCCCCTTGTCATCACCACGTTTGGTGCAGAGCCTGTTCCAGTGGAATCTTGTGACTCACTGGGTTCCTCGGCCAAAGCAGAGAGGAAAAGGGCAGGGCTATGGGGGAGGGCCTGGAACCCCACTTTCCTTTTCAATGGCCCCTCTCCTTCCTGGTGACTCATTCTCTGTCTTTATTCTTGTCCAAGGGATATGGGCAGAGCAGCAGGTGAGGAAACAGCAGGCCTTACCCTTTGAGCCCTTTCGCCTCCTGGGAGGCAGGTAGCCTGGGACTCTGCAGTGACCCTGTCTTCCCTCTCATGTGGCCCTGGGCAGACACTGCCCCTCTCTGGGCCTTGGCTTCCCATCTGTACTCAGATGCTCCCTAGAGCCACTGTGATGCTCTTTTCTTTCTACAAAGGAAGGTGAAGCGAAAAAGGGGTAGTGATGTGCCCAAGGTCACACACAGCACAGAGGCCCAGGCCTCCTCTCCTCTGCCAGGGAGTCCAGCGCTCTCCCTCCCCTGCCTTCTCCAGCTGCTCTGGGTGCTCAGAATGGGCCATTCTCCTCTGAAGGCTGAGCAGGGCCTCCTGAGAAAACAAAAGACCCATTGTATTCTGCTCAACCCAGGTCCATGGGCCCAGGACACACTATCTGAGCCTAGGGGCTTAGATGTTTGGGTTCTGAAGGACACCCCAGCTAGGGCTGGAGGGGGCGCCTTGTGGATCCCTGTGGTCAGCGGGACAAGTCGAGGGCTCAGAGCAGTGATATCTGGTGCTGAGTCTGTGCTCCAGGCCAGGCCCGATGTTGTCTGTGTTGGATCCTGTCGTGACATGTCGGGCTTCGTAGGACCTGTTGGACTGTGTTATCATAGCACTGCCCGCGGGGCTGTGTGGCAGAATGGTGCGCTGCTGTAGCATGCTGGCACTTGTGGTAGATAAGACTGGGGGCCACGTGGAATGGCGCTGTGCCGAGCTGTGGAATGCTTTCCTCTTTGATGTTCTCATTCATCCACAAGTATTTATTGAGCTTTTACTATGCGCCAGGTTCTGTGCTAGCTGCTGAGTGTTCAAGGTTGAAGCAAACCACTCAGCTCTCGTGAAGTCTGCAAGCTAGTGGGGAGACCGGCAAATGAATAAGCAAGCAAGCATGTAATTATTCAGGAGTCCCTATTGTGGCTCCGTGGTAACATACCTGACTAATATCCATGAGGACGCGGGTTTGATCCCTGGCCCCACTCAGTGGGTTAAAGATCTGGCATTGCTGCGATGCGAGATGTGGTGTAGGTCACAGATGCTGGGATTGCTGTGGCTGTAGTGTAGGTTGGCAGCTGCAGCTCCAATTCGACCCCTAGCCTGGGAACTTCTATATGCCGCAGGTCCAGCCCTAAAAAGCCACAAAAAAAAAAAAGTGACTATTCATTCCACCATGTGACGGGCTATGAGGCAGTGCACATGTCTTGGGGACCCGGAGTGATGTGATGGTCCACAGGAGATGGCATTTGAGCTGAGACCTGACAGGTGAGAAGGAAGCAGCCATTTCTAGAGCCCAGGGGAGGATGTTGCAGGAAGCCGGGCCAGCATGCGCAACGGCCCTGGGGCCTGGCGCAAGTTGATCTGTTTGAGATACAGAAGGAAGCCCAGGGCGCCCGCACTCCAGCGAATAAGCGAGATGGAGGAGCAAGATGAGGCTGGGAGGTGGGCTGCATCACCCATCATGCAAAACCCTCGGACTTGACTTTTCTTCTGAGCTCTAAAGAGATTTCAGCGTGACAGTGAAATAATCTGATTCTCATGTGCAAAACCCCACTCTGCCTTCTCTGTAGAGAGCAGGTGACCACAAAGAAAGAGTGGAATCAGGGAGGGCGGGGCATGGAGGGGACCATGGAGTGACCCGGGCTAGAGATGCCGAGGCTCAAACAGGTCTGGTGGCCATAGAGATGAGAAGCAGAAGTGCTGGGGACCTATTCTGGAGGTAGAGGTGACAGGGCTCGCTGAAGTGTCAGATGTGATGGGTGAGAGGAGGAACTGAGGGGGATTTCTGGGTTTCTAGACTGGTGGGTTGAAGATGGTGGCGAATTCTCTGCAGGGCCCTCCCTGGAGTCAGCAGCCTCGGGGACTGGTTGGTCCAACAAGAGACCATGTGACCTAGGCTGGTTTCCAGCTCAGACTGGGGAAGGGGCAGAGGACAGAGCCGGGGGACACTCCTCTATCAGAAAGTGGGCAGAGAGGAGGGAAGCGTACTGGAGGGGTCAGGGAGGAAGTGGGGTGAAGCCAAGAGAGTGTTTCAAGATGGATCGGGAACTGCCTGTGCAGAAGGCTGCCAAAGGTCCCGTAAGCTGAGGACAGAGACGTGTCCACCAGATTTGGTGGCAAGGACGTTGGGGCGACCTTGATGGAGCAGTTTGAGTGGAGGAATGATGACGGAAGCTGACTGACCTGGGCAGAACCACAAATAGGAGCCAGTGAACCAGAGAGAACAGCCCTTGGCCACGTTTAGGAAGTTGTAAGGCAAAGGGAAACAGAAGTGGGGCTTCGGCTGGAAGGAAATACGGAGGGTCAAGGGAGAGTTTTGTCCAAGTATGGAGACTATAATATCTTGTCTCCAGGCTGATGGCAAGGCACTGGGGAGGAACTGGTGATACAGAGGAAGGAGATTACCCAGGATCAAAGTCCTTGCTAAAGTAAGCGGGAGGGGACCTGGAGCGCAGAGCTGGCCTTCGATAGGAGTGGGGACAGTTGTCTGAGAGGCAGAAGAAGAGGAAGTGGATTTGTAGAATTAGCTATGCAAAGCCAAGGAAACCTCCTCTGATGGTTTCTATTTGGCCAATGGAGTGGAAGCAAGTTACAGCCAAAGCGGGGACAGGAAAAGAGGAATCAAGGATTAGATGTGAAATAGTTATCACAACCAAGCCCACTAGAGAAACAGAGTAGGATTTCCGGCGGGGCGGGGTGACCATTCCAAGCTGCTGATCATGAATTTGTGGTGACCCTGGCTTACCAATCTGTTGTGAATGTGTTTTCTGCTGCACACGGTGCATGTGCCAGGCATGGGCCTTTTCCCGGGTAATCCCATTAAATCAGTTGCGGGGGGGCGGGGGGGCGGGGGGTGGGGAAGAGTCAAGGCTCAGAACAACTTTCTGGCTTGGCCAAGGTTACACAGTAGAGCATGACCTTGAGCCCAATCCCCGAACATCTTTGCAGAGGCCAGAACTGTCCAAGGACTAAGTGAACTCTCGGGGTCGGGGGTTGGGGGGCGGTCGTGATTGTCCGTCATGGGTGCGAGCGGGGAAATGCAGGAGAGAGAAAAAGAGCTTTCCCTTTTCTGTGATATTTCTCTATGTCGGTGCTTGGGGCCAGTTGAGTGCAAAGGGCCCTGCGTGCTGCGTCCTTGCCAGGTCTGTTTGCTGAGTAACTGCCCTATTTCTTCGTCTCTATCTCTGTCTAAATGGCCAGCTTCTTTCAGTCCTGGGCCAGAAGTGCTAGATGTTTGAGATTAACCGCGCCCCCTCATCTCTTAATTATCCGCCCTCTTTCAACTCAGCATTACTTTCACCAAAGGGGGCTCCCCAGGGAGCAGTCAGCTTGGTGTTAGCACCAGCGAACATGTTAGAAAGTTGGTTCTGTCTTCCGGTGCCTGTTTATAGAAATTTTCCACACCTTGCTTGCTGTTTCCAGGAATTCCTGATCTTCCCAGCCAGGGATATTAATAAATAGGCCTTGAAAAGTACAAGAGCCTCTTCCGTGGCTGCAAGTACACTGAACATTTTTAGCTTTTAATCCCTAAGCAGAAAGACATAAAACCCTAAAGGTTGGGTTAAAAACAAAAAACAAAAAACAAAAAACACCCAATCAGATAGAAAGAGTCATGTATAAGAGCTAGGATTCAGGGGGAAATACTGTGATGTCACCTTAATATTTGTAATGGGTTGAATGGACCCCCCCCAAAATATGCCCAAATCCTAATCCCTAAAACCTGTGACGGTGACCTTATTTGAAAGAAAGAGCAGATAAATTAACACTCTTTAAAAAAAAAAAAAAGAATCTTTTTTTGTGTGTGGGGTTTTTTTTTTTTTTTGCCTTTTCTAGGGCCGCACCCGCGGAGGCTCCCAGGCTAGAGGTCTAATCAGAGCTGTAGTTGCCAAGCCTACGCCAGAGCCACAGTAATGCCAGATCCAAGCCGCGTCTGCAACCTACACCACAGCTCACGGCAACGCCGGATCCTTAACCCACTGAGCAAGGCCAGGGATTGAACCTGCAACCTCATGGTTCTTAGTCGGATTCGTTAACTACTGAGCCACAATGGGAACTCCAAAAAAAAAAAACTTGCTATGAGCTCATTCTGGCTACTTGTGGGGGCGGGGGGCAGTGCCAAATCTACTGACAAGTGTCCTTATAAGAGACACACAGAGGAAGAGGAGGCGGCAATGTGACCATGAAGACAGAGATTGGAGGATGTGACCACAAGCCAGGGAACACCTGGAGCCGCCGGAAGTTGGAGGCAAGGAACAGATTCTCCCCTAGAGCCTCTGGTGAAAGAATAGCCCTACTGATGCCTTGATTTTGAAGTTCTGGCCTCCAGAACTGTGAGAAAATATCATTCTCTTTTAAGCAGCCAAATCTGCGACACTTTGTGACAGCAGCCTTAGGAAACTAAGAGGCGGTCTTCCATTTCTAGGCTCTGTGAGGCCTGAGATCTGTGTGTCAATCAGAAAGTGCCAGATTCAAGGCTGAGGACAGACAGAGCCAGCACCAAGCAGCTCATGTTGGCAAGAGCAGGACAAACTGGCTCAGAGAGAATCGGCTCATCACAAAGTGGTTCAAACACTCATCAGCCGTGATAGAGCCTAACATCAAGGTTCAGAACAGACTCGGCCGCCAGAGGGAGCAGGTTCAAATCCTGGCTCCACTTCTCAGTAACCAGGAAACCCGGGATAGGTTTCTGTCATTGCTGTTGTTTTCTCTTTTTATGGCCACACCTGCGGCATATGGAAGTTCCCAGGCTAGGGGTCCAATCAGAGCTGCAACTGCCAGCCTACACTACAGCCACAGTAACACTGGATCCAAACCACATCTGTGACCTACGCCTCAGCTTGCAGCAACGCTGGATCCTTAACCCACTGAGCAAGGCCAGAGATGGAACCCACATCTTCATGGATACTAGTCGGGTTCTTAACCCACTGAGCCACAACGGGAACTCCCTGGGGCAGGTTTCTGAAGCTCTCCATATCTCAATTTTATGTCCTCGGCATAAATGAGGATGCTAATAGCAGTTTCCACACTCTAGGGTAGTTGTAAGAATTCTATGACTTAATTGATATAAAGCCCTTGGAATTGACCAGGCTGACATCACAAGTGTGTGAGTGTCTGCTGTTTGCGGGGAGGGATGCTGAGTAGTTAGGGGCTTTAAAAAAAACTTTTTGTTGAAGTATAGTTTATCTACAATGATTCAGATGTACAGCAAATTGATTCAATTATACATATATGTATATTTTTCAGATTCTTTTCCATTATAGGTTATTATAAGATGTTGAATATAGTTCATAACAGGTCCTTCTTGTTGTTGTTTTTGTTAATCCCAAAATCTTAATTTGTCCCTCCCCCCTCCCTTTCCCCTTTGGTAGCCATAAATTTGTTTTCTAAGTCTGTGAGTCTGTTTCTGCTCTGTAAATAAATTCATTTGTATCATTTTTTTTTAAATTCCACATGTAAGTGATATCATATGATATTTGTCTTTTTCTGCCGGATTTATTTCACTTAGTATGATAATCTCTAGATCCATCCTTGTTGCTGCAAGCGGCATTATTTCATTCTTTTTTACGACTGCAAGTCTGCTATTATTAAAATAACCCAAACCTGGAGTTCCCTTGTAGCTCAGTGGGTTAAGAATTGGCATTGTTGCTGCTGTGGTACAGGGTTTTTTTTTCTTGATAGCATCTTTTTTTTTTTTTTTTTTTTTTGTCTTTTTGTCTTTTTAGGGCTGCACTTGAAGCATATGGAGGTTACCAGGCAAGGGATCAAATCGGAGCTACAGCTGCTGGCCTGCACCACAGCCACAGCAACTCTGGATCCTTAACCCACGGAGCGAGGCCAGGGATGGAACCCACAACCTCATGGTTACTAGTCAGATTTGTTTCCACTGCACCATAACGGGAACTCCTGTGGTGCAGATTTGATCCCCGACCTGGTATTCTTCCCCCTGCCATGGGTGCTGCCAAAATTAAAATAAAATAACCCAAATCAAAAGAGCCACAAATGAACTATGAATGATCAAATAGATGCAAATGGGCTTAAGCTGACATAAATCACGACACACCAGTTAAAACCAGCTGAAACGAATGTAAACCTGCTCAAAACTCTTGGGTCAACCCATGCCAAAACCAGAGTATAGCCATCCAACAAGATTAGTGCAGGTCTGAGATCTGTACTCAGGTTTCATATGGGGGTCTCTGATCTCTGTGCCTGTCAGCTTGGACGGTAACAAACAGCCCTCCTTCCCCCAGGGGTGAGCAGTGACAGAAAGCAGAGGCTACAGAAGGAAGTCCACACCTAAGAGAGACCAAGATGTGTTTCCCTGTTGGAAGCCAATCAACATCTGATGTAAGAAACATATTATTAACAGAGGTCTAGCCTCAAATTCAAATATGAGCAACCAACCTCAAGCTAATTAGACTAGAAGTGGGATGTCTTGCTCTAGGATCCCAAGGAAACTCCTGAACCTCAGGGGCAAGAAGTATAGTCAGAGTCCAGGCGATCTAGAAGGTTGTCAGAACCTGAAGCTGCTCTCTTTGGCCCAGGGAAGGAGATGACTCCCCCGAGGCCAGTAGGATGGAGAGAGGGAGACCCTCGGGAGGTTGGGAGTCTCATGAGATCAAGAGTTGGAGATCTTGGAGTTCCCATGGTGGCTCAGCAGTAATAAACCTGACTAGTAGCCATGAGGACACAGGTTCAATCCCTGGCCTCGCTCAGTGGGTTAAGAATCCAGTGTTGCCGTGAGCTGTGGTGGAGGTCACAGATGCAGCTCAGATCTGGCATGGCTATGGCTGTGGTGTAGGCTGGCCATGGCAGCACTGTAGCCTGGGAACTTCCATATGCCACATGCCACGGGTATGACCCTAAAAAGACCCCCCCCCAAAATTGGAAGCCTTTGTGGGGCAGCTCCCTCCAGGGGTCACTAGGAGCTCCCCTAGCCCTTCACTGGCTCCACTCCAGCCCCAGGGTGGGGACTTTCTCCAGGGGACCCCAGTAATGCATCTGTGTCTCCTGCTAGAGGGGGACAGATGCTGGGGAGAGGCTGGGGGAGACACCTGTTTGCACTCAAAGCCTGTAGCGGGGCTGGAACCTCTAAACTCAAGGCTGGGGGAGTTCCTGTTGTGGCTCAGCAGGTTACAAATCTGACTAGTATCCATGAGGATGTGGGCTTGATCCCTGGCCTCATTCAATGGGTTAAGGATCCAGCGTTGCCATGAGCTGTGGTGTAGGCCAGCAGCTGCAGCTCCGATTTGACCCCTGGCCTGGAAATTTCCATATGCCGCAGGTACAGGCATAGAAAAAAAATACAACAGAAACCTGCCCCAGGTGTCCTAGTTACTAAGAAGTGGAGCCAGGATTTGAACCTGCTCCCTCTGGCGGCCGAGTCTGTTCTGAACCTTGATGTTAGGCTCTATCACGGCTGATGAGTGTTTGAACCACTTTGTGATAAGCCGATTCTCTCTGAGCCAGTTTGTTCTGCTTTGGCCAACTTGAGCCGCTTGGTGCTGGCTCCAGCTGCACACGGGAAAAACAAAAACAAAAACAAAAAAACTCAACGCTGGCGGGCAGCAGCCCTTCTGTAGTGACAAACAGAGGCAGGGGCAATAAGAGAGGCCCAGGGAGCATCTCCCCCAGGTCATCACACAGCTGCTCGCACACAGATGGGCTTGGGCAGGGAGAGGCATGGGGGCCAAGGGCCTGAGGGGAAGTCAGAGGCGTTCGGCATCCGTCCTGTGTGACCATGAACAGGTCGCTGCCCCAGCTGGGCCACAGGAACTCCTATCTGAAATAAGAAGGAGCCCTCCATGGTCACCAAGGGCCCTAAACTCATAAAGAGAGAGCTCTGAACACACAGGCAGGACACTCTCTGCTAGAAACCATGGCAGTATCTTTTCAGATCCACCTCCTAGAGTAATGAAAATAAAAACAAAAATAAACAAATGGGACCTAATTAAACGTAAAAGTTTTGCACAGCAAAGGAATAAACAAAACCAAAAGACAATCCACAGAATGGGAGAAAATATTTGCGAGTGAAGCCACGGACAAGGGATTAAGCTCCAAAATATACAAACACCTCGTGCAGCTCAATAGCAAAAACAAACAACCCCATCAAAAAAATGGGCAGAGGGAGTTTCTGCTGTGGCACAGTGGAAACAATCCAACTAGGAACCGTGAGGTTGCTGGTTCCACGCCTGGCCTCGCTCAGTGGATGAAGGATCTGGCATTGCTGTGAGCTGTGGTGTAGGTTGCAGACGAGGCTTGGATCCCGAGTTGTTGTGGCTCTGGCGTAGGCCGGTAGCAACAGCTCTGATTAGACCCCTGGCCTGGGAACCTCCATATGCTGCAGTTGTGGCCCTAAAAAAACAAAAAATAAATAAAAAGGGCAGAAGAGGAGTTGTTTTTTGTTTTGGGGGGGGGGGTTGTTTGCTTGTTTGTTTTTGTTTTTGTTTTTTTGCTTTTTAGGGCTGCACCTGCGGCATGTGGAAGTTCCCAGGCTAGGGGTCAAATTGGAGCTGCAGCTGTCAGCCTACACCACAGCCACAGCAACACCAGATCTGAGCCTTGTCTGTGGCCTACACCACAGCTCATGGCAACGCCGGATCGCCAAACCCACTGAGCCAGGCCAGGGATCAAACCCAAATCCTTGTGGATACTTGTCGGGTTCATTAACTCTGAACCACAATGGGAACTCCAGAAGACGAGTTCTGAGTTATGAATCAGCAGTAACAAACCTGACCAGTATCCAATCCCTGGCCCTGTCCAGTGGGTTGAGAATCCCATATTGCTCCGGCTGTGGCATAGGCTGGCAGCTACAGTTCCAATTCAGTCCCCAGCCTGGGAACTTCCCTATGCTGCAGGTGCAGCCCTAAAAAGACAAAGAAAAGGGGGGTAGCAGATCTAAATAGATATTTCTTCAAAGAAGACTTAGAGATGACCAAAAAAAAAAAAACCACATGAAAAGATGCTCAACATTGTTAATTATTAGAGAAATGCACATCAAAACTACTCTGAGGTACCATCTTACACCAGCCAGAATGGCCATCATCAAAATGTCTACAAACAAGGGAGTTCCCATTGTGGTGCAGGGGAAAAGAATCTGACTAGTATCCATGAGAACGTGGGTTCGATCTCTGGCCTCGCTCAGTGGGTCAGGGATCCGGCATTGGGGTAAGCTGTGGGGTAGGTAGCAGATATGGCTCGGATCTGGCATTGCTGTGACTGTGGTGTAGGCCGGCAGCTATAGCTGTGTTTTGACCCCTTCCATATGCCATGCAGCCCTAAAAAGCAAAAAATAAAATTAAATAAATAAATAAACAAATAAATAAATAAGTCTACAAACAATAAATGCTGGAAAAGTTACGGAGAAAACTGAACCCTCTTACACTGTTGGTGGGAATGTAAATTTGAAGACAGTATGGAGGTGCCTCGAAAAAATAAAAATAGAACTACTGTACGACCCAGCAATCCTACTCTTGGGCATCTCTCCAGAGAGAACCATAATTCAAAAAGATACATGCATCCCAATGCTCAATGAAGAGCTACAATAACCAAGACATGAAAGCAATATAAATGTCCACTGACAGAGGAGTGGGTAAAGAAGATGTGGTACATATATACAGTGGAATATTACGCAACCACGAAAAGAATGAAATAGTGATATTTTCAGCAACATTGTTGGACCTAGAGATTATTATATTAAGTGAAATAAGTCAGACAGTGAAAGATAAACATCATATGACATCACTTACATGTGGAATCTAAAAAAAGGATACAATGAACTTTTTTTTTTTTTTGCTTTTTAGGGCTGCACCCAAGGCATATGGAAGGTCCCAGGCTAGGGGTGGAATCAGAGCTACAGCTGCCAGCCTACACCACAGCCACAGCAATGCCAGATCCAAGCTGAGTCTGCGACCTACACCACAGTTCACAGCAATGTTGGATCTCCCCTCACTGAGCGAGGTGAAGGATCGAATCCACATTGTCACGGATATTAGTCGGATTCATTTCTGCTGTGCCACAACAAGAACTCCAAATGAACTTATTTGCAGAACAGAAACAGACTCACAAACTTTGGGGAAAAAAAAAACTTATGGTTATTACCAAAGAGGACAAGTTGGGAGGGGAGGGCTGGACTAGAGGTCTGGGATTAGCAGGTGCACCTGAGGCATATGGAGTGACTGGCCAACGGGGACCTGCTGTATAGCACAGGGAACTCTACCCAACATTCTGTGATGATCTATGCGGGAAAAGAATCTGAAAAAGAATGGATGTGTATATGCATAAAGTTATCACTTTGCTGTACAGCAGAAATTATCACCACATTGCGAATCAACTATACTTCAATAAAACTTGAAAAAAATGAAATAAATAGGAGTTCCCATCATGTCTCAGCAGAAATGAATCTGACCAGCACCCATGAGGATGCAGGTTCCATCCCTGGCCTTGCTCGGTGGGTTAAGGATCCGGTGTGGCCGTGAGCTGTGGTGTAGGTTGCAGACACGGTTCGGATCTGGCGTTGCTGGGGCTGTGGTGTAGGCCAGCAGCTACAGTTCCAATACAATCCCCAGCCTGGGAACTTCCATATGCTGCGGGTGCGGCCCTAAAAAGACAAAAGACAAAAAAAGGTAAATAAATAAATATATAAATACTTTTACAAACCATCTCAAAAAGAGTGAGAGTTCATTCAGGCCTCTCGTTTGTAACTGAAGAAACTGAAGAGGGAGGGAGGAATGGGGCCACGGTCACACGGTGAGAGGGCAATGAAGGAAGCTGTCCTTTCTTGTCCACCTACTATGTTCTCGATAAACCCCCTCTGAGATGAATGCTCGTCGTCCTGGCCAACGCCAATACCAGGATGTGGATGATTGCATTTCACCACCCAGCAAACCGCTGAGGTATTATCATCCCATTTCATAGATGAGAAAACTGAGTCCCAGAGGCAGGACTTGCTCAGACACAGCTCTTTGCATCTGTGTCTCAGTTCCCCCAGGGCAGAAGGGAGAATGAAGATGGAAAGCCAGAAGTCCAGGGTGCCATTGGAGGACATGTCCCAGAATCAACATTTTTTTTTTCCTCCCTTTTTTGGCCACCCCAAGGCATATGGAGTTCCCAGGCCAGGGATCAGATCCCAGCCAGAGTTGCAGCCTACTTCACAGGTGTGGGAACGCTGGATCCTTAACCCACTGGCCTGGGCTGGGGATGGAACCTGTGTCCCACAAGGCTCCAGAGATGCAGCCGATCCCATTGGACCACAGCAGAAACTCCCAGAATCTACTTTTGAGGGCAAGGCAAGGGAGCAGGGTCAGGCCCAGGAAGAAGCTGGGGGGACAGTGCCCCATCACCTCATTTTAAAACAATTAGTTTTGAGGCTTTCTGGTGGCTCTACAGGTCAAGGATTCAGTGGGGTCACTGCTGTGGCATAGGTTCGATCCCTGACCCTGCAACTTCCATATGCCACAGATGTGAACAAAAATAAAAATGAGTTTAATTTTTCATTAATACATTCTCATGATTCAAAAAATGTATAAAAAGCATACAGTGAAAAGTCTCACTCAGACACGTGTGCTTCACTTGTCCTATTCTGACTTCTGGTCCCCACCCCTATAGTTCACCCCTTTTGACTAATATCTCAGGTGTTCTTGTAGCGTTGTTTTATTCAAGTACAAAAAATGAATTTATGTTTCTAATGCCCCTTTTACATAAAAAGAAACAAACTACATATACTGTGCCATACTTTTTCCCACAAGTCACCGATCTTAGAGATTTTTATCAGCCAATAGAGCTTCCTTGTTCTTTTATATCACTGCCTAATATTTTATCATGAAGATTGAAATAATTCGTTTCACCAATTCTCTACCAATGGACATCTGAGTCCTTTCTAGTTTTTCTTTTTTTGGTATGACACTAATGCTGCAATAAACAACCGCGTATGTACATTGTTTTAATACATGCACAGGTACATTGGCAGAATTAAGTCCCAAAAGTGGACGCTGGGTTGAAGGCACTGCACTCTTTTTCTACGGCAGCATGACAGAGTGTCACAAACTCAGCAGCTTAAAACAACCCCTGTCTAGTAGTTAACAGTGCATAGATGGGTCAGATGTCCTGCCTGGTGGCAGGATGGAATCAAGGTGTTGACAAGGCTTAGTTCTCATTTGGTGCCTCAGGGGGGGAAATCTGTCTCCAAGCTCACTCCTCTGATTAGCAGAACTTGCTTCCTTGCAGTCTCTGGTTTCTTGCTGGTGATCAGCAGAGGGCCTCCCTCAGCTCCTAAAACATACCTACCTACTCTGTCATGTGGCTTCATCCAAAAGCCACGATGAGTCATTTTCGAGCTTCACATCTCTGACTTTTCCTTCCGAGACCAGCCAGAGAAGATTCTCTGCATTTAAAGAGCTCAGCTGGGAGTTCCTGTCGTGGCGCAGTGGTTAACGAATCCAACCAGGAACCACAAGGCTGCGGGTTTGACCCCTGGCCTTGCTCAGCGGGCCAAGGATCTGGCGTTGCCTTGAGCTGTGGTGTAGGTCGCAGACAGCTCCGATCCTGCATTGCTGTGGTCGTGGCGTAGGTCGGAAGCTGTAGCTCCAGTTGGACCCCTAGCCTGGGAACCTCCGTGTGCCACAGGTGCAGTCCTAAAAAGCAAAATAAGTAAGTAAATAAATAAATAGCTCAGCTGATCAGATCCAGCCCACTTAGGGTAATCTCTCTGCCTTCAAATCAATGGATTTGGGACCTTACTTACACCCGCGAAAATCTCTTTGGCCATTTAAAGGAACATAATCACGGAGTCTATATTTTCATCATGTTTACAGATTCTCCTCACCTGCAAAGGATCGCATCAAGTTGAAAGCCAAAGAGGGTCACCTTAGAGTTCTATAACAGGCGTATTTGTAATTTGGATAGATATTGCATCTGGTCCCCCTCGGGGGTTGTGCTGCGGGATTGCCCCTCCCCCACAGTGTCACATGAAGAAGACATCAAACTTCTGAATTTCCGCCAATCTGATAGGTGAAAATGGAATCTCTCTCTCTCTCTCTTTTTTTTTTTAAGGGCCACACTAGAGCCTTATGGAAGTTGCTAGGCTAGGGGTCGAATCAGAGCTGCAAACGCCGGCCTACACCACAGACACAATGACAGAAATGCCAGATCTGAGCCACGTCTGCAACCTACACTACAGCTCACGGCATGGGCGGATCCTTAACCCACTGAGCGGGACCAGGGATTGAACCTGAAACCTCATGGTTACTAGCGGGGTTTGTCACAAGGGGAACTCCCTCAACGTATTTTTAACATGTGGTTATCTTCTTATGAATAAGGCTGAGGATTTCTTCAACAGCTTAAAAGCCATTTATATTTCCTTTTCATTATGGCTTCTGGTTTTCAATCATAGAAAGGTCTAACTCCAAAGTTAATCAGAAGTCTTTCTCTGTTTTCTTCTGGTGATTTTATGGTTTCATTGTGTAGCCACAGTTCTTGGAACTAGAAGCTTCTCTTGTCATTTCCTCAGCAGCAAATGCAAAGCTGGATCCCAAAAGGCTTGGGGCTTGGTGTAGAGAAAGGCACTGCCATGTGGAGCCCTCTAGGTGCTGGGCTCCATGATCCCCCTCAGCTCTGTCAGAAATCCCAGCCGCGGGCCCTCCCTGCTCCCTCCCTCCAGCACTCACTGTGTCCTGAGCTGGCAGAGAGGGAGATGAGAGAGACCCTGCTCTGCCTGAGGAGTGAGACAAGGGCATGGCCAGACCAGGATGGAGACACAGAAGCAGGGCGGTGAGCACAGGGGAGGGAGAAGGGGGATTCTGATGGGAGCATCCAGGAGGCTCCAGGGAAGAGCTGGCATCTGAGCTGTGCATTAAGAATGAGGAGAGATGTAATAGCAGTGATGGGGACGGGAGAGGAGCTGGAGCAAAAACAGGGAGGTGGAAAAATCAGCCTGAAGTCTAGCTTGGAGAGAAGCATTGCGTGGACCATGAAGTCCTCAAGGGAAGGGACCGGGGATGACTTATCTCTGTGCACCAGCCAGAGTTTGTCAAATGAAATGAAGCAGAAGGGACGCGGGGCTTTGGATCCCAGGCAAAATCATTTTTCCCTTTACTCTGATAGTGAGAAGCAAAGACCTCCAGGAAGGAGCCCTTGGTTTGCCTTCATCTCAGAACCTGGGCGATCTCTGCGCACCACTGCCCTCTTGTGGCTGATCTGGGAATTCTCTGTGACTAGCCTCCGTAGGCAGGTCTAAACGGAGCCAATCCGGGGAACCCAAGACAGGGAGGACTGAAAAACCATGAAATTCTGTTCTCAATCTAATGGGCCCTCCGAGACCATCGTCTGACTTCATGACATATGAAGAAATCAAGTCTCAAAAAGGGTGCTGCCAGGGAGTGAGGGGGGTAAGACAGTCCTTGGTTGGCAGGCTGGCTCCACTTCTTCCTGGTTCCAGACCCAGTGGCCTCACCCCTGCTGATCCACGGTTCCCATCTCTGTCCAATGAAGTCGGGGATCTGGCAGACTTCTCTCTTCTGGTAATGTCAGGCTATTGCTCAGATCAATTCTCCCATTGAAAACAACTAAAAATGCTGGTATGCGGATGCTAGCCAGAGGGTGCAAAGTTACCAGAACAAACTGAAAGGAAATCAGAAACCTTGACAGACAACCCAAGCAGGAAAGTCATTTTCAGATTCCAGCCAACTTGAACTGTGCTCTTGCTGATGTCCCTGGGCCAGGGGCACAAAGAAAAGTTAGAACATACGGACGATCATACAGAAACGTTCCCACAATAAGCTGAGATTCCCCAAAACCCATGCTTCCTTAAGGAAGCCAACCCTAGATGGACCGGCAGCCCCAGTTGTATCTGCCGCATGGTCTGTAACCTCAAGTCTTGAACCAAGGTTGAGGTGCCCCCAGATTGTTTGTTCTTCTGGCCTTCTGGAAAAAAGAAATGAAAACTTTCTTTGGAGAGAGGGTTCGTTAACCCTAGATTTGAACAAGGTAAGCGTGCAGATTATAATAGCAAAACAATAATTAAAAGAACAGTATAATTTCCAAATCATGTAAGGGAAACGGAAGTTCCCTCTGGGTGAGGTCCACTAACCAAATACCTCTACATATTAACATCAGACAAAAGTGGGCTTTCAGGCCAGAAATACTATTAGAAATAGAGAGGACCAGTGTATAAATAATAAATAATAAGTTGAACAGGCGCTCCACAAAAGAGGAAAACCCAGTGATCGACAGGCATATGAGAAAGTGCAGAGCTTCACAATTAACCCAAAAAATGCAATTAAGACCACAATAAGGAGTTCCCATTGTGGTGCAGCGGAAATGAATCCAACTAGGAACCATGAGGTTGCGGGTTCGATCCCTGGCCTCACTCAGTGGGTTAAGGATCCAGTGTTGCTGTGAGCTGTGGTGTAGGTTGCAGGCACGGCTCAGATCCCGCCTTGCTGTGGCTGTGGCAAAGGCTGGCAGCAACAGCTCTGGTTAGAACCCTCGCCTGGGAACTTCCATGTGCTGCAGGTGTGGCCCTAAAAAGCAAAAAGTAAAAAAAAAGACCACAATAAGACACTCTTACACACTTACCACATTGGGATAATTTACAATTTGAACAATATCACATATCAGAGATTACTTGACATATAAAAAGGCAGGAAAACATGACTGGGAGTCAAGAGAAAAAAATGGGAAAGAGTGTCAGAACCACAGTGATTCACACATTGGAGTTAGCAGACAAGAATTTTAAAACAACTCTGATAATATGTTAAGGAACATAGAAGAAAAAAAGATTGACACAGTTGATATAAAATAGAAAGTGTCAACAGAGAAGTCGAATGTATTTTTAAAATAATCAAATATTCTAAAACTGAGAAATACGACACAAAATCAAGAACTTGTTGGATGTATTTAACAACAACAGCAACAATAAAAAGGATACAACAGAAGGACAAAAGAAAGGATTAACAAAGACAGTTCAATAGGAAACATCTGGGAGTTCCCGTTGTGGCTCAGTGGGTTAAGAATCCAACATGGTGTCTGTGAGAATGCAAGTTCAGTCCAGATCCTTAACCCACTTTGTGAGGCCAGGGATCGAACCTGCATCCTGATAGATACTGGTCGGATTTGTTTCCACTGTGCCACAATGGGAACTCCCTGTTAATTTTATTTTATTTTAGCCATTCTAGTGGTAGCAAATGTTTTTAGCAAACTCAGTGGGTTAAGGATCCAGCATTGCCATGAGGTGTGGTGTAGGTTGCAGATGCAGCTCGGATCTGGTGTTGCTATGGCTGTGGTGTAGACTGGCAGCTATGGCTCTGATTCGACCCCCAGCCTGGGAACTTCGTTATGCTGTGGTTGTGGCCCAAAAAAATAAAGAAAGAGAGAAAAGAAATGAAGAAAGAAGAAAGAAAATATCCGGGAGTTCCCGTCCGTGGTTCAGCGGAAATGAATCTGACTAGCATCCATGAGGACACCTGTTCAACCCCTGGCCTTGCTCAGTGGGTTAAGGATCCAGCATTGCCGTGAGCTGTGGTGTAGGTTGCGGATGCAGCTGGGATCCTGCATTTGCTGTGACCATGACCCCTAGCCTGGGAACCGCCATGTGCCATGCGTTCATCCCTAAAAAGAAAGAAAATCTCCAAGCTGAAACAGAGAAAAAATAAATGTCAGGAACAGAGCGTAAGAGGTTCTAACATTTGTGTAATTAGATTCCCAGAAATGGAGAAAAGAGATTTGGGACAGAAGACTATTTGAAGATTACTTCAAATGACTGGTAATTTTTCAAAATTGTTGAAAGATATCAATCCACAAATTCAAGAAGCTTAGTAAAACCCAAACAGGTTTCACTAAAAAAAACCCCACATAGATGTGTATTGTCAACAGGTGAAAACTGAGACAAAGAAAAAATCTGAAAAGCAGCTAGATAAGAGAAGACATATTATCTTAAAGTAACAGCAATAAGACCGATGTCTACATTGCAACAGAGACTATAAATCCAGAAGAAAATGGAATAACATTTTATTTTATTTTTGGAATGACATTTTAAAAGGTCAGAAATGTAAAAAAAACAAACAAACAAAAAAAAACCCCTGATAATCAATAATTCTGTACTGATTCTTTTAAGAATTAAGGTGAAACAAAGATATTTTCATACAGAGAAAAGTTGAGAAAATGCATTGCTGGCCAACCTGTACCACAAAAAATATGATAGGAAATTCTTCGGACTGAAGTAAAATGATCCCAGATGAAAGCACAGACCTTCAGAGAGTACTACAGGGCACTGGCAAGGACAAATGTGTGGGTAGACATAAAAGAATTGATGGAAAAATGATAATATAAAACAATAATAGAACTGTCTTATAGGGTTTGTCACATATATAGAAGTAAATAGTAATAGTACAAAAAGTGGAAGGGAATGGATGGAGCTGGACTGTTGTAAGTTTCTTGCAGTGTTAAAACAGTGGTAAACATATTAATTTATACCACGAAGAGTCTGTAATGCTGTGATGTGGGCTGAATGTGTCTCCCTCTTCGCCCCCATCTGTCCATCTCCACTCCTACATTGAATCTCTAATCTCCACTGTGATGGTATTTGGAGATGGAGCCTTTGGGAAGTAATTAAGTTAAGAGGCTAGAGTCCTCCTGGGATTTGTGCCCTTCTAAGACGAGAGGCAAGAGAGGTTGCTTCCTCTCTCTGCCTTGTTAGGACACCGCAGGAAGACAGCTGTCTGCGAACCAGGAAGAGGGCTCTCACCAGAATCTACTCACGCTGCTGCCCTGACCTTGAACTTCCCAGACCCCAAATTTCTGTTGTTTAAACCAACGGGTTTATGGTATTTTGTTAAAGCAGCTTGAACTGACTGAGATATGCAGTAACAGGTCGAGGATGCATATTTAAATCTCTAGAGGAAGCACTGAGGGAATTTTATAAAAATATATAACAAGAACCTAATAAAGAAAAACATAAAATAATAAAAATGACTTGATTATCCAAAAGAAGAAAACAGTGGGGGAATAAACGAACAAGAACAGGTGAGACAGAAAAACAAACAGCAAGTGGTAGACCTAAATCCAATTACATAGGAATTACATGAAATATGCATGGTTCAAACAAACTAAAAGGCAGATATCATTATAATGGATTCTTTTTAAGCTGAATTGTATTTCACTTATAAGAAACACTTTTAAAACACACACATATATAAAAACAGAGAAACACAAGAAAAAGCAATTGTATATATGGGGAGCTCCCATTGCGGCGCAGCAGAAACGAATCTGACCAGGAACCATGAGGTTGCGGGTTTGGTCCCTGGCCTTGCTCAGTGGGTTAAGGATCTGGCGTTGCCGTGAGCTGTGGTGTAGGTCGCAGACATGGCTCGGATCCCGAGTTGCTGTGGCTGTGGTGCAGGCCGGCAGCTGCAGCTCCGATTGGACCCCTAGCCTGGGAACCTCCATATGCCATGTGAGTGAGGCCCTAAAAAAGATAAGCAACAACAACAAAAACCCAATACCTCCCTCCATGTATTCACCTCCTTGCACAGCAACCTCTCACATTGACTCTGAGCCCTGACTTGTGATTTATCTTGGCCTGTGAGGCTTTAGCTAGAGAGATGCAGGAAAATAAGCTCTTGAACATGGGGCTTTGTTCTCTTCGAAGGCTTCGTCTTGAAACGCCAAGCCTCCATGTAAAGTGATCTCTCTACCTCGATTGGGAAACCATAGAGGTATCAGGCCAGCCTCCTGCTGTTCCCCCAGCTAAAGCATCAGACATGCATTAAGACACCTTTATTTTTCAGCCCCAGTCAAGCCTCCAGATGGCTGTCGTCAACATCAAAAGAGCTGCCCAAATCATAGATTTGGAGAAAACTACATTTCAAAAAGATACATGCACCCCAATGTTCATTGCAGCACTATTTACAATAGCCAAGACATGGAAACAACCTAAATGTCCATTGACAGAGGAATGAATGAAGAAGATGTGGTCCATATACACAATGAAATGCTACTCAGTCATAAAAGAAGAATGAAAAATGCCTTTTGCAGCAACATGATGGACCTAGAGATTATCATACTAAGTGAAGTGAGTCAGAAAGAGAAAGACAAATATCATGGTATCACTTATATGTGGAATCTAAAATATGACACAAATGCACTTATCTACAGAACAAACAGATTTGCAGACAGAGAGACCAAACTTGTGGTTGCCAAGGGGGGAAGGGGAGAAGGATGAACTGAGAGTTTGAGATGAGCAGATACAAACTTTTAGATGTAGAATGGATAAACAGCAGGGTCCGACTGTAGAGTTCAAGGAGCTATATTCAATATCCTGTGATCAACCCTCATGGAACAGAATATGAAAAAGAGGTGTGTATATATGTATAACTGAATTGCTTTGCTATAGAGCAGAAATGAACACAACATTGTCAATCAACTATATTTCAATAAAATAACATTAAAAAAAAAAAAGCTGCCCGGATGAACTCAATTCAGAGTGCAGAATAGTGCCCAAATAAATGGTTTTGACTTAAGCTGCTAGTTTTTGTAGTGGTTTGCTACACAGTAATGGATGATTGGAATGAGACTTGGACAGCTTTTTCACAAAAGAAGATACACACATGGCCAATAAACCACGTGTTGTTGTGTGGTTGTTAGGAAATTCCAGATTGAAGCCACAGTGAAAAAACATTTGCTACCACTAGAATGGCTAAAATAAAATAAAATTAACAGGGATTTCCCATTGTGGCGCAGTGGAAACAAATCCGACCAGTATCTCTGAGGATGCAGGTTCAATCCCTGGCCTCGCTCAGTGGGTTAAGGATCTGGCATTGCCATGAGCTGCGGTGTAGGTCACAGACAGGGCTTGGATCCCTCATTGTTGTGGCTGTGGTATAGGCCAGTAGCTGTAGCTCTGATTCCACCCCTAGCCTGGGAAGTCCCATAGGCAGAGGGTGCAGCCCTAAAAAGCAAAAAACAAAGGAGTTCCCGTCGTGGCTCAGTGGTTAGCAAACCATGAGGCGACGGGTTCTATCCCTGGCCTCACTCAGTGGGTTAAGGATCCGGCATTGCCGTGACCTGTGGTGTAGGTCTTAGACTCGGCTCAGATCCTCGGATCCCGAGTTGCTGTGGTTGGGGCATGGGGTGGTGGCTACAGCTCTGATTGGATCCCTAGCCTGGAAACTTCCATATGCCGTGGGTGTGGCCCTAAAAAGACAAAAAAAAAAAAAAAAAAAGATTAACAATGCTAAATCCGGGTGAGGATTTAGAGAAACTGGGAAATTCATGCATTGTTGATGGGAGTACAAATAGATATACCACCTCAGAAAACTCCTTAACAGCTTCTCAGAAAGTTCAACATTTATCTGTCTTACGAACTAGCAAGTCTACACCTAGGTATTCCCCCAAGAGGATATCAAGTCTGATTTTAGATCTGGGGTGGGAAATGCACACGATGAGAGAAGAGAACCTTGCAATGAGCTTCCTGATGATGACAAACACACATCACCTGTAAAAGTAGGATGTCAGAAAAATAAAAGAAATATGGATCTGATTAAGTCTCTGGATCCAATTACCAATTACCAGAAAATTCAAAGGCTAGAGGAACACGCTTACTGCACCGAGGGGATGCAATTAGCAATGACAGTGGGAAACTCTAGAAGACAAATGATCTGGTTTCATTAGCAAATAAATCACAAGAAGAAGAAAAAGATGGAAAGAGAACCAAAGACTAAGCAGAATTTAATGACCCTTTAAAATAAAGAAAAAACAGGCAAAGTACAAATCAGGATGCTGGTTGTTCTTAGGGGTGGAGGTGGGCAGGGGTTATTTGGGAAGGGGCACATGGAGAGTTTCTGGCGTGGGTGGCAAGGTTTTGCCTTTAGACATGAGTGATGGTTATTAGGGGAATTTGCCCACTTATGATTCGGTAATCTGTATGTTTAGTTTTTTGCTTTTGTTTTTTGTGGCAGCACCTGTGGCACATGGAAGTTCCTGGGCTAGGGGTCAAATTGGAGCCGCATCTTCAACCTCTCCACAGAAAAGGTAATGCCGGATCCTTAACCCAATGAGCAAGGCCAAGGATCGAACCCACATCCTCAGAGAGACAACATTGGGTCCTTAACCCACTGAACCACAGTGGGAACTCCTGTACATTTGTTTCATGTGGTTTTCTGTATTCGCGTTGTAGTTAACCATTAAAAGGGTTTAAAGAAATCATTCAGAACACAATGGATGCAAGTTTTTAGACGTCAGTTCCCAGAGATTCAAAATCTGAATGAAGCCTCCTAACCCATGATCTGTTAGAAACTTTCAGAGGTTTTTAGGTAACCCGTTGGAAGGTGCATTTTGAGAACCACCGGTGAAGGAATTAGGGAGCCAGGGAAGGTTTTGCAGCCAAAGGAAAAGTTGTTTTGACTTGGAAAAGTCCCTCTGCAACGTGGAGGATGGGTTGGGGGAGTCCGGAGGCTGACTCACAAGGTCAGAAGAGATGCAAAGGTCTGGCCATCAGAGCAGTGGTCCTGGGGATGGGGTGGGATGCAGAGTCGAGAGATGTTACAGAAGTAAAGCTTTAGACTGTTTCCAAATTCCCAACAGATAGCGATCTTTGGGATTTGGAGATGAGATCTCAGAATCCCAGGAAATTCTCAGGAGTTCCTGAAATCGTACACAATTCTGTATTTTCCCCAACACTTTATGTGTTTTGGAAAAATAATGATTGACCATAGTAATAAACAGTGACCATTTTTCTGCAAGAGGATTATACTAGACATTCCAGAGGGTTTCCGTTTAAAAAATCATAATCACAGATGCATGTTTTATTGTCAAGAGCCAATATAATATAACAGGATGGTATACAGAATTCCTCCCTCTCCTTAGCCATGGTTTTGCTTTCCACAGTTTCAGTTACCCACGGTCAACCATGGTCCAAAAATATTAAAATGGAAAGTTTCAGAAACAAACCATTCATACGTTGTGTGCCATCCTTAGCAACCTGACAAAATCTCTAGCTGGCCAGCTCCATCCCGATGGACATGAATCTTGCCTATGTCAGCAGAATTCTGCCCATGAGGCATGCAGTAGCCATCAGTTATCAGATTGACTGTTGTGGTATCTCGGGACTTGTGTTCCAATAACCCTTATTTTACTTAATAAGGGCCCCAAAGCACAAGAGTAGTGATGCTGGCAGTTCAGATAGGCAAAACGGAAGCTGTAAAGTGCTTCCTTTAAGGGAAAGGGTGAAAGTTCTAAACTTACAAGGAAAGAAAAAATGCTGAGGTTTGCTAAGATCTATGGTAGGAACAAATTTTCTTTCTTTTTCTTTTCTCTCTCTCTTTTTTTTTTTTTTTTTTTTTTTTTTGTCTTTTTGCCTTTTCTAGGGCCGCGCCCACGGCATATGGAAGTTCCCAGGCTAGGGGTCTAATCAGAGCTGTAGCTGCCGGCCTACGCCAGAGCCAAAGAAACGCCAGATTCAAGCCACATCTGTGACCTACAACACAGGTCATGGCAGCGCCAGAACCATAACCCACTAAGCAAGGCCAGGGATTGAACCCACAACCTCATGGTTCCTAGTCAGATTCGTTAACCACTGTGCCACGACAGGAACTCCAGGAACAAATTTTCTATCCGTGTAATTGTGGAAAAGAAAAAAGACATTCGTGCTCCTTTTGCTCTGTCACACCTCAAAGTGCAAACCTTTTGGTCACAGTTTGAGAAAAGTGAATCATTAAGGTGGCAAAGGCATTAAATTTTTTTTTTCCTTCTTTTTACACCCACATCTGTGGCCATGGAACTTCCCAGGCTAGGGGTCGAGTTGGAGCTGCAGCTGCCAGCCAACACCACAGCTTTCAGCAATGCCGGATCCCTAACCCACGGATCGAGGCCGGGAATCACACCCTCACCCTCACAGACACTATGTCAGGTCCTTAACCCACTGAGCTACAATGGGAACTCACAAAAAGGCACTAAATTTGAATGCTATGTTGAGAGTGACCACGTTCGCATGACTTTCATTACTAAGTATTATAGTTGTTCTGTTTAGTCAGTGTTAATTACCAGTGCCTACTTCATAAATTAAACTTTATCATAGGTAAGTACGTATGGGGGAAAAACATAGTACGTGGAGGGTTTGGTACACGCTGCAGTTTCAGTCACACACTAGGGGTCTTGGAACATACTGCCCTTGGATAAGGGGGGACCACTGTATTTCAATAACGTGTAAAAATGACTCTACCTCGTAGAGACATTTGATAGTAAAAAAGCATTATGAAAGGGGAACAGTAACTCAAAGTCATTGCCAGATGAAAGTTACTTAAAATATCACACGTTTACTATTAAAAAGCATCTTAAAATGAAAATTTAAAACCTGAAGTATAATTGCCTTTGATCTTTGTTTTTACGATAAATATTTCCGGTGTGGGAGAATTAATTTCATTTTGCACTGACACTGGCTAAATTAAGTGTGTTGGAGTTCCCGTCGTGGCGCAGTGGTTAACGAATCCGACTAGGAACCATGAGGTTGCGGGTTCGATCCCTGCCCTTGCTCAGTGGGTCAAGGTTCCGGTGTTGCCGTGAGCTGTGGTGTAGGTCACAGACGCGGCTCAGATCCTGCGTTGCTGTGGCTCTGGCGTAGGCTGGCAGCTACAGCTCCGATTCGACCCCTAGCCCGGGAACCTCCATATGCCGCAGGAGCGGCCCAAGAAATGGCAAAAAGACAAAAAAAATAAAAATAAAAAAAATAAATTAAGTGTGTTAAGGAGTTCCCTTAACAGTGGAAACAAATCCGACTAGTATCCACAAGGATGCGGGGTTCAATCCCTGGCCTCGTCCAGTGGGGTAAGGATCTGGCCTTGCCAAAATGTAGGTCGAAGACATGGCTTGAGTTGCTGTGGCTGAGGTGTAGGCTGGCAGCTGCAGCTCCGATTTGACTCCTAGCCTGGGAACCTCCATATGCCACGGGTGCTGCCCTAAACAGAAGAAAAAAGAAAGAATTGAGTGTGTTCAAACACGTCTTCACGTTGGGTATTGGGTCATGTTGCTTCACATAACTTTCCTCTTTTTTGTTTCTTGGCTGTGCCTTCAGCATATGGAAGCTCCCAGGTCAGGAATTGAACCCATGCCACAGCAGTCACCAGAATCACTGCAGTGATAATGTCGGATCCTTAACCACTGAGCCACAAGAGAACTCCACTTGTCTCTTTTTAATGATGAGCTGTTTTGCTTTACAAAGAACTGGAGTCGATAGCAAACATTCAAATACTAGAAAATACCAGCTAACGTAATTGGGTAGTATTTGAGTGTCAAAATTACCAAATTAAGGACTTGTTTTCCTTCCAAAACTTATTATTTCTTGGAACGCCACTCATAGATTTGAATAGAGCTTACTCATACTATATATATAAACTTATAAATATTCATTTCATCTGCAAGAATGGCTCACAAATTAGCGACAGACAGGTCCACAAACACATACTTATAACATGGCAACAGCTACAAGCAAGACTAATTACATCCCAACCAATTCTCTCCTACATGCTCTGGTCCCAGATTCCGGAAATGTCGACTTTGACCTTTGACTCCTAGTGCCAGTATTTCCTGTTCTAGCTTTTGACATGTCAGTGGATGCCTTCAAACCAGGGACTTCTCTATGCTTTAATTTTCAAAGGAGAATAATCATAGTGTTTCCTACCACCAGCAGTTGACATCATACAAACCGAGAGAGGAGAGAGGTTCAAGGAGGGAGCGGTCAGCTGTGGGAGTGGGATGGCTGCTGATGGAGGCTGCGGGGTGCTTGAGAGAAGATCAATGGCATGACCCTCCTGCTAGAAAGCACTGCTCTGACCTCTACGTGTTCTACGCAGGTAGCTGTGGTCTAGGGCACTGGTGGGCTCCACCTGCGTTGGAACCCCCGCAAACCTGTTGCAGCCTCAGCACCTTTGCAGTGCTGTTCCCCTTTCCTGAAGCATCTTCTCCCCCCCCTTCCAGACATTGGGTCTCTCCTCAAATGTCACCTCTCGCCACCCTCTCCAGGCACTCTCCTTTAACTCCTTCACCTCACCCATCACAATCTAGCATTATCTGGTTTCTTCACTTGTTTGCTACCTACCCTCCCATCCCCCGCACGG
The DNA here is from genome assembly GCF_054392235.1 of Sus scrofa. Classification (NCBI taxonomy): domain Eukaryota; kingdom Metazoa; phylum Chordata; class Mammalia; order Artiodactyla; family Suidae; genus Sus; species Sus scrofa. The sequence goes on along the minus strand of NC_139388.1, from coordinate 92,533,098 downwards.
AACGTCAGCTCTACAAGAACTTTGATCTCTGTTGAATTCTAGTGTCTAGAACAGTGCCTGGCACAGAGGAGGTGTTCAATGAATATTGACTGAATGAACGAACGACTGAATGGATGGAGTAGGCAGGTGCAGATGGCTTTTTAAAGTCACCTCTCAGAGTTTCCATCATGGCTCAGTGGTTAATGAATCTGACTAGGAACGATGAGGTTTCGGGTTTGATCCCTGGCCTCCGTTAGTGGGCTAAGAATCTGGCGTTGCCGTGAGCTGTGCTGTAGGTCACAGACATGGCTCAGATCTGGCATTGCTGTGGCTGTGGTGTAGGCCAGTGGCTGCAGCTCTGATTGGACCCCTGGCCTAGGAACTTCCATGTGCCACAGGTACAGCCCCAGAAAAGACAAAAAAAGACCAAAAAAAACCCAAAAAACAAAAAAAACAACCAAAAAAAGTTACCTCTCTGTAGGAGTTCCTGTTGTGGCTCAAAGGAAACAAATCTGACTAGCATCCATGAGGATGCAGGTTTGGTCCCTGGCCTTGTTCAGTGGGTTAAGGATCCAGAGTTGCCATTAAGCTGTGGTAGATCACAGACGCTGCTCGGATC